>NC_086015.1:91012500-91637500 GCF_028858775.2 Pan troglodytes
CTTCCAAAATTGTTTTTTCTTTCCTCCGATTTTACAGAATTATACTTTGGTGAAGTCCAGTAATTCAAGTGTTTGGCTAACAATCATCAAGGCCACAAAAACCCAGCCTCTGCTCTTGGCAGTATCAGGAACTTCATGGAATACATCACTTTCAAATTGCAGCTGCAAATGGTCTTGTTAAAGGTAATTCAGCAACATCAGTCAAGATGTTGCCTTGACACATAATGGAGGAGATTAGAAATAATGCATTCCTTCAGTAAACCACTGCACCTGTTTCTATCAATGATGCAGTCCTCTCTCGGGCAATTTTCCAATGTTACATAGACAACTGAATTCACATGGACCGAAAGAGAAAAAAAAATTCTAATTGGAATCAAATCAGTTGAACTTATTATACTGAGACTGAAAGATAGAAGAGAGAACAGGGAGAAAAGTTTTAGAAATATGTATTTCAAAGAATGGTCTAGTTACCAGCATACTTAGAATCCAAAAGAAAAAAGAAAAAACACAAAATTAATGAAACTAAAGGTGTGTTAAGATTCTAAGAATGTGTTAAAATTCTAGTGTTACTCATAAATTGCAGATATACTTCTAATGGATATAGAATACTACAAAGGGCTTGAAGCATGTGAAAAGGGAGCCTCAGTCATTATAATCTCATATAGTAAGTGTAGAGTTAAGGGTTTTGAAGAAATGTATTTAGTCCTTATGCATGTCTCCAGAAAAATGCACAAGCATACAAGATATGCATAAAATAGCTTAGAGCATACATTTTGAATTGGCTTCCAGATTTGTTTATAAAAAATAAATACAAATTTATTAAGGGTGTCTTTGTATTCATCCCACAGAGCCTCAAAGGAGTTCATCCTACAAATGTGTAGGTCCATCAGCTGACTCTTTTGTCTGTCCTCTATATCTTGCTAGTAATATAAAATGAGTATAATTTATAGATATTTACAAAGTCATATTTTAATAGAGTTTAGAGAAAAAATTTATAGCTGCATGATGCAATCTATTTCTTGGTATGGAAAATAATATCTATGTTAAGTATTTTAAATACCTTCATATTAATTATGCCAATATACCTGCTGTTAATTTTAAATACAAGCCAAAGTCATATTTTAGCTAATAGTAGATAATCTCTTCATCCTTGATGAGGAGAATTTTAAAAACTTTTTGTAATTATTTATTAGGAAGATACCTTGACATGCTAATGAAAATATGAAAATAAGTTATAATTACCACCCTTATAAATATGTAGTGAAATTTAAAGTTCATATTTTAATAATGGGATGCATCCATGGTGGATTGAAATGTATTGCTAAAGAAGACTAACAACAACACTAAGTATTTTATAATCATAGTTCTATTTACCTCATTAGGGTTTATGGACACTTACTAAGAACTAGGTACTGGGGATACAAAATTGAATAAAGCTGGGATCTTGCTTCAAGTTGCTTATTTCAATCGTGGGTAATGTCATGTAACAAATGAATGAATGACAAACGGAGAAATGTACAGAATATAGCGTGAGATTACAAAAGAGTAAAAATTAGTTCTGTTGTTGGTGTCAGAGAAAAGGTATTTATGGCAGGCTTCAAAAAATGGCTCAGAATGAGCTAGGAAGATAAGACTGTTAAAGGTATTCCAGGCAGAGAACTCTGATCAAGATATCTTGTCATTCTACAAAGAAAGATAAATCTATTTAATAAAAAGCTGGGGAGAAATCAAGGTGAGGCAGAAGAAATAGGTTAGAAACAAGTTACATAAGATCTTCTGTGCTCTGTTAGGGAATTTTGAATTAATTCCGTAAGAAGTGGGAAATTACTAAAGATTTTAGCGCTGGTAGATGGCCTGCAGTAGCTGGAGACAAATTGTAGTGCTGTGCTATGGAGAAAAAATTGATGAATGGAAATATGTTTATTGTGGAATATTTCAGTCTGGAGAGAGGCCATCTAAAAGAAAATGAAGGAATTTCTAGTTGTGGGGGGTCTTGAGTTTGCAAGTTGGTGTAATAGTTGACTAATAATGTAAATTTGGGCAAGGTTATTGGTGCTTCCAAGCCTAACATACTCATGTAAAAAATAATGGTGAGTGAGACCTCCCTAAAAAGTTGTTGTGAGGATTAGATGAAGAAAAATAATGTTCACATATTGGAGGGCTGTTAAGTATTAGTTCTCTTTCCTAAAAATAATCTGGACAATTTAACTCCTAATCTGTAACTAAAATGATAATACTTAGTCTCTGTTTTAAAAGATTGCTAAACTAGGACATCCATAACCATAGATAACCAGTATTTGATTTCTATATTTTTAGTCTTTAATTTTTAAAAAAATTTCTGGTAGCTAAGATAAAATTCCTTAACAAGTATATTAATTTTATTTCTTCCCTTTTAGTTATAAGAGAGAATGGAAAAAACAATGACGATACTACTCAGTGAAGTATTATTTGTGAATATGAAGGTAGTGATAAAATGTCCTTTTTAGCTTTCTTTTCAGAGTAAGAGATCCGTCTTTCAGTATTTATGTAGGGGTGGTCTAAGTGAGCTAAATATCAAAATCACAGGGGAAATTTAAGTGTTTGTTTCTGGACCTAACCCCAGACTTCCTGAGTCAAAATATCTGGGTCTAGAATGCCAAAATTATGTGTTTATCATCTCAACAATTTTAATACTCATCAATATTCGGAAGCTATTGCAGTATTTTCTTTCTCCTTCCCCCTTTCTTCTTTTTCTATCTCAGAGCTTAGTATCAACTTTAGTTTTAATGATTCTCCTGGATCTCCTTTTGTTATAACTCCTCCTTTATTTTAATTTGTATCATATAGAAGTGTTACATCTGTACCACTATAATCAGGTAAGAGAATAAAATTATGGCAGTGAGTACGGAATTTCACACGATTTACATTTTGTAGTCTGGCATATGCATTAAAAAAAAATCCCAGTTTTTGTTTCTTTTTTCTTTTTTTTTTTTTTTTCAGACGGAGTCTTGCTCGTTCACCTCACCCAGGCTAGACTGCAGTGGCGCGATCTCGGCTCACTGCAAGCTCCGCCTCCCAAGTTCAAGCGATTCTCCTGCTTCGGCCGCCAGAGTAGCTGGGACTATAGGCGTCCGCCACCGCGCCCGCCACCACGCCCGGCTAATTTTTTGTATCTTTAGTAGAGACGGGGTTTCCCCGTGTTAGCCGGGATGGTCTCCATCTTCTGACCTCGTGATCCACCCGCCTCGGACTCCCAAATCGCTGGGATTACAGGCGTGAGCCATGCATATTTCCTTGTTAATGATAACTACAATAGCAAAGAGTTATTGAGTGAACACTGACAATGACCCTATGAGGTAGAGATGTTAGGTAAGGAGACTGAGAAAGGATAACTTAGATAATTTACCTTAGGTCAAAGAGCTAGTAAACTAATATATTTAGGATTCAACCCCCGAAAAATCTTCTCTTTTACTCTTTACATTACATCATGTTACCTCCCTATTCTGTCCCGAGAGGGCCATTATATTATTTCCAATCCTCTGACATTGTGACTAGATCAAGATCTGTGAGCGTACTGTCATCTGTGACCAGCATGATGCTAGTATAGGTGTAGGAAGAAGAAAGGGATTGACTGGCAAGATTTAACTAGCCATCTTATTAAATGTCTCTATTCAGTGAGAGCTGAGACAGATAAATATCAAACAGTGAGTGTCACTTTTAACCAACTGGAAATATCAAGGGCTTATCTCAGAAGAGGATTATGCCTCTGTTAGAAAACTCTAGGATGGCTACATGCTTAGGACAGAGGGATGAGAGAAAATTGTTGGATCCCCCCCCCCAAAAAAAAGATAAATTATATATGGTTTCATGATTAAGGCGGTATATAGACACAAAATGTAAAAATATTGCCTGTTGTATCCTAGCCACCCTGTGCTTGAAATGCCAACTAAATGTGACATGGGAGATTGGTGCTTAGGACAATGACTACCTTATCCTCTCTCCCCTTGTAATGAGAGGGATTTCTGGTTGTTTTCTCCATGGAGAAACCATTTATTAAATATTATGATGCTTGGCAAGTTGCCTCACTGGAAGATATTTGGCTAATCCCTTTCATTATCTATAAAATCAGAATAACAATAATAACTATGTGTTTGGGGGTACTGTTTTCAATTTTAGCTTTTACTGTTTTTATTGTTATTTTTATATTTATTTAAAGTTGTCAGCCAATGAGCACAACCATCTGATTAACAATTGTGAAATAGTACAGAGGCTCCTTGACTTATAATGGGGTCTATAAATCAACCGTGAGTTCAAAATATCAAAAAATCCTGTGTCAAAAATGCTCTTAATACAACTAACCTACCATACATCACAGCTTAGCTTAGCCTACCTTAAATGTGCTCAGAAAACTTGCATTAGCCTACCGTTGGGCAAAAGCACCTAACAAAAAATTCTATTTTATTATAAAGTGTTGAATATCTCATGTAATTTATTGAACACCGAAAGTGAAAAACAGAATGGTTGTATGAGTACTTGAAGTAAGGTTTCTACTAAATGTGTATTGATTTTTGATATGGTTTGGCTGTGTCCCCACCCAAATCTTATCTTGAATTGTAGCTCCCATAATTCCCACGTGTTGTGGGAGAAACTCAGTGGGAGATAATTGAGTCATGGGGATGCTTTCCCCCATACTGTTCTCGTGGTATGAGTAAGTCTCATGAGATCTGATGGTTTTATAAGGGGAAACCCCTTTCTCTTGGATCTCATTGTCTCTTGTCAGCCACCATGTAAGAAATGTCTTTTGCTTTCCACCACGATCATGAGACCTCCCCAGCCACGCGGAACTGTGAGTCCATTAAACCTCTTTCTCTTTATAAATTACTCATTCTTGAGTATGTTTTTATCGGTTGCATGAGAAAGGTGAATACACTTTTGCACCATCGTAGAAATGAAAAACTGTAACTTCAGGCCGGGCGCTGTGGCTCACGCCTGTAATCCCATCACTTTGGGAGGCCAAGATGGGTGGATCACGAGGTCAGGAGTTCAAGACCAGCCTGGCCAAGATGGTGAAACCCCATCTCTACTGAAAATACAAAAATTAGCTGGGCGTGGTAGCGGGTGCCTGTAATCCCAGCTACTCAGGAGGCTGAGGCAGAGATTGCTTGAACCTGGAAGGCTGAGTTTGCAGTGAGCTGGAATAGTGCCACTGCACTCCAGCCTGGGTGACAGAGTGAGACTCCATTTCAAAAAAAAAAAAAAAAAGAAAAGATTGTAATTTCAACCATCACAAGTCAGGGACCATCTATATTTACTTACTCTTCCACTATATAGAATATTCACACTAAAGAGGATGATCCAATAGTCAACTGTCATTTATTTGAAAAGGAAAATGTAAAAGGTAGGACCTTGACTACTTTCACTGAAATGATGCTAATTTTGTATCAAATTGATGTTTTATTCTTTATCAGTGTTTTAATCTACCATAGTGTTTGTAACATCAATCTTATAACCATGAGCCTGAAATCATACGAAGCCTTCTTTAAAAGGCCCTGGGTCCTCTTTAAATACTATAGAATCTGCATCTCTTGGATTAAAACCACATATTAAAAATACATTTATTTCAGCTAATTCCTACTAACATAAAGTTTGATGACTATTGATTCAATCTCTGTGAATCTTTTACTGTGTGTGTGTGCATGTATATATATAAAATGTGCATACATATAGATATGTGTATATATATGATGTACACATAAAATAATTTTTACTCAAATAATATCTTGTTTTATTTTATCAGAATACTTTCTTTTTCAGTTCTGACCTGTATTAAACAGTGTAACAGTCTCCCTTTACAAATAGGTATCATCAGACAAACTTAAAGATGATCTGACAATGTCATTTTCCAAGGGACTGATAGAAAGATTGAGTATCATGGAATCAGAACAGACAACAGAGAATCAGGTATTTATCTTTAGAACCAATGATAGACTTGGAGGCTATTTATTCATTGCCAAAAATCTGAATAAAATGTCAGACTTCAAACGTATTGATAAATCTCTGTATCAGTGGGAAAAACTTTAAACAGTCAGGCTGCATCAGGTCGGTTTTGTTTGGCTATCTATATATTAAAAAAACACGATTTTTTAAACTTAATTAGCTGGTACTTTAAAATCAGAAGTCTGCAATTACAATGTCACATTTCCAATCTCCTGTAAAAAATGGTAAATCTGGAAAAACTGTGCCCACATAACCATACTGTAGCTGAAGACAACCTGTCCCTTTTTGGTGGATGCTCACACTCCAAGGAGCCTCATTTCACACAGGCCAGCTTTGCTCATTTACATTACTCCTTTGGGCACTCAGGTTTGTAACCCTTACTCTAGACATTTTGCATAAGGTCAACTATACCATCTGAAAAAGAAGCAGTTAATACATGTTTGTTAGAATGAATACATGATATATGAATAAGTACATCTGGAAAACTAAATTTTAAAATTTAAAATCCCAAATCTGAGATTATATTGTCACATTTTTGGTTAAGGATCTTGATATAGTTTGGCTGTGTCCCCATCCAATTCTCATCTTGAATTGTAGCTCCCATAATCCCCTTGTGTCATGGGAGGGATCCAGTGGGAGGTAATTGAACCACGGGGGCAGGATTTTTCATGCTGTTCTCATGATAGTGAATAAGTCTCACAACATCTGATGGTTTTATAAAGGGCAGTTCCCCTGCACATACTCTCTTGACTGCTGCCATATAAGACATGCTTTTCCTCCTACTTCACCTTCTGCCATGTGGAACTGCGAGTCCATTCAACTTCATTTTCTTTGTAAAGTACCCAGTCTCAGCTATTTTTTCATAGCAGTATGAAAATGGACTAATACAGACCTCTAATTGCTTAGCCACCTAATAATTAGATAACCTAGAACGTATAGTTTTTATTTATCAGGAAGTTTATATAAAAAAACACCCACAGTTATGTCTTTTGCACTTTTACAGAAGTAAATTGTGTTATAAATTTGCTAACCCAAGATAAGAATTATTCTGTAATCCCTAAACTATTATATTATCTATTTCTATTGTCCTGTATTTTCCTAATTAGAAAAAGTAAACTTGTATGTTCTGGAGTCAGCTCGTTTTCAGTTTGAGGAATAAGAAATTTTATTCTGTGGTAATGACGTGCTATGTTCCTTTCCACTGCCATAGTTCGCCATTTCCTTTAGTATAATTTAAAATTTTTAAACTAGTTTCAGTTACAAAATGTGTATTTACCATCCAAATTCAATACTTTTTCCAAAAGGATTTGTTTGAACCACTATGCTTGTCAATATATAAGAGCAGTTTGATAATGTACTGAAACAATGCCTTCAATGAGGCTTCTCCTTTTCTTTCTACTCAGTGAGATATTCCAGTGAAAGATCATAAAACATGTGGTCTCATCAAAATGATATTCCAGCAAAAAGAGTGAGATTTATTTTTTAACTTTAAGAGTGTTAGCTTTTTACAGAATATGTTTTCCAGGTTCTAGTGATCGTTCTAACATAAAATGCTACCGAATATATAATTGGCTTAGGTCTTTTTCAGGAATTGCAGAAAATTTTTTTTTTTAAATTTGTGAAAGTAGGTCATATTGACTTAATTCTGTCTTTGTTCTTTTAAAAGATTTGGACTGAATCAGAATAAACAGGCAATGCAGACACTTGTTCTCTGAATCACAATCAAGACTCAGTGCTGGAACAGATTTGAGGAATGTATACAATTCTTATCTAAACTAACGTCTGATATTTAACCAGTTTAAAGTTTTTTCTTTTATTTTAATGTGAGAAAAATTTAACAGATAATACATTTTCCCTTCACTACTCAATGTCTCAGTTAGAATTTCATCTGAATTGCATTTATTCATTTTATTTCTTGACTTCGTGGATTTAATATTCCTGGCATGCTTTGAAAACATGGCTGAATGCATTTATGAATGAAAATTGACAAATCCTAGTTCTGTTTCTTTTTTTTTTTTTTTTTTTTTGAGACGGAGTCTCGCTCTGTCGCCCAGGCTGGAGTGCAGTGGCGCGATCTCGGCTCACTGCAAGCTCCGCCTCCCGGGTTCACGCCATTCTCCTGCCTCAGCCTCCCGAGTAGCTGGGACTACAGGCGCCCGCTACCACGCCCGGCTAATTTTTTGTATTTTTAGTAGAGACGGGGTTTCACCGTATTAGCCAGGATGGTCTCGATCTCCCGACCTCGTGATCCGCCCGCCTCGGCCTCCCAAAGTGCAGTTCTGTTTCTTAAATACGTTATTTGTCACAAGCTTTAGAAGAAAATCAATCACTAATTATTTAATGTGGTTGTATTTTCAAATCCCTGAAAAGTGTTGAATGCTATATACCAAACATATATTGGCATATCAAATGTTGCCCAAGAGTCAAGCATGACTTTTATAAGAAGTTGCAAGAAAAGATTGAAAATATTTGTAACAATGAATATTTTGTCACTCTTTAAGAACCAGAATGCTTTGATCTACATTTGTAGATTTCTAGTTTGGATAAGTTATTTGGAGAAATAAACAAAATTGTTTTATTGAAAAAGTTTTATGTTAATTTCATAGTTGACTGTTTCCATGGAAAATAAAAATATTTTTGACTCTTACCATAAACGCTTGGATTTAATGTCACCTTTGGTTGTTTATTTGTACGTATCTTCCTATTCAATCTCCAGACATATCACGGTATAAAAAGTAGAAAACACTGTAGAATAATTTTCTCCACTTATTTTACGGGATTTTATGAATGTCTCGTAATCTTTGTCAAACACTTCTATTTTACTTTAAAAGGCAAATACACAGCAAACAAAATTGTATATGGGCTCTGTGTGATCAAAATAAAACCATTCAGAATCATTGCACGTTAGTGTTAAAGATGATGTGAAAAAATAAAACGTGTATGCATTCATTACCTATTCATATTGTGAAATATTGTTGATGATTTGCAAACCTTAACATATTATTAGTTACTTTCTGTTGTGGACTGAATTGTGTCTTCCCAAAATTCATATGTTGAAACTCTGAACCCCAATGTGACTGTATTTGGAGATAAGGCCTTTAGGGAGGTAACTAAGTTTAAATGAGGTCATGAGTTTTGGGCCCTAGGCCAGTATTCTTACAAGAACAAAAAGAGACACAAGAGATTTCTCTCTCTCTTTTCCCCAACACACACAAAGAAAGGGCCATGTGAGAGGCTATCTACATGTCAGGCAGAGAGGCCTTACAAGGAACCAACCTTCATAGCACCTTGTTCTTGGGCTATTAGCTTCTGGAACTGTAGAAAACAAATTCCTGTTGTTTAGGCTATCCAGTCTCAGATATGTTGTTATGTCAGCTCTAGAAGACCTTATTCATATATGCATGGCATTCTTATAGCCACTCAAAATAAAAGAAATTATCATGTAATTTTGCATTCTTAGACAAATCTCCCATGTTGGCATTAAAAACTTTTCTAATTTTCTCCAGGAATCAACTTACTCTGGTGAGCTTTGTTGAGAGTAGATTTTTTGAGGAAAGAATTGAAGGAGTGGCCATATTCATACTAGAATAAAACATAGGAGATGTCAAGATTATCTGAAGGTAGGGGAGAAGAGAATGCTGATAACTTAGCCGATTCCACTAAATATTTTCTTTAGTGGGACACTTGCCAAATCATACAATGTATGTACACTATCGACTACCTCTGTTTAATACTCTATAGCAGTCTTCATAATTATAACCACCATTTTGAATACGTCCTAGGTATCTATTACTGAACATTCAGCATTTCATTAAATATTATGGCAATTTTTTTTTTTTTTTTTTTTTTTGAGATGGAGTCTTGCTCTGTCACCCAGGCTGGAGTGCAGTGGCGCGATCTGGGCTCACTGCAAGCTCCGCCTCCCGGGTTTATGCCATTCTCCTGCCTCAGCCTCTCGAGTAGCTGAGACTACAGGCGCCGGTCACCACACCAGGCTAATTTTTTGTATTTTTAGTAGAGACAGGGTTCCACCGTGTTAGCCAGGATGGTCTCGATCTCCTGACCTCATGATCTGCCCGCCTTGGCCTCCCAAAGTGCTGGGATTACAGGCGTGAGCCACCGCTCCAGGCCACATTATGGGAAATTCTTAATACAAGTATTGTTAACTCATTTCACAGATTAGAAGATTGATGGTCAAATCTAAATATTTTTTAAAGAGCATGCACATGAAGAAAATTTATTTTGAACTAAAGTTTGGTTTCAAATTTATTACTGTAAATTATTTTGATATTAAAAAGTCAACTTTACAGAAAAACTGATATGATTGATTTATAGATCAATCATCTAGATAATCATTATCATAGATAATATCTATGATTGATCTATTAGATAATATGATCTATCTAATGAATCTATTAGATAATCTGATCTATCTAATGAATATGTGAAAATATTTTTTTCTCTCCTTCTTTTCTCCTAATTTTGGCTTGTTTTCTAAAGAACCTAGATTTATCTTCTGGGTGTTTATATACAAGTTTGGATCTGTTTGGCCATAGGACTTTTATTCATAATAATGCCACCATAAGTCTGGAAAATCTAGTGTCCCACAGTGAACACATTTAAGAGTAATCTATAGAAAGCCACAAGGCAAACACAAAGCAGAAAACAATATATGAACCAGTGCACCTGCAAATTACTTGTCAGAGCTAAGAGTTTCTAGTGACATTAAATATCCCTCACATGGAATATTTCTATTGATTCAGGGTTCATGGAAGGCAAGGGACAAAGGATCATGTTGACTACAACTCAGCTTCTTTTTCTTAATCGATCTTGTGTGTGATTGTCACTCTCGATCAATGTTGAGAAAGAGGAGCCTCTATATCCAGAATTCATCTTCTGAATTCTCCTTACTAATATTGCACCATTACTTATCCCAATCACTGTCAGTTTTTCTTGGCAAATTCTTGGATTTATTTAATGACATAAGCCAGTAATTTGCAACACGTGGTCCCAGACAGCAGCATCAGCATAGCCAGTTGGTATGGGCTGAATTATGTCACCCTGAAATTCATATGTTGAAGATCTAACTTGGAAGACTGTGACTATATTTGGAGATAGAGCATTTAAAGTGGTGATTAAGTTAAACTGGAGCTATTAGAGTGGTTCCTAATCCAGTATGTCTGTTATCCTTACAAGAAGGGGAGAGAAGAGACACCAGATACTTGCACACACAGAAGAAATATCATGTGCAAACATACCCAGAAGGCCACCATCTGCAAGAAAAAGAGAGAGACCTCAGAATACACCAATGCTGCTGAAACCTTCATCTTGGACTTCCAGCCTCCAGACTTTGAGAAAATAAATTTCTGTTGTTTAAGGTACGCAGTCTATGGTATTTGGTAATGGCATCCCTAGCAAACTAATGTACCTGGAAAGTTATTAGAACTGAAAAATACTGGTCCCACCTAAAATTAACTGGTTAGAAACTCTGTAGGTGGAGTTCAATAATTTTTGTTTTATCAGGACTTTTGGATGATGTACTCTAACTACTGATTTCAATAACTGATTTACTCTATATTATTGTGGAATTAATTGATATTGTCAGTAAGTTAGATTATTTCAGTAAAGGTCATAAAGGGTCTTCTTTTTTTTCTCAGTAATGAGAAGCCCTAACCCCAGTCCCTCAGTTGTGGTCAATTTTAGATTAGGTGCCATGTGCAGATGAGAAGAATGTATATTCTGCTGTTTTGGGGAGGAGAGCTCTGGAGACATACATTAGGCCCATTTGGTCAAATGTCAAATTCAGGCCCAGGATATCTATTAATTTTCTGCATCAGTGATCTTTCTAATACTGTCAGTGGCATGCTGAAGTCTTCCACTATTTTTGTGGCATTATCTACACCTCTTCACAGGTCTCTAAGAACTTGCTTTATGAATCTGGGTGCTTCTGTGTTGGGTGCATATATATTTAAGACAGTTAGATCTTCTTGTTGAATTGAGCCCTTTAACTATTATGTAATGCCCTTCTTTGTCTTTTTTTGATGTTTTATTGGTTTAAAGTATGTTTGATCTGAAATTAGAATAGAAACCCCTACTTTTTTTTCTACTTTCCATTTGTGTGGTATATTTTTCTCCATCCCTTTCCTTTGAGTCTATGGGTGTCATTGCATGTGAGATGGGTCTCTTCAATACTAGCATACAGTTGGGTCTTGCTTCTTCAAGCAAATGACTGCTATGTGCCTTTTAATTGGGGCATTTCACCCATTTAGATTCAGGGTTAATATTGACATTTGCAGGTTTGATCCTGTCATCATGTCGTTAGCTGGTTATTACAGTGACTTGATTGTGTGGTTGTTTTATAGTGCCAATGATCTATGTACTTAAGTATGTGTTTGAGGTAGCTGGTACAAGTCTTTCCTTTCCATATTTAGCACTTCTTTTAGGATCTCATGTAAGGCAAATCTGGTGGCAATAAATTCCCTTAACATTTACTTGTCTGAAAAGGATCTTATTTGTCCTTCAGTTGTGAATTTCAGCTTGGCTAGATATTAAATTACTGGTTGAAATTTCTTTTCTTTAAAATGCTGAATATAGATCCCCAATCTTTTCTAGCTTATTGAGTTTCTTCTGAAAGATCCACTGTTAGCCTGATGGGGTTTCCTATGTAGGTGACCTTCCTCATCTCTCTAGCTGCCTTTAACATTTTTCTTTCACTTCAACCTTGGAGAATCTGATGACTATGTGTCTTGAGGATGATTTTCTTGTATAGTATCTTGCTGGGGTTATCTGCATGAAAAATATCTTGTATATCCATACTTTATGGGGAATATAAAAACAAACAAACAAAAAACTCAACAACCAAGGTTTACTAAAACAAAAAAAAGGAAAATTGAAGAAATATTTTAAAAACTAATAGAATACCTGAGCTATAGAAGATTAACCAATGTTAATTTCCTTTATATTTGGAGATTGATACCAGAAAAGGTCAGGATAGGGGATGAAGATAATTTAACTAGCTAAATAGTTTACACTTTTTCTTTTTATATTATACAAAATGAGGAGAAGCATCGGTATGCTGAGGAATGAAAGAATGATATAGCTTCTCCAAGAAGCTGTGAGAATAAAAGACAAATCAGGGCCAACTGACAGAGCTCTCAATGGCCAAAACTGAAAATATTTAAGCAGCAATATAAAGTATTATTGGATTATAATCCAAAGTGTAATATAAATATTCTGATACAAAGAAATGACTGAATAAGCAAATTTATTAATAAATGGTGATAGACAAATCTCCCATGCAGAAGAATTCCAAATAACCTAAGTAATTTACCCTTGAGCAAGTGAAGCATAAGTTCCCACTGTTTAAGTGTGAGCTGCATGTAGTTATTTTCTTTTTTTTTTTTTTCTTTGAGACAGAGTCTCACTCTGTCTCCCAGGCTGGAGTGCAGTGGTGCGATCTCAGCTCACTGCAAGCTCCACCTCCCAGGTTCACACCATTCTCCTGCCTCAGCCTCCCGAGTAGCTGGGACTGCAGGGGTCCACCAACACGCCCAGCTAATTTTTTGTATTTTTAGTACAGACAGGGTTTCAGCATGTTAGCCAGGATGGTCTCGATCTCCTGACCTCGTGATCTGCCCGCCTCAGCCTCCCAAAGTGCTGGGATTGCAGACTTGAGCCACCGCGCCCAGCCACGTAGTTATTTTCATCCAGAATATGGAAAGAAGAAAAGTAGTAATCTTACGACTATTTTATGATACAAAAACTTAGCCAAGTGATATAGATTATCACCAACAATGATAAGTCATTTGGATAATATGTACTCCTGCTGTGATGTGATGAGAATGACATTTTACCTTTATGGTCTTCTTTAAAAAAAACTGTAATTTAAGAGTAATCATGAGGAAAACAACGGATAATTCCAACTGAAGTATATTCTACAAAAAAAAAAAAAAAAAAATTGGTATTGTTTACCACCATCTAGGTTATCCAGAATAAGTTTGAGAAACTTTTACTGTCAAAAGAATCCCAAGGGAACATAACTAAATGTCATGTGATATTCTAGATGGGTTCATGGAAGCAAAGAATATTTGATTAAAATATGAGAAACTGGTTTTCTGGCCTGGCGCAGTGGCTCACGCCTGTAATCCCAGAGCTTTGGGAGGCCAAGGCATGTGGATCATGAGGTCAGGAGTTCAAGACCAGTCTGGCCAACATGGTGAAAGCCGGTCTATACTAAAAATAGAAAAAATTAGCCAAGTGTGGTAGGGCACACCTGTAATCCCAGCTACTTGGGAGGCTGAGGCAGAGAGTTGCTTGAACCCAGGAGGCGGAAGTTGCAGTGAGCCAAGACTACGCCACTGCACTCCAGACTGGGCAAAAGAGAAAAAAAGACACTCCAGACTGTCTCAAAAAAGAAAAAAAAAAAAGAAAGCAAGAAACTGGTTTTCTAAAAAGTAAGAAAATCTGAATAAAGTATGGCTTTAGTTAATAATACTACATCAATATTGGTTCACTACTTATGAAAAAATATACTACATTAACATATATTAATAATAAATTGATGTATGTTTATGTGAACTCTGTAAAGTCTTTGTAATTTTTCTGTAAATTGAAAATTTTTAATATAGAATGTTTATTAAAAAAGAGAAATGAGTTTATCATGGGAACACGGTTTCATAAATATAGAAACACTGTATATGTAAGAGATTGTTGTTATCATGTGCCAAAATATTTAGAAATCAAATATCATGAGCTTTGAGATAAAAGAGTTCCAGAGAGAGACTTCATAGTGAAGTCTGGAAACAGGAGAGGTGGCCATTTAATGGCTATGTGACCTTGTACAGACAACTTAATTTCTCTGAGATGTGATATTATTTATAAGTATTAATCATGATGTCTTCCCTGACTAATTTAGAAAGTTATATTTTTGAGGAAACATTTGGGAATTGTAAATGAGCATATATGATTTAAGGCAATACTCTTATTGTGATTTTTTAAAATGTTGTTAATATTATTTAAAACTCTGATGGAAAATGTGGATATTTAACAACCAGATCTGAGAGAAAAGGAATTACAGTAAGAAAAACTGAACAAGTGTGAAGAAAGGGGAGTTTAAAGTGCAATGATGAAGTCCATATTCGTTATATTTAGGGTGAATTCTATATAGTCAGGTTCAGCTTTATTCACTAATTTATGAAAATCTTACATGAGGTATTTAATATTTATGAAATTAGTTGATGCATATGTGATGAAATATGCATGTTTAAGGATCATCCTAGTTATTGCATGGAGAAGGACTGGAAAAGGAGCAAGACTGAAGGCAGAGGAACCAATTTTGAGGCTGAGAGGCTACTGCAGTCAACAACACAAGAGATGAATGGTGTTTTATCTAAATTTGTGACAGAGGGTCAAAAAAATGAATGAATTCGAAACATATATCAGAGATAGAATTGTTGCAACTTGGTAATGCATCAGATTGGAGAGTAAGAATGAAGCAGATATCAAGAACAAATGTTAGGTGGGATCATTTACTGAAACAGAAAATAAAGAAGTAAATTTACAGTAGAAATACAACATGTTTACTTTAAATATGTTGGGTTTGAAATATTTATAGGACATTGAGGTGGACCCACCTAATATGTACTTTTCTATACATCTCTAAATATTAAGAGAATGCTACCAGCCAGGGATATATACACAACAGACTGTGAGCATATAGGATAATAAATAATTACATTTTCGGTTATGAAAGAGTAATGAGAAGAGAGTAGGACTATGAGAAGAAAGCCAGAGACTGAGGTATGAAATCATCTCATAAAGAACCCTTAATTCCTGGTTAAAGTCCCATCTATTTAGCAACTGCAATATTGCCCCAATCAATTTTTTTAAACCTCACTAGTGTTTACACAAAGATGCAACAAAAACTAGACTGCTCTAATCTGTTCCAAACAAAAATATTGTATTCTTAATGTTGCCTTGTCATTCTGCTCTTTTGTCTTTGAATTCCACCATTCATCCAAGGAGCAATTCATTTAATTATTTACATTTTTATTGAGACATCAATCTGCTAGTGGAATCTTACTGAGGGCATTCCATATAGAATGTTGTGACTCTTCATAGGCCATGTCATGCAGGTCCTTCAAACCACCTTGAACTCTGTAATATGTAATATGCCTTAGTCAGTCATGCTTTGGGGTTCCCATTGTCTATCAATTCATCTATACTTGCCGTAAAACTCAGAACACATTTAAACTTTATCTTGCCTTTTAATGTTTCTTATTTTTTGGTGCATGTGTGTAGTGTCTTCTTGTAGGTTGTAAATAACTAGACTGCAGGGAACACTCCCATTCTTCACTTCACCTAGCAAAGTACCTTGCCATTACCTATTTGTTGATTCATTGATTAATTTTTTGACTAAGAAAAATAATCTATATTTATTGAAGAAAAAGGAGGAGGATGTGCAAGCTTGAGAGAGTAGTTCATAAAAAACAAGTTAGTTCTATTTCATGCTTTCTGTGGTGAGTCAAATGGTGATCATTTCTTGTGTTAATGATGAAGAGAAATAGAATTTGTGATTACATGACAACAAAATGTATTTTCTATTTTCAGTTCATACCAATAAAACAGTTATAGAGTTAAGCATTTTTAAATTATGGGGTTTTTTTGTCTTCCAATAGCCACAATGTTTATAACATCTCTTGGGGGTATACTTTAAAAGGATTCTGTATGTCAGACTTCATGGCAGGATGTCTTTCCTTGCCATCAACAGATTTAGGGAGATGTCATCATCAATTTCCACCTTCAAATAGGTCACTTCATGGTCAATAAATGCAAACTCACTTTAACAAATTAAAAACTCTCTGGTGTAATAGTCTCCCTCTCTCCATCTATGGAAACCATTATGAGAGTTTGACCTCCAAAAAGCACCCCATTGATTCTGACTTGAATCAAGATGTGGCTGGCCCCAGAAAGCCCTTTTCCCAACCTCAACAATAAATAATTCTTTCTTTTGGAAATGTCTCCAAACTTGTCCCCTGTAGCCAACCAAGGACTGCCAAATATACCTGAAAACTAGTTTGAAATCTCTCTGTTACCGAGACATAAGGGATTTGGTCTAGGTCCTGCTGCTCACCTCAAAGAAAACCAATCACTGAGACAAGGATTATTGCCAAGGAAGAAGGCTGTGATTGGGTGCCGCAGCCAAGGAGATGGGAGATCAGTCTCAAATCCAACTCCCTGACCAACTAAAATTGGGGGTTTATTTAGCAGGGAAGAAATGTAAGCATGTGTGAGAAAATGAAAACTCAGGAGTGTCAAG
Source organism: Pan troglodytes (assembly GCF_028858775.2). NCBI lineage: Eukaryota > Metazoa > Chordata > Mammalia > Primates > Hominidae > Pan > Pan troglodytes. Next base: position 91,029,794 of record NC_086015.1, read on the forward strand.
AAAGCAATCATGATGAATGAGGGACCTTGAGTCTCAGTGTCTGGATACCATCATCATGTGAATTTCAGTTCTTTGAGACTTTTTGAGAGACCTGGGGTTCTTTCCTTTGGAGGGAACTGAGATAAAACAAATGTAAATGTCAAGCTTTAAGACCAGAAAGGTCAATTTCTATATTTAGTTTCAAAAAAACAAAAAACAAACAAAAAAACCTGTCTATGGAACCATTGGGTCAGTTTCACCTCCAAACTCCCTTCCAAAAACCTCATCTTCAAAGAACTATTGCTTTGTTCATGGGATGTATCAGTATTTCTTTTTAGTACTCTATAAAATGTACTATTTTCTCATATCTGTGAACCATGCAACAGATGAGTTCCCTTGCCATACTTTTGAAATAAGCAGTCTTTAATAATTTTGTCTTGAATTTAAACTTAGTCTTGGACATAAATGCATAATAATAAATGTAAGTGTCCTACATTGTATTTTTAATATATATTTTTTGAATTATTTAAATTAACATTAGTATAAATGGTTGAGAAATTGTGATTCTTTTTAGATGGAATTTTAACAACCCTTTAGTTAGGCTGCCTCTTGTTATACATTCATTGATGTGCATTCAATATTCTTATTACATACTGGATCAGAATTAAGTTCATAGTTCTTTAATTCTTTGCAACACAGACAAAATATCACAGTGACATTTTCCATATATTAGATCCTGATGCACCTGAGCATAATCTCTGGAAACTTTCCGGTTTTTGATGAGTCTTATTACAGCCTTAGATAATGGTTTTTCTTTGTGTCTAGATACAGGTTTCCAGGCTAAACCTTTAATTTTGCAGCAATTGAAAGGTTAACACCTTCTATTAACAGAAGAACTATATTGTGGTAATAAGAAACCATTGCACCTCTGCTGGGTAATGTCTAAACACAAGGAGCTTTACATGTCAGAGTTACCTGGTGTAGAAGTTAATATGAAAGATTTTAACACACCTCTATTCTGTTTTCTCTAGCTTTTCAATTGTATTCCAAATAGCAAGCTGTTAACCTTTCAGGTCCTAGTCTATAATTTGTATTCTGGCTAACAGCTGATTTACTTTACTGAAAGTTTTGCTGATGTAAGGAGCAAAGGATCAAGAGTTTAATGGACACACACACACGAAAAGCCCAACTCTATGCATTTAAATCTATCTTATATCAGAAGAACTTATGATAAATTTACAGCAATAAAATGTCAAGGTGTTAATAAGAATTAACAGGTTTCCGTGTGATTATATGACAGAATCACAGCCCAAAATGTCACCTTTTTGCTGGAACTGGGAAAAACACACTGAACACATGCATCCAGAAAGATAACCATTGTAAAAAGCATCTGTCTAAACTCTAAGTGTAAATTATTCTTTAAAAAGAGTCCACTTTCAGCCGGGCACGGTGGCTCATGCCTGTCATCCCAGCACTTTGGGAGGCCGAGGCGGGCAGATCACGAGGTCAGGAGATCGAGACCATTCTGGCTAACATGGTGAAACCCTGTCTCTACTAAAAATACAAAAAAATTAGAAGGGCGTGGTGACGGGCGTCTGTAGTCCCAGCTACTCTAGAGGCTGAGGCAGGAGAATGGCGTGCACCCGGGAGGCGGAGCTTGCAGTGAGCCAAGATCACGCCACTGGACTCCAGGCTGAGCGACAGAGCGAGACTCCGTCTCAAAAAAAAAAAAAAGTCCACTTTGAAAATATGACATCAGAAGAGATTTAAGCATTGAAATACAGTTCCCACTTGCATTTAATGATGCTTTTACTTTAAAAAAATAGACAACCTGTTTCCAGATACAAATATGCTTAATTTTTTTAAATTAAAACTGCTAAGAAGTAAAATACAGATGCTCCTTTATGTACCTCTCAAATAGGGACAGACAATTTTAAAGTTATAGGCCTTCTTGTTTTAAATCAAAGAGATCGTATTGATTCTCTTTACTGACTCCACAAATCAGACCTTTGCCTTCATTGTTTTCAGCTGTGTATTTAGCATTAGTTGCTTTTAGCCTCACGTCTTACTACTTTCTTAGATTGTAATCTCCATGTGGTCAGGAATCTTTTTTACCCTTCATTGTATTGTGTCCGGAATTGGTGAGTTCTTGGTCTCACTGACTCCAAAAATGAAGCCGCGGACCCTCGCAGTGAGTGTTACAGTTCTTAAAGAGGGCGTGTCCGGAGTTTGTACCTTCTGATGTTCGGATGTGTTTGGAGTTTCTTCCTTCTGGTGAATTCATGGTCTCGCTGACTTCAGGAGTGAAGCTGCAGACCTTCGCAGTGAGTGTTACAGCTCTTAAGGCAGCGCATCTGGAGTTGTTCATTCCTCCCGGTGGGTTCGTGGTCTCGCAGGCCTCAGGAGAGAAGCTGCAGACTTTCGTGGTGAGTGTTACAGCTCATAAAGGCAATGTGGACCCAAAGAGTGAGCAGCAGCAAGATTTATTGCAAAGAGCAAAAGAACAAAGCTTCCACAGGGTGGAAAGGGACCCCAGTGGGTTGCCACTGCTCGCTCAGGCAGCCTGATTTTATTCCCTTATCCGGCCCCACCCACATCCTGCTGATTGGTCCATGTTACAGAGAGCTGATTGGTCCATTTTGACAGGGTGCTGATTGGTGCGTTTACAATCCCTGAGCTAGATACAAAAGTTCTCCAAGTCCCCAGTAGATTAGCTAGACACAGACCACTGACTGGTGCATTTACAAACCTTGAGCTAGACACAGGGTGCTGATTGGTGCACTTACAAACTTTGAGCTAGATACAGAGTACAGATTGGTGTATTTACAATCCCTTAGCTAGACATAAAGGTTCTTCAAGTCCTCACCAGATCAGCTAGACACAGAGCGCTGATTGGTGCATTTACAAACCTTGTGCTAGACACAGGGTGCTGATTGGTGTATTTACAAACCTTGAGCTAGATACAGAGTGCTGATTGGTGTATTTACAATCCCTTAGCTAGACATAAAGATTCTCCAAGTCCCCACCAGACTCAGGAGCCCAGCTGGCTTCACCCAGTGGATCCCGCACCAGGGCTGCAGCTGGAGCTGCCTGCCAGTCTCGCACCATGCGCCTGCACTCCTCAGCCCTTGGGCTGTCGATGGGACTGGGTGCCATGGAGCAGGGAGTCTCAGGCCATGCAGGAACCCATGGTGGGTCGGGGGAGGGTCAGACATGCGGGCTGCAGGTCCCAAGCCCTGCCCCACGGGGAGGCAGCTAAGGCCCGGCAAGAAATTGAGCGCAGCAGCTGCTGGCCCAGCTGCTAAGCCCCTCAATGCCCATGGCTGGCCGGCCACTCCAAGTGTGGGGCCCGCCGAGCCCATGCTCGCGCTGGCCCACAAGCGCTGCACACAGCCCCGGTTCCTGCCCACACCTCTCCCTCCACACCTCCCCACAAGCTGAGGGAGCCGGCTCCCGCCTTGGCCAGCCCAGAAAGGGGCTCCCACACTGCAGCGTTGGGCTGAAAGGCTCCTCAAGCATGGCCAGAGTAGGCGCCAAGGCCGAGGAGGTGCCAAGAGCGAGCGAGGGCTGAGAGGGCTGCCAGCACGCTGTCACCTCTCAATATCTTATACAATCTACCAGATAATTTATAACATAGTTATTTTTAAAAAACAGAATTATTGCATAAAGGTAAATAAATTTAAGTTAAGTCCTTTGGCATTGTAATCCTGTACATACATCCTTACGTGTTTATATAGGAGGCTCCTTACTATTCATGTATTTGGTTTTCTATTATAGGATGTTATTTTTTCAAGATAACACTTGATCTCTGAGCACATCTATGTTTATTTCCAACCAATTGGTTTATTGGAAAAGAAAGAGTCAGAATGTTTGTTATACAGTACTTATGTGTCTGGAATTGGTGGGTTCTTGGTCTCCCTGTCTTCAAGAATGAAGCCGCAGACCCTCACGGTGAGTGTTACAGTTCTTAAAGATAGTGTGTCCAGAGTTTGTTCCTTCAGATGTTCAGATGTGTCCAGAGTTTCTTCTTTCCAGTGGGTTCGTGGTCTTGCTGACTTCAGGAGTGAAGCTGCAGACCTCCGTGGTGTTACAGTTCATAAAGGTGATGCGTCCGGCATTGTTCGTCCCCCCATCTGGAATTGTTCATTCCTGCCGGTGGGTTTGTAGTCTCGCTGGCTTCAGGAGTGAAGCTGCAGACCTTTGCAGTGAGTGTTACAGCTCTTAAAGGCAGCACAGACCCAAAGAGTGAGCAGCAGCAAGACATTGCGAAGAGCGAAAGAACAAAGCTTGCACACCATGGAAGGAGTGCCAAGCCAGTTGCTGCTGCTTGCTCAGGTGGCCTGCTTTTATTCCCTTATCTGGCCCCACCCACATCCTACTGATTGGTCCATTTTACAGAGAGCTGATTGGTCCATTTTGACAGGGTGCTGATTGGTGCATTTATGAACCTTGAGCTAGATACAAAAGTTCTCCAAGTCCCCACTAGATTACCTAGACACAGAGCACTGATTGGTGCATTTACAAACCTTGAGCTAGACACAGAGTGCTGACTGGTGCATTTACATTTTGGAGCTAGACACACAGTGCTGATTGGTGTATTTACAAACCTTTAGCTAGACAGAGAGTGCTGTTTGGTGCGTTTACAATCCTTCATCTTACAATCCTTCAGCTAGACACAAAAGTTCTCCAAGTCCCCACCGGATTAGCTAGACACAGAGCGCTGATTGGTGTGTTTACAAAACTTTAGTTAGACACAGAGTGCTGATTGGCACGTTTACAAACCTCTAGCTAGACACAGAGTGCAGATTGGTGCGTTTACAATCCTTTAGCTAGACACAAAAGTTTTCCAAGTCCCCACCCAACCCAGAAGCGCAGCTGGCTTCACCTCTGAATGGTACTTGCCTGCCGGACTTTATGGCACCTAGCCCGGGCACTTGGCAGCCCAGAGGGAGCTCCTCCCCTGATCAAGCTGAGCAGGTGGGAAGATGAAGCCCAGCAGGCGGGAAAATCAAGCGCAGCAGGCACGGAGTGCGGGCAGGCGGAGTGCAGACCTGCTGAGCCCGTGCCCACCTGGAACCTGCACCAGCCCCAGAGCGCTGAGCACAGCCCCGGCTCCCGCCCGCGCCTCTCCCTCCACACCTCCCCGCGAGTAGAAGGAGCAGGCTCTGGCCTCCGGCCAGCCTCAGAGAGGGGCCCCCACAGCGCAGCGGCGGGCTGAAGGGCTCCTGGAGCGGCGTCAGAGCGGACGCCAAGGCCGAGGAGGCCCCGAGAGTGAGCGAGGGCTGCTAGCACATTGTCACCTCTCACTTACAACATAGAATTAAATGTCCAACTTTTTTCTCTTGCTTTTTAATGTATAATTGTAGATTCTTCTGGACACAATCTTATTGGCCAACTCCTGCAGGTTAACAGAGCCATCAAAAGAGACATAGTTAGGACCCAGAATTCTCCAAGGCCATGTCTGATGATTAGCACAAAATAGTTTGCTGCTGATACTGTCAAGAGTCCTCTCCACCTCCTCAACTCAATTTCTTGCTTCATTGCTTTGAACTGCTAGGGGACAGCCGGAGTTTAAGGGATGTCAACAAGAACACACTTGTTCTCTCAGGAATTTAGTACAAGAGGATAAACACTTACACAGCTGGCCAGACTAATAGGTATAGAAGTGTGTGAATTAAGTATTTAATAAATGCATGAACATTTTATTATACAGGGTCCAAAGGACCTTCTTCAGAATTATTGAATTTGACTGAACTATGTGGAGTCTACTTGGTGTAATTTCTTCTTAAAAACAAAGTTATACATTCTTTCTTACACAAACATCATGTTGAATCCATTAAACACTAAAACATATGGCTGTACTTTGTCATATATTTCTGAGAAAACTCAATAATGACAAAGGAAAATTCAGAGAAATAACTTTAGTTTATTTTTTTCTGTTTTGTGTATTTGCTATGAATAATGTTAATGAGCAATTTAGGCCCCACAGTGGAAAATCAGAAAGCTCTACAGGTATTTTCTGTATTCTTTTGCATATTTGTCTGTACAAACGCTATCTTTGTTAATGAATCTTCATTCTTCAAAAGGTGTTACGGGCTGGGCACAGTGGCTCATGCCTGTAATCCCAGCACTTTGGGAGGCCGAGGCAGGTGGATCACCTGAGGTCAAGAGTTTGAGACCAGCCTGACCAATATCATGAAACCCCATCTATACTAAAAATACAAAAATTAGTTGGGCATGGTGGTGTGCACCTGTAGTACCAGCTACTTGGGAGGCTGAGACCAGAGAATTGCTCGAACCCGGGGGGCAAAAGTTGCAGTGAGCCGAGATTGTGCCATGGTACCCTAGCCTGGGTGACAGAGCGAACTCTGTCTCAAAGGAAAAAAATGTTACAGAAGACCAAACTACCAAACTTAGGCACCGGAAATCTGTGGAACACAGAGCTGTTACTTTTATCTTAGGTGTAACAAACTACAATTTACCTGGCAGAGTGTTCAGCTATACTATCTAGCCATTGAATGGATATCATATTAGTTTCACAGAAGCGTTTACTTGAACCTATAAGAGGCTCAGTGGTTTAAATGAAAATCAGCATTATTGAATTACCACTTTTCTAACATACCTGCAAAAAGTTGATCATGATTGTGTGCTTAGGGTTGGGCTTTGAGCTATGGATTGTTACTGCTAGACCCATACTCAGCTCTTTCAGTTAGAGTTCATTAGTTAGAATTCAATCAATATCATTTGACTTTTTGTATTTTCACTAGCAGATGTAATAAAACTTACCCTTAAAGTGTAGGATATCTGACTAATTGAAAAACAGGGTAAAGTGTTAAAATCTACTTAGGAAGATAAGCCTTAAAGCACAACATTGAAGTGAGAAAATGAACATGACAGCATTTTACCACTCCCCCAAAACTGCTGAAATTCACTTTCAAAAATACAACAAAATGGAAATAACTGGTTCAAAAATATTAAGCATCTATTTTCTCAATTTGGAGAAAAATTGTTTTTTACCTACAGCTGGTGAATATTTTATAAATAGCATTTTACACTAATTAAGCCCACTGGCAGCAATAGATTCCTTTTCTGTGGAAACACTGTTAAAGTCTATTTAAAGTATTGGAAGATTTTATGAGGTCAGGAGGAATTAGACTGTGTATATTTAATTTCCTCATTTCACACACACTGTTATCATTACTGATAAAATCACGTCGACTGTGTCTAAAATACTTAGGGTAACCTACTTGACTGTTGTTTATTAGTGTGTAGAAAAAATATCCTTTTGTTTCTTAAGTTTACTTCTCATTTTTAAATAGTTTGAATTAGGTTGAGTCCTAAAATGAGAACATTGCACAGAACAAGTTCTCAGCAAAATTTTTGATAAATGTAAAGTTTTTCTCTGCCTCTTCCTTCTCTGATACCCTATTCAATAATTTGTCATGCCTTTTCTCAAACAGACCTTTAGCTTCATTTCCAACTCTAAGTATATTGTCCCTTGATGTTCTTTATTTTCTGAAAGGACTATTCCTTCCTTCTCTTTTCTACCCATAACCTCCATTAACATGCTCGTATTTTTCAGTGAAATGAAGAAAAAGGTAATCAGATTTTAAAAGGTGAATAAGAATCTTTTGAAGTATTAGATTTTTTTAAGAACAGATTTTCTTTGCACAAAAGACCTATCATCAGTAATAATTTTCTTAACAGAGAGTTAAACTAAATTACTTTTTAATATCCATTTTCCCTCAAAATACTAGAAAAAAAATAAACTAAAATGAACCATTAAAAGGTTTGTAAAGATCAATTTGTATAAAAGATCAGATAAATTTTATCAACAGGCATCAGTTTCAACACTTAGACAACTACACAGTTTTCTTACAAAATTATCCCTTCTTGGTGTTTTGGGATAAATAATAAGACATGAAATGGAAAGTGGTCAGGCCTGGTGAGGTGGCTCACACCTGTAATCCCAGCACTTTCGGAGGCCGAGGTAGGAGGATCACAAGGTCAGGAGTTTGAGACCAGCCTGACCAACATGGTGAAAGCCCCGTCTCTACTAAAAATACAAAAATTAGCCGGGCGTGGTGGCAGGCGCCTGTAATCCCAGCTACTCAGGAGGCTGAGGCAGGAGAATCGCTTGAACCCAGGAGGCAGAGGTTGCAGGGAGCCGAGATCGCGGCACTGCACTCCAGCCTGGATGACAGAGTGAGACTCTGTCTCAAAAAAAAAAAGGAAGTGGTTAAATTCTGAAATAGAAAAATGAAAGTTACAAAACTGAGTAAAAACTTAATATGAGCACAAATAGTCTCCATAAGAGTAAGAGCCATTTTAGTCTTGCATTACTAAGGCTTTATTTTTTAAGCCCTGAATTTTCATTCCAAAAGTATGATTTCAGTTTAAAAATTTTTCTGTTTATATGCCCCTCAAATATTCCCCTCAAAAAGTTAACATAACATATATATCATATTGGAGTCTGTACTATATTTAAAGCATGCTAATCTGCCTTAATTTAGTATTATAAGTATATTTTAGTATAAATTGTTCTTATTAATAAACGTTTTTCATAATAAAGAATCCTACTATATGAATTCTGGGTGGAAATAAATAAAACAAATATTGCTGTTTATAAGCTTATTATTTAACTCTGCAACCACTGTGACACTATATATACAATAGAGAAATTTTGTATTATCAAATCTCTCACAAACCAGTGTCACAGAGTAGATTATCGCTTTGGGCATAAGAAATAGCAAACCTATGACATTAGTTAAAAACTTTGTAACCAGATCATCATATCTCACACAAAATCCACAGTTGAATTAATTTGCTTTTCTATTTTCAGATTCTGCTACCCCACTCCCATCTATGCTGGTCTGCTGAAAAAACAAAACACGCTTGAAATAGCATATAGAAAATAAAATTTGCAACTTGTAGTCACAATTTGCTTTGACACTCTATTAAATATTGTAGTTAAAAAGAGTTCTCCATAGATCTGAATAAACATTTACTTTACATTTGCTTCCAGTTATTAGATTTTGCAACAAAAAATTTAGCAGTCAAATTCAATTATTTGAGTTCTGAACAATGGCTTAGTCATGTAAAAATACTATAGAGGTAAATGATGATTATTACTTCAATATATCTTGGTGTTAGTTCAAAGTTACTCTTTCAAATAATGTTGATAGAACTTTCCAGAAGAATTTAACATTTTATTTTGGGAGAGAGATTATCACATATTGCATTATTTACCAATCCAATTACTTAATTATTAGGTTGTATTTTCAATTCCTTTTGTTGTCACTAATGGACTGATTTGTCCTGTGTAATGCATTCAGTCTTTGACCATTATAAAATAGAAACTAAAACGAGAACACCAAAACACCTTCTTCACTTCCATTAAAGGCGAAGCCTCCTAAAATCATATCACATGTGAGCGAACACAAGCTGTTTAGTGCGATAACATAGATTCAACTCAATTTCTAGATCTTTTGACTTTGTATACCTCTATATTCTCAACCGTTAAATGACAAAAGAAAGAATGCATATCTTAAGCTCTCTAGTGATGTTGGAGGTTTAAAAAGATAATGTATCAGAAGTTTTTGTGAAGTTCTACATACATAAAACTTAGAATCACTGGAGTCCCGTTAGAGATAGGGTAAATAGGAACTCAGTATCTGTTGGTCACCAATATTAATTGAGCTTTTACAGTGAAGTAGGTAGTGACAAACATAGCAGACAAAGCCTTCAATCAGAAAGCTTACATTAATGGAATAAGAGCCAGGAATACAAGCAACAAAATAAAAAGGACAAGCTATTATATTTTAGTTAATGATGAATGTTATGAGCTAGATTAAACATCATAATGTAGCTATTTATTGATTCATATAAAATAACCATATTTGTGGTTTGGATAGTGCCACCCAAGATAACTCGTTGTGTTTCAGTGGTGGTCTGCTTTTGGATAAAAAAAATTATATGCTATTTTTTCTTGATTTATATCTACATAAAGAAATTATTTTACTTGAAATTACATGCCTATTAATTTTGTCTTGCCTGTTTCCTATGTTTTATAATTTAAGGCTTACATGACTTTTGACTCATTGTACCCAGATCAGCAAGTTTAACATCAGCCACATTTTAATGAATATGTAGCATAATCAAAATATTTAAAATAAAGATACTGCTTGGAAAGAACTTTTAAGATGTATTGGAGGAACAGCTGCAGAATCAAGATTAACCCTCCCAACATCTTTGACCAGAGAATATTGGAAAAATGTTTTTGTCCTTGATTCACCCACTCAAATTGCTTATTACTCCATTAGAAGGCTTTCTAATAACATCAGGGCCAGATGAAAGTTAGGGCCAGATATGGACATCTGGTATGAATTGTTGGTACCTGAGAAATCGGAGACTGAAACATCCAGTATGAAAAATGTAATTGAATTTGACCTGCCTTCTGGGAAGATTCATAGTCTGTTTCTACACTGTGAAAATATGCAGTGGAAATCTAATCAGTTACCTTAGATAATCCATGCAAAATAAATAAATAAATAAATAAATAAAGGAAAAGAAAGCTCTACACTATGTCAATTGAGAAATTGTTCAACCATCCATCTAGGAAATAGACCTACATAGAGGTCAATTGAAATCAGTTACACCTTGTTTTTGAGTTTATGACACTATAATACATACTCAGTAAGTTATAAGTGAAGTTACACATGGCCCATTTCTAAGATTTTTTTCTCATAACCTAAAAAATAAATCTAATCTTATATATATATTTTCATTTTTTATTTGAAATAATAGCATTTTGTGATAGGTCAAAATATGCAGCATTTTCCTGAAATTTCTCATATTGTTATATTGATTCTCCTTCCCCATACAGCTTTTATTGGTCATTAAATTCTTACTGGTAAAGGAAATTTCTCTGTTATGGGTTTTAGCAACTCATCAAAAAAACATTTATCTGTCTAATAGTTTGCCATTCCACAAATGTGCTATCAAAAGTCAGTTTGCAGGCTCAGTCCTCCACTTAGCAAAAGAGTTGTACTGTAATAAATCTTCTGTTGTGATTACAATGCAACAGAAATTCAATACAAAGAAGATTTGAGGCCCATAAAAATCAAATGTATAGTGAAAGGATGATGATAGTCTTGTAAACCGCTACACACAAAAAAGTGTAGAGTTTGAGTACTTAGTCACCCTTTTGACTTTTTCTAAAAAGTAACATATTTATTTAACAATTTTCATTAGCAAATAGGCAATTTTCGTTGTAGGGTTTTTTCTCTCACTAGTCCAAAATTAACTGTTTACATAAATGATTTTTGTCCCATTTTTTCCCTCCTCAACCGTTTTAAAGACAAGGATTTTTGTTTTTGCTTCATAGTAATCATGTTAGGAGCAAAGATTTTAAGGAAAGAAAAGTACCAAAAACAAGTAACTCAGACCCCAAAGCTTTGCAATGTGTAATTAAACTGGCTATTAATTAGAAACTTCATTCTTGTTCTTCAGTCATCCAATTTACATGATTGTCTTCGCATTACGAATGAAAAATCCAAAGTTCAGTATCTGCAACATAGACTGTAGTTCTAATTATTTATATGGGACCTATACCCTTGAACATTTTGAATATAAATTGAAGAGTGTAAATCATTAATTTTTGAAATGCAAAAATGTAAACGCTATCTAACTAAATTTTGTATTTGTATTTATTTGTAAAACCTATCATTAGGTCCTACTCAATTTTCACAAACATTTTATTTAACACAATGTTGTACACCTACTGAAAGTGAGTACTTAAGTTAGAATGTCTATTTAAGTGTTGTGCCAGTCATATGCTTATAAGGAAATTTCCTGTTTCCATAGGGGTTCCTGAACAAATCTTTGGCAAACTGCAAAGGTTAAGATAACTTATTTAAAAATAACATTGTTCTACCATCAGATAATACACCTATGGTTTTAAATGCCTCTGAAAGATGTGGCAATATGTCCTAAAGATGACAGGTCGGAGAAACTCCAAAAAGCTATTATACTATTCTATCAGAGTTATTGTGAAATATCAGAGACAATATAAATAGTTTGAGTTAATTATTTGCTTTTCATGAAATAATAGAGACTCATTTCATAATAGCATGAAATAATAGAGAATTACTTTATGAAATAATTGCATAATGTGACTCTGTAAATTATACTGATGGAGTGAGGTGGTGACAGAATGTCAAAATTAAATTTAAAAAATTAAGATTCAGAATGTTAAAAATGAGATTATCCTTAGTGATTACCTAGTCCAAGTGGCTCATTTGAAAAAAAAAAGAAGAAATTGAAGCCAACAGAGAAAAACAGGATCTCATAATCACGTTGAAAATGGTTACCACTTATCAATCATGTATTATGTTCTCATCACTGTGCTAAACACTAAATATTTTATAGTCCTTAAAGTAGGAATTTTTAAAAGAGAAAATTGAAGCTAAGAAAAGTTTAAGTTGTTTAAGACGACATGGCTGGTATGTGTTGCAGCTTGGACTTACATATGGCCCTGCTTTACTCCAAATTCCAGACTTGTTGCTCCTTTCTCACGGTGCTTAGGATTACATGTGCCTTAATGTGTGATGAGCCTCCTGACTTGTATTAATACTTTCGCTTCTGCACTGATATGAGTGATTTCCCTCAAAAAGCCAGAGTGCGATGAGAAATAGAAAACAAAACAAAACAAAATTGAACACATACATTCAAGCAGTAAGCAGATATGTCACTTATTTTAAAAATATTTTAACTAAGATTGCCATTCCATATTAATGTTGATGTTATATCCCTAGAGAATTCAACTACAGGGACAATTTCTGTCTCTGTTTCTCTCTTTGTAAATTATATTTTGCTTCACTGATGGATGCTGAGGGAAAAGTGCTTTCTATTAAAACTAGTAGGCTTACTTTTTCTTTTTTATTATTATTATACTTTAAGTTTTAGGGTACATGTGCACATTGTGCAGGTTAGTTACATATGTATACATGTGCCATGCTGGTGCGCTGCACCCACTAACTCGTCATCTAGCATTAGGTATATCTCCCGATGCTATCCCTCCCCCCTCCCCCCACCCCACAACAGTCCCCAGAGTGTGATGTTCCCCTTCCTGTGTCCATGTGATCTCATTGTTCAATTCCCACCTATGAGTGAGAATATGCGGTGTTTGGTTTTTTGTTCTTGCGATAGTTTACTGAGAATGATGATTTCCAATTTCATCCATGTCCCTACAAAGGACATGAACTCATCATTTTTTATGGCTGCATAGTATTCCATGGTGTATATGTGCCACATTTTCTTAATCCAGTCTATCATTGTTGGACATTTGGGTTGGTTCCAAGTCTTTGCTATTGTGAATAATGCCGCAATAAACATATGTGTGCATGTGTCTTTATAGCAGCATGATTTATAGTCCTTTGGGTATATTCTTTATTAAGGCCTTTAATAGGAAGAACTAATAATTGCCATAATTTTTCTATAATGATAGGACTAAATAATAATTTGAGATATCTATAACAACACTAATGTAATACAAGATATCTGTGACTTCTATTGGTGAAGTATTCATAGGAAATGCTGTTACTATTAAAGTTATTCATAATTGAAAAGCTGAATTTCAGTTAGAGGTTTTTGAAAATAAATATATAATTTTTCTTAATCTAAGTTCGTAGTTTTCACAAATTTTAGAGTCTATGGACCCATGTTAAGAACCATGACTAGTCTAAATCCCTCATTTCATGAGTAATGCATTCTTTTAACAGTCTAATTGTTTGTCCATGTAAGTTAGGTGGGTGAAGGAAGGATTGGACTGAATGCTGACTCTCCCAACCCTTATTCCAGTGCTGATGGGCAAAGTACAGTGCCCAAAATAAGTGAAACACCAGGTGTGGGAGGAAACTCACAATAGATACTGCTGGCAAACATCATGAAGTTCATTTTGATGTAGCAGTGATATGGTAGGTCTTTCAAATTTCAAGTACTGCATATGAAATTAAGGATCAACATATTTGTACCTGACCCCACCACTGTTAACATCCATCCCCTTCTTTTTATTTATATCCTTGAGCCACTAATCATTAACTAAAAAAAAAAAAACAAAACAAAAACAAAAAACTTTAGTACTTTTAAAACATATTTACTTTGTCTTTTGCTAACACTTTTACTATTTAGTCTACTAGACTGCAGACTTCATAAAAACTGAGACTTTCCATGGCCAAATTTTAAGAGAATCCTAACATATTCAGAAAGGATAGAATCTGCTTCTTTTCTACAGGGAGAAATGGTTCAGTTATTTCTTATCATAGTTGAATGAGATTCAGTCAGATTGACTCCCTTCTGCTGACAAGGAAACAGGTATTGAAATTCAAAAAAATCTTGCAGCCTAAGGGGTACCAGGGATGTTATAGATTATTTAGTACAACTGCCTTATTTTTCTGGATAAATAAACAGGTTCTAAGTGATTAGCCAATTATTTCTAAGACCACAGTTCTTGTTAGCAATAGAGTTATTCTCAGAATACTCAATTCCTAACTCCCAAGTTTCATTCTGTTTTCACTGAGCCATTTTGCCTCTTCACAACATTAACACTGTCTACGTTTGACTTATATAATGAAGGTCACCGTACCTATGATCAGAACATGGAAAATCAGTTTATTCGGCTGACAAGTAATACAATTTTACACAGTTTCAAATCTGGCCTTCTTAGAGGCTTTTAGGCAGCACTTCTAGGGTGAAATGGAGAATGCTAGGTGGAAATAAGTTGAAAGGCTGAAATATTGTGATGCAATTCTGACACTGACCACCAAAAGTTAGCACAAGCCCCCAGTAAGACTGATCTCACTTGAGATGCCAGCCACAGTGTTAGGGAGTCCCAGTCCATCTCCACCTGTACTTCTGATGAACTGATTAGAAATTTGGGGATACCTATGACCTTCTCAGTTGTAATAATTTGCTAGAATGACTCACAAAACTCAGGGCAGTTATGACTAATGTTTTATTTGGAAGAATACAAATTAAAACCGGTCAAATGAAGAGACACATAGGGCAAGTCTGGGAGGATCTTGAGCACAGACCTTCCATATCCTCTCCCCATGGAATTCAGATGTATCACCTACCTGGCACATTCATGTGTTCACCAGTCAGGGAGCTCAGCTCAGCTTCAGTTTCTGGATTTTTTTTTTTTTTTAGGTTTCATTATGTAATCATGATTGGTTAAATCGTTAGCCATGTGATTGAACTCAATCTTCAGCTCTCTCCTTCCCAGAAGCCAGGAGGTCAGGCTAATATCATGTGGCTCAAAAGTCCCACATTTCTACCCATATGGTCGATTATTCTGATATGACCAGTCCACACCCTGAGTTATCTCCTTTTCGTAAATTCAAATGTGGTTTAAATCCTACCCTACACTACTCAACCTTTGATTTGTTCCTAGCAACAGAAATATCCCAGTGGTTTATAAGTTTCCATCCAGGAACCATAGAAAAAAACACCAGACTTTTTTTTTATTTACAACAATGACATACATATTTAATTAAAGGGATGTGGGGTTTTTGCCCCCCAATACCTGCTATGCTGAGAAGACATTTCACTTAACCTAAGGTAGCCCTAAATAAAGGGTAAGTAGTATTCTACAGACTGTGTGCAATTATGCACACAATAAGTACATTTTCATTACTGCTGATCCAAAATTGCAAAAGCCTCAGTGAAATTTTTGAGTTTCAACCCATTAAAAAAGTAAGATGTAGAGAGATGAATAAGTAGCATTTAGTAATAGTCACACACATCATTGAAATAACTAAGCACTTAATTCAAACCCACAAACAGCCCTTCAACTACAAAAAAATCTGGAGCTTGAATCTGACAGAATCCATTAACTGAGAACATAGTAATAACCCTACCAATTAATGGTCTGTAAAAGGCTTCCAGATGGCACAGACAAATACACTTAATTATAATCTGTCATTCTTACTTGTACTTAAAATTTCCAGCAATGTAGGACAATCCTGAAATTTATACAGTTAAGAATTTTTGTTGTGGCCATATCAAAATGCAGTTTTCACATCTTACATTCTACTTATTTGACAAACACACAAGTTCCAAAAGTTCTGTGTTTTGTAAAAAATTAAAAAGTTATAAATTTCTAAACCAGAATGTTATCAGACTTTTCAATATTCTCATACAAATGACCTATTCAAAAATCATGTCACACTTAGTAAATAAAGACTAAATAGTATATCAGACTCATTTAAAGGACTTAACAGTGTGCCCATAAAACAAAACAAAATAGACTAAAAGACAAAACGATCTATTTGAATTTGACTTGAGTCATCAAGTAAATGTGTTTTTTCCTTGGTAACCCCTGTTTCTCATGTTATACCAATAACCGTTACTATTAACACACCAAAAGGATTCTTCCCCAAAGAGCTGTGGATTTCTTTGAGGGTCAATCATCTGGTGAATATATTTATCCCAAGGTGGATCAAAATATTGTGATAGAATGGAAGACAGCAATATCACCCGAAGCACAATTGGCCCCATAAGTCCATGTGTTTGGGGCCTGAGCATCACATAGCAACATAGTGACCATTCAGGAAACTCCCCATCTGAGCTCTAGGCCACTATGCAGTGTTGTTCTCAGGTCCGTGGTCTCATTCCATCCCACAATGAGTCTGTGAGCCAGGAATAGTAAAGCCCTTTTATTCTGATGGGAAACTAACATTCGGAGAAAGCAAGTAATTTGCCCAATACTTCACAGCCTTAGGTTTGTTGGTATAACAACGAATGCATAGTATTTATTTCTTAAATGCATAGTATTTATTTCTGAGTTAGTTTTTTCAGATGTGGTTGGCAGCTTTGCAGAACTGGGGGAAACAAGAGGATCTAGCTGTCACGTAAGGAAGTACAAATGTTCTAAGCCTTACCAAATGTACATGGAAGAAGAGATGATATGCCTCCTGGAGTGGTCTTAAAATTGTGCTGGAGTACATTGGTAGCTCTAACAATTTGGAAAAAAAGAGAAGTAGAGAGAAAAATAGAGAGAGAATATCTAACATAGATTTATTTTTATGTTAGATAAGCTACTCTGAAAATTATTATCATGAGATTATGTGTTTTCATCAAAATCATCAAATGTTTTGTGTTTTATAAACATTTTGCCACAGTTATTTATCTGGATATTCATACCATATTTAATATTGGAGGACATTCAATGTCTTCATAGATCTTCAGCCTCCATATCATTAACAAAACAGATCCTTTAATCTTTTATGCTTTTTTATAATTCCATATTTTAGGACTCTTGGAAAATTTACAGGACAATATTCCAATTATTTAACCCAAGATCAAAGATTATAATTTGTTTTTAGGTTCTAATTTATAGATTAAATGTAAAACATGTTATGTTAATGAGTGACATTTTTCGAGATTGGATAAAATAAGTTAAATAGCTTTGAGTAATTTTCCAAAAGTGTATAAAATTAAGAGGAATCTTTCATGTATTTCTAACAGATTTGATCTTTACATTTTTTAGACTAAAACACAATGTCTTAATTTTACTCTATTGACCTCAGAGAGTTAAAAAATGGAAATATATATTTATGTATAAATATACGAAATGTATAAATGAAACATGTATCTATATATGATAGCTCACAGAAAATGTCACCCAAGTTTATATTTTCTTACATATTTTTTGTAGACATATTTTACGTGATTAGCTCGCTCTAATTCTTTTCAGCAATCGTAGACATTATTTTCATTTTATAATCACTGTTAGCATACAATCACATATAAGAATTAGATTCTATGAAGAAGTGATTAGACTCTATGGACAAGTCTTGGTTTTGTTAGCTTTTTGTTTATTTACTTTGTTTTAAGTAGAATTTGTAAAAAGTTGGAAAATTGTCTTCAAGAACTTTGATGCTTCATTTCTTTTCCTTTAAATATTCTAACGTAACAAGCAGAATTCTAATATTTTCAACCCTTTCTTGCAATTTTTTTAAATGTAAAAGACATGTATTGTTCTTTTTCTATAAGCAATTACTGTTTTGGGTATCAGAAAACTGAAAATATATTGGTAAATATATCAGATACAAATCATAAAATGTAAAGTGATTTTTCTTCTCAAGCACCAACTCTTTCAATTCCTTCAAATTCCATAATTAATCTATCATTATTCTTTGTGGGTTTTACCTTTAAAATCCAGTCAAAATTGACAGTTTTTACCACCAAATACAAGCTATCATCATACCTAGTCTGAACTACTAAAACCAACTTCTAAATTTTATACAGTCTTTATCCCCATAAAGATTTTTTGTTTTTAAATACAATTTTTCTCAAAACCTTTCAAATACCTCCTATTAATTCAAATCTGCATATTTATATCTATCTACCTATCTACCTACCTACCTGTCTATTTTTAAATCTTCTAGTTATATTTGAAGTAAACATGGTAATGTTAAGTAATTGAATATTATTCTTAAGGGTCAAATCTGTTGGAAATATCATAAGGATTTCTCTTAATTCTATACACTTTTGGAAGATTCCTTATACTACTTAACTCCTTGTTTCATCCAATCTTGAAAAGCACCATTCATAAATGCCAATTCCTTGTCACAGTACACAAAGTCTCACTTAACCTGGCCTTGTCCACATCTTAGACTACATTTCCTTCAGCTCTGGCCACATTGGACAGGCTGGTATTCCTGCAACAATTTAAGTGTGTACCCTTTTCAGCTTTCATGCATACTTTTCATGACCTGGATAACTCTTTATCTAGAACTTCACATGACTTTCTCTTTCAAATTATCAAGATCTTTGCCGAAATCATTTCTTTAGATATGTCTTCCAGGAAAACCCTATCTATTAGGCTTATCTATTAAAAGTAATGGCAAAAACCACAATTACTTTTCCACCAACCTAATAAAAGTCACTCACCATTCCATCATGTTCTATGCCCTTCTCCAACTTGAATGTTCATAGTTTTACCATTATTTGAAATTATGTTTTGAGTATCTTTCTTGGAGTCTACCTTCCTACCCTGTTTTGTCTTTCATTAAATCACACTCCTCAAGTTTTTATTCTACTGCATTGGATCTTCCTCCAGAATATCAATTTTGATCTCATTGTTGGCTATTCTTCCCATTTTACACTTT
Organism: Pan troglodytes; assembly: GCF_028858775.2. Taxonomy (NCBI): domain Eukaryota; kingdom Metazoa; phylum Chordata; class Mammalia; order Primates; family Hominidae; genus Pan; species Pan troglodytes. The sequence continues at coordinate 91,048,945 of NC_086015.1, forward strand.
GCAGTAGCCAGAAACCAGTCTTTGCTCCTCTTCCTTTCTCTTTCTATAAACCAATTTCAGAGTATCTCATGAAAAGTTTAAACTTTAATGATGTGGTTTGGCTGCGTATTATACCATAAGAGAAAAGAAACAAAAGAAGTTTACATAAATATGGAAAGTATTAAGGAGCCAGGATTTTTTTCAAACAAAAAGTCATTAAGAAATTTACACTCATCAGTTCATTCAGTTCATTCAGTCCTCCTCTTTTACCCAGCCATGGATAAATGGGGCCAAGGAGCAGCTCAGGACATTGCTTCAGAGGATGCAAGCTCCCAGCCTTGGCAGCTTCCACATGGTGTTTGTCCTGCGGGTGTGCAAAATACAAGAATTGTGGTTTGGGAACCACCATCTAGATTTCAGAAGATTTATGGAAATGCCTGGATGTCCAGGCAGAAGTTTGCTGCAGGGGCAAAGCTCTTATGGAGAAACTCTGCTAAGGTAATGCAGAAAGAAAATGTGGGGTTGGAGCTCCCAAACAGAGTCCCCACTGGGGAACTGCCTAGTAGAGCTGTGAGAAGACAGCCATTGTCCTCCAGACTCCAGAATGGTAGATTCACTGACATCTGGCACCGTGCGCCTGGAAAAGCTGCAGACACTCGTCAGCTCGTGAAAGCAGTTGGCGGGGCGGGGCTGTACCCAGCAAAGCCACAAGGGCAGAGTTCTCCAAGGCCGTGGGAGCCCACCTCTTGCATCAGTGTGACCTCGATGTGAGGCATGGAGTAAAAGGAGATTATTTTGGAGCTTTAAGGTTTAATGACTGCCCTATTTGATTTTGGACTTGCATGAGGTCTGTAGCCCCTTGGTTTGGGCCAGTTCTCCCATTTGGAATGGGTGTATTTGCCCAGTGTCTGTACCCACATTGTATCTAGGAAGTAACTAACTTGCTTTTGATTTTACAGGCTCATAGGCAGAAGGTACTTGCCTTGTCTCAAATGAGACTTTGGACTTGGACTTTTGAGTTAATGCTGGAACTAGTTAAGACTTTGGGGAACTGTTGGAAGGGCATGCTTGTATTTTGAATTTTGAAGACAAGAGATTTGGGAGAGGGCAGGGGTGAAACGACATGCTTCAGCTGTGTCTCCACCCAAATTTCATCTTGAGTTGTAGTTCTGAAAATCCCCATGTGTCCTGGGAGGGACCAGGTTGGAGATAATTGAATCGTGGGGGTGGTTTCCTCCATCCTAGTCTGGTGATAGTGAATTAGTTCTCATGAGATCTGATGGTTTTATAAGAGGCTTCCCCCCTTGCTGGACACTCATTCTCTCTCCTGCCACCCTGTAAGGTGGTGCCTTCCACCATGACTGTAACTTTCCTACGGCCTTCCCAGCCATGAGGAATTGTGAGTTGAATTACCCTTCTTTCCTATCTAAATTACCCAGTCTCAGGTATGTCTTTATTAGCAGCATGAAAGTGGACTAATGCATTTAATAAAACTTTAAATAAGGTGTATCTATTGATATTTCACAGACCAGCCCTAGACTCATGGGCTGTGAAACATCAGATGCATATGGACACAATCCAGCCAGCTCCTCCATTCCAAACCAATCTTGTGCCCTTCTCCTTGCGTAATTATTTGATTATTTAGTACATTTTCTTTTATTTTCTGTCCATTGGCACCTATGTGTCATTCATCCTGACATTCATAAATTTGGGGATGGACACTTACTGACATCTAACAGAGGATGCTAGGTGACTCTTTTTAAAATTTATTCAATTTTAGCTGACGCTTATGAATGAGGAAAATTTGCAAAGAGCCATATATCAGGTTGGGTTGGGGAAGCATAAAAGGGAATAGAGGCTAAGAAGAAAGGAGAGACTAGGGCCATTGTGGTGCATCTTGGAGAGGTGCAGATTTTCCTGTTTCTAGAACATTGTCTTTAAAAGGATAGTGGATCTCCTAGGTGGTCACTTGTTACTATGTCACTACGTCACTGTGTTACAGGGTCAAATGTGCTACAGTTGGTGATGATGTCCTCCATTCTATCACAATGTTCTGATCCACATTGTGATTTTTCAAGAGAAGAAAAGAAAATTAAAATCTTCCTAAAGTATACTAAATTACAAAGATAAATACAAAATTATCTCAAAAAGGAGAAAAAAGTCATAAATATTTATATCCAGTTTTGCAAAATAAAAACTCTTAGGTAGAAACTCAAAGTTTATGAGGTCATATAAAGAAAGGGAGGAGGCCGGGCGCGGTGGCTCACGCCTGTAATCCCAGCACTTTGGGAGGCCGAGGCGGGCGGATCACGAGGTCAGGAGATCGAGACCATCCTGGCTAACACGGTGAAACCCCGTCTCTACTAAAAATACAAAAAATTAGCCGGGCGTGGTAGCGGGCGCCTGTAGTCCCAGCTACTCGGGAGGCTGAGGCAGGAGAATGGCGTGAACCCGGGAGGCGGAGCTTGCAGTGAGCCAAGATCGCGCCACTGCACTCCAGCCTGGGCGACAGAGCGAGACTCCGTCTCAAAAAAAAAAAAAAAAAAAAAAAAAAAAAAAAAAAAAAAAAAAAAGAAAGGGAGGAAAAAATTGGCTTTAAATCTAAGATCCAAACCCAATACAACTAATTACCTACAATTAAATCTTCAGCCCTAAGGATGAAATTTATTGAACTACACTCTTTATATTTGCCATTGAACCCAAAATTATCAACTAATAAAGGCTATCAAGTTATAACCCAACCTATAAAACCTTCTAAAAGATAATTAGTCCAATGTTTCTTCCCTTCCATAGTTCAATTTAGCCAACATTCAAACAAAATAAAAATGAATGATACCTGACTACAAATTATAATTCTGTGCTGCTTCCTATAAGCATCTACTTCCAAAATTATTAAAATAACAAATTCCATATAATTGGAAATTAGAAAATATCTTGCTGTCATATTTGACCTAGTTGCAATTTGCTCTTACCTTCAAAGAGAAACAATGCACCTTTACTCAGAATCCCATAATACCTGAATAGTCCAGACATCACATATAAACTATACAGATAAAATCTCAATCCCAATTTAGTTGTCCTTTGGAATTCAGGTATAAGATGTATTGATGATACTCTTTTTACATAAAGATACCCACACGCTCATTAAAGAACTTTAATAATATTTATTGGATCTATTTGGATTTTTGAGATAACATTTGCATTTACAAATTTCATTAAAATTTACTTATACAGTAACTCACAAGTCTGTTCATTACAAGACCCAAATCAGCAACAAGCCAGTGAGACTATGCCATAAACTATACCACAAGCATTTTCTTTAAAAATATCATGAAATTTTGTTCTAGAAGAGATATTAGATTCAGAGGCTACATGTGCAGGTTTGATATCTGTGTATATTGCTTGATGCTCAGATTTGGGGTACAAATGATTCTGTCATCCCAGTACTGAGCATAGTACCCAAGAGGCAGTTTTTCAACTCTCATCCCTCTCCCTCTGTCTCCCTTCTATTTGTCACCAGTGTCTATTCTTACCATCTTTATATCCATATTTACTTAATGTTTACTTCCCATTTATAAGTGAGAACATGTGGTATTTGGTTTTTGTTTCTTCATTAGTTTGCTTAGGATAAGGGCCTCCAGCTACATCCATATTGCTGCAAAGGATATGATTTTGTCCTTTTTTATAGCTGTGTAGTATTCCATGGTGTATAGGCACCACATTTTCTTTATCGTGTCCACCACTGATGAGCATCTAAGTTGATACCATGTCTTTGCTAATGTGAGTAGCACTGTGATGAAGATACAAGGGCATGTGTCTTTTTGGCAGAATGATTTGTTTTCTTTATTACTATTACTATTATTTTTATTTTAATAGTATTGGGGTTACAGTTGGTTTTTGGTTATTCTGATATTTTAGTGCACCTGTCACCCAAGCAGTGTACACTATACAAAATATGTAGTCTTTTATTGCTCACACCCCTCCCAACCTCCCCTACCTTAGTCCTCAAAGCTCATTATATCATTCTGTATGTCTTTGCATCCTCATAGCTTAGCTCCCACTTAAAAGTGAGAATATGTGGTATTTGGCTTTCCATTCCTGAGTTACTTCACTTGGAATAATGGCCTCCAGCTTCACCTAAGTTGCTCCAAATACTTTATTTTCATCCTTTATATGGTTGAGTAGTATTCCATGTGTATATATACCACATTTGTTAAATCTACTCATTTGTCAATGAGCATGTAATTTGGTTTGCATCTTTGCAATTGTGAACATGCGTGTGTATGTGTCTTTTTCAAATAATGGCTTCTTTTTGTTTGTGTAGTTAGTAATGAGATTGCTGGATCAAGTGGTGTATCTACTTTTACTTCTTTAATAAATCTCCATACTGTTTTCCATGGTGGTTGTACTAATTTACATTCCTACCAGCAGTGTAGCAGTATTCCCTTTTCACCTGATTCATGTCAACATCTATAGTTTTTTGACCTTTTACTTATGTCAATTCAAACAGGAGTAAGGTGGTATCTCATTGTGATTTTAATTTTCATTTCCCTGATAATTAGTGATGTTGAACATTTGGTATATGCTTGTTAGCTGTTTGGATTTTTTTTTTTTTTTTTTTTTTGAGACGGAGTGTGGCTCTGTCACCCAGGCTGGAGTGCAATGATGCGATCTTGGCTCATTGCAACCTCCACCTCCCAGGTTCAAGTGATTCTCTGGCCTTAGCCTCCCAAGAAGCTGGGACTACAGGCATGCACCATCACGCCCAGCTGATTTTTGTATTTTTAGTAGAGACGGGGTTTCACCATGTTGGCCAGGATGGTTTCGATCTCTTGATCTTGTGATCTACCCACCTCGCCCTCCCAAAGTGCTAGGATTACAGCCATGAACCACCATGCCTGGCCTGGATATCTTTGTTTAAGAAATATCTATTTATATCCTTTTTGATCGGATTATTTCATTTTTTCCTTGCTTATTTGTTTGGATTCCTTGTAGATTCCGGATACTAGAACTTTGTCAGATGCAGAGTTTGCAAATTTTTTCTCCAACTCTGTGGGTTGTTAGTTTATTCTGCTAATTATTTATTTTGCTGTGCAGAGCTTTTTAATTTAATTCAGTCTTATTTATTTATTTTTGTTTTTATTGCTTTTGCTTTTGGGCTCTTAGCTATGAATTCTTTGCCTAGGCCAATGTCTGGAAGAGTTTTTCCAATGTTACCTTCTAGAATTTTTATGGTTTCAGGTCGTAGTTTTAAGTCTTTGATCCATTTGAGTTAATTTTTGGAAGGTGAGAGATGGGAATCCAGTTTCATTCTTCTACATGTGGCTGGCCAGTTTTCCCAGCACAATTTACTGAATAGAGTGTCCTTTCCTCAATCTATGTTTTTGTATGCTTTGTCAAAGATCAATTGACTGAGAGTATTTGGCTTTATTTCTTGGTTCTGTGTTCTGTTCCATTGGTCTAAGTGCCTATTTTTATACCAGCACCGTGCTGTTTTGGCAACAATAGCCTTGTAGTTTAATTTGAAGTCTGATAATGTGATCCCTCCAGATTTGTTCTTTTTGCTTAATATTCCTTTTCATATGCAGGCTCTGTTTTGGTTCCATATGAATTTTATAATTGCTTTTTTCTAGTTCTGTGAAAACTGATGATGGTATTTTGATGGAAATTGCATTGAATCAGTAGATTGCTTTGGGCGGTATGGTCATTTTCACAATATTGATTCTTCCCATCCACGAGCATGGGGTGTGTTTCCATTGTTTTGCATCATCGATGATTTCTTTCAGCCATTTTCTGTAGTTTTCCTTGTACAGATCTTTCACCTCCTCGGTTAAGTGTATTCCTAGGTATTTTATTTCTTTTTTGCAGCTGTTGTAAAAGGATTTAGTTCTTTATTTGGTTCTCAGCTTGGTTGCCATTGGTGTATAGCAGTGCTACTGATTTGTGTACAGTAGTGCTACTGATTTGTGTACAATGATTCTGTAACATGAGACATTACTGAATTTATTTATCAGATCTAGGAGCCTTTTGAATGAGTCTTCAGGGTTTTTAGGTATACAATCATATCATCAGCAAACAGTGACAGTTTGACTTCCTCTTTTCCAATTTAGATGGCTTTTATTTCTTTATCTTGTCTGATTGTTCTGGATAAGACTTCCAGTACTATGTTTAGAGAAGAGGTGACAGTGGACATCTTTGTCTTATTCCAGTTCTCAGGGGGAATGCTTTCAACTTTTCCCCATTCAGTATGATGTTGGCTCTGGGATGGTCATACATGGCTTTTATTACTTTGAGGTTAGTCATTTCCATGCCTGTATTGTAGAGGGTTTTTATCATAAAGGGACACTGAATTTTATCAAATGCTTTTTCTGTGTCTATTGAGATGATTGTATGGTTTTTGTTTTTAATTCTATTTATGTGATGTATCACATTTATTGACTTATGTATGTTAAACCATCCCTGCCTCACTGGGATAAAATCCACTTGATCATGATATATTATCTTTTTGATGTGTTATTGGATTCAGTTAGTATTTTGTTGAGGATTTTTGCATCTATGTTTACCAGGGATATTAGTTTGTAGTTTTCTTTTTTGTTATGGCTTTTCCTGCTTTTGGTATTAGGGTGATACTGGCTTCATAAAATGATTTAAGGAAGAACCCCTCTTTCTTTCTCTTTTGGAATAGTTTCAGTAGGATTGGTACAATTATTCTTCGAATGTCTGGTAGAATTCAGCTGTGAATCCACCTGGCTTTGGATTTGTTGTTGTTGTTTTTGTTAGCATTTGTATTACTGATTTAATCATGCTGCTTGTTATTGGCCTGTTCAGGGTTTCTGTTTCTTCCTGATTTAATCTCGGAGGGTTATATGTTTCCAGAATTTTTTCCATTTTCTCTAGATTTTCTAGTTTGTGTATGTAAAGGTGTTCTTAAGCAGTCGTGAATAATCCTTTGTATTTCTGTGGTATCAGTTGTAATATCTCTAGTTTCATTTCTAATTGAGCTTATTTGGGTTTTCTCTCTTCTTGGTTAATCTCACTAATGGTCTATCAATATTATTGATCTTTTCAAAGAGCCATATTTTTGTTTCATTTAACTTTTGTATTTGTTTTGTTTCAATTTCATTTAGTTCTGCTCCAATCTTTGTCATTTCTTTTCTTCTGCTGGCTTTGGGTTTGTTCTTGTTTCTGTAGTTCCTTGATGTGTTACATAAGGTTGTCAAGTTGTACGCTTTCAGGCTTTTTGATGTAGGCATTTAACACTAGGTACTTTCCTTTTAGCATTGCTTTTACTATATCCCACAGGGTTTGATAACTTCTGTCACTGTTATCATTCATTACAAATAATTTTTAAATTTCCATCTTGATTTCATCGTTAACCCAACAATCATTTAATAGCAGATTATTGAATTTCCATGTATTTGTATAGTTTTGAGGGTTTCTTTTGGAGTTGATTTCCAGTTTTATTCCACTGTGATGTACAAGATATTTAATATGATTTAAATTTTCTTAAATTTATTGAGACTTGTTTCGTGAGCTATTATATGGTCTATCTTGGAGAATGTTCCATGTGCTGATGAGAAGAATTATATTTTGCAGTTTTTGAGAGGAAAGGTCTGTAACTATCTGTTAAGTCCATTTGTTCTAGGGTATAGTTTAAGTTCGTTGTTTCTTTGTTGACTTTCTGTCTCGATGATTTGTTTAGTGCTGTCAGTGGAATATTTAAGTCCCCCACTACTATTGTGTTGCTGTGTATCTCATTTCTTAGGTCTAGTAGTAATAGTTTTATAAATCTGGGAGCTCCAATGTTGGTGCATATAAATTTAGAATTGTAATGTCTTCTTGTCAAACTGATCCTTTTATCATTATATAAGGTCTTTCTTTGTCTATTTTTTTCATTGACTGTTGTTGCTTTAAAGTCTGTTTTGTCTCATAAGAATAGTTACTTATGTTTGTTTTTGGTTTCCATTTGCATGGAATATATTTTTCCATCCCATACCTTGAGTTTATATAAATCCTTATGTGTTAGGTAGTTCTCTTTGAAGACAGCAGATATTTGATTTGTTGAATTTTTTAATGCATTGTGTAATTCTGTATCTTTTAAGTGGGGCATTTAGGAGATTTACATTTAACATTTATATTGAGATGTGAGATACTGATCTATGAATTATATTAGTTGTCACATAGATACTTTGTTTTTTTCATTGTGTTATTCTTTTATAGGCCCTGTAAGTTTTATGCTTTCGGGAGTTTATATTTTAGTGCATATGGAGCTTCTGTTTCAAGATTTAGAATTCTTCTTGGCACTTCTTGTAGTGCTGGTTTGGTAGTGGCAGATTCCCTCAGCATTTGTTTGTCTGAGAAAGATTTTGTGTCTCCTTCATTTACGAAGCTTAGTTTTGTTGGATACAAAATTCTTGGCTGAAAATTGTTCTTCTTAAGTAGGCTAAAGATAGGATCCTAATTCCTTCTAGTTTGTAAGTTTTCTACTGAGAAGTCTGCTGTTAGTCTGAAAGGTTTTTCTGAATGGGTTTCCTGATACTTTTGCCTCACAGCCCTTAGAATTCATTCTTTCATGTTAACTTTGGATAGCCTGATGACTATATGCCTTAGTGATCTTTGGTGGTGATATTTTTTGTCATAAATTTCCCAGGAATTCTTTGAGCTTCATGTATTTGAATGTCTAAATCTCTAGCAAGGTCAAAAAAGTTTCCTCAATTTTTCCCTCAAATACATTTTCCAAACTTTTAGCCTTCTCTTCTCCCTCAGGAACACCAATTATTCTTAGGGTTGGCTACTTTAAATAATCGCATATTTATTGGAGACTTTACTCGTTTATTTTTTATTCTTATTTTAAAATCTTTGTCTGATTAATCAAAAGCCTTGTCTTTGAGCTCTGAAATTCTTTCTTACTGCTGTTCCAGTCTATTGAAATTTCCACTGCATTTTGCATTTCCCTAAAAGTGCCTTTCATTTCCAGAAGTTCTGATTGTTTTTTCTTTATGATTTCTATCTGTCTGTGAAAATTTTCTTTCGTATCCTGAATTGCTTTTAAATTTCTCCATGTTGGTTTTCACATTTCTCTGGTATCTCCTTGACTAGCTTAATAATCAACCTTCTGAATTTTTTATATAGCATTTCAAATATTTCATCTTCATTTGGATCCATTGCTGGAGAGCTAGTGTGATCTTTTTGGGGATGTCTCAGAACCCTGTTTTGTCATATTACCAGAATTACTTTTCTGTTTCCTTCTTATTTGAATAGGCCATTTATTCAAATTATTCTTGAATTTATTTTTAATTTGACTGTGTTTTTTATATTTCTTTTTTTCCCCTCTTAAGGATGTGACTTTAATGTTTATAGTTTGTTATAGCCTAATTTGATGCTTTTAGAAGTGAAAATTTTATATAGGTTCCTTGAGAGAGTCATGGTGTGCTGGCTTTTTTAGATGCTGGCTGTAGTAGTATGTACTTGGTGTGTGGAAAAGTTCACTGTCTCCTATGGGGTTGAAATGCAAGGATCTCTTGAACGTCATCTCATTCTCCCCCCATGGTGTGCACTTCATTTATTTATTTATTTTTTCCTCAGTATTTGATTTACTGAGTTGATAATTCAAGCTTTAGGGGAGTAAGAGAAGTACCCCTGGGTAGGACTGTTTGTAGCTAAACAAGGTGGGTAGATGCAATGCCTAATGTTTGGCAGAGGTCCCCACCTTGATGAAAGTGGCTAGGGGAGTTCTCAATTAGATGTACTGAGGTTTCATCAGAGTGAAGAGTGAGAGCTATTTCAGCTCCCCTGCCAGGCTAGAAGAAAATTGATCCACCTCCCAACCTCACTCCTGTCCCAGTGTTCCGGCTATTCAGATCAGACAGACACCTCTTCTTATCTATAAGAATGTTCATGTTCCAAGTTGAAAGGAACTGTGACTTTCCCTCTTCTGCAAGCCTGATCCTGGGGATTGTTCCTCCTGTGAGGATGCAATCACCCCGAATTGTTTCTAGAAGGCTCTCCATAGGTGCATTTACACTGAGTTCCTATGAGAGAAACCTCAGCGGGTGTCTGCAGTGGTAGATAAGGGAAGAACAAGAACCCCTTCTTCAAGACCCTTCATAAGCACAAAGGCTGTCTGACTGTTGGGTTAAAGATGCAGACTCCAGCACTGCAACTGTCTCTGCTGTAAGACACTTCTCACCAGCAGAAAGATATGGGAATCAAGGGCTGCTGTCTGGATTATTTTGTCCCATTGAGAGGTGACAGCGTGCTGGCAGTCCTCACAGCCCTCACTCACTCTTGGCGCCTCCTCTGCCTGGGCTCCCACTTTGGCGGCACTTGAGGAGCCCTTCAGCCCACCGCTGCACTGTGGGAGCCCCTTTCTGGGCTGGCCAAGGCCGGAACCCACTCCCTCAGCTTGCAGGGAGGTGTGGAGGGAGAGGCGCCAGTGGGAACCGGGGCTGCATGCGTCGCTTGCGGGTCAGCTGGAGTTCCGGGTGGGAGTGGGCTTGGCGGGCTCTGCACTCGGAGCAGCCGGCCGGCCAGCCCTGCCGGCCCCGGGCAATGAGGGGCTTAGCACCCAGGCCAGCAGCTATGGAGGGTGTACTGGGTCCCCCAGCAGTGCCGGCCCACTGGCGCTGCACCCGATTTCTCGCGGGGCCTTAGCTGCCTTCCAGCGGGGCAGGGCTCGGGACCTGCAGCCTGCCATGCCTGAGCCTCCCATCCACTCCATGGGCTCCTGTGCGTTCCAAGCCTCCCCGATGAGCGCCGCCCCCTGCTCCACAGTGCCTAGTCCCATCGACCACCCAAGAGCTGAGGAGTGCGGGTGCACGGCACGGGACTGGCAGGCAGCTCCACCTGCAGCCCCCGTGCGGGATCCACTGGCTGAAGCCAGCTGGGCTCCTGAGCCTGGTGGAGACGTGGAGAAACTTTACGTCTAGCTCAGGGATTGTAAATACACCAATGGACACTCTGTATGTAGCTCAAGGTTTGTAAACACACCAATCAGCACCCTGTGTCTAGCTCAGAGTTTGTGAGTGCACCAATCCACACTCTGTATCTAGCTGCTCTGGTGGGGCCTTGGAGAACCTTTGAGTCCACACTCTGTATCTAGTTAATCTAGTGAGGACGTGGAGAACCTTTGTGTCTAGCTCGGGGATTGTAAATGCACCAATCAGCACCCTGTCAAAACAGACCACTCAGCTCTACCAATCAGCAGGATGTGGGTGGGGCCAGATAAGAGAATAAAAGCAGGCTGCCCCAGCCAGCAGTGGCAACCCGCTTGGGTCCCCTTCCACACTGTGGAGGCTTTGTTCTTTTGCCCTTTGCAATAAATCTTGCTACTGCTCACTCTTTGAGTCCACGCTGATTTTATGAGCTTAACACTCATTGGGAAAGTCTGCAGCTTCACTCCTGAAGCCAGTGAGACCAGGAGCCCACAGGGAGGAACGAACAACTCCAGACGCGCTGCCTTAAGAGCTGTAACACTCACAGCGAAGGTCTGCAGCTTCACTCCTGAGCCAGCCAGACCACGAACCCACCAGAAGGACGAAACTCTGAACACATCCAAACATCAGAAGGAACAAACTCCAGACATGCCACCTTAAGAGCTGTAACACTCACCGCAAGGATCCGTGGCTTCATTCTTGAAGTCAGTGAGACCAAGAACCCACCAATTCCGGACACACCATGGGGTGTTCCCTTGTTGTAGTGTTCTCTCCTTTTTCCTAGGAGTAGGAATTCCTGAGAGCCAGACTACCGCGATTGCTATAGCTCTTCTGGGTCTAGCCATCTAATAACACTGCCACACTCTAGGTTGGTGCTAGGGAATGTCTGCAAGGGGTCCAGTGATGCGACCTGTGTTCAACATTCCCATCAATGGATACCAACACCAACCCTGATGGAGGTGGCAGGGGAGTGATGTAGACTGTGAGATTCCTTCAATGTAGATAGGCTTAGTGTGCTTGCTTTCTTTTTTTCTTTTCTTTTCTTTCTTTTTTTTTTTTTTGGACAGAATCTCGCTCTGTCGCCAGGCTGGAGTGCACTGGCACGATCTGGGCTCACTGCAAGCTCCGCCTCCCAGGTTCACTCCATTCTCCTGCCTCAGCCTCCTGAGTAGCTGGGACTACAGGCGCCCGCCACCATGCCCAGCTAATTTTTTTTTTTTTTTTTTAGTAGAGAGGGGGTTTCACTGTGTTAGCCAGGATGGTCTCTATCTCTTGACCTCGTGATCCGCCTGCCTTGGCGTAGTGTGCTGGCTTTCTTTTATGCAAGTTATAATCGTAGTGAACTTGTTTTGCAGACAAACTCAGGACCTCTGGTTAGCCATGGTGTTGCAGTCAGTGAGGAGAGCTGAGGTCATGCAGCCATTTTCTCTTTCCTGAGTGCAGTGTTATTCTACCTAGAGATGCTGCAATAGACTGTATCAGTTAGCCTCCAGCCGGGAGGTGGTTCTTGCAAAAAAGCACCAGCTGTGGTAGTAGCGGTGGGATTTGAGCATGCCCTAAATTTCCCCGGGGAAGTATTCTGGTTTCTTACGGGATTGGTGGGACTATAAAATTCTTAAAAGTTTATGTTCTTTGTGTTAAGCTACCAGGGAGGGTGGAGGGGCACAGCTAGATGGGGGCAAGTTTAGGTGGGTCTTCATTTTGAAATCTCCTTGAAAGGGGCAAGCCACAGCCCCTGTGAGAGTCAGGGGATGCTTCTCAGGCCACTAGGTTAAGATTCCAGAGAGGAAATAACTGCCTCTGCTGCACAGAAGAGTTTGCAAAGAGAGTAGGGGATAGCAGGCAGCAGTAAGCCTCACCCAAATCCTATACAGTTGGCAAGGCAGCTCTCATTCCCTCAGTGCTTTGCTAATAGCACCAGGTTAAGATCCAGGCAGTCTGCATACAAAACTCAGACCTGCCCCAGGCCATAAGCTTTCCCTGCAGAGATAGCATGGCTTACAGGCCATGTCCCTCCCCATCTGCCTATAAGGCCAGGTAGCCAGTGAGATATAATCAGGAATGGCTTCCCGTGGCCCATGCTGGAGCCTGGGAATGCCTGCAAGCCATTTCCCATTGCTACTTCTACTTTTATATTTCTCACCACTCTCTACATCAATTCCAGCTCTGGGTGAGGTTAAAGCCTTCTCTCATGGCATGTATTTTCAGGTTCCCTGTGGGAATGTGTATTCTGGAAGAAGTCTCTATGCCTCTCACACTCTAGGGACTTACGAGTTTTTCACTGGTCTCGTGGAGTAGGCTTCAGCATGCTCCTTCTTTCAAAGGGTCTGTGGATTCTTTTGGTTTTCCTATTAAGTTCCTGCATTGTTTCTTAGAAAAAAGTTCACAGTGTGAATCTCTACACATTATTCTTTCCTTCCAAGTGGGAGAGGCATGCTAACACTGCTTCCAATCCACGATCTTGGGGAGAAGAAAAAATGATTTGTTTTCTTTTGTATATATATCCTGCAATGGTATTGCCAGGTAAAATAGTAGTTCTAAGTTCATTGAGGATTTCCAAACTACTTTCCACAGTGGTTGAACTAATTTACTTTCCCACCTAAAGTGTATAAGCATTTCCCTTTCTCTGCCAGCATTTGTTGTTTATTGATTTTTTAATCGTAGCTATTCTGACCAGTATGAGATGGTATCTCATTGTGGTTTTTGAATTGCATTTCTCTGGTGATTAGTGATGTGAGTGATATGGATCATTTTTCACACATTGTTTTGGTAGCATGTGTGTCTGCTTTGGAAAAGTATCTTTTCATGTCCTATGCCCATTTTTAATGGGGTTATTTGTTTTTTTCTTGTTTAATTGTTTAAGTTTCTTATGGTTTCTGGATATTAGACCTTTGTTGGATGAATAGTTTGAGATATTTTCTCTCCTTTGGTAGGTTGTCTGTTTACTCTGTTGATGGTTTCTTTTGCAATGCAGAAGCTCATTAGTTTAATTAGGTTCCACTTGTCAATTTTTGTTTTGTTGCAATTCCTTTTGAAAACTTAATCATAAATTATTTCCCAAAGCTAATGTCAGGAAGAGTATTTCCTAGGTTTTCTTCAGGACTCTTACAGTTTGAGGTCTTATGTTTAAATCTTTAATCCATCTCGAGTTAATATTTGTATATGGTGTAAGATATGGGTCCACTTTCATTCTTCTGCACATAGCTAGCCAGTTATCCCAGCAGTATTAATAGAATAGGGGATTCTTTTCCCATTCCTTATTTTTGTCAACTTTGTCAAAGATCAGATGGCTGTAGGTGTGTAGCTTTATTTCTGGGTTCTCTGTTCTGTTTCATTGGTATATGTGTCTCTCTTTATACCAGTACAATGCTGTTTGGTTACTGTTGCCTTATAGTGTAGTTTGAAGTCAGGTAATGTGATGCTTCTGGTTTTGCTGTTTTTGCTTAGGGTTGCTTTGGCTATATGGGCTCTTTTTTAGTTTCATATGAATTTTAAAATAGTTTTCTCTAGTTGTATAAAAAATGTCATTGGTAGTTTGATAGAAATAGCATTGAATCTGGAAGTTTCTTTTGGCAGTATGACCATTTTAGCAATATTGAATTTTCCACTCCAGGGGAAAGGACTGTTTATCCACTTGTTTGTGTCATCTATAATTTCTTTTAGTAGTGTTTTGCACTTCTCCTTGTAGATATCATTCACCTCCTTGGTTATATATATTCTTGTGTTTTAATTTTTTGTGGCTGTTATAAATGGGATTTTTCTGATTTTGTTTTCAGCTTGAATGTTATTGGCATAGAAAAATGCTACTAATTTTTGTACATTGATTTTATATGCACAAACTTTACTAAAGTCACGTATCAGTTCCAGGAGCCTTTTTGTAAAGGCCTTAAGGTTTTCTAGGTATACAATTATATCAATTATGTCATCCACAAAGAGAGATAGTTTGACTTCTTTTCCTATTTGAATATCTTTTATTCCTCTTTCCTGATGGGATGGCTAGCACTTCCAATACTATACCAAATCCAGCAAAGCAATCCGAAGAAGAAAGCTACGAGCCAATATCTCTGATGAATAGAGACACAAAAGCCCTCAACAAAATAATAGCAAACCAAATCCAATATCACATCAAAACTTAACTCACCATGATTAATCAGACTTCTTTCCTGGGATACAAGATTGTTTCACCATTTGTAAATCAATAAATGTGATTCACCACATAAACAGAATTAAAACCAAACATCCCTTCATAATAAAAACTCTCAACAGACTAGCCAGCAAGGGAACATACCTCACAGTAATAAGAGCCATCTATTACAAACCCACGGTCAACTTCATAGTGAATGGGAACAAACTGGAAGCATTCTCCTTGAGAACTGGAACAAGACAAGGAAGGCACCATGCTTTTTGGAACTTTGTACCTACTCAAGATGGCCATTAATTGCCTATGGGCTTCTGATGGAAAAACAAAAACAAAAACAAAAACAAACAAACCTGCCTTCTATCAAAAACAACAAAAACAACAACAAAATTCCCCCCCAACCCCACCAAAAAAAAAACAAACAAACCCAAACCTTAATAGAATTACTACTGGCCATATATCAGGTCTTATGGAAGACTTAAACTCACAGGTCTTTAACAAGTGACCCTTTGGACTCATCTTCACATTATACCTTTGGCCATGGAGAGGGCAATTACTGGGTTGGTTTATTAGTCTGTTCTCATGCTGCTAATAAAGACATACCCGAGACTGGATAATTTATAAAGAAAAGAGGTTTAATTGACTCAAAGTTTTGCATGGTTGGGGAGGCCTCAAGAAACTTACAATCATGGTGGAAGGGGAAGCAAACAGTACTCCCTTACATGTCAGCAAGAGACACAATGGGAGCCAAGTGAAGGAGGAAGCCTGGAAGCCCCTTATAAAACCATCAAATCTCATGAGAACTCACTCACTATCACGGGAACAGCATAGGGGAGACTGCCCTTATGATTCAATTATCTCAACCTGGTCCCATCATTGACACGTGGGTATTATTACAATTCAAGGTGAGTTTTGGGTGGGGCCATAACCAAACCATATCCGCTGGAAAGGCCATAAAAGCTTTCTAGTTAAAATTCAAGTGACATCTTTGGATAAAGCCAGACTTGAGCCTTGTGCTGTATCCCTCTGCAGGAAGGAGTGGCTTTCCCTTATCTTCAGTTTTGCCTGAGACTGTGATTTCAGAGTAGGCCACCTCTCTTCTGAAGTTATTGGCCATTATGGGGAAGGTACTCTAGGAACAAATTAAAGAAGAAAAAGTTTTTATGCTAGGAGGAGGGTGCCAACCTTAAAAGGGATGGGGATTTCTGGAGAGTAAATGAGAAAAACATTATACATATGATAAAATTCAGAAAAAATAATTTCACCATTCTATGTCACCTATTTCCAAAATATCCTGTATCTCATGTATATATATGAAAATACACTGCACAATTCTGTAGAATACACTGTGCTATCAATTTTATGATGTATTACTTTATGATTGATGTTCCCATATTTTTCAGAACTTTTATCCTCAGTATTACAGACTAAATTGTTATTGGTATTGATTTTGTAGGAGGATGCACCTATTTAGGGAAAAACTGAACTTTGTACTCAGATAAGAAAAATCAATCTTAATACTGTAGCTGTTTCAAGTATAATATTTTGCTTAAGTTTTTATGTTTAGAACATTTTAAAAGTATATATACCCAAACACAGACATTTCAAAATATATTGCACAACACATTTTAAAGACCTTTGAAAGAGTAAAAGAATACGCTTTTCTCAGATGGTATTTGGGTCCAATCAATTAAGTAAGGACCAAACTTCTGATTTGTTATTTT
Organism: Pan troglodytes; assembly: GCF_028858775.2. Classification (NCBI taxonomy): domain Eukaryota; kingdom Metazoa; phylum Chordata; class Mammalia; order Primates; family Hominidae; genus Pan; species Pan troglodytes. Next base: position 91,065,720 of record NC_086015.1, read on the forward strand.
TAAAAATTTGTATTGATGGTTTTTACATTCAGTTTCACTGCAATGAGCCCAGTTTTCTCTTTAAAGTAATGAGTACCCTGCCATGAGTTTTGAGTTGACAGATGTTTACATATGAATAATCAAATACGTACATAAATAAACATTTAGTACCTATAGAAGTGCAATTGGAGCAAAGAGAGGAGATAAAATGAAAAATAGATTACATCTTAGTAAACTCATGCAGAAAGGCTGTGAATTATACAACTTTAGGGTACATATGCCACTAGATTAATGAACATTTATTCACAAAATTCTCAAAGAAGAAAAATGAGCAAATACTAATTACATTTCTCATTTAATATATTATCAATTTATATGTGTGAATAAGTTGTGTACTTAAAAGACCAGCAGGCAAATTTTTAATAAGAGATGATATTATGATCATGTTTTAATGTTTAGTTACATATGGAAAAACACGGGAGTTTAAAATTCTTACATCAAATCCAAAAAGTTACCTTGCACAGGAACAACAGAGACTACATATATGAAAGTTTTGATGTTGTAACACTACTGTAGCCTTAAAAAATTCTACTTTTGTTTTTTATTTGCAAATATCACCTTTATTATGCTTCTTGATGCCGAGGATATTTTCCATAGCAATTGAATGTGAAACAATCCAAAGGTTCATTTTAAAGATAACTGTGAGCATTTTCTTCCACAAATTTTAAAAACAGCCCTAGGCAGAAAAATAACAGATGTTTGGTATTCCAAGAGAGGGAGACTGAGAGAAGGTGAAAAGCTACCTATTGGGTACAATGTTCACTATTGAGGTGACCAGCACACTAAAAGCCCAAACTTCACCATTACACAATATATCTACGTAACAAACCTGCATACGTGCTCCCTGAATCTATAAAAACAACACAAAACCAACAACAAAAAAAAGCTCTAGCTCTTTTTTTACCTTTAGAAGTATTCATGTCCAATATTCTCAAATGAATGGAAATATATTCTACATAAACTCTTTAGATCCCAATGATGTTGCAATCAAAGAAATACCTGATATTGTTAACAAAAGCCAATGAGGTCTTCAGAGGAAAAACAAAGGAGAGTTTTGTTTTTAAAACAAAAACAAAAAGCAATATTCAGATAGGGGAGACACCTGTGAAACAAATGTGAAGTAAGCTCCAGATAACAAAGAGCAGGCCTTGCTTAATGAATAGGGAAAGCCTCTGCCTCAGCCCTCAATGAGGTCCACATATGCATATGAAGAATTCCAACTTGTTCAGTCCTAATTGGTTGAATACAGTTAAGTTCTGACTGGGTAGTTTCCAAGCTCAAACCAGAAGTCTTTTTTAGCTGCCCCTTTCAGGCAGCTGGTGGAAGGAGTTTTCCCACCAGAGGTTGCGCTCCAGTTACAGGAACCATCTTAACTCAGAGGTGCAAACAAGATGTTCCTCTGAAGCTGCCCTCTCTGGGAACAAAGTGGGTGTGACCACCCTTCTCTCATTCACCTTGGCCGATGGGTTAGTTTCATTTCACAATATACAGAAACAATTGACAGAAGACAAAGATACAATAAAAAGTGTTTTTGAGTACATTTCTGTTTTTTCAAGGGATGAGGAATCGTTTAACTTCAAAATTGGGCCAGAAATTAACAAAATCAACAAGTTGATCTTAAAATCATTGAGATATGTTATTGATACTTACATTTGTTGCACTTGCATTTGCTACAGTATGGTTCTCATGATACCAAACCTATGATCTTGGTCTTGAAAATTATATGATTCACAAATGATCACCAGACACTTTTGAAATACAAGTATAGGTGGCAGTTGATGGGATTGTGATCAACTCTTTGTAACTCTACTAAGAGCTAACCATTTCAAAAAAATCTCAACATGTATGTTGGCAGCAGTTACTTCTGAAAAAAAAAGGACAAAAAACTTTGCAAAGCACCTGTAGGTGGTTTCTTAAAGTTTTTATGTTGAGAACTCACAATTTTCTCAGTTGCCTTCCCAAACACTAGAACTCTTTAACTCCTTTTTATGCTACACTAATATATTTAAGTTCAAAAATCTTTGAAAAAAATTATTCCTAGGAGAGAATATTGTAGATGCAGTGCAGTGAATTGTGATAAGGTATCTTACCTGAGCAAATGATTTAATAGGCTTCACCTTAACTTTCATGTCTCAGCAAGAACTTCTAAGTAAATCTTACATGTTAAAATTTGTTTGGAGAAGAAAGAAACGGTGTTTGTGAATTTCAGTTTGAATCAGAAGATATTTTGTCATTATTCATGTGGAAAATATTTATGTGCATAAAACAAACAAATAAATTAAACCATGTTGTTTTGGTAACCACTTCATTGTATTGTATGACAGTTGTGTGGTAACTGATGAGTTATGTAGCAATTGTTTTTCCCAAACAGCTAAATATTTTCCATACACAGTTTCTTTTTCCAAATGAAAAGTGCAGACAGCTCTAGAAAGTTTTGGAAATTGAAAAAAAATGTTTTTGACCTCCAGATCAAATAATTTTATTAACATTCAGTAACATGAACATTAAAAACACAGCCATCAGCATATTTTCTGCATTCTCCTGACTTATTTTATGTGAATAAGAAATTATGCACACATCCAAAATGGATGTAACCTTGTAACATATTATAAGCTTTGCTTAACACATAGATAACTGAGAAAAATACATTAATAATTCACCATATTCCCTAATGACAATATACGATCTTTTACTTTATTTGGGTGATGGATACCCTTAATTGTGTACTACAATAAAGAAAAATCATATATTTTCTTAAAGCATTAATGAAAAGGTCTTTATACTATCAGATCATCTTTGCCTTAAATGTAACAGGAATCAAGGAATATTCACTCACTAGTCTTCTAAATTTATCGATCAAATTTAGAATTGTGTGTTTAATAATAGTGTCTACTCAGAAAAACAGACTTGTCTGCAATGGGTAGTAGATAAACAGACTTTTAACTCACTGAGTTACAGAGGTATATGTATTGTCCTTCGAGTTATAGAACTGAAAAGCCAACAAAGACCTTCAGAAAGAAGGGAATAGAGGAGGAGGGATTATATTTCCTGAAATCAACTCTAAATGAGAAATTATATGAAGGTCTGTTTTATAGATAAAATTAAACCTACAGATAAGTTTTCTAGTACTCACAGTGGTGTGTGTGTGTGTGTGTGTGTGTGTGTGTGTATGTATGTATTCATTATATCTAAATTTTAAAATTAAATTAAAATTCTTTAAGAAAATTATGCATTAACCAATATGTCACTGCCATCACCATTTCCTATTGTCTTACGCACAGCACAATTCATACAATTATCATTTTTAGCAGCTCGTTTAGGTATTTCCATTTCTGGCCCATGCTCTGCATAAACTATGCTATCTCTTATTTGAAATAGTGTTCTGTAAAATCAATGGTCAAAAAAAATTAGTTTCTGATGTACAACTTTCTATTATCCCCATGATTATAGTTTATTTATATCTAGTCAAATCATCTCATTATAATTTTAATGATAACACCTTTAAATGTTTTTAATATACTTACTCATTTTTGTATATAACTTGTCAAGGAGTATAAGAGTAAACTTGCTATCTGAAGAGCTACAACCGAAGATAAAGGAAAATATAAAAACACAGTTTCTGGCTTGAATGTAAAAGGAGAACTATGTGAATAGATTAGTGTTTAAGCAATGAAATGAAGTCTTCACAATAGTTTATGTATTCGCCAATTTATGTATAAGCATTTTCTCCCCAAACACAAGTTTATTGCAAAAGCTGCCCCAATTTAATCTTATGTATGACTCAATTTAATCATGTTTTGACTGAAGCCAGAGGTTCTTTATACCATCTAGTGCTCACACCTAACAAATGGGGAACAACCATAAGACTGAATAATCAAGCTTACTTGAAGGCCAATCACTGTTGCCATTTCTATGCATTCCTTCATCTTTAATCACAGTCTTTTTGATTTAGACAACTTATTAGAGTTACTAGTCACAGGCAAGAGAAATCATTGTGAGTTCTATAAGCAGAAAGGCAATTTATGAAAAGGATACTGAATAGTTCCAAAATCACAGAAAGGGCTGGAGAACTGGTCTGAGGGTTCTCTAGCTTGAAACTGAACCCCAGGCCCATCCTGCAACAAGACAGCATCACAGCTATTGCTGCTAATCATCACTGAATGCTGAAGCTCTAAAAGCTAACCCCAGATACTGGATCTACCACCAACACTCTTGCCACAACTGTCCTGGGAATCTGAATTAGCCACGCCTGCTTCTGTCTCTACTGGGACTCAGTGGTAGCTCCCTTTCTTTCCCTCACTATCTCTTAATTCCAAATCTAGGCACATGCTTGCTGTGTTTGACAGAGCCCAGGTCAGGCATCTATGTTCTGCCCATAAGTGATGCTGGGAAAGGATATGCATGTCACTGACATCGTTCAGTTTGGAATTTCCCAAGCATAGGATAGTAGTTCAAATGGGATATCCAAAAAGACTGATACATGTCCACTACAATCACCTGCAAGTTTTCCCTAAAATTGGAGTCTGACTTCAGAGGCTGATAAAATTAATTTACTTATAAACAGACAGTCTCTACTGGAGACTCTGTTTATAAGTAAATTAGGAAGGAGAAAGAAGTTGGCTGAAATCTGAGAAGTTCTTTTTATCCAAGAATTTAGATTAAGTTTACTTCTTAGCTTCATTTAGAAATAAGCCAGTTTATACCTGATTTGACTAAGTGAATGCTATTGGCAAAGCCACAAGTTTGAAATTTCTATAATATGACACCCTGTATTTTATGATATGCCTGTAATTTAGCTTCTTTGAGAGTAGGAAGTTTACATTTCTGTAAAACATTTTTTGAATTATAATTAACAATAAAAATGGTCAGGTAAGCAAGATGTGAATATATTTGAGACTATAGATTAGAAGCATTACTGTATCTCAGCTAAGCTTATATGGTATATATTTGTCTTACTAAGACTAGAAATCTTTTGTTTGGATGTTTGGAAGTCAGTTGCCCATGGGCATCCCTTGGACACCCAAAATGAGAGTTTAACCAATTTGCTGTTCTGAGCTGAAGTACTTTACCAATGGCCCCTACTGTGAGTGGGATTGACTTAGATTGTAAAATCTACAGGCACAGCAAGAGTCAGGGGTAAATCACATCTTAGAAGAGAGTTTCTCCTGCTAGCTGCAAGCCAGTATGAGAAGAAAATAGAGAAGACATGAAGGCAGAAAGCAAACAACAACAATAAATCTCAAAAGCAGTAACTATACAATAGGACTTCTATGTGCTTTTAACATTTAAATTCTGTCTCATTGGAGAGGTTATTGAGATTTAATTACAATTTGAGCCTTCATTTGTTTAAGATTTGATTTGAACTGTTTTATAGAAACATATGTCTGCTATATTTTGATAATTTTTTACTATAAAACCTCATCACAATGTAATATTTAATATAAATAATAGACATCTAAATAGTAATAACTGTAATTCTACCGTTCATTAACTGAATGAATTGAATGTAGGTATTTTTACCTACTGAAAAAGAAAGCAACAATAATGTTAATTTTTCTCAAAATTTTCATTCATTTCTTTATTCATATTACTAAGACTCTGACACTGGTCCCTTCATTGAATTTGCAATTACATTATATATATAGAGAGAGAGAGACTGCACATTTTTTGGCAGTTATTTGGCACACCCAAGAATCCACGAATCTTTATAAAAACTGTCTCCCTTAGAGTTCCTTAGGCTAGTTTAGAAAGTACTGCTCCAAATTATAAGTAGTTTTTCTTGCCTACTCTGCACCTGATAAGAATATTTACCCCTTTTAAATATCAGTAGTCAATTACAGCTACGTAGCGTTTATGAACTAGAAAGGAAGAAAACATTTTCTGGGATGTGTTCATATGTGAGTTCTCTTAAATTTTAAGGGAAATTGTCAGGAGAGCATATTTATGATTTTCCATTGTAAATGTCAATGGTTAGAATCTTATTTTGCTATTAAGTAAATAATTTGGGAGCCAAAGGATTCAATTTGGGGAATTATACACATACATGATTAATGTTTTAAAGTAAAATTACCAATTTTATTGATGTATCAACATACGCTTATTTTTAAATAAGAAGAAAATGCAGGAAAAAGAAAAGGCGGCCCCTATTCCTACCACTCAAAGATGCCTAGGGTTAATTTGGTGTATATTCTAGTATCCTTGTATTGTTTCTTTAAAATATGTTAATATGCTATAAGTAATTATTTTTGTTTAATGCTATATCACCTATATTATTCATGTTATTATAGATTCTTTGTCATAAGAATAATAGCTACATAATATCTCATAAAACTACTCTACTAGAATTCACTTAAGCATTATGACAATTTAAAGTATATACATGGTTTCTAATATTTCAAAGTAAAAAATGACACTGAAATTTTAGGCTTACAGCATTGTATACATTTTTGAGTTTTTCCTTTGGCGAGATTTAAAGGACTAGAAGTATATAATAAGAGGATGTAAAATATTAAGGCTTTGATACCTAGTTAACAATTGCTTCTCACCGTTTTAACTAAGTTTCTGAGGGCAATATAAAAATACATATCAATATCTACCATGTATCTTTGTTATTTAACTTAGGTATTAGGAATTTGTATTAAAAATAATTATAATGGATAGACTAAAATAATCAGAGCTGTTTATTGATTTTAATAGAGAATATTCAACAAGAATGGTTGGTTACCAAAAGCTTATGAACAAAGCTCTATAGCATGAAATATTACACTCAATAAAATATTATTGAAGCAAAAAGTAATGATATAAAATTATTTTTGATAGTTTAGATTCCAAACTTAGTTATAAAACCATATATAAACACACATATGTTTTAAATATTTTGAAATATATATTATATATACACATAGGCCTGATAAGAATGTATTTTTCAGTATTATTTTTCTCTTGTTTTTGTACATGTATTTTTATGTCAAAAATATAATTTTTAATCAGAAAAAACAAATAAGTTTGTACCACGCTTCATTTGTAAGAGTCTTGCATGAGAATGACATTTTTTATACTAAGTACATACAATAAAAGAGGAATGCAAATTTGAAAATAAACTGTGAAAAATACTTTTGGAAATAACTACCATGTTTTAGACACCTGGCAGTTATAATTTCAAATAAACATACGGCATATTGTATAGCATTAATTTCTATTTGTAATGACTACATTATACTATACCTTTTCAACATAAATTAAAATCTGTGAATAAAATACGTACTTCCATCAGGAGTGAGCCTAGCCTAATGCCAAAAAGACTCTATGCTTGAAGTATAAAGTGGAACACAGCAAATCCATACTTTTTTTCTTCTCATTTTGACCTTACTAGTGATTATAGTATTAGTATATTCAGTGGAAAACAATTGCACAATATATACTAATTTCATAATTTTAATAATCTATCTGCATTTTAACTTTTATATTCTCATAAGCACCAGTTTCCACAAAAAATTTTAATAGATTATCTCCTATAAAAATAAGTCTTGCATCCATTCTTGTAGACAGTTTTATAAAAATTGTGCCTTTCTATCAGGCTGTCATATTGATGGCAATGGCAAGCAGTTTGAAGCAGCCACTGCCATCACGCCAGCTGCAGCAGGAAGGCATTGGCTGAGACAGCATGCTCCACAGAGCAGGCAGGAGCCCCATCCTCCCAGACACAGCTGCAGCCACCCAAACCACGGCTGTGCATCCATGCATCCCTGCACTTTTGGGGTCTCAGGAAGACCCCTCCTGCCCTTGCAGGCTTGGAAGTACCTGCTCCCACTGTCTGGCTTCTCCCCACTGTCAGCATCCACTCCAGTCTTGGAGCAATGTGGGGCCAAGCCTGGGCACTGTTGCAGCCTGGCCAGGGATGCACACACTTGGGACAATGCTGAGACACAAGGCCCCTGCTGCCTCGAGCCCCTCTGGAGTTTGGGCACCAACAGGCATGTGAGGGAGGCCAAGGGAGACTAAGGACAGCCCTGTGCTGGCCTACAGATGCCCCTTTGCATGAGCAGCCTGGGCACCATAGATGGCAGCAGGAGACAGACAAGCTCCTGGGTGGAAGGGGGCAGTCCCCAGTGAGGCCCCACCTTCAGGCCAGGGAGGGCCTGAAGGCTGGCAGCCAGGCTGCCAGTCATGCAGACTAGAGTAAGTGCATGTGGTGCCTTTTCCGGGCCACCCATGGCCACCCATGGACCAATCAGCACACACTTCCTCCCATCTGAGGCCCATAAAACCCCAGGGCTCAGACAGAGCAGAGCAGACATCAGAACAACTAGCTGCAGAGAGGAACAGTCCACTCCAGGGCCTCCTCTCTGCTGAGAGCTGGGAAAACAGGACAACCTCCCCACAGAGAGAAGCTTCCCACTCCAGGGCCTCCTCTCTGCTAGGAGCTGAACACTCATCTGGACACTGTGGCTGCATGGCTGTGGAAAGGAGCTGCCCCCCTGCAGGAGACTTAGCTGTTATATCACTCAATAAAGCTCCTATTCATCTTGCTCATACTCCCCACTTGTTTCCATATCTCATTCTTCATGGTGGTAGGAGAAGAACTCTGGACCTGTCAAATGGTGGGGCTAAAAGAGCTGTAACACAAACAGGGCTGAAACATGTCCCTTTCTCGACACACTGCTGCTGAAGAGTAAAGAAGAACTGAGGCCCTTCAGAAATCCCAGACCTGGAAGCTTCTGGAGCCAGGGCGGTGACTCTCTCTTTGGGGCTCTGCAGTTCCTGGCATCTCAAGCCAGCACCTGGAGCTGCCTGTCCCGCTGTGGTAGCTGGCACATCTGATTGTGCTCGGTGGCTAGACCCCACATTCCTTCACACACCCTTTGCTGTTCCACACCTGAATCACCCTTGGCAGGTATGGGACCCAGGCTGGTAGTGTGAGCTGAGTGCAGACTGCCAGGACAAGCAGGTAAAACAAGCCCTGTAGGCCCGAGCTACTAGGGCAACTAGGGCAACAATGCCACCCACAGAGGTTTCCGACCAGAAAAATGACACCCCAATGATCCTGTAACAATATAACAGGGTTAGAAATTAATTATGAATGCTAATCTTATAGAATAGTCATTTCCCAGATTAAGAGTACAGAAACAGGTGCAAATGTACATTGACCTTTCTCAAAGAAAAAAAATGATATTCATTCCTTTCTATTAATGTTAATTTTAAGACAAAGAAGCCATATGTTTTCGTTCCTTTTATAATAAATCACTTCCCTTTCTATAATATGTAATATTAATTGTGTCCAGGTCCCAGGACATTTTAATCTTTGCATTAGTCAATTCTCACTATATGAAAAAGTTGCTTCTCTTAGCTACAGATAATTATAAAGACCCAGTAAGTTTTTCATATACACCAGCCTTTCCTCACAAAAGCACGTGCATCTCCCAGCAGGTGGATGAAGACAGGGGCAGCAGGAGGCTGATAACAAGCTCTTTTTACTAAGCAAACATTTCAAAGGAAAGATATTAACTTATCAATATTGTCCTTGAGTATAATGAGCATTTTAAATAACACACACCTGAACTTTTCATTTTGAGTGTTTTATTTTAGAAATGTATGGCTTTCTCTATTTATCATTTATTTTGAAACTACATGTATCTGCTCTCGCAAACCTCTCCTTCATTCAAGAAAATAGACTCTACCACACAGAAGAGCATGAATGTGCAACCAATAATTATTTTTGTTTGTCTAATTATCATTCTATCCAAATAACTTCAATATATTTTTCTGCTTTTATAGGTAATTAATTTCTAAAGTTAGTATTAAGACAACAAATACATCATATACATTTTAATTTATGTGACATAACTAAGTGAACCAGTGTACATACAAGTGCTTGAGAAATTCCTACATGATTACAAATACTTAAACAGTACATGATAGCTAGTTAGACTTTTAAAACTTCACATAACATTTGACAGTTCCTTTGGAACCTGATTTGGAAGATTATGCCTTACGGCAACAGCTCTATCCTGTTCGTTCTAACCTTGAAGTTTTACATTTTGTAAATAGCAAAGCAAGCCTTGGAAAACCTTGTAATTGACAAGGTAATATATGAATACCATACAATGCATACACTGAATTTCTGTTTCTGTTTACTCATAACTTCATATGTATTAAATGACTGAGTCTGTAATTCCAATATGTAAATTCCAATTCAATAAGTTTTGCACTAGCCTTTTAAAAAAGACAAACTGTCGAGTATACCACTAGGTGGCAGAGAAAGATCAGAAAATTTCCATTACATACTCATGTATTAAAATGTATATATGGTGCACTTAAAAGTCTTTCTTGAATTACATTTTATATATAAAATTGTGTTCGGTTTCAGTATGCTTTCAGTTATTATGAAAACATGTTTTATAAAGATTTTTACCAAATACATTTTAACAGGAAATATTTTATTCTTTATTTGTGATATATACATATATGAAATATATAATACATTTCTGATATGTAAACACTATGTGTGTACATGAGTGTGTACGCACTAGCAAGTTTTATACCCTATATAGAATAATACTTTAGGAAAAAGCAAAATGTAAACTAACCCTATGACATCCTACATTCACATTTTCTTTTGTGATAAAGTCTTAATTTAAAATTTTTCTAGCTAAGAATAATTCAATATAACTATTATATTCATAAACTCTAACATTTTACTTTTATATCATCACATATATGACTGTATTTAAATTACTATATTTTATAATCAATATGATTTGCTACTCATAGGTGTCTTCTAAATTATCTTTATTCATATTCATATTATTTTTGTAGGGTTACTGATTAATCAAAAGTTTCAAACAGCTACTGATATTTGAAGGAATGCTTCTACTTTCTATAGTTGATGAATTTGGTAAAATAATATCATATTTTCTCTGATAATTCTTCGTCTTTACTCTCACAAAGAGAGACAGTTTTTTTTTTTCTAACAAAAAATATGTGAAAGCAGCAGACTGAGCTAGCAAATGTCAGGTCCGGTTTTGCTTCCACAGCGGATATACTCTGTGATCCTTAGTAAATCAACATACTGATGCCAATTAATAAGTGAAAAGAGTTTAGTGACCTAAAATTCTAATGAAGGAGAGGAGAATGACTTCATTAATATGTAATTGATTTTTTTTTTTTTTTTAGTTGCCAGGTTTAGAGAAGCTCGAACGGAACTTTTTACAATTTTTTAATTTTTAATTTTTGTGGGTACATAGTAGGTGTATGGATAGAAATTTTTTACTCAGTTTTAAACTATTATAAGCTTACTTGTTTACTTTCAGGTTGAATTTTTACAGTGTTCCTACGTTCCATCCTACCTGATTGGTCTTTTCATTTCTTACTTTTCCTCCCCAAATTGATCACCTATTATTTATCTTCCTTCATTCCCTCTTCACCTCTCCTCATTTGTTGTTTGAATGAATGAGTTGGAAAATAGGGATAAGATCTCAAAGAATCAGAAAGTTATGATTTAGAATTACTTGGTGGGGCAAAGGGATACGGATTGTTCTGTTTTTCTGAACTCTTTGGGAATTTTTAAAAAAACATTGGCACATTGACTTAGCATAAATAAAGCAGACTGGACATAAGGAAGATTCTCATTGCTGAGTTGCTGGGCAGAAATTTGGAATTCATTTCTGTATTTTCTAAAACATGTTATTATTTGCTAAAATATCTACAATCCCAAGCAACAAAAACAGATAAATAAGTTTAACTCTTTAAGTCTTTAATTCTGTGACTGATATGCTCACTTCAGGTAGGTAAATTATTTTCATAGCTGTGCTTACAAAACACTAAAACCTGTTTGCAATTATGATAGCACACGGTATATAGGCAACATTTTGAAGTCTTATGAGATTTTACTTTCTCTGCTATACCTTTGATGTTACTAGTAATATATTTAAAAAATAAATATTTTCAAAGTATTTTTCTCATCGAAAGAGGGTAAACACTTTATGGACAGGGACAGTATCTGAAACATTTTAAATGTCTGGAGATTCTTATTATATAGGCATTGAATAAATATTTGTGGATTATTTGATTACCTTCTTATCACCTAACTTCAGAAAAATCAAAATGATAGATATTAACAGAAATTCATTAGCCACACCAAGACCACTGCAGGCACCTGATTTGAGCCTTCAACATTTTCCAGAGATTCTGGACTTTCAGTAACTCCTACTATTTCTATTCAGGCTAGGAGTGACAAGTTGGATAAAAACCATCACCTATAGGTAATTTTAGTAGCCTCTAATTTCCAGGCTAAATTGGAATTCCCCTCCCCAGGCCCCAAAATTAAAAGCAAGATCCAGGTTACTCTTTGGCAGATTATGACTGAACACATCACTCTGCCTTGGGATTGTTTTCTGCCCAGTGGTAATCAATATAAGCACAGGCTTCCCAAATATGTGCTAACTGCCATCTTCTTATTCAGAAGTGGAGTTCTATCGCCCAACAGGTCCATTTCTCAGATTTGCTAGATTACTCAGCAATCCACCAATTAAGAAGTATAACAACAATGATGATGACAACAATATCACCAACACAGACTGATCTCTTATAATATGCCAAACATTATCCTAAGAGCTTAAATGATTTGATACCTTTTGCTAAACGTGGTAAGATAACAATGTCAAAAAGCTCAAGAACAAAAATTGTATTTACTATGTCACCCGTAGGCTAAAATTGCCTGCAGTTTTGCTGCACAAATCAATGGGGGAATATTTTTCAATCTATTAACCTTGACATATATATGATATATTTTTCCTAATATTTTGAACTTTTCCCTTGATTTTTTTAGCTCACTCTTATAATCGTCCTAGGAAACCCTTACCACATATCAATTTGCCAACAGCTGAATAGATTAGTTCCTTACTAGTTCTTAAAAATTTCTTACTAATTCTTTCATCTCAAAGGAAAAATGATATATACATACATATTATACACACACATAAAATCTAATTATTTTTCCCTTAAAAAAATCTATCCAGAATGTTACTTTCATGAAAAAAAAACCCCACAACCCTCTATGACCACATTTTCCCTCGATATAATGGATGTTGACAGACTTAAAGAAAAGAGAAAAAACATCACCAACTAAAGACACTAGTTGATATTACTGTCCTACTAAACTTTAAATATGTGCCTGTTTTTTTGGATTCTTGAAGTTAACCCGAACTTAGCAACTACAAACTTACCATTTAAAAATATTTTGTAGTTGAGAAACACCCTACTCTCTTTTGCATTGATAAAACGATCACATTAGAAAAATATGTTTTTAGCATCAGTCATGTTCTATTTGAAGCGTTTTATTTGCTGTTCTCTCTACATTCTACATCTGCTTATATTAATAGTATATGATACTATACACAGGGGTTTACTAAGACTCTAACCAATGTTGAGAAGAAAGAAAAGATTTTTTTTCCCACACATTCTGTGTCATTCCATTAAAATATTTTCATACAACACAAACCATCGCAAGGCAATACACTGTTAGTGGCCCAGGATGTTCTCAGTGTCATGCATAATTGATGTTCAACAATTGGATTTTCATTTTACTTTCATATACAGCACACATGATAAATATTATCCCTAAATATTTTGTCTTTTATTTCGCTATTATATTTTATACTTTTATTATCTTATATCTATCTCTTGTTTTTCAAGAAAAGTTTAAATCCCATTGAAAACTAAGCCATTTATAATGTTACAAAAAGAATATCATGTGCTTATTTAAAAAATAGAAGCTTTATAATAGATTAATTATCTAATTTTATTTTGAGAATCTAGCAAGTTAGGAGTCATGTAAACTCATAAAATACTCACAATCTGCTTTTAAGTCTTCTAAATGTTGGCGGGAATGTTAAGGAATTGCAGAATAAAGTCCTCATCCACATGGAGCTTAGAGCTTGCCTTAGTCTGTTTTGTGCTGCTATAATAGAATATCTAAGCCTGGTTAATTTATAAAGAAACTGTGTCATCTCATAATGGAAGGCAAAAGGATAAGAGTGGGTCAAAGAGAGAGAGAGGATGAGAGAGAGAGAAGAGAAAAGGAGACCAAACTTGCCTTTTTACGATGAACCCATCCCTGTAATAATACACACACTCCCAATGGCATTAACTTATTCATGAGGGCAAAGTCCTCATGGCTTAATCACTTCTCATTAGGCCCCACCACCCAATACTGTTGCATTGGAGATTAAGTTTCCAACACATGCTTTTTGAGGTACACACTCAAACCATAGCATTCCACGACTGCCCTAAAACGCATGTTCTTCTCATGAGCAAGATACATTTATTCCAATCCAGTAGCCCCAAAGTCTTAACTCATTCTGAACCAACTTAAAAGTCCAAAGTCCAGAGTCTCATCTAACTCAGATATCACTGGGAACCAAGGCACGATTAATCCTAAGGCAAGTTCCCTTCCAAATATGAGACTGTGAAATCAAAACAAGTTATCTGCCTCCAAAATACAAAGTGGAACAGGCATAGGATAAATATTCCCATTCCCAAAGGTAGGAATAAGCAAAAGGAAAGAAGTAATATGACCCAAGTAAGTCCAAAACCAAACAGGGCACACAACATTAAATCTTAAGACTCTAGAAAAATTGTTTACTCTATGTGCCACCCCTTGGTCACACTGGGGCTGGGGTTGGGCCCCCAAGGCCTCAGATAGCCTTACTCATATGGCGTTACTTGGCTTGACTCACATAGCAGCTCTCACAGGTTGGAGTCTCATGCCTGCAGCTCTCCAAAGTTGTTGTTGCATGATGGCAGCTCAACAGTTCTGGAGTCTATGAAGCGGCATTGCTCCCATGGCTCCACTAAGCATTGCCCTGGTGGAGGCTCTCTGTGGCAGATTCAATTGCACATTTCTGCTGGACATTGTTCTACTAGGTACTCTCTGCAGTTTCTCCATCCTTATGGCAAGTCTATGCCTGAACCCCTAGGCTGTAGGCAACATCCTTTAAAATTTAGGTGAAAGAAGCCATACCCCCATAGCTCAGGAACTCTGTTGGCTTGCAGAGTTAGCACGGCATGAGTGTTGCCAAAGCTTACTACTTATACTCTGCTCGAGGCACAGATGGGACAGCAGGAGAGCACTGTGCCTGAATGCAAGGATCAGACACTCGAGGCAGCACGGGACAGCAATGGCTGAGATCCTGCAAGTGCCTCTCTAGAAACCTGGCCCTCAAGGTCTTAGCTTGCCTCAAAGATCTCAGAAATGTGTTTTAGGATCCTATGGGTACTAATTTTTTGAGCAAACAGACTTTTGGCCAAACCCTTGATTTACTCTCTTAAAGATGCCTTTTCACTCTTTATGTGGCCAGGCTGTGAATTTTCCAAATCTTTCCACTCTGCTCTCTTGTTTACTATATATTCTATCTTTACGTCATTTCTCTCCTTTCATATCATACTATACGTAAGTAAAAGTAGCCATGCAGCTCCTTCAATATTTTGTTTAGAAAATTTCTTCCACCAGATATCTTAATCTCTTTAAGCTCTGCCTTCCACAAAGCCCTGGGATAGGGACACAATTCAGCCAACCTTATTGACAATTTATAACAAAGATGGCCTTTACTCCAGTTTCCAATGAGGTATTTTTTATTTTCTGCTGAGACCTCATCACGATGGCCTTTACTAACCATATTTCTACCAATATTCTGAATGCAACTCCTTAATTAATCTCCAAGATGTTCCATCTTTTCCCTATAGTTCTTTTCTTCTTCTCAGCCCTCATCAGAATTGCTCTTAATCCTCTGTTCACAGTAACACAGGGTTTTTGTAGCCTGCTCTTCCAAATTTTTCCAGCCTCCATTCATTACCAAGTTTCAAAACCACGTTCACATTTTCAGGTATTTGTTATAGCAAAATCCCACTTTTCCATTTCCAAATTTCTGTCTTCCTTAATTTTGTGCTGCTGAAACAGTACCTGAGACCAGATAATTTATAAAGAGCAGAATCTGATGGGCTTACAGTTTCATAGGCTGGGAAGTCCAAGACCAAGGGGCAGCATCTGGCAAGGGTCTTTTTGCTGCATCATCGGACACAGGAAGGTGAAAGGGTGAGAGAGGGTGAGGCTGATTGAGGAACTTGTCCTTTTATCAGAAACCCATTTTCCCATGATTAGAAATCTTACTCCGAAGATAATGGCATGAATCCTTTCATGAGGCACAGAACTCTCGTGACCTAATTACCTTTCATTAGGCTTCACCCCCAACATTGTTGCACTGGGGAATGAGTTTTGAACATACGCTCTTTGGGGGGCAAATGGAACCATAGCAGAGTTCAGTTGTCCATGAGTATACAATATCCTAGCTTAGAAAAGTAAATTTTGTCTTTATTTTCTGCCATATTCTCCTCAGTATTGAGAGTTTGTTTGGCTTCTGTCCAAGAAGGTTTTTCTACGTAATCAATGCAAAGTGTTTTCTGAAGAGGATTAGTATATATGCCTATAAGAACAGCTCCAAGACACACTGTTCAACCGTTTCTTTTCTTCCCCTTCAGAGAACACTTGAGGCAATATATGAAGGGTTGCCAGGCTCAAGCCCAGCATGTCTTAAATATCAGGCAATTTTGTCTGGTTGTTATTAGTTTATTATATTTACTGTTACTTAGTTGGATTGGCCATGAAAGATTAGCCTTCTAGAAACTTTCTAGTCCTTGTCATTCATTTGATATCTGTCACGAGGCAAAAAGAGAAACTTGCACATTTTTAAATATGAACATGGGTTAGGGCGTTGCTTTAGTCTTTTGCCACAAGGGCACTATTAGATATGAGGAAGAATAATGCTTTGTTGAAAGGAACTGTCCTATGCATTACAGAATATTAAGTATCCCTTCCCTCTAGGAAATAAGTGAAAATAGCTTCTTTCCTCCAGTGATTGTTACCATTAGAACATCTCAATTATTTTACTAAAGGCTTAAGTGTGGTAGAGACATTACATTACAAGCCCAGAGAACCACTGTTATACTTAGGATATATCTTTTTCGATTAAAATAAAAACATGATTCTGTATAAATTATAAATTAGTATATTTATAACACATATACAAAATTTAGCAGAGGAAACTTTCAAGCAATTATAAATTCCTAAATAGTATTATTACGATACTCAGATTAAACCTTCAGGATTATTGCTCACGCTTTAGTAAGCCTGGATGATCTTCCAGAGATAAAGGGAACCATACTCTTTTTAGAGATACAAATAATTTTAGAAACAATTGCAGTCTATTCCCTTTATTTTACAAAAGCATATGAGAAAACGTAAGTCAAACAGGTGGCTGTGATCACATTTTGAACCCTGAACTTGTGAAAAGAGGTATTCAAGACCATGTTCACACTAATAACATAACTTAATGTTTCTAAGGAGAAGGAAGTGAAAGGCATGCTTCTAAATGCTTTTTAGCCCATTTCCCAAACTAATTTTTCAAATTAGGACTATTTCTGTGTCTCATACAGTTCTAGGTCTAGCACCACTAGAGAATCTTAGGGCAAACTTCATTTTCACAGAAAAAAAAAAAAATTCCTTTGTCTTTTTTTTTTTCCATTCTAATTGGAATAAATAAAGCCCAAACAGAACTTTCACACATAAGTGTCATTGTCACTGATTAATTCCATCATAACTTCTTTGGCTGCTGACATTATCTCCTAACTGTGGTGTTCTGAACTGTTGTAAATATTACTTTACACATTCTTAAAATGTCCCACTAATCATGTGTAAGGTAATCAGTTCCTTTAATCACATTTAAGTATGAAATCATAGATTTTATGTGATTTAATTTTATTCTTCGTGATAGCAATAATACTAGACTGGGGCCCATGGAATGTGGCATTTGTATTCCACAGGTTCATTTTTGGGTCTTAATTATAATAGAATGCCCCGCTGGATAGAGAGTAGATCTGTTGTGAAATTCAAAATATTGCCACTGATTTTTGTATTATTATTATCTAGAAGCTTGCTATTCTATCACAAAGAGAATAAAGTTATTTGGGCCTAATTTATTCTTTACAGACCCTGGCTGTTTACTGCCTTGACGCTTCCTGTTTCTCTGGGTAATATCAAATTGATTAGTAAAAGAATCTTTACATGATCTTCCAAGTAATCAAAATTAAACTGTTCAGCTAGAATAATATATTCTTTTTATTATTTATTAAAGAGAGATGCTGCATAGTCTACATTTCTATTTTTTTATGAATTTTGCCTTTTAGAGTTAGGCTTTTAATGAACTTAAATCCTGACTTAAGGAATCTTAACTTTTAGTGTCTCCTCTTTGCTGTACTCCCTTTCTACTAATTTCTACTCCTTTACTCCAAAACTGTATTTGGAAATTAACCTAATAAAATTGCTCTCAGATTTCATCAGATTTCCATTTGACATGAAAAATGAAAAACAGTGGGAATCTCCCCTAGTACATTCCAAGTTTTCTTATTCCCATTGCTTTTTCGTCTCTTGGCATTAATTCATGTTTACACCCACTATGATCATTCCTTCCTCCATCTTCACTGCTTCTTGAGATAAATTGCAAACCCAGGTAACAAATCAGCAGCTGGAGGAGCAGGTACACAGACATCAGCTTGTGACTCTGCACATAAGCAAGAGTTAGCCAAGGGTGAAGAATCTTCCCCAAATTGTCTGAAAGTAATGGAAAATGTGGCTCATGTTTATATAACTTTATTAGGGGTAGTCAAACTACTTACCTAAAGCTTTTAAAAAATCAGAAGGAAAACAGCAGCATAATAAATTGGCCTCAAAATTAATTTGTTCAAAAGATCATAGAGCACTGGAAACCAGGGAATTTAAAGAGCAGATGCCCCTCGAGCATCTCAGGTATCATTTTTAAAAACCTGAAACTGATGAGAAAATATTTAATAAAGCGAATAAGATACACAGTTAATTATACATTTTGTTCTGATCGTCTGATGCAAGTACAAAGGGACTACTAAGAAGAAATTTTTCCATATATGGAACAGTATTTTGACATATGACATCTGTGCATACTTCCTTTCAAATTTGCTTCATGGTATAATTTTCTCAGTGTATTTATTAAGTGACATGAATAAAAACATTTCAAGATCCCATGGTGAGTTTTCAGAAAGATGATTTTTAAAAAGTCTATTTTGAGGAAGATTCCACATTTGTTGTCTCAGTAGACATTTTCATGCTAGGCTCTGGAAGAAATAAGAGCTTCTGATTGTGCTAATAATTTAAAAACTTTAAAGATTATGTAATTGATGCAGTATAATTTCAAAGTGAAATTATATATCTGTATTTGATACTGTACAAATAAATGGAAATCTGCTTCTGTTCATTGTAGCAAATAGTTTTTGTTTTGCAACTTATTTATTACTCCATATGTTCCCATATGCTGAAACAATATTCATAGTGAGCTCAATAGAAAATAAAATAATCAATTTAACATTGCAAATAGGTGCCAAATAAATTAGTCTTGCTGAAGAAATAAGTGAATTTCCAGACCTCAGATACTGAGGTTAGACACTTATACAGAATATAGTGGGGCCTTGGGAAAAATTTACTTGCTAAGGTTGTATTGCTTTTCACCTCTTATTTTCTTCTCGTTATAAAACAGACTCTCAAATTGATAACACAAGCACATACCTGAAGTTCTAGTTTTATGGTAAATTGTCCAAAATTTGTGGTGAAATAATTTTTGACATAAAACAATGAATAAAATACATAGATTCAAAGATTACACTTGTTTATGCCTCAGGCTTATTTTGATGACTGAAACGTGGGAAAACGTAAGAGTCTTGCAAATGTTGTCACCTTCACCTCATGAACTCCATCCTTTTGTCCTCCAACCAAAGCATATATCATAATGATCCTCATTGTTAACTAGCTAACATTTCCACTCACATTAAAACCATAAAATTTTACTGCTAAAGTTAGAAAAATAACTCTAAAATGGACGCATTTCTTTGTCTTTTTATTTTCTGTTTAAAATATATTGGTTTTTTTAAAAGAAAAAAATTTCACGTTTTGCCTTCGTCTATCTTGTGTTATTCTACTTTAACAAAGTGAGTATTATTACTTCCTAGAAGATGTATATTTCAGAACAGTGAGTGAGCTGTACAGACTTTAATGGTATAGGATTCACAATTACTTATTGACAAAGGTGTAATAAAAGGTTAATGAATGTCAACTTGCTAATTAAAATTCATTAGCATAACATTGTCTTATGTTAAAGATATTCAGATATGAAATTATGGGTTGCTTTTATTTTAGTTTTGCTTTGCTATTTTTGTTTCTAATTTAGGAGCTCTGACATTTAAATTTTTTTTCCTGCTACCAAAGATATCAACTGTGATGACCGATGAATGTACCATAAATGTTATGACCATATTGCCTGAATTTTTATATTCTATCTATGTTCTTTGGAGCTATAACTAATTTAGAATAGCCATACACCTACTGTTATATTTAGTTGTTAACAAATATGCAATGTTTCAAATAACACTGGATATACATATTACATATTTCTGATTATGTTTTAAGAGTAAATCCCAGAAGAATGAAAGCATCTTAACCATGTCCTGAAAACTTGTACCATTTGCCTGCCTTCAGTTGGCTTCCTTGTAATACTCAATACAAGACATCATGATTTCTTAAAAATAGTATTTTTCAAATGGATTAGGAAAATGGTAATTCATTTTGTTTACAATGTTGTTCAAAGAGAAATTTTAATTTTTCTATCATTTAAACATGAAAAAACAAAAATGACTATTATTTTATGTATTATATAAAACAAATGTACATAAATGATTTGATTTATTTAATTTAAATACATTCTTTGTTTCTACTTTTGTTTCTGCTCCAAAGAGAAAAGTTTTCCAACTTAGACAATCAGTAAACCATGTGCCACAGATTGATAAAATTTAATGATTACACAGAGTAAGGAGGTATAGAATTATAAAATTATAAAACATTTCATTTTGTGTTTTACCCATTCACTTATGCATTCAATTACAATATACTGAGTAATTTCTATGCTCCTAAAATAAGCCTTTTGTACAGTGGCTTCTACAGTTTACATCAGAAAAATATGTATGTCTCTTACCTAAAAGGAAAATTAAAATTGAACTCCATTAAATATGACAATGTCTGCATCTACTCATATATTCATGTTATAAAATTTATAAAATATTAGAACTTAAAGGAATTGATGAATTGCTGCTATCACCCTCATAATTGATTTTTGTATAGAATGAAAGTGGGACATAGGAAGTTAAACAACTTGTACAAGGTAACACTGCACATTAAAAGCTGTGAAAAAAACCATGGTATAGTATTCCAGATCTAGTATCCTTTCAATGACTGTAATATGCCACAGCAGTAATGAGACTGATTTTTCTATGGATAAATTAGAATATTTTGATATGGTGAAATGTTACCTTATATAACAACAAAAAAATGCTTATATAACTTGCCTTTAGACTACGACTTTTCTGGTATGCTTACACTGTATTTGTTTCACCAATAGATGGCAAACTTAACTGCTTATATTATAGTTTTATGATTTAACAGTCTGGTCAGCTACACAGAAATCCTCCATTTATTGGGACTTTAAGAATATGCTACTATTTTAAGCAAGCTGTGCTTTATAAAGGGAATATGTAAGTTTCTTTGCTGGTTGTTTAAAAAACTCAGTCACCTGTCAATATAGCAATATATTGTAAGTCAAATCAATACTTATGCCAATCAGGAAATAATTTTTTTCTAAATATGTTCTACCCAAGTCTTCTATAGTCCTTTAATAGATAAAATGTTATATAACAGTATATACAATCCAGTTTTACATATTTAAACTTTCATGACACTTTTTCATATTACTGCTAGTTTTATCTCTGGGCCTACCTTCATATTATTCTGCTATACATATTTAGACCAAAGAATAAACTGTTAATAAGTGATTTAATGTACACGTCAAAGTAAGATGTGTTCTAATCTGCTTTCTCAACTTCCTTGATAAACTAAATTGACTGTATTATATAGATATTTTTAGCTTCCTGAACACTATTTTAAAGTGTCCATTTAGGAGAACTTTATGTTCTAGACTGAAATGATTCTAATTTTTTAAACTCCACTGCTTGAACTTTTGTTATAAATTAGAAAACAAACACTAGATTATTTCTGAGAAATAGTCTAATTTTGTTACATCCACCGAGCAGTTGGAATGGTCCATAGATGTGTGTACGCGCGAATATTTCTCAGATTTTATTCTTTCCGGCCTTCTGATATCACATGCAGAGTCACTCCCCATTAATAGCTCATGTGGACTGTTCTGTGGTGTGATAAACAGAGAGAAGTTATTTATCTCCAAAAGCTAAGTTATTAGCCCACAGTTTCCAGAAAAGACGAAGACAGTGCCTTATTAAAGTATAAAGAATCCCTCACTTTTTAACCTTTTAAGTGAAAATGCATAACAACACTCTCCATTGATCATCGCCGTTAGTACTTGGCTCACTGATTTCTTCATTGCTATTTCAGTCATCATTGGTGGAAATTCAACACGGATCCATCTAAAATCTTTGACCTGCTCAACTCCTGGATCTTGTCTTCATCTCTTTAATTCCCATGTCAAAAATCTGCATTTTATTTTTATTTTATTTATTTATATTTTTGAGACAGTGTCTCGCTCTGTTTCCCAGGCTGGAGTATAGTGGCACCATAAGGCTCACTGCAGCCTCAACCTCCTGGGCTCAAGTGATCCTCCTGTCTCAGCCTCCTGAGTAGCTGGGACTATAGGCATGCCACCACACTCAGCTAATTTTTGTTTTTATTTTTAGTAATGATATGGCCTCGCTATGTTGCCCAGGCTAACCTTGAACTCCTGGCCTCAAGCCATCATCCCCACTTGGCCTCCCAGAGTGCTGGGATTATAGGTATGAGACACTACACCCAGCCAAAAATCTGCATTTTAAACATCCCACTTTACTTTCACATTCTAACTTTCTTATTTACTTACTGAAGTAATTCCATTCCAGCTACCTTTCAATCTTTCACAGGCCTCCAATAATTGACTCTATGTTTTCCCTCTCCAAATCCATTTTTACCTTTGCCTTCCTCCACACCCTGTCCTCACAGCCCTCCTCATGCACCCAAGATTCCTTAGATTCCTTGGTGACTATGCAGCACCGCAGCACTATAGCCAACGTCTTTCTAAGGCCTTGGTCTTTTTTGTCCTCTTCACCCACTGACCTAGTTGCTGGCAAAACCCCAACAATTGTTAAATCCAACCATTTATCCACCAGTCTCAGCAGCTATCTATGAATGAAGAAAAAATCCTTCCACTGTGTGAACTGATCTCACTTTATATTTACAAATCTCAAATGGGCATTCAGCACACATAGAGATTTCAGCACATATCTCCAAGCACTTAAATTACCATTTCCATACTGTTTTTCTCTTTCCAAACACACCACACCCCCTTACTCTACCCTGAAGATGGTAAATCAAATGTTATTGAAAATATTTATCGTAAGAATTGATCTTATCTTTCCAAAACCAATTCACTCATGTATCTGTATCTGTACCTAGATAGTCTTGTCTATCTGTATCTGTACCTGGATAGTCTTGTCTTTCCTCCTGTTACACAGAGATGTCTGCTGTTATCTAAGACCAACTTCTTCATATGTGGTTTGAAGAACCTCATTGACTCTCATTTATTGATTGTCCTTGCTCTACAGTTAGGTCCCCTCTCTCTCCATCATTAAGATTTTCTTACCTCTAAATCATTCCCAACAGTAAAGCAAACAAACAACAAAAATGTTTTAATATCATTCTATATTTTTAAAAATGGCCTCATAGGGCTCACCAGCCAACAGCTTCTATTCATTTTCTCTATTCTCTTTCTCATTAAAACACCTTAGAAGAATTTTCTGTAGTAATTGAACCTACTCTTGTACTTGAGTCCTCTTCTCAACCCATCCAAAATGGTTGTCAATGCACCTCTCAATTTCACTGAAATTGTTCCTTCAAATGTCGAGCGATCTCCACTCTGTTGTCCATTCCTTCCTTCTCAGTAGGCCGTCTCTCTCAGCTGTTGTAACACCACACTCTTTGGAATGTCTTTTTAAACTCACTGGCCATTTCTTTTCATGATTTTTTGCTGGTTTTCAATGCTGGATTTCTCTAGGCTTCCTTTAAGCCCTCTTTTTTCTTTCCAAGCCACAATTTCTCTTTATGTAACCTTTTCCAGGCCTATGGCTTGGACCAACCTTGCATCTTATCTCCAGCTCCACCTTCTCTTTTGATCTCCATATTTATACATCCTATCCACCACTTTGTATCTCTGCAGGTGTATTTAATATAAAAACTTTAAATATATATCAAACAGAATGTTTAGTCATCTTTCTACAAGCCAAAGCTAATTCTCTATTTTTTTTTTTTTTCCAGACAGGTTCTCACTCTGTCTCACTCTGTCATCCAGACTGGAGGTCAGTAGCATGATCTCAGCTTACCACAACCTCCACCTCCCAGGCTCAAGCAATTGTCCTGGGAACCTCCCTCCAGTAGCTGGGATTACAGGGGCATGCCTCTACCATCCAGCTGATTTTTGTATTTTTAGTAGAGACACGGTTTCACCATGTTGGCCAGGCTGGTCTTAAACTCCTGACCTCAAATGATCCACTCACCTCGGCCTCCCAAAGTGCTGGGATTACAGTCATGAGCCATTCCGCCCAGCCCTCTCTTTATTTCAACATTTAAGAATTATGCTTGCTTGCTTTATTTTCCCTGGAGTCTATGTGCAACATGTCATCACTTTCATTGACCTTATCACCACCATACATCTAGAATCTTTTCACTCTCCGAAGTCATTATAGCTGAATCTCTAACCTAAGCCATCATTGCTCGCCTGGCTTAAAGAGTGGACAAAACAAACTTAAAAGCTTAAATCATAACATTTTTTTCCCTAGCTCAACACTCCTCTAATTGTTCCCCTGAAAGTGAAAGGCCATGTAAGACCTGCATCCTGATTTCCTCTCCATCCTCAATTCCCAACACTCCTTCTTTTTTTCTTTATGCTTTAGCCAAAATAATCTTTCTCCCATCACTTATATATGTCAAAATTATTCCTGTCTTGGAAACTCTGGACTGTTTCTGGAATTTATTTTCTTTCAATATTTTAAATGTCTTCTTATCACATAGGTTCAGCTTAAATGTCTTCAGGGTTCTTAACAACTACCATAGCTAGTCACCCTCCATAAAGTTTCCGTTTCAGCTCAAAAATACTAGATATTGGTTTATACATTTCTTGACTATCTCCCCTGGAATGCAAGCTTCATGAGGCCAGTGACTTTGTGTCACTTGTTCACCAACACATCCAGAATACCTAGAGCAATCCTTCTCAGGTGGTAGGGCCTCAAACATATAGATAAAAAATTAGAGGTAGGTTTGGAACATGAGCACTTCACCGTACATCAAATTATTTTCATGAATAGTATTAATTGCAGTTATTCAGTCTTATGGAAATCACAGTTTTCTTAAAAATTTTAAGATAACAATATAACTTGCTATGTCTGCCATAATAACGTACCTAAGATCGTGTGACTTAAACAGCAGGCATTTGTTTTTCCACAGTTCTGGAAGACAAAAGTCTAATATCAAATGTTGGCAGGATTGGTTTATTTTGAGGCTTCACTTTTTGGTTTGCAAATGGTTTGCACCTTCTCCCTGTGTCTTCATAGCAACTTTTCTCTGGACATGGCTGTATCCAATTTTCTTCTTCTTTTAAGAACACCAATTATATTAGATTAAGACCCATCTTAATGACCCCATCTTAACTGAATTGTGTCTTTAAAGATTCTATTTCCAAATATAGTCACATTCTGATACTTTGGAGGTTAGAACTTCAACATCTAAATTTTAAGTGAGGGAGGACACATTTCAGTTCATAAGAGATACCTATTGAGGAAGAGTCAAATTTGCATTCTAATCTAGTTTTCCCAATTTTTAAGACCTTGTGGAAATTACTTAGCCACAATAAATCTCTTTCTTCATCAATAAAATGTTAACAGTCATAAAGCAACTTTAAAGGATTATTGTGAACAGTAAAGGAAAAACATATATATATATATATATATTTTTTTTTTTTTTTTTTTTTTTGAGATGGAGTCTTGCTCTGTCACCCATGCTGGAGTGCAGTGGTGCAATCTCGGCTCACTGCAAGCTCTGCCTCCCAGGTTCATGCCATTCTCCTGCTTCAGCCTCCCTAGTAGCTGGGACTACAGGTGCTCGCCACCACACCTGGCTAATTTTTTGTATTTTTAGAAGACACAGGGTTTTGCTGTGCTAGCCAGGATGGTCTCGATCTCCTGACCTCGTGATCCACCTGCCTCAGCCTCCCAAAGTGCATATATATATTTTTTGAGACAAATTCTCACTCTGCTGCCCAGGCTGGAGTGCAGTGGTGCAAACACGGCTCCCTGCAGCATTGATTTCCTGGGCTCAAGCGATCTTCCTGCCTCAGCCTCCCATGTAACTGGGAACACAGGTGAACGCCACTCTGCTCGGCTAATATTTTTATATTTGTTTTTTATATAGACGAGGTCTCACCATGTTGCCCAGGCTGGTCTCAAACACCTGCGCTCAAGTGATCCCCCTATCCCAGCCTCCCAAAGTGCTGGGATTACAGGCATGAGCCAACATGCCTGGCCAAGAAAAAATTAATAGATGATAATATGTGTTTGTCACACAGTAGGTAATCATTTTATGTTAGAAATTACTGTTGTTTCCATTTCTTTGTCTTTTCTGGGATGTATTATTATTTTTTTCTATTGTGCTTTGTGTGCGTGTGTGTGTTTCTTTTTTATTATCTCTCTTTCAAGCTAAACTGCCTCCATATGTAGAATGAAGTATGTAGAGTGAAGGTAGAGTAAGTAGAATAATTAATTATACAGAGCATGTGCTCAATGTGCAGCCACTCTGTACTGAACATCAGGAGCCCTGCTCACATGCTGCAAAATCCCTCCGGGTCACAATATTCATTTTGTCAGTAAAGCTTATGCCTGTTTTGAATTGGCAGTCATGCATGGGGAGTGAGCAACAGTGAATTATCCTTGAGCACCTTTTATGTTTTCTTCAATCTGGGTGATGTTAGATATGTACAAAATATGGTATCTGACCCTAAAGAGTAAATAATTCAATTTAGAGGTCTGCAAGCTTTTACTTTTTTATGTAAAGGACCAGAGAGTAAATATTTGAAGCTTTGCAGCCCATATGACCTCTGTTGCAATGATTCAACATTGTAGTTGTAGTGCGAAAGCAGTCATGGACAATACATAAATAAATGAGCATGGCTGTGCTCCAATGAATATCTATTTATGGACACTGAAATTTGAATTTCATATAATTTTCACATGCCATGAAATATTATTCTACTTTTGATTGTTTTCAACAACTCAAAGTTACTTTGTAGTCTGTGGGCCTACAAAAATAGATAACAGACTACATTTGGCCTATAGTCCATAAGTTATCAACCTCCGACCTAGCTTAAAAAGTGAGAAAATACTTTGGAAATGTATTGTGACTAAGACATGAAATTTATTGCTATGTTTTGTGGTATGGACTTTACTTAATTTCGGTGATCTAAGGTTATTAATATTAATATTAATTCTCTTTTAAGCATGTCACAATGGGGTTTGATAGATCCCTCTACTTTCTACCCCTATCCCTCAGATGATAACTATATAGATAGCTATTATTGTCTTCTAGATTGTTATTGTGTTGTTCGTATGAGCCCAGTCTCTAACCTCCAGCTTAAACAATTGGGCTTTTTGTACCCTATGAGAATCTATAAAGAGGCAATTCTCAGAGTCAATTCCTTTCTGGCAATTATTCAAGAATCTTAAGTAATAGTTATCTCTTGTCCCATAGGGGAGCAACTGAGTGTTAAAACCTAGATAGAGGCCGGGTGCGGTGGCTCACACCTGTAATCCCAGCACTTTGGGAGGCCAGGGCAGGCGGATCACGAGGTCAAGAGATTGAGACCATCCTGGCCAACATGGTGAAACCCCATCTCTACTAAAAATACAAAAATTAGCCGGGCGTGGTGGCGGGCGCCTATAGTCCCAGCTACTCGGGAGGCTGAGGCAGGAGAATCGCTTGAACTGGGGAGGCAGAAGTGGTACTGAGCCGAGATGGCGCCACTGCCCTCCAGCCTGGCGACCAGAGTGAGACTCCGTCTCAAAAAAAAAAAAAAAAAAGTAAAACTATTCAGAATCATTGCAGGTCAGTGTTAAAGATGATGTGAAAAATTAAAACAGCAACAACAAAAACCTAGATAGAAAGAGAAGTGTATGGAACATTGTTCTAAGCACTAAAGAAGTACAATTCACAGCCCACAGCCCATCTGGTAGGCTAGTTGCCAATAAATCTCTATGGGTAACTGCAATTCTGGAAGACATCCACAACCTTCCAGATACCTTACTACTTTCATTCATCTGACTTGCCAAGACTTTGCAATGCCGATGTTTAGATGTATGATATCATGAGAAGTAGTATAGGTGTTTGGACAAGTGGTACAAGTTATCATGAAAGAAAACAATTAAATCTAACTGGGATCACTTCTAGTGGAAAGGGTACCTGGGTAAAAGGAATGTCCCAGTAAGGCGGAGGTTGCAGTGAGCTGAGATCGTGCCACTGCACTCCAGCCTGGGTGACAGAGCAAGACTCCGTCTCAAAAAAATAAATAAATAAATAAATAGGAAAAAAATAAAAAGGAATGCCCCAGTGCCCCAGTAGATATGAAATAATTTAGAGGTTCCCCACATCCATTTTATTTTTCAAGCCCAAAAATGCTTTAAAATAAGCTGGCAAAACATGTGTTTGCCTTTTACTTATGAAAATCAGTGTTCATTCACCGTTATAAACTAAAGTTTGCCTGTTACAGTATGAAAAGCCCTCTTTTTGACATTATCAATTTTAAATTATAGAGACTAAGAAGCATTAATTCATTCTCTAGATTGAGACGTTTTTCTCATGTTTCCTTTTCCTGTGAAATGAATGCCCGCAAAATTCACTGCCCTAATTTATAATGCTATACAAAGGTTATATCTCATCTATGATGTTTAACTGTAAGCTACAATTCTAGAAGGTAAACATCAGTTCAATAAATAAATGACTATTTGAGGTGTACATATATAATTGGAATATTTGTTGAACATCGGGTGGGTAAACTAATTATTTTTAACCACACATGCCACACAGCAAATGGTGTTATTTAATATTTGTTCCTTTTAATTAGTTTTGTATGCTTTTTAAAATTGTTATGCTTAATTTTGCAATCTAATACAAATCCTTTTTGAAAATAAACAGAGGTATAACAATATAACTAAAAACATAAATTTAATTTTGTACTTCTATACCATTCATCTCTAATGCCAGATATGAGTATGTGGAACAAGAATATGCCTCATAACAGTGGTAATGTGATCAGTCCAAAAGCCAAAGTCAAAATGCACATACATTTTCTACTTAATAGGTTTGAAGGCAAAAATCTTTTTCTTCCCAAATGGCTTGTATTTGAATTTAGTCTTTTTTTTTATTCCCTTAATATAATTGCCTTCGCACACAGCACAATGGCTAATGCCATCACTTATTTTACATTTGTTTTGCTTCCTGTGTTGAATGGACAATCAGTGTTTACGGATTAGCAGCAGTTGTAGTGTTCTGACTTTTATTCTTTCAAACTCTTTCAAACTGGCGAATGAGCAGCACTTTATGTTTGTTGCTTTGGCATTCCTGGAGTAGCTAGGACATTCACAGTGTAAACCACTGTTATTCATACTATAATAATTCCTTTGCAGTTAAGTCATTACTAGTGATCATAGCAGGCTTGTAGTACAATGCCTTATTTGGGAATGTCATGTGAGATGCCCACAGCAATACAAAAAATAAAGGCCAACTTGTCTGGCTGAGGAGGGATTTATCACTAGCTCTCTGGCAGAGGAGTCTTTTGGGAAGTATTACGTGCTCCTGTGGGGTGGATTATATGATCTGAAATGGAGCAGGTGCTCTGAGCCTCAAAGTAAAGGTGCTATGAAAAGCCAGCCACATGCCATTTCTTTTATAATTTATCAAAATTCCAATTGTATTTTCTCTATGCACAAAGCTTTAGCAGAAATTATTTTTCTAATTAAAATATTGACCAATGTGAGCATAAATAAGCAAAAAACAAAGAAACTGTGGAAATTTCTCTAGACCCCTCTCCCTACTTACCTTCCTGCTTAAAAGCAAACTCAAAAGGCAAATTCACTTTTTCAACTACAAATCTTGTTCTCAGTGTCTGTAACTTGCTGTGAGAGCATTCCTTTTCAAACAGCTGTTTCAAAGGAGACGTAGGATGAGGGCTTTTCATTGTCAATCCCAAGGGCCTCAAGACTTTAATATAGGCTGCCCTAGTGAGGAATTTAACACCTTTTCTACTCCAGGCCTAAGCCCCATCTTAAGAGAGAATTTGGAATTTTTAAAGAAGTGGCTCCAAATAAAGAAAAGCAGCAGAGGGAAAGATAGCAAAAGTGAAAGTTCCAGAACTATCTCATGAACGACCTCAAGTCACTTTTCCCTGTGTGTTTATGTGTGCATGCCTTTACTATTTTAATTAAAAGGAAATAATAATACCCTATCCAGTGAGTGCTAAGAGAAGAAATTATTATTCAGAACCAAAATTTGTATAGCATTGTACTGCTTACAAATCTAACATCTGTATATTTGACCCTCACACACACATGATGAGATGTGGTAAGAATGGACGTAAGTGAGAAAACAAAGCATAACAGAGATTAAGTGAATAAGCTAAGATCACATTATATATACATGCTAGTTTTTTCTTTAACTAAATAGCCAGTGTTCCTTTCAATACACCTAACATGCAATATCAAATTTTTAAGTTATTTCAAAAGAAAAAAGGCTTAAATACAAACTAAAAGCTCTTTCTAGCGCAAAATAATGTTTTTTGAATTTTCTTTGTTGCAAGAACTGGCAAAAATATTTATAACATCCTCCAAACTGCTTGCTCTAGAGAACAAACTAGAAAATTCTACAGGCTTTCTGAGGAACTCAAGAAAAAAACAAGGTTATTTTCCCACCCTGTGGAGATGCCAGATTTTTGATTCAGATAATTTTTAAACTTCTGAATAAGCATGAAAATAAAGATCCAATTAATAATGTTGACAAGAATTGGAGTGATGATACCAACCACAGTCACTCAGACCTGCGGTGCTAATATGCCATAATCTTGTGCTACATTTCTGCTCTGTAGTATACGCCCTCCAAAGATGTCTATATCCTAATCTCTGAAACCTGTAAATATTCTACCTTACAAAGCAAAAAGGAATTTGCTGATGCATCTAAGGTAAAGACCCAAAGATGAGAACCTCATCTCAAATTATTCTGTTCAGCCAAATCTGAGTTCTTAAAAGAGGACCTTCCCCTGCTGGGTCAGAGATAGAGATTCAACAATTGAAGAAGGGTCAGAAAGATGTGAAGTTTGTGGCTTTTACGATGGAAGAAGAGGCCTACGAGCCAAAAAATGAGTGAGGGTGGGCTTTAGAAGCTACAAAAGATAAGGAACTGTATTATCCTTTAGAGACTAGAAAGAAGGCAGCCCTGTGGACATCTTGAGTTTAGCACAGTGAGACCTGTGTCAGACTTTGAACTATAAAACTACAACATAATCAACTTGTGTTGTTCTAAGCAATGATATTTGTGGTAGTTTGCTATAACAAAAATTAAAGAAATAAAATAAAAAATAAATAAACTAATATATGCTTTCTATTTTTTTAAATCTCAGACCCTACTGGTTTGAAACTCTTTAATGTTGTAAGTTGTATCTTGTTATTTTGAGCAGAATTGAGACATTGATTCAGAAACATAATATGGAAAGTACACATGTATATAAATTATAAGCAGATTATAAACACTTATCATTGATTCAACCTGAGTTTATTATCATAATTGCTTATTTTACCCGAATTTTTATACTATCCTATGATGAAGTTGTGATTCCATAGGTGATTTTTATATCATGTCGACTCCGGGAATGGAAAGATTTGATTGAATAAATGTTATATTCATTTGATGACTAACATTTTGTTTGGCAATTAATATTTCTTTTCACGGAATTGGATGAATATATTTTTTAAACAAGCAATGATTTTGACATTAAACATATTGCTTCTATAGAAGTGCCAAAATTGGGGCCGGGCGCGGTGGATCATCCCTGTAATCTCAGCATTTTGGGAGGCCGAGGCGGGCGGATCACGAGGCCAGGAGATCCAGATCATCCTGGCTAACACGGTGAAACCCCATCTCTACTAAGAATACAAAAAATTAGCCGGAGAGTGGTGGCGAGCCCCTGTAGTCCCAGCTACTCAGGAGGCTGAGGCAGGAGAATGGCGTGAACCTGGGAGGCGGAGCTTGCAATGAGCCGAGATGGCGCCACTGCACTCCAGCCTGGGCGACGGAGCGAGACTCTGTCTGAAAAAAAAAAAAAAAAGAAGAAGTGCCAAAATTGAGCATCATTCATAGTAACATGATAGAAAGATGTGTGGAATAGTTTGGTTTGTTGGTCACTGTATTTGAATTAAGTATGGCTTCTGTAATATAATGGACTTCTGTTTTGAAATTCTTGAAAAGCCTCTCATGTGAGGATTTTAATAAAGAAGATATACCTGTTATTTGGCTTTTCTGTGTTACTTTTTGACAAACTTGCATAACACTGAGAATAACATTGAAAATCATTGATGAAATGAGAAGTTGCTGTTACATTCATAGTTAATGTTGTGTATCACGTTTATGGTGAATTTTCTATCCTCACATATGCTTGATTTGGCTGGCTCAATGGTTACATGTCATTCTTGATCCATTTCAGTCCTGCTTTAAGACAATAATGAAGTCTTTATTTTACATGTCACATTTTCAGCAATATATACAAACACATGAAAGGATTTGTTCCGGAACATTGAAATATTACCAATATTCCTCTCACTTACTCCTTACACTGATGAAATTCACAAAACATGTGACACAACTAACTGCTCATGGCAAATATATATAGGTTTAAGAAAACTATTGCTTAATTTTTTTTTAATACTGGAATTACTATGGCATGGTCTATAACCTCAATTTAGAGTTCAAGTTACTCCATGGACTCACTTGCCTTTCGTGTTTCAACAAGTTATTTTTTTTTAAATTTTATCTGAAGTGTCCATAATTTGGGGAATTATTTTATAGTAACTAAATTCATAAAACTCATTTGTAAATTAGAATGTCAATAAATTAATGCACACTGAGAAATGTGTTACCTTATAATCTGAAACAATGAAATTGACTAGTTGAAGGTTTCTCACCTCTGAAGTAAGGGATGGTTGAGAGAGAAATCTAATCCATATGAGAAGGCTGTTTTAGCGAACCAGTTTATTCTTCTGCACTGACAATGTCTTTTGAGATTTTTCTGGTGTAATCTCCCACATTGAGATAATGACTACTATGTCCAAAGATGTCAAACCCAGAGTATCTAGGAAGGACAATGTAAACAATGTTGGCATTAAATATTTCTGGTGCCTGACTTTTTACAAATAACCAAGTGAATAATCCATTCAGAGTTAATCAAGAGTTGAATGAAAATGAACTATTATAAGAACTTGACATTGAAACAGATTTAAATAACTTCTAATGGGCAATTCACTGAGCAAAGCATAGATTATGGAATATAATAATATAATCTTTTAAATATTCTTTAAAAATATTTCTGAGATGTAAATATATTAAAATCAAGCCTCGTGATCATGCTGTTGATATTAGTAATTAAAGCATTTATATTTGTATATTGAATTGTCCAAGATCATACAAACTGTTAATCTAAATCTATGTCCAAAGCTCTTCCAATTACACCTAAAATAAAATAAATAAAAATTAAAACTGTTTAATCTTAATACGCAGTATCAGTGCACTAGGATAGGCTGGCATACCTGCCTCCACCTGCCCTAAAGGTGGATTGAAACACTTCCTTGCACAACATGTGAGCTAAGTCTGGTCGGTTGCTTTTTCATGATCTAGATTTCATGAACATGTATCTATTTAATATATTGCCACACTAACTTTAAATGTAATGTGGTACAACTGATTTGTTTATACCTTACCTCATACAGTTATATTTTACTCTTGCTAACATGAGATGCTGTAGAAAGTTTAATTTTCTCAATCTATTGTCAGTTATGCCTTCTTGTGATTATAATAGTCTCATGCTCTTATTGCCTCTAAAACACCAATAGGTGATATTTTACTCTTTCCCCATTCCCCTGCTTTTAGTCATAATATTACAACATGCCCCCAACAGCCACAAATATATTTTGAAGCTGTAATTTTTCTATAGCCAAATTTCCAAGATAAATATTTTGGAAACATAAAATGATAATATTAAACCACTCACACACACTTGCCGTCTTCTGCCAGCACTCATTGGGTTCCCTGAAGTCCCTTGATGGGATTTGTAAAGTGGTCTAGTCCTACCAGCAGCTCTTTTGCAACTATTAGCGTCAGCTAGCTACCATATTGAGAGCTTATTGTGCATAATATTACATATAAAAAACATCACATGTATTTGGTTTATTTTAAAAGGAAAGAACTAAAAGATCTAGAAATATTAAGTATTATGCCAAAGCTACCAAGTAGCAGAGTCAATTTGGACCTCAGGAAGTTCTATCCGCTTGTGGCTTCAAAGTTCACCTCACTTACTCCTGCCCTCCTCCCCTTTAGCACCCCCTACATCCAGCCAGGTGACCTTCATGCCTTAAATGCAACAGGCATTGTCCTGCCTTTTCTAGTCCATTCTTTCTGCCTAGAATGCTCTTTCTTCAGACACTAGGATGGTGAATAGCCTTATCTCCTCCAAATTTTTGTTCAAATATTCCTTTTCCATGATACTAAATACACACCCTATTTAAATTGCAACTTTGCCCCGTCCCCACATCCTGGCACTCCCAATACCCTGTTTCTTATTCTTCATTCATAGCTGTTATCACTATATGCTTTTTTACCCACATTGGTCTAATATAGTTTAAGTTCCATAAGGGGAGTTTTCTGTTTTATTCTTTGGAGAGGAATCTGTTTTGGAAGGGAGTTTTCTCTTTTATTCTTGGAGGGGAATCTGTATTGTTTACTTATGTATACCAAACGCCTAAGGCACATAATAGTCACTCAATAAATGTTTGTTGGATGAATGAATACATGAATAATGATCCCTGCCCCCTTTTCTCTATGTTCTTTCTGATATTCTAAAATCCAATGAAAAGTTTTACAACTGTCTTCATAAAGAAATCTTCACACGGATTCGTTTTTTCTCTCACTAATTAGGAAGCATCTAAACACAGGTGATGTCACCTGTCTTTTTTTCCACA
Organism: Pan troglodytes; assembly: GCF_028858775.2. Classification (NCBI taxonomy): domain Eukaryota; kingdom Metazoa; phylum Chordata; class Mammalia; order Primates; family Hominidae; genus Pan; species Pan troglodytes. The sequence goes on from NC_086015.1 coordinate 91,101,204, forward strand.
CTGAAAATAAGAATGACAATTAGAGTTTCTGCATTAACCTTCTGTGAGCCAGGGTCTTGTGAGTATGTCTTGACATTTTGGGGGGGTTGAAAATGGCTAATTGTGGTTTATATAAAGGGAATTGAAAGAGAATACACTGATGGTACAAACATTACAGAAAACAAATGTGACTACATTATTCCACAGTTGCAGATTGAACCTAACCATAGTCAGTTGCTCACATAAGTGTATGTGACAATTCAGGAAGAATTCTGCCTGAAGTATTGAAAGAATTCTGCAAAATATTAAAAGAATCTTATAAAAACTTGTGTAGACAGTGTGGGATGGACCTGTACCTCTTCATCACAAATATGTAAACTCCAAGCTTCTATTTCTCTAAATATAGTAATTATTTTCCATATGAATTGTAGAATTTTAGTGTGATATTATTTGATACAATGTAGGACCTGTATTCCCTGTGATCGCCAAAAGATATGGATTACTTCTCTGCATCCTATTGAGCACTGACTGCTAATAAAGCATTTGAGATTTTACGGCCACGTAGAATCACTTAATTCAGGGTGCTGTTAATCAATATGAATATGATTAAATATTTTCTCTGACATGGGTTCATTAATAATTTCTTCAAGATTATTTTCATTCCATAAAAGTGACAGAATTTTACTTCTTATTTTACAACTATAGTAGACATCTGTTACTTATTGGTCACCCGGCTTTAGAAGCATTTCTTAGGATTGAGAAATTCACTCCCCACAGTAGAACTTCAAAGTGTCAACAGTGACATTCCCAGATGCTCTTGCAATAAAGATTCAGGCACATCATCTAGATTTTTGCCAGTCAGAGTCCTTCATCCCAGACCTTGAAATTAAACCAATAACCAGGAGACTCAGAGTCAACAATGGAATTCTTCTTGATGCTGAGGAGCAGAGGCAGCAAAGACAGCATCTGGTTTTCAAAGGTAGTCGTAGTATCAGGCTTAGCCCTGGAGTCAAGCTGGCAGTGTGGGCAATATGAATGGCAGTATTCAGAGACAGTGGTAGTGACTGTGGTGTCACTACCAGTTTCTCAATGATGTTCGGTGAATAGCCTTCAAGCTTTGTTCTCTGGCCTTTCCCATGATTTCTAGAGCTACCCCATGCCTTCTCAATAATTTTTCTTAAGTTTCTGTTTCTTTTTCTTAAAAACCTAGTTTCTAATAAATATTAGATTAAATATGAGATTCTAATAAATGTTTACTAGAACATAATCATTAACATAAAACAATGATAAATTCATACTTCTATGTACTAAAATATTTGTAACCTATATTTATGCCACATCCAACATCTTAAATCACTTCTAATTTTACTATTTATTTAATATTTAAACATAACCTAGTAAAATTAAACGAGCAAAGCAATGTACAAATGATGTAATCTGTAATTATCAGTCTTATTGTTGTCACCAATATAATTGTGGAGCAAGTTACAGTCTTTATACAAGTTTCGTAAACAAAAAAATTCTATTAGGTAATCTGAATTTAATTTCTATAAGTGTGATCACCTCTAATAGTGTACACAACTAGATTCTATTGTCTGCAAATATTAAGCCTTTAAAATAGTGGAGAGAATACTAACTGGGACTCAGGAAATTCTTTTTAAAATATTTTCATACTTCATTCTATAAACCAAACATTCCTTCTGAAGAAAGGTCTTAGAGAAGTGCAATTGGATTATTTGTAACTCAAAGGATGAATGCCTGGGGGGATGAATACCCCATTTCCCCATGATGTGTTCATTTCACATTGCATGCCTATATCAAGACATCTCACATGCCATATATATATAATATATATATTATATATAAAATATATATTTTATATATAATATATAATATATATTATATATAATATATAATATATATAATATATAATATATAATATATATAATATATATACACACACCATATATATGCATATATATACACCATATATATGCATATATATATACACCATATATATACATATATATAATATACCTACTTTGTACTCGCAAAAATTAAAAATAAAAAATTTTAATCTATAAATTTCCCATAAAATTGACATCAACAAAGTGGGCTTGACACACAGTATTAAAAGTATTTTCCATTTAAAGTAACAATATGTGAAGCAATATTGTAAAATATTAAAATGTATTGTTCTACTCTTTGTTATATAAAAGTCTTCTGTATTGATCTCCAAACTTTTTGAAAAATATTTTCTATTTTAAAATTAAAACACTTTAAAATAAATTAATTCAATAGGATGAATCATTTTCTTCCATGACAATGTCAGTTGTGCAGTAAAAGTCAGTACACAGGACTAAATGTGACATATTTTTGGAGTAGTTCCTTTTGAATTTTCCACATCTTAAAACTCAAACCATCTTTTACAAACATGTCAGAAAGCTACCATATAATAGACATGAGTTACAGATTAAAACGTATATGTGGATATAAATAGAGACCTAGATATAGGTATATTATTTATCTATACACACTTGGGTAACTTTCACTGAAATTAAGTCTATTATTACTATCAGCGCCTATGAAAAATACATAAACGGTAATAAATAAATAATCCCTGAGAATTGTTCCGGGAATTTTTTGTGGTCAGCTCTTTATGTGATTCACTTTGTGGCTATAAATAGTTTTCTCAAATTGCCATTTGTTTTATTTTTAGTCTTAACATCTAACTGCTAAACTATGGCAACTCCTTTTTCCCCTTGTAGTTGAATAGAAGAAAAATTAATATCGAAAGGTGGGTGCTGCTGAACTTTTTTTGACTAAAATTTTTCCTGTTTCAGATTTCACTTTTAATATTAATCTATTTTTCAAAAGCAGATGCTGATAATTCCCCCACATTGTGCCATGACTTTATGTTATGGAGACAGCCTAATTAGGGATAAAATTAATTCTAATATAATTTTACTTGAATAAGCTCAAATAAAATTGACCTCTGAACAAAGGAATGAAGCTATAAATTAAACTATTGAATCTCACCAAATTATTAACAAAAATGACACTTGATTGGTGGGCTAATACATTTTTCTGATATAAATGAAGACTAAAGATGTGGTTTATTCAATGAGATAGTTGTCGTTATAAAAAAAATTATGTGTTCAAAGTTTGTTCAAAAATGGTAAAAAATACTATTCTAGTGAGGATTGGGTCTTTTGTCTTATTTAATACTATGACAATCTATCACCCTAGCAGGCTTCTTACAGTTTGTTATTAGGCATGGTCCTCTGCCCCAGATCTCTTCTATTACAAAGCACTCTGTGTGATTCTCTTTGGTTAAGAGTTCTGTGGCTAGGATGAGAACCAAAGTGGCTGCTTGGGAGTACCATCCCAGCAGTTTTCCATGAAGTAACTACAGATATTATATATATATGATATATTACAAATGTACTTTTCATGAGTATATTAAGTCCTCCAATAGATAAGTAACGTAAATAATCTATTAGTTCTTATCAAAGACTATTAACCCCAAATACCAATTCAGGAACTTTAAAATAAGCTTTGAAAGATTTTCACTGGAACAAATCATACTATTAGTCTTTAGAAAGCTGATACCTTTTGTACGGCATTAGCTTTCACACTCTTTAAAACATTTATGGTTCTATAAGAATAGTTTATTATCGGTTTTCGATCTATAATATATATGTGACTTAGGCATCTTGTAATTGTTGTTTCACAGAATTAACAATTACAGGTTTTAGTTTTTCCACGATAAAGAATGACATAAACATATTTCTTTACACACAAAATTAGACTGAAAAACAATCAAGCATTCAAGCTTAGTCAAACGGATTTATTTTAAGAATTAAATAATTGATTAGTTATAATCCTGAATTCAATTGTTCATTTTTAAAGGCCAGTAGTAATTTTAGTAACTAAAATCAATGTTGAAAGCATTTATTTCTGTATTTTCTAAATATTTTTTATGAAATAAAAATAAAGAAAAACTGTGATCAACTTACCATGTTTTATGCTTTTCATTGTTTTATTTTTGTGAATATTGCATACATATGTTTTATTTTTAATTTTTTTCAGCTTTATGAATTTATAGTTGAAAAATAAAAATTATATTTATGGTATAAAATGTAATGTTTTGATATATGGACACATTGTGAAATGATTAAACTAATAAACATATTTGTTGCCATACATGTGTATTGCTATTATATGATGAGAACATTTAAAATCTAATCTCTTAGTACTTCTCAAGTATACAATACATTACTATCAACTATAGTCACCAAGCTGTCCCATAAATCTCCAGAGCTTATTCATTGTGTCTAACTGAAACTTTGTCTCTTTGGCCAACATATTCCCATTACCCATCCACCCTACCCCCCCCCAACCTTTGGCAACCACCATTCTATTCTCTGCTTCATGAGTCTGACATTTTTAGATTTCACATATGAGTGAGATCACGCAATATTTGTCTTTCTGTGCCTGGCTTATTTCACTTAGCTTAATGTCCTTCAGGTTCTTTCATGTTGCCTCAAATGACAGAATTTTTTTTTCTCAGGTTGAGTAATATGTCATTGCATATATAAACATAGACACACACACACACACACATTTTCTCTACCCATTCATCTATTAATAAACACTTGGATTTATCCCATATAGTTACCATGAATAATGCTGCAGATGTCTCTCTGACATATTAATTTTATTACCTTTAGATACATATTTTAAAAGTGTGATTGCAGAATGATACAATAGATCTATTTTAATTTTTTTGAAGATGCTCTGTTTTCCATAATGGCTGTACTAATTAACATTCCCACCAATAATATACAAACTTCCCCTTCTTTCTACACCTTTGCCAACAACTGTAATCTTTCTTGGTTTTGATAATAGTTATTCTAACAAGTGTGAGATGATATCTTATTATGGTTTTAATTTCCATTTCCCTGATGATTTGTGACGTTGAAGATTTTTCTGTATACCTATTGGTTGTTTGTACTTCTTCTTTTGAAGACCTGTCTATTCAACTTCTTAGCCTATTTTTAAATCAGTTGTTTACTTGCTATTGAGTTGTTTGAGTTCCCTATATATATAGTATATTAGCCTATTATAAGATCTATGATTTGCAGATGCCATTTATTTATTTGTGATTTTGTTGCTTGTACTTTTAAGCTCTTATCCAAAACAGTTTTGTCGAGACTAATATCAAGGAGCTCTTCTTCTATGTTTTCTTTTCTAGTAGTTTTACAGTTTCAGGTTTCCTTGTTTGCAGATGACATTATCTTATATATAGAAAATTTGAAAGATTCCACCAAAAAAAAAAAAACTATTAGAACTTATAAACAAATTGAGTAGAGTCGTGGGATAGAAAATCAACATACAAAATAAACAGAAGCCTTTTTATACACTAACACCAAACTATCCAAAAAATAAATCAAGAAACCAATCTCATTTACAATGCCATAAAAAATAGGACTAAATCAATGAAGTGAAAAATCTGTACACTAAAAACTATAAAACATTGAGGAAAGAAATTAAAGAAGACACAAATAAATGGAAAGATGGTTTGTGTCACAGAATAGAAGAGTTCATATTGTTAAAACAGAGTTAAAATAGGGTAGAGCAAGAAGGCCAAATAGGAGCCTCCACCAATCATCTCATCTAGAAGAATACCAAATTTAACAATTATCTACACAAAAAATCAGCTTCATAAGAACCAAAATGTAAGGACAAGCTTAGCCACAGTGGGGTAGAACACGAAGCAGGCTCTTGTGATCCCTGATTCCAGGTCTTGACTCTTAGGCAGTGTTTCTGGACCTGCCCAGGGCCAGAGGGAAGCCCACTGCCCTGAAGAGTGAGTCCTAGTCCTGGCAGCATTCACCAAAAGCTGACCAAGGAGCTCTCGAACTTTAAGTGAACATTGCCAGTAGCCTGGCAGTACTCCCCATGGGCCTGCAGTGCAGGTGGCTATGGGGAGAGGCTCCTCCACCTATGGAAAGAGGAGGAAAAATGTGTAATACTTTGCCTCATGGTTTAAGTTTAAACTTAGCTGCAGTAGAATAGAGCACCAGGCAGATTTCTAAGGTTTTTCACTCTAGGCCCTGGCTCCTGGACAGCATGCCTAGGGCATGGGGGAACACACCACCATGAAGGGAAGAAAATAAGCCTGGCTGGCTTTGCAACCTGATGATTGTAGAGCCCTAAGGCCTTGAGCAAATACAGGCAGTATCCAGGTACTGGTTAGAGCAGGCCTTAAGTAAGACCCCGTGTTGTGCTGGCTTCACGGCTGACCTAGCATAGTCCCATTGTTGGTGGCCACAGGCATGCTTGTGTCACCCCACCCCCAGCTCCAGGTAGCTCAGAACAGAGAGAAAGAGAGACTACATTTGTTGAGGAGAATGTAAAGGAAGAAAACAGTAGTTTCTGCCTGGTAAACCATAGAATTCTATCAGATCTTACCCAGGAACCAAGGTGGTACCTCAACGAATCTGCAAGAACCATAGTGTAACTGGGCTTGGGGTGCCCCTTAATGCATATGTGGTTCAGATCACAACAATCAAGTCCCTTCAAATACCTGTAAAGTCTTCCTAAGAAGAAAAGATACAAACAAGCCCAGACTGTGAAGACTACAATAAATGCCTACCTCTTCAATGCCCAGACACTGACCAACATCCACAAGCATCAAGATCATCCAGGAAAACATGATCTCACCAAATGAACTAAATAAGACATCAGGGACCAATCCTGGAGAAACAGATATGTGACCTTTTAGGCAAAGAATTTAAAATAGCTGTGTTGAGGAAACTCAACTAAATTCAAGATAACACAAAGAAGGAATTCAGAATTCCATTAGGTAAATTTAAGAAAGAGATGGAGATAGTTTTAAAAAATCAAGCAGAATTTCTGGAGCTGAAAAATGTAATTTGCATGCTGAAGAATGCATCAGAGACCTTCAAAAGAAGAATTGATCAAGCAGAAGAATGAATTAGTGAGTTTGAAGAAAGGCTATTTGAAAGCACACAGTCAGAGGAAAGAAAAGAAAAATGAATAAAAAACAATTAAGCATGCCAACGGGATATAGAAAATAGCCTTTAAGAGTTACTGGCCTTAAAGAGGAGGTATAGAAAGAGATATGGGTAGAAAGTTTATTCAAAAAGATAATAACAGAGAACTTCTAAACCTAGAAGTTCCATACCTACAGGAAGATATCAATATCCAAGTACAAGAAGGTTATAGAAAACCAAGCAGAAGTAACCCAAAGTAGACTACACCAAGGCATTGAATAATCAAACTCTCAAAGGTCAAGGATAAAGGAAGGATTCTAAAAGCAGCAAGAGAAAAGAAACAAATAACATACTGTGGAGCTCCAATACATTTGACAGCAGACTTTTCAGTGGAAACCTTACAGGCCAGGAGAGAGTGGCATGACATATTTAAAGTGCTAAAGGAAAAAGCTTTTACTCTAGAATAGTGCACCCGAGAAAATGCCCTTCAAACATGAAGAATAAATAAAGACTTACCCAGACTAACAAAAGCTAACAAAAGCTGAGGGATTTCCTCAACACCACAGCTGTCCTACAAGAAATGCTAAAGGGAGTACTTCAATCAGAAAGAAAAAGGACTTTAATGAGCAAAAAGAAATCATTTGAAGGTACAAAACTTAATGGTAATAGTAAGGACACAGACATAGAATATTGTAACACTGTAATTACAGTGTATAAACTACCCTTACATAGAAAGACTAAAAGATAAGCCAATCAAAAAAATAGCTACAACAATGTTTCAGACATAGAGAAAACAATAGGATATAAATTAAAACAATAAAATGTTTAAAAGCAGGGGAACAAAATTAAAGTGTAGAGATTTTATTAGCTTTCTTTTTGTTTGTTTATTCATGCAATCAGTGTTGTCATCAGTTTAAAATAATGGGTTATTTGATAGTATTTGCAAGCCTCATGGTAACCTCAAATCAAAAAAACATACAATGGATACACAAAAAACAAAAAGCAAGAAATTAAATTCTACTACTAGAGAAAAATCACCTTCACTAAAAGGAAGACAGGAAGAAAGGAAAAAAGGAAAACAAGAGAAGAAAACCATCAGAAAACAAAAAAATGACAGGAGTAAGTTCTTACTTATTACTAATAACATTGAATGCAAAATTTCTAAACACTCCAATAAAAAGACAGAGAGGCGGAATGAATTTAAAAAACAAAGTGTAACAATCTGTTGCTTACAAAAAGACATTTCACCCATAAAAACACACATAGACTGAAAATAACAGGATGGAAAAAGATATTCCATGAAACTGGAAACTAAATGCAAGCAGGAGCTATACTTACATGATACAAAATAGATTTCAAGACATAAAACTCTTACAAGAGACAAAGTAGGTCATTAAATAATGATAAAGAGGTCGAGAAGATATGAAATTGTAAATATATATGAAGTCAACACTGGAGCACATTCTTCTGCTCAACACATATATCCTTCTCAAGAATAGATCATATGTTAGATCACAAAACAAGTCTTAAAACATTCAAAATAAAGTTGAAATCATATCAAGTATCTTCTCTGACCACAACGAAATGAAACTAGAAATTAACAACAAAAGGGATATATTCTTATGTGACTAGTATGTAAACGAAGAAATGAAGAAGAAAATTGAAAACTTTATTGATATAGATGATATTGGAGACACAACATACCAAAACCTATGGGATACAGCTAAAGCAGTACTAAGAGGGAAGTTTATAGCTGTAACAAATTACACCAAAAAAGTAGAAAAACTACAAATAGCAACTTAACTATGCATCTTAAAGAATTAGAAAACAAGAGCAAACCAAACTCAAAATCAGAAGAAAAAAATGATAAAGGTTAGAGCATAAATAAATAAAATTGAAATAAAGAAAGCAATACAAAAGATCAATGAAATGAAAAGTTGTTTTTTTCAAAAGATGAGCAAAATTGACAAAACTGTAGCCAGACTAAGAAAAAAACACAGAAGAGCCAAATAAATAAAATGAGAGATGAAAAAGGAGATATGCTTTTTCAGAGAAAAAAAGTAGAAATACAGACAATACTGCAGAAATTCAAAGGATCGTTAGTGGCTACTATGAGAAACTAAATGCCAATAAATTAGAAAAACTGGAGAAATAATAAATTCTTATACACATACAATCCACCAAGATTGAACCATGAAAAAATCCAAAATGTAAACAGCCCAATAACACATAACAAAATGGAAACCACAATAAAATGTTTCCCAGTAAAAGAAAAGCCCAGGACCTGATAGATTCACTGCTGAATTCCACCAACCATTTAACTAAGAGCAAATCCTAATCCTACTCAAAGTATTCCAGAAAATAGAGAAGGATGAAATACTTACAAACTCATTCTACTAGGTCAGTATTATCCTGATCCCAAAACCAGACAAATATACATCAAAAAAGAAAACTGTAAGCCAATATCTCAGATGAATATTGATACTAAAATCCTCAACAAAGTACTAGCAAACCAAATTCAGCAACACATTAAAAAGATCATTCATAATGATCGATATAGTTTGGCTCTGTATTCCCACCTAAATCTCATCTAGAATTGTAATTCCCATAATCCCCATGTGTCAAGGGAGATACCTGGTGGGAGGTAATTAGATCACGTGGGTGGTTCCCCCATGCTGTTCTCATGATAGTGAGTGAGTTCTCATGACATCTGATGGTTTTACAACTGTTTGACAGTTGGTCCTTCATATGTTCTCTCTCACTTGCCACCATGTAAGACGTGCCTGGTTCCCCTTCTGCCGTGATTGTAAGTTTTCTGAGGCCTCCCGAGCCATGTGAAACTGTGAGTCAATTAAACCTCTTTTCTTTATAAGTTACCCAGTCTTGGGTATTTCTTTATAACAGTGTGAGAACAAACTAATACAAGACCAAGTGGGATTTACTACAGGAATGCAAGAATGATTCAACATATGCGAATCAATCAATGTGATACATCTTATAAACAGAATGAAGGAAAAAACCGTATCATTATTTTAATGGATGTGAAAAAAGCATTTGAAAAAATTCAATATATATTCATGATAAAAACCCTCAAAAAACTACTCATAGAAGGAACTTATCTTAGCATAATAAAAACCATCTATGACAGACCCACAGCTAGTATCACACTGAATGGGGGAAAATGGAAAGCTTTCCCTAAGATTGGGAAGATGACAAGAATACTCACATTCACTATTATTTAACATAGTACCAGAAGTTCTAGCTCAAGCAATCAGACAAGAGAAAGAAATAAAGAGCAACCAAATTGTAAAGCAGTAAGTCAAATTATCTTTGGTTGCAGAAGATAGGATCTTATATTTGGAAAAACCTAAAGACCCCACCAAAAAACTGTTAGAACTGATGTACAAATTCAGTAAAATGGCAGGATACGAAATCAACATATAAAAATTATTAGCATTTCTGTAAGCCAACAGCAAGCCATCTGAAAAGAAAATCATAAAAATTAATCTTATTTACAATAACTACAAATAAATTTAAATATCTAGGCATTAACTAAATATGTGAAAGATCTCTATAATGAAAACGATAAAACATTAATGCAAGAAATTGAAAAGAGCACAAAAGAATGAAAAGATATTCCCTGTTCATGAATTGGAAGAATCAATATTGTTAAAATGTCCATACAACAAAAGGTAATCTACAGATGCAATGCAATCCTTATTTAAATGCCAATGATATTCTCCATAGAAATAGAAATAACAATCCTAACATTTATATGGAACCACAAAGGACCCAGAATAGCCAAAGCAATCCTGAGCCTAAAACAAAAACAGAATAACAACAAAAACACCTGGAGGAATCACCTTACCTCACTTCAAATTCTAATACAGTGTTACAGTTGCCAAAACAGCATGGCACTGGCATATAGACATATAGACTCATGGAACAGAATAAAGAACCCAGAAACAAATTCAAACATTTACAGTAAACTCATTTTTGACAAAGGTGCCAAGAATATACATTGGGGAAAGATAGTCTCTTCAATAAACGGTGCTGGGAAAACTGAATATCCACACGCAAAAGAATGAAACTATACCTCTATCTCATGCCATATAAAAAATATGAAATTAAAATGGATTAAATCTAAGACATCAAACTCTGAAACTATTACATGAAAACATTTGGAAAACTCTCAAGTACATTGGTCTGGGCAAAGATTTCGTGGGTAGTACCCCACAAGCCGAGGCAATCAAAGCAAAAATGGATGAATGGGATCACATCAAGTTAAAAAGCCTCTGCACAGCAAAGGAAACAACGAAGTGTGGAAACAACCCACATAATAGAAGAAAATATTTGAAAACTATCCGTCTAACAAAGGATTAATAACCAGAATAGATAAGGAGCTCAAACGACTCTAAAGAAATAAAAATCTAATTATCTGCTTACAAAATGGACAAAAGATCTGACTAGACAAAAGAAGACATAGAAATAGCAAACACAGGCATATGAAAGGTATGGGACATCATTGAGCATCAGAGAAATACAAGTCAAAACCACGGTGAGATATCATCTCATCTCAGTTGAAATGGCTTTTATCCAAAAGACAGGCAATTAACAAATGCTAGCTAGAATATAGAGAGATGGGAACCCTCATACACAGCTGGTAAATTAGTACAACCACTATGGAGAACAGCTTGGAGGTTCCTCAAAAAAAAAAAACTAAAAGTGACATTGTCATATGATCAAGCCATCTCACTGCTGGATATAGACCCAAAAGAAAGGAAATCAGTGTATTGAAGAGATGTCTGCACTCCCATGTTTATTGCAGCACTATTAACAATAGCCAAGATTTGGAAGCAATCTAAGTGCCCATCCTCAGATGAATGGATAAAGAAAATGTGGTATACATACACGTATACTATTCGGCTATAAAACAGAATGAGATTCTGTCGTTTGCAAGAACTAGATGGAACTGGAGATCATTATGCTAAGCGAAATAAACCAGGCACAGAGAGACAAACTTGGCAATGTTCTCACTTATTTGTGGGAGATAAAAATTAAGACAAGTGAATTCACGGAGTTATAGTTTAGAAAGATGGTTACCAGGGGCTGGGAAAGGTAGGGGTGGGGGGTATGAAGAAAGTAGGGATGACTAATTGGTACAAAAAAATAGAAAGAATGAGTAAGATCTAGAATTTGATAGCACAACAGAGTGACTATAGTCAATAATAATTTAATTATATATTTTAAAATAACTAAAAGTGTACAATTAGATTGTTTGTAACACAAACAGTAAATACTTGAGGTGATAGGTATCCCATTTACCCTGAAGTGATTATTATACAGTTTATGACTGTATCAAAAGTTCTCTTGTACCCCATAAAATATACACTTATAATGTGCTCACAAAAATTAAAAATTGAAAAACAAGACATATAAATATATATATATATATATATATATATATATATATATATATAATTGAAATGTACATACCACCCAAAGCAATCTACAGGTTCAGTGCAATCCCTATCAAAATTCTGATAACATTTTTCACAGGCATGGAAAAATCAATTCTAAGACGTGTGGAACTGTCTTTTCTTTCTTTTTTTTTTTTTTTGTCGCTAGGCTGGAGTGCAGTGGCATGATCTCACCTCACTGCAACCTCCGCCTCCCGGGTTCAAGTGATTCTCCTGCCTCAGCCTCCTGAGTAGCTGAGACTAGAGGCGCGCACCACCAAGCCCAGCTGCTTTTTGTATTTTTAGTAGAGACAGGGTTTCACCATGTTGGCCAGAATGGTCTCGATCTCCTGACCTTGTGATCCACCCGCTTCGGCCTCCCAAATTGCTCGGATTACAGGCGTGAGCCGCCATGCCCGGCCATGTGTGGAACTGTCTAAGACCCAGAGATAGGCAATGTAATCTCAAGTAAAAAGAACAAAACTGGAGACATTACAGTGCCTAATCTCAAAATATACTACAAAGGTATGGTAATTAAAATGGCATGAAAAACGAACATATAAACCAATGGAATAGGTTAGAAAGCCTAGAAATAAATTCATGGATTTATGGTCAATCGACTTTTGAAAAAGTTGCCAGTGAGGAAATGACAATGAGGAAAGGACAATTTCTTCAATAAATGGTGTTTGGAAAACGGATAGCCACCTGTAAAACAATGAAGTTGTGTCCTTATCTCACATCATATAGAAAAATCAGCACAAAGAATAAATATATTTTATTACACAATACTATTAGTTAATTTTTAGTGATATTATCGGTATGAAAAACTATTTCAAGTTAACAATTTTATTTAAAATCCTGAAGATAATAAAAAATTTTGTTTGAAAAAATAATAAAATATAATATTTATAAACTTCAGCCAAATTAAGATACTCTTAACTCTTTACATAACCTTAAGGAATACTTTGTTTTGATCAATTTAGTTAACTGTTAACAGGAATCATTATTGAGCACAGGGTAAATAATGGTTAATTAACTATGTTACATTTGATTTACATTTGAATATTTCCGTAAGAAAGGTTTCTGTATTTCAATATTGTTTCTGGCTTCCCAATAGTCCATATATTCAGGGCAAACAAACAATGTAAAGTGGGGATATTTAACAGCCATGTAATTAGGGCTTTTTGTTGGGATTTTAAAAGACTCTTTAATTTTTTTTATAATTTCTGATCAATGTGTTTTGTATTGTGATCATTAATGTAAACTCTGTTTCAAAATTCAGAAAGTAAGTTAACTGCATGGCTTTAGTTTCTTCAGAGGTAAAACGGCACAGTTAGATGAATAGGTCTTTAAGTTATCTTCCATATCTAGAACTTTGTAGATTAACAGTAGAATCATGTTATTCCTCTCTTCTTTTTACCCAACATTAAAGCTAATCCTACCCACAATAAAATGTTGGATGTTGAATATTACTAAATAAAGTGAATACATAAATAGGTAGATATATAATGTTAGGACAGCAAAAAACAATTTACATATAAAGTAAACTGGTTGGATGTTTTCTAATTTGTATTCATTATTGACACATAAAATTCACATTTTGTTGTTATGACCATTGAGATGATATAAAACTATCATAGAAAGCCATCATAGTCGAAATGATCAATGAATCAATTAATATTCCTTTGAAATATATATATATTTATATTCCTGTTACTTGCCACTAAAAATAATGTTCAGTGTTCTTATTATGAAAATATAATTTATATACTTTGTAATTTTAGTTTCAGTATAGGAAACAAAATTGTCATTGAGCTGGTCAAATCCTTTCTTTATGATGACTGTAATAAATAAAATGTATATATTTGCCATCTGTATTCAAATGTTTTGTATGCATTTGCTCATTTAACAATAATTTATGATAACAGTGCTAAAATATAAAAATAAAATAAACAATTTTCCAATATGTAGAGTGAATGACAAATTTAAATAGGAATTTTACCTTTGATATTTGGAAATGCATTTTGTTTTTCATTTTTTACCTTTTTTTCTTGACTAATACAATTCCAATTGGCCAGAAAAAAATGTTTGAGCAACAAAAGAATAATCTAGTAATATAATCTGGAACTGGAGTGCTGAAAATTTTTTGTTGTTTTCTACGCTGTTCTTTATTTTCTACTGTCAGTGCCATTCATGCTTTTTAAAAATTCCTCTGAGTATGCACAGTGTTGATTGGCTCAATTCATGGGAATGACCCATATATGCATTGAAGGGCCAAATTTAGCCTGGAATAATAAAATCAGCCTGTACTAGGCTCATCACAAAGTTAATAAGTGAGTAGATGCATTTTGTATTAGTGTTTGTTGAGCAACAAAGTTCAAAAATATCTTTCAGCCTAAGAGTATTTTCCAAAATGTTTAGGCATTTTGACTTATGACCTGACAATGATGCATTTATATTATATACAGTATTTGGAATAGGATTGGTTCACTGGGTCTTCATATTCCAGTTCCCTGGGTCAGTCTGAAAAGATTCTTGGGACAGATCCTGGAAATGCGGCCTGAGGGAGAATGTTAGTTATGCAGGGCATTCACAAATGTATGCAGTGCCACTCACTGACATCTACAAAGGGTCCATTTTATAAATTGTCAAAGAAGCCATTGTGGCGGAATGACACCAGAGAAGAGCTGTCAATTCTATTATTAAATTGACATTCCGCACATGCTGCTTTCAGATGGAGATCCTTAATGAACTTTTTCTCCCTCCTTTTTCCCCTGCATCATTTTATCTTCTTTCTTATCCGCTTTTCAAATAGACATCAATTGGTGTTGAAGTGTTGGACAAGTGAGCCCTACAAGAAGCCATCCTTCTGGTTCATTGACAGCTATTTCAAACACCTGGGAGAGAGTCTTCACAACATGTCTGTGGCTTCAGGATGCTACAGTGATTCCTACAAAAACTATGACATCTCCTAGGGTATTGTCAATCAAGCATTTGAGGGTAAAAACAAGAACAAAAAAAAGTGTGTTTTAAAGCAAGATGATAAATAGTAGTGTAATCCTATTTGTGAAAAGGAAGAAGAGCAAGGCATTGTCTCAATCTACAGAGCACAACACCCAGCTCTTGGATGTTTTTGACAATGAAAAGTGAAGGGCACATGCCTTAGTCAAAACTGAGGGTTTGATACAAGCTGGTTGTTAATTCTCTTGAAAATCTCCATTGTTCTCCTAGTCACTGGAATCATGTGCTAAACAAGCATTCAATGAAGAAAGTGCCCTATCATCCTTGTTCATTTGTTTAATGTCATTCTTATTGTTATACATCCCTCAAGAGTGTATTTACCAGGTAGCCAGTCTTGTGATCCTGCCCGCTGTGAATCCTCTATGAAGATGACAAGCTCGAAGGGATGGCTAACTTTTGTTCTCAGGGGTGTCTTGTGGTGGATATCCTGTGACTGGCAGCTGTTGGGAAGAAGGACAAGGAGATTTTTACATTTGTTTACTGCCTTGACATTTCCCCATTCCTTCTCACATCGACTATTGTCATTTGTGGAAGAACTGAAATTCCTACCCTTCCAATGCAGATCCCACAGAGCTATGAAGCTATACAGCTATGAAGAAATCATTATGAGAAATAAAAAGTGGCTCAGGCTCACTGCATAATGAAACATCCTGACAGTCTAGCTACTAGAATATAAACATTCCTAAGATTCTTAACAAGACATTTCATCTTATGTTACTCTTTGTGTGAAGCAGAAGCCTTAAATATTGTGTATTCTCATTATGTTGTCAGTAGAATGAGGTCTCCATTAAATTTTTTTGAGTTGTGTCCCACCTGTTTTGCTTTAGACTTTTTGATTTACTTTTACAGCCAGTATTTCTTATGATTTCTTATTACAGCTAGTAAACTGTGTAGAAATTAAGATTTCTCTGGTAGGAAAATGACATATTCACCTGTAGTTCTGCAGTTTTAAATAGTTGATTTTTTCTTTTCTTTTTATCTTCTTTATTTTAGCTTGTTTGCTGCTTAATAATTGCTGTGACTCACAATTTTATAACTTGTTGCTTGACTATAATCTAGTGGTTTTTTACTACAAATCTGAGAGTGATAAAATCTGAGGCTTAGAAAAACCATATGACAGAACTTGCCTGAATGAATAAGCCAAACTGATGGAATTCTCATGCCTAATGTTATCTAAAGCTTTCTGAAAAATATTTTACTGTAGCATATAATTTACTCAACATAAGTGGTTTCTACAGTGCTATTGAAAAGAATTTCTGTCACTTACTGGCATTAGGATGATGATATTTTAAGCCCCTTGATCCAGAGCCTGTGCTTCATAGTCAAGACTAAAAACCAAGACTAAAGCATGATTGCACTTCCTTACTTAAAAAAAGATTGAATGATTTATAGTCTGAGAAAAAAAATCACTATGTCTTCATATGCAGAAATATGTACTAAGTGACGAACTAACTATATATATATGTGTGTGTATGTATGTATATCTATATGTGTGTGTATATATATGTATACACATTTTATTTCATGTTATTTAATTAAAAAATTATCTAAAACACTTTAGGATAAGAAAAACTTTGCATATTTCCAATATAATAATTTTAAGTATTTTGAATTGTGTATACAACTTTGATGTTTCTCTTCTTTTTCGCCTCTTAATTCCATTATGTCTTA
Source organism: Pan troglodytes (assembly GCF_028858775.2). Lineage (NCBI taxonomy): Eukaryota > Metazoa > Chordata > Mammalia > Primates > Hominidae > Pan > Pan troglodytes. The sequence continues at coordinate 91,118,356 of NC_086015.1, forward strand.
AAACAATATAAGTGATTGATATAAAGCATTACTGCAAAAAAATCAACAATGTTTTTGAAATTTTTGCTTTATTATATGATCACAAAAATCACTAAAAAATTATTATTAATAATCTTATAAGATTCTTAGACCTTAGAAGGTCTGCACAGAAGAAAGGCTCTGTAAATATGAACAAGATATGAAATGTGTCAGTTAGAATTCAAGTCTTCAAACCCATCACAGAGTCCATACTGGGGAGAAAACATACAAATGTAAGCTGTGTGGAAAAGACTTCAGTTGGAGATCACACCTTCAAGCTCATCATAGAGTCCACATAGGAGAGAAACTGTATAAATATGATACATATGGGAAGGGTTTCTATTGGAGCTCAGGGATTCTAATTCATCAGAGTTCATAGTGGTGATAAATTCCATAAAAGTGAAGAGTCTGGTAAGATTATTCTTTACCAGAGAATCTACAGAGAAATGAAGTTTTGTAAAATGGTGTTCTGTTTTGTTTTGAAGTTCTCAAATAAAAGCTAAAATTTTCCAGTCACTAGAGTTCTTTCAGAAAAAAAAATTAAAAAATGTAATGTTTCTGCCCAACTTCAACATTTATAATGGTAAGGAGACCACTCAGCAGAAACATTTATTGAGAGGGGTCCCATAAGTGAGTTTGTCAGAACTTTAACATCAGTCATTGTGCAGGAGCTAGGGCTTCTAAAATATAAAAGTGGTCAGACATTTAACAAAAGTACAATAATGAATATGCCTAAATCTATGTCCACTGGAATGTGAGCTTGATGAGAAAAGGGACTTTGTTCATTGCCAAGCCTGCAAAGCTATGACATTTCATAACTCAATGTTGGTGCTCAGTACTTTTTGCTAAATGAGTGAAAAGTATGTTTAAAAATGTATTAAGCTCATTTCAGAAAAAAATTATTTGGAAAAAGAATCCTGCCAACAATCTTAATAAAACCATTCCAAGTAAATAAATATTATTTAAAATGTAGAATATCAAGGAAAATTGCAATCTGAAATAACATAAATTTGGTTGTAATCATATTAGAATTGGTTTGTATTCTTTGCCTCTTCTTTGTCTTTTTTTTTTTTTGTAAATTGGAATGAGGTCTCACTATGTTGCCCAGGCTAGTCTCAAACTCGTGGGCTCAAGCAATCCTCTGGCCTCAGCCTCTTGAGTAGCTGGGATTACAGGCATCACTACGATGCCTTGCTTGTCCTGTCTTAAATAAGGCTATGATGAATTTTTTAACATTTGCTCTCATTCCCTACAGTATAGCATCAGTTTGAGTTTAGCTTTATAGGCATGTGTATGTGCATGTGTGTGTTCTTTAAATGACAGTACAAACTGATAAGCAAATTTCGGCTTAACTTTACAAAAAATAGACCACTGCATTTATTTAGTAAACTAAAAATATATAAACTAAAATATAGTAAACTAAAAAAATAGTAATGAACTAAAAATATAGATAGATGAATATATGGATGGACTCATAATACAGAAAGAAATGTTAATAGCAGTTATCTCAGGAATAAAAGATTGTGAGTTATCATGTGAAATTCACTCCCAATATTTCATGTAGGTTCTCTTCTATTTTCCCTAAGTGTTGGCCGGTATGAGAAATAAAGGGACAGAGTACAAAAGAGAGAAATTTTAAAGCTGGGTGTCCGGGGGAGACATCATATGTTGGCAGGTTCCGGTGATGCCCCCTGAGCCGTAAAACCAGCAAGTTTTTATTAGTGATTTTCAAAAGGGGAGGGAGCATATGAATAGGGTGTGGGACACAGAGATCACATGCTTCACAAGGTAATAAGATATCACAAGGTAAATGGAGGCAGGGCGAGATCACAGGACCACAGGACCGGGGCAAAATTAAAATTGCTGATGAAGTTTCGGGCACGCGTTGTCATTGATAACATCTTATCAGAAAACAGGGTTTGAGAGTAGACAACTGGTTTGACCAAAATTTATTAGGCGGGAATTTCCTCGTCCCAATAAGTCTGGGAGCGCTATGGGAGACTGGGGCTTATTTCATCCCTACAACTGCAAGCATAAAAGACAGCCACCCCCAAAGCGGCCATTTTAGAGGCCTACCCTCAGGGACACATTCTCTTTCTCAGGGATGTTCCTTGCTGAGAAAAAGAATTCAGCGATATTTCTCCCATTTGCTTTTGAAAGAAGAGACATATGGCTCTGTTCTTCCCGGCTCACTGGCAGTCAGAGTTTAAGGTTATCTTTCTTGTTCCCTGAACATTGCTGTTATCCTGTTCTTTTTTCAAGGTGCCCAGATTTCATATTGTTCAAACACACTTGCTCTACAAACAATTTGTGCAGTTAACGCAATCATCACAGGGTCCTGAGGCGACATACATCCTCCTCAGTTTAAGAAGATGATGGGATTAAGAGATTAAAGTAAAAACAGGCATGGGAAATCACAAGGGTATTGATTGGGGAAGTGATAAGTGTCCATGAAATCTTCATAATTTATGTTCAGAGATTGCAGTAAAGACAAGCATAAGAAATTAAAAAAGTATTAATTTGGGAAACTAATAAATGTCCATGAAATCTTCACAATTTATGTTCTTCTGCCATGGCTTCAGCCAGTCCCTTTGTTTGGGGTCCCTGACTTCCCACAACAGTGAGTAAATTTGTTCTATCTTGTTTACTTTTCTGTCTTTCAAATTTTCTATTATAATTATATATATATATTTTCTAATTAAAGAAAGAAAAGTACTGTAATTTCAGAGGATTCTCATTGCCTTAAAATGAACTATAATGTTTTCTCATGAGATACCCTCCTCCAAGCCTTATTTGCCTCGCTGGCCTTGGGACCCTGTTTGTGCACCAGAATTAATGAACTATTTTAAAATCTCCAAATAACTTATGTTGTTTCAAGCCTTTGTACCATTTCAGATATTATCCTGTCTATTAGAAATATCCCACTCTCTCTCATTCACCTGGTGAATTCACCACGTGAGTTACCTTTGAAGCCTCGCCTCAAATGTTTGTTTTTCTAAGAATCATTACAAAACAGAACATATTTTTAAAATTTGTTTTTTTTTTTTAATTTTTGTGGATACAAAGTAGGTGTACATACTTATGGAGAGCATGCAATGTGAAATAAGCACATCTTGGAGAAAGGGGTATCCATCCCCTCAAGCTTTTATCCTTTGAGTTACAGACAATTAATTACATTCTTTAACTTATTTTAAAATATACAATTACATTATTATTGACTGTAGTCACCTTTTTGTGCTATCAAATAGTATAACTTATTTATTCTTTCTACTTTTTTACCTGTTGACCTTCCCCATCTTTGAAAATATTTTTTCCTCTATCTTCTTTGAATCCCTTATTTCTTTTTGTTCCAGGATTAAGAACAGCTTATTTCTAGTCACCATATTCCAAGTACATGTCAAATCAAATTGAGAACAAGAAGAAAAGGGAGGAAAGGTCTTTTTATCAGGTTTATTGGAGAAATAAATTAGTGATGTCCTTCAAACTATGGCTTGAATCTAGTTGACCTCATTTTGCATTTGGGTCATTTGTTTCCATGCTTTTCTCTACTCTTCACTTGACCTGCCTAGGATAGCACTGTGTCTTACTGACTTTTGAATTCTTAATACCTAGAAAGCTACTAGCACAAAGAAAATGCTTAATAAAAATTTTTCAATAAATAAATGAATATATGAATATTGGAATGTCTGAGGCATAGCTCCTGTCTTTAAGTTCAGAATTATAAGACCTAAGACAAATATATAAATAAGGCAAAGAAAAACTATTAAAAGCCACAGATAAAAGTGCAGATTTATTTCAAAAGTTATTTTTACTCTGTATTATTTTAATGTTATGAGAGAGTCATTTTGATTTAAACAAAATCTTCATTATTGAGTTATCAAATGCCAATAATAAGAACATATGATGGGATATATTGACCAGGCATGGCAGCTCATGCCTGTAATCCTAGCACTTCGGGAGGACAAGGCAAGCCGATCACTTGAGGCCAGGAATTGGAGACCAGCCTGACCAACATGGTGAAACCCCATATCTACTGAAAACATTTAGCTGAGCATGGTGACGCACGCCTGTAATCCCAGCTACTAGAGAGGCTGAGGCAGGAGAATCACTGGAGTCCAGAAGGCAGAGGTTGCAGTGAGTCATGATCGCACCACTGCACTCCAGCCTGGGAAACAGAGTGAGACTCCATCTCAAAAAATAAATAAATAAATAAATAAATATATATATACACATATATATATACATGTATATATATATTTATGATATAAATGTGGAAATGACAAGAAAAGTGGGGAGCAAATTTTTAAAGTGAGAGACATGATATTTATTGTTAAAGATATAAATTGACACAAGTTTTCTGGGAATAACTGACAATACTTACTAAAATTAAGTAAAGGTATGCTTTTTGACCCTGGGATCACAGTTCTGGGTGCATACCACAGGGAAATTCTTACAGGGGTAGTATGAGAACAAGTGTGCAGATTTTCACTGTGGCCTTTATTCAAGAGCAAGAAGCCATAGGTAACCAGAAGAATAGGTGAGTAAAATGAGGTGCACACACATATACCATGCAGCAATTAGAAACAACTAAATGTGTATATAAAAATGGATAGCTCTTAAAAGCAGCATTGAATAAAAAGGAAAGATAAAAGCATAAGTTTTATAGTCCAATTTCATATGTACAAATTAAAAACACACTTATCCAAATGACTACAGATTTTATTAAAATTACATAAATAGTTAAAGGCATGTCAAAACACAGTAGAATGTGTCCTAATTTTATGAGAACAAGGAAAGTAGAAATCTAGAGTAACAAAAAGTAGAACAAGGGATGAAGTTTGCACACACTAATGAGCACTATAACTCAATTCTCTGTGTTCCCATAATTATAAAATTATGTGTTTATAAGTGATGGACTGTAGCATAGAAAAATTTTGATAGACAACTTATAAACAAAATATAATATTAGCAGCCAAATTAAGTTTAAAATTTTAGCAAATTGGAGACAAATTTTTAAAATATACACCTTTAAACCTATTTATGAAAATTTTGTGTTACATAACCATTCCTGTAATGAAGTTAGAGAGTCACCAAATCCTTCTTTAGGTTATTTTTATTTATTTGGTTTTAAATATTTTATGTTTTGAAATGATGCTATATTGAGATAAAAACCAGATTATCTGTTAGGGAGACCAGGGTTATGATAAAAATTTGCAATATAAACTAAAGTAGAGTAAAACAGTGTATAGAGATGCCAACAACTCAAAATTTATAATTACTCTGGGTTTTAATTACATTATTTTAAAAAATTATTATAAAAAATAGGACTATCCAAGAGACTTCACTGGAAAAATATGTATAACCGATTTCTAAGCACTTATTTATGACTAATAATACATGATTTTTTCATGACTGGGTGATAATACCAGGAGTTTGCAAAGTACAACAGAAACACTATTGATTTGAAAAACTGTCTTGGCTGTCTATACAACTCATTGACTTTGTGATTCTGAACATTTTATTTGCTATCTGTGGATAACAGAGTTCTTGCTATGATTAAATGAGTTAATATAAAATATGTAAAGAGCTTAGAATCTCTGTCACACAATAATGCTACAGCTAGCTATTATTCTGTGAATCTTTATTTCTTTATAATTTGAAGATGATAAGCTTGTAAATTTTCCTGAACTCTAACATGTAATAATAATATCTAGCTGATGAGATTACCAAAAAAATAAGGATGTTTATTTAGCATTCTAAGGAGACCTACTTAGAAGGTGTCTTAGTTCATTCTTGCTGCTATAACAAAAGACTGGGTAATCTATACTGCTGGCCAATCTATAAAGAACAACAATGTATTTCTTGAAGTTCTAGAGGATGGTAAGTTCAAGATCAAGGTGCCAGCAGATTTGAAGGAACATGGGCATCTTCCTAATGGGTGGAACCTTTTATGTGTCCTCACATGGAGCAAGAACAAAAAAGAATGAACACTGTACCCTCATGTGGTGGAAGAGATGAAAATTCCAGGATGCTCTCTGAAGGCTTTTCTCTAAAGGCTTTAATCCCATTCGCAAGGATGTGGTTCTCATGACTGAATCACCTCCCCAAGTGCCCCACATTTTAATACTATCAAATTGGGGATTAAGTCTCAACACAAATTTTGGAGAGACACAGACATTAAAAACCATAGCAGAAGTTAATATTTAAGCAGGTATTCAAAGAAGGGAAGAAATCAGGTCTGCAGATATCTTGGGCAATAATATTCTAGACAGAGAAGGTAATAAGTGAGAAAAGACCTGAAGAGAGAGATTTTACTGGCATGTTATGGGGGCAGCAAGGAGGCCAGCATTGCCGGAGCCAAATGAGTGAAGAAGAAAAAATGGCCTGGGTGGGCTGGTTCACACCTGTAATCTCAGCACTTTGGGAGGCCAAGGTGTGTGGATCACCTGAGGTCAGGAGTTCGAGACCAGCCGGACCAACATGGCGAAACCCTGTCTCTACTCAAAATACAAAAATTAGCTGAGTGTGGTGGCCATCACCTGTAATTCCAGCTACTTGGGAGGCTGAGGCAGGAAAGTCACTTGAACTTGAGAGGCAGGGAGGTAGCAGTGAGCTGAGATTGTGCCATTGCACTCCAGCCTGGGCGACAGAGCAAGACTCCATCTCAAAAAAAAAAAGGAGAAAAAGGAAGACATGAAATCGGAGAAATCTTGACAACCCAGGACACAGTTTTTTGTAAGATGTTTTAAGAACTTTGCTCTGAGAAAGAGAGAAAGCCCCTGGAGGGTTTTGAAGACTGGTGACATGATTTACTTGAATTTCAAAAAGGAGCATTCTGACATCCGTTTTGAGAATAAATCAAAGGGATCCAAGCACTGAATTAGGGAGAAACATTAGGATACTCTTCCAATAATCCAGCTAGAAATGATGGTAGAGATAGGAAAGAGAAGAAATAATTTTTTTTATGTGCTGTGTGAAAACAAAGCATTGAGAAGACAATTTGATTTTTTTAAAATCTGGAGTTTAGGAGATCAATTCAGGCTGTGGAAATAAACATGAGAATTGACAGTTGTCAGAAAATATAAAACCTGAGAATTGTTTGCAACATGAATCTCATTGGAGGCAGGAAGAATTTCAAGAGAATAATGAGGTAAAAGCTATTTGGACTGAATTAAGAAACAATGGAAGGAGGCGAGTTCGAGAGAAATAGCATAGATACATTTTGGAGAAGATTTGCTGTAAAGAGGGGCAGAGGTGGAGCAGTAAGTCAAGAAAAGACTTTTAAAATTGATATATCTTTGCCTGTTAGCAAGAATGATTTAATAAAGAGAGAAAATTTGGTTGTTCCATAAAGTTGGGAGAATTTCTAGAGCTATGTTCATAAACACGGAGGGTTTTCTGTTTGTTTATTTGTTTGTTTGTTTGTTTTTGAGATAGAGTCCTGCTCATTCGCCCAGGCTGGAGTGCAGTGGCACAATCTGGGCTAGCTGCAAACTCCACCTCCCAGGCTCAAGCCATTCTTCTGCCTCAGCCTCCGGAGTAGCTGGGATTACAGGCAACTGCCACCATGCCTGGCTAATTTTTATATTTTTAGTAGAGACGGGTTTCACCATGTTGGCCAGGCTGGTCTTGAACTCCTGAGCTCAGGCGATCTGCCATCCTCGGCCTGCCGAAGTGCTGGTATTACAGGCGTGAGCCACCGCACCCGGCCAGCAAGGAGGGTTTTAATCACATGCAAAAGTGATTCTTACTTAACCTAAGAAGGGATTACAGATAGCCTACCTACAGTTACAGGAGAGAAAACAGAGTATGTGGAACATCTGTAAGTAGTAACTTATTTTTCACTGTGGTGACAACTTAGGCGGTTTTTTCCTCTTGTGAGAGCTAAGCAATTTTCTTAAAGAAAGGTTTCTTAAACAAGGTTAGTGAGTTTAGTGATGTTGTGCTGGTGATTTGAGAAAAGAAAGTTTAAGATACAAATTAAAAGTAGTAGGAGAACCAATTGGCAAAGAAAATGTATAAATTTCGAAGTCATAAGTTAAAAGTGAGAGCAATCCGGATGCTAGGGTGTTTTGTTCCAGCTACACTCATTAGCAAAGGTTCAGGTGCACAGATGGCAGAGTTGATTTCCACCAGGTTTGAGGTTTTGCCAAGAGAGCATTCAAAAGCAAAAAAGAGACAAATGAGTTAACAGAATTTGCAACGGAGTGATCACAGTGATGGCCACAGGATGTAGTGAGGTAAGAAGGTGAGGACATGAGGGGAGTGAGAGATAGTGAAAATTTAGATCAATAGATTGTATTCTCAATGAAATTGAGAAATAGTGTGAATTCACAAATTATATGGACTTGGCCAGGAAAACAGGAGATAAGAGTCAGAGAGGAAGATACTTGAAATTGAGATTACTGGTGATTGATCACACAAAACTAGTATATAATCATGGGAGTGATTGGATAAAGAAGGGCAGAAAATAAAATTATTTCACCTAAGTTGGAATACATTAGAAGAACAAGTGATTCTTTTGTTTAACTCACATTTTAACTCACCCAACTATGTGGGTGGTGGTCAGAGGAGGTGTTAGGTAGACACTGCTTCCCACACCCGTTGAAGGAGTCAGACTAACAAAGACTTTCCCATATTGAGGCTGCACCATACAGAGCACATGGTTCTATGTTTGTATCCAAGGGAGGAAAGAAAGCTGGAGGTATTCTTGCCAAATATTATATCCTTTGATACAGTCCATTGACCAGAATTAGTCACATGGCCTTGCCTAACTGAAGGGGGCTAGGAAAAGTGTGGGAACACATAGATATTCGGTAAGCAACAAAAGTTGCTGAGACATCTGGTACGTGAAGATGAATGATGCAAAGACAGGTGGTTGTTGGTTTATTCCCCATACTGCTGCCAAAACAGGCTTTCTAAAATGCAAATCTCACTGTGTCCTTGGCATACTAAGAATCCTACAGTGAGTAACTTTACGATATAAAAACTTTACCTCGGTTGACAGGAGTAGGGAGAGATTCCAGTAGCTCCTCCTAAAGTTTAGAATAAATTTCAAACTTCTGAGTTTCACAAATAAGATCTTGTGTTGTCTGGCCCTTTCTGCTTCCCCAGGTCCTGCTAGTTCACTGCTATATTATATTGCACCTGGGATACTCTTGCCCCATTTACATGTAACTACCTCCTACTGCCTCAAAATTCAGTTTAAATGTATCTGTTTCTGAGAAACTTCCCTATGTGCCTCCCATGCCTACATCAGCTTTTGTTTGATGTCTTTCTGTTTGGAATTCTGCAGAACTCTAAGATTTTACACCAGTGGCCTCTATTACTGTTGATTCATGTTTCTCAGCCTCCTAGTTACCCCCCTGAAGGGCAGAACCATGTGTAATTTGACTTTATATACCCAGTGATTAAAAGTTTCTGGTACATAGAGCAGGCAATTAATAAACTTTGTTAAATGAATGAATGAATATTTATTTGTCTTTGTTATAATTTTATTTTTTCTTTTGGCTTTTCATAAAATGCAGATTTTTTTAATCCAACTGTTTTTCTTTTTAAAGGATCAGCATGAGTTGTTGTATCAAATGTTATCTTTTATTCCTCAGCATGTCCAACGCTCTGAGCAACCATTTTTCTTTCCGTAGAGCTTAATATATCTTTGAATAATTAGTATTTAAACCATTAAAGACCTTCTCTTGGCAAATTATCATGATAATAATAAAACCACAAAAATGTCTTTCATCTGTGCCTTAATAAAATACAATTAACATTTAATAAAAGCTCTGAATTTCCATTTATCAAATTCTGCATATCCTGAGGGAGGTAACAGCGGTGTTACAACCAGACCAATTAAATAGCCAGTTGTAGTTAAACTCTTTAATTGACATAAAGGTGATTGTAATTCTGTACTTACCATTCCGGTGTTGCTCATGGCCTTTTTGAACAGAATGTCCATTTTTATTCAGTCCCATCTATATTTCAGTATGCTACAAAAAGTTCTTACTTTATTGTATTTAATATTATAATGATGTTTCTATCATATTTTCTTGGTTGCCCATTTTTCTTCCAATAGATTAATTAGTCTAAATACCATCATTTTGAAATGCATTCCCCCTCACATAATTTAACACCATTGTTGCCACAGAGAAGGGAAAAACGATTAGAAGTGGAATACATATTTTTAAGTGGCTAGATTTCATTTAAAAATACAAGAAGCAGGAATATTTTCCAAACATCTAAAATACCCACCATGGATTTTTGTGGAAGCAGTAAAACATTTTTCCATTAATAAAATTTGAAGAATTCATTGCAAAATATTAGTGAAAAGTAAGTTAAACATATGTCACCTTCTTTTAGGCATTTTTTTTCAAAAATAATTGAGGCCCACGGTCTTCATTTTATTGAGGACAATCATAGGCTATTTGGTCAGATATTTTATGATACAGGTCTCTGCTACTATAAGTTGCTGTTGTAAATATACATATATATCTGAATGTATGGAAACACTGCTGGAAAGATAAGTAAGACAATTCGAGAATGTAAAAATATTTCCTTTCTCCATCTCCATCAGCTGGTGGTTTCTGAGGGAAAGCTAAGTACACACATACTTATTTTGTGGTTTGTTTTGATTAAGCACTGAATAGACCTTACCATTGCTTAATAAGATATTTAAAATTCCAACAGGAAAGATATGTTCTATATTTCAAACCCAATAAATCACAGTTACAGCTTTCAGTTGAGACATTTATCTGGCAAACTTAGAAAAGCCAGCAGAAACATAATGGCAGCTCTTCTTTTTTTTTTTTTTTTTTTTTTTTTTAACTTTTTGTAGCCAGAAAAAACAAGACTGGTATTTTTTAAATGTAATCTTCATAGAGTTATAGTAAAAGTCAACAGAGTATAATGCTTTTAAATAATTACGAGCCATATATTTTGGAGGGTTGTGTTCAAACTCAATATTTATATATATATATTTTTTTCCTTTGGTATTATTATCAATCACTGGTGTTCTTGTGTCTTGTAAACCTAGAACTCAATATAGTTTTAAAAAAATTATTATAAGTAACATGTAATGTTTTTAAAAATATTTCAAAATTCTGTGACTTTTATTTTTTATAAGGGCAGATATTTCTTAGGAGATACTGTGACAGATGAATACATTGGAAGAAAATTACAGATTTAGAAGTTAATTAAAACATTGCCATTCCTGTAATAGCCAATCAAGTAATTAAAACTGTTTCACTTGCTTTAATTTGTTAAATATGCTACTGAAAATTATAATGTTAATTCCAGAGAAAGGAAAATATTATGACATGCATTTTGCTGACTTTCCATCTGACTGGAGTTATGTTAGATCTAGTTTAACAATACCAACTACATAATACCAGCTTGAGTCTCTGTCAGGCATTTGTATTTAGTTACGTGCGCTTAATTTCTGACACATACTGAAATGTCACTTCCGTTGTGTTTACTAATTTACCTGGTTAAACTTTTAATTACGTTATTTGTGTACCTGAGTTAATGTGTTAGTTCACTAAAATGGCTTAAGGAATATTCCTTTCCAGGGACTGCTGCTTTAGCGGCAGTAGGAAACATGATGGACTGTGTGCATTTTCAGGGTCATCTTGAGGAAATGTTTTGTTGTACACCGAAACAATCTTTTTATTTTTAACAGTGATCTTTTAAAATGTGAATATATACTGTTTTGAAATTTCCCAATAAAACAATTTCAAGATGAAATGGAACTCTGTTCTTGCGTTTTCAGGAGTTAGAGGGTTTGAAATTTTCCAACTGCTAATGTTTAATGCAATATGGTCATTCTCAATCTTGGCTGGACAGTTTTGAAAGTAATTAAAACCCATGCCTCAGCTCACACCAAAACACTCATAGTGTCCGTGTATGGGGACAAAGGACAGATACTAAACAAAGGGAAGGGGGTTGAATGTACCATGAGTTAGAGAGCTAAGACTAAAAAACCTTTGTGTTATTTTATTAGAGGTAGCAGTTTGGAAATGTTCATTCAAACATTTCCATGAACAGTTCTTAATAAATATTTTAGTTTCTAGGAAGAGAATAAATTCATCTCTACTGCAGATTAATTCAAACAAAATAATCATGTAAAAAACACAATAACCATAATAAATCGGGCTATTTTATTAAAGAAAAAGATTTCAAACAGGCAGATAATGCCTACTTTTTCTTTTGCAAACTCACTGCCCTAATCTGCAGTTTATGAAGTATTTGTAATTCTCCGGAATGGCTTCTCTCTAGGGAGTTTACTGTGTAGTTGGGGAGAAAAGGCAATATCGGGTACTATTGGTGCCCTGTCAAGTTCCCCTCTAATGCCTCTTACTGGTTTTATGTGATTTTGCTGGTAATGGCTCAGTTTTGCTGGTGATGCCTCACATCCAGAACAGCCTTCTCCAGAGGATTGTCCGTGAACTCCTGCAAATTTCTAGACTAGTTGTGCCACAGATTTCCACCACCAGCAGCAGCCCTAGCTTCCCATCCACAGCCTGGAGCCAGTGACTGACTGGTGCAGCATCCACTGCATGAAGACTCCGCTACATCACTTTTAGGTGGGACAATCCTGGCAGACCAATTTACATGCCAGAACTGCCCACGGGATCAGGCTGAGGCTACACTTCACCTGATTACACTCTTGCTTAGCTTCTTCTCTTTCCTGTCCTGCCTGCCTCAAGCCCTAATCACTTAATCATGAATCTTTCTTATTTTCTGGGAAAACCAGCCTAAAACATCAGACTATCTAATATAAAGAAATATGGAACAAGTAAAGAACACAATAATGAAACTGAAAATGGTAGCTAACATTAACAGAGTGCCTACTATGTGGCAGGCACCATGCAAAAGAAAACCTGCATAAAATTATCTATTACTTTATTTAATCCTTATAATATTCACTGTTATTATCACTACCTACCCCTTCCCAATTTGCGGATACAGAATCAGAAGTTTTTGAGTGGGTAAGCAATTTTCCCAATGCTGCCAGCTAACTAAGGAACCCAGGCCCTTTAAATCCAGAGTCTACAGTTTTAACCTCTTGTCTATAAATCCAGTACTTAAATGAGCTGTAAAGGATATAGATTCATAAAGCATAGAAATCAGGGGAAGCTCAAGGCATATAGTGCAGAGGTTGGGGTCTGACAGACCTGTGCTCTCATCAAGGACCAATCACATATGAATTGTGCTGATTAGCATAGCTACTCAAGTTAACATTTGCAATAACTTCTACCTTGTCAAATTGTTTTGAAGGATTCCATGAAGCTCATATTTAAAGTGCTTAGCATAGGAGTTACTGAAAATAACAACAACTAAAATTATTCCACATACTCACATCCATTTCTTGGAGTCATTCAGTAACTTAAAATGTACAGTATCAAAATAGCAGATGCATAACATGTGTCTTACAGAACTGAAGTTACTAAAACAGAGATTTGGTTCATTCATCAATAATGTAAAGTAAAATATATATATGTGTATACTTTAGTAAAATATATATATGTATATATAGATGCATAACATATTTCTTACAGAACTGAAGTTACTAAAACAGAGATTTGCTTCATTCATCAATAACATGAAGTAATTATATATATATATATATATATACACACTTTATATATATACTTTAGTAATATATATATCCCAATATGGCTATGGTTAGGATTACACAAATTAATGGCTGCTCTACTTAAAACAGGTCCCGGTCATAGCACCCACTATGTAATGTAATTTCCTTCCTTAAAAATGGCTTCATCAATACTAAGATAAAGAAAAGATTGAAAAAAATAAGTAAATGTGGAACACTAGATAAATCTCCTTTACGGAATGCCACATAAGTTACATAGATATTATTTCCTCTCGATGTGGTAGAGCATCACTTTCCACCCATGAAATGTTGGTTACATTTAAGGACTTGCTTTCAGATGAACAGTACAGAAGGAAGAAGAAAACAACTTTACAGTGGAAATACCTGGCAAATGTTGCCTTAAGACTGTGATTAAAGTTAACATAATCAATGGTGAGATAAGTTGACAATATGAGCCCTTGATATGGGATGATGAGAATGGCACTTTACCTCTGGTTTTTCTCCAAAAATTCATAACCTCAGTCTAATCATGAGAAAAACATCAGAAAATCACCTCATACCTGACCAGTACACTTAGAAACTGCCAAGTTCTCTAAAAACAAGGAAAGTCTGAGAAAGAGTTACAGTTTAGAAGAGCTAAAAGGAGACATGACAAATAAATGCAAAGTGACATCCTAGGTGGAACCCTAGAATAGAAAAAGAAATTAGGTAAATGCTAAGGAAATCAAAACAAAATATAGACGTTAGTTAATAATAATGTATTAATGTCAGTTTATTAGTTGAACCATGAACAAATGAAGCATGCTGATGTAAGATGTTGACAAAAGAGAAAGCTGACTGTGGTGAGTATAAAAACTCTCCATAGTCTGGGCATGGTGGCTCATTCCTGTAATCTCAGCACTTTGGGAGGCTGAGGAAGGTGGATTGCTTGAGGTCAGGAGTTTGAGACCAGCCCAGCCAACATGGTGAAACTCCATCTCTATAAAAAATACAAAAAATTAGCTAGGCATCGTGGGGTGTGCCTATAATCCCAGCTACGCAGGAGGCTGAGGCATGAGAATGGCTTGAATCCGAGATGGGGAGGTTGCAGTGAGCCGAGATCATGCCACAGCACTCCAGCCTGGGAGACACAGCAAGACTCTGTCTCAAAACAACAACAACCACAACAAACAACGAAACCTGTCTGTACTACCTTTGCAACTTTCCTGTAAATCTAAAACTCTTCTAAAGCAGTTTATTCTTTAAATAAAATAACGATGGCAGAAACTTTAAAATGTAAAGTTTTCTGAAAAAAAGGCAGCCAGGAGAATGTAAAGGGCACATCGTGTCATACACACAGTAAAATATTATTTACTCTTAAAATGGAAAGAAATTCTTTGAGATGCCAAGGAGGGTGGATCATCTGAGGTCAGGAGTTAGAGACCGGCCTGGCCAACCTGGTGTAACACTGTCTCTACTGAAAATACAAAAATTAGCTGGGCGTGGTGGCAAGTGCCTGTAATCCCAGCTACTCAGGAGGCTGAGGCAGGAGAATCACCTGAACCTGGGAGGCAGAGGTTGCAGTGAGCCGAGATCATGCCATTTTACTCCAGCCCGGGCAACAGAACGAGACTCCATCTCACAAAAAAAAAAAAGAAAAGAAAGAAAGAAAGAAAGAGAAAAATGGAAAGGAATTTTGGTAAATGCTACAATACAAATGAGTATTGAGGATGTTATGCTATGTGAAATAAGCCAGTCACAAAAATAAATAAATAAATAAAACCAGATACTGTATTATTCCACTTTTATGAAGTACTTACAGTAGTCAAAATCCAAGAGATAGAAAGTAGAATAGTGGTTGCCAGAGGCTGAGGAGAGGTGGGAGTGGGGAGTTTCAGTGTTCAATGAGTACACAGTTTCAGTTGAGGAAGATGAAAAAAGAAAGTTCTGTAGATGGATGGCAGTGATCGTTGCACAACAATGTGCGTGTGTTCACACTTAAAAATTGTCAAAACGATAAATTTTAGGTTGTCTATATTTTACTTGAATAGAAAAGTGCCTATGTCAAAATAAATTCGTACTTATGTAGGACTGTATGTTCTTTTAAAAAAGGTGTCATAAATTTTTATTCATTCTATTAGTTAATACCTCTTAGAGCCTAGAGTGGCACCTAAAATGCATCAGGTATTTAAGAAATAGATGGTGGATGAAAAAATCAAGAGGTAATAATTAAGATTTAATTAAACAAGAGAAGAAAGATCTGACTTCATAAAGAAACTCAAAATTTAATGGCACTATCACACATTTAATTTGATTATCACAACTTTTAATTCAATGTAATGAAGATAGGTAAATTCGTGCCTTGAGAAGAGTACAATTTTTATAGGTATATATACGTTCTTTTTAAAGTTATATTGGCAAAGATTAAAACATTGCCCTTGAAAATTCTTATAAAAGAAAAAATGTAGTTTCCATACATCTGTGGATTTAAAATTTACACGTTTAACATAAGCGTGACATTAAACCAACCCAATTCAAGTATGTACTGTTCCCCTATATGGAGAAAAAGCAACATTTAGAGTGAAATTTGAAATGTTTTATGCCCTTCTTAGCATATATTATTTTGAAGCATGAAATATCACTTCCAAAAATCATTAAGTGAGGTATTCCAAGGCCTTTTTGGAGGCCTACATCTGACCTCTAGGCTTAGATGCTCTATTTAGGCTGCACTATCTCTGGAAGAAGCCTCCACCATCCACTGGGTCTATATTTTTATCCCAAATACAATTTACCATGGCCAATACATATTTTTTTCACTGGAGCTTTTTGCATGCTTTTCCAGAGAGCCTTTCCTTAAAAATTAAACTTATTGAGTTACAATCATCCGTAGCTTTTTCTTTCTAGTGAAGTTGTAAAGTCTGCCTTGAGAGGCAGTATCCCCAAATGTCAGATATTGAAACCGCCTTTAGTATTATTAGCACAGTGACAAGTTGGCATATGTCTTGAGGGCAACATTTTACCGACCGGCATTGAGAATGAATAGATAATATTGGCAGGAGCTGGAATCAATAAATTTCTTAAACGTTTCATTTCAGATGTTTAAATTTATTTTAAAATATTTACTGTAATAATTGCATCTGCTAAAATGAATTAACCAGATATGCTAAATGCTTTAAAATTATTATCTGATTTAATTATCAAAATAACAATATGATAGAAGATTATATTGCCTATTAAATAGAGGAAGAAACTGAAGTTTAAATAATTAAAGTTAAATATCTGGATCACAATTCACTTGGCAGGATATCAAGAATTTTGATTCTATCCCAGGTAATGTCATTCTCCAGAAATCATACACTCAGCAATGATCGAAGAAGCATTTTTAATGAAGATGCTAAGCATGAAATTTGAGTCTCACAGTGTAGTTTTTATACTTAGGTTTAAAGTCAACAGTGAAAGTTATTTGGCAGTTCAAAGTACAGATATTTCCATTATTTAACCTGCAATTTACTTCTAAATTGAACTTAGAGGCAGAGATTTGTGTTATATCAAAACAATAGAAAAATCTAATATGCGGACAGTTAGATCTAAGTTTCAACATTTCAACATTTTTAAAAATCATACTCTCCTTCTAGATATCTCATCTTTCCATTCACGAATAGGATAAATGAAAGGTTGGATTAGTTACCAGAGTGCTTTCTGGTAGAAGAATTTGTGTTTGCGTAAGACAGCTTCAAAGACTAAAAAGTCACAGGATCATTTCCTGGTGTGTTTTCTCATTTCTCCCTTGGTCCTCCATTTTCCTCACCACTTACTTTCATTAACAGTTTTCCTCTTTTAGGTCTCTTTTCATTTTTAAATCTTTTCTAGACTCTTGTTCCATTTCCTTTTTTGTTCTTTTGTCCATATTACCTCTCCCCCATAGAGCTCAGAGTTGGGAAAGGATGACTCAGATGAAACATTTTGAAATACACCTTGGTATTCTATTCCTCTTTCCACCCACCATTACTTGATCTGTGTCTGTAAGTCCCTTATTCTAAATATTATTATTATTATTATTTATTATACTTTAAGTTTTAGGGTACATGTGCACAACGTGCAGGTTAGTTACATATGTATACATGTGCCATGTTGGTGTGCTGCACCCATTAACTCCTCATTTAACATTAGGTATATCTCCTAATGCTATCCCTCCCCCCTCCCCCCATCCCACAACAGTCTCCAGTGTGTGATGTTCCCCTTCCTGTGTCCATGCTTTCTCATTGTTCAGTTCCCACCTGAGTGAGAACATATGGTGTTTGGTTTTTTGTCCTTGCGATAGTTTGCTGAGAATGATGGTTTCCAGCTTCATCCATGTCCCTACGAAGGACATGAACTCATCATTTTTTATGGCTGCATAGTATTCCATGCAATCTACTCATCTGACAAAGGGCTAATATCCAAAATCTACAATGAACTCAAACAAATTTACAAGAAAAAAACAAACAACCCCATCAACAATAAGTGAAGGATATGAACAGACACTTCTCAAAAGAAGATATTTATGCAGCCAAAAGACACATGAAAAAATGCTCATCATCACTGGCTATCAGAGAAATGCAAATCAAAACCACAATGAGATACCATTTCACACCACTTAGAATGGCGATCTAAATATTATTTTGACTCGAAGACTAAAATAAGTATAAAATTACATTTTATTTTTTTCTCATTCAATCTCTCCCTACATTGTCCTGCCAAAAATATTGGGAATATAGAAATAGCACATATATTTGTTATTAGATCAAAATTTTAATTATCATCTTGATTTTTAACAGTAACTATTGCCTTTTGTTTATATTTTCCATTATATTAGTCCATTCAAGCTGCTATCACAAAATCAAAAACTAAGCCACTTAGTTTTTGGAAACAGGAAAGTTCAAGATCAAGGCTCTGTGAGATTCAGGGTCTGATGAATGCTTTGCAGGTCATAAATGGTACCTTCCGGTTGTGTTCCTACATGGTGGGAAGGGCAAAGCAGCTTTCTGAGGCCTCTTTTATTATAAGGTCAATAATCTCATTCATGAGGGTTCTGTCCTCATGATTTAATCACCTCTCAAAGGACACATCTTGTAATATTATTGCACTGATGATTAGGTTTTAAGATATGAATTTGCTGGAGTGGGGGGAACACAAACATTCAGACCATGGCACTAGCCAATGGCAATGTTGTTTAATGTTTACCCAATAGGCAAGATTATTTTAACTAAATAAAATAAATCCTTGGTGAAATTGTTTACACATAGTTCTGGCTTAAGTTATAGTTTGTCTTGATATTTTATTTTTTTTCCAAGCTGAGATTGAGATTTCATTTCCTGTGTGATCATTATTACTTTTCTAACTGTATAAAAGTCAAAATAATAAATTATATTTAGTAATCTACCAATATAGAATATTAAAGAGGCTCTGAGAATACAATAAAGAAATAATAAAGTTTTGGAAAAAGTTTAAATAGTATTGGGCCATCTTTATTCACATCCCTCAGAAACATAAACATACATGCATATAAACATACATGCATACATTGCTACTATATGAAGCACGTATGTACATATCCAGTGATATAGCACCTAGATAGGCCCTCACTAAAGGACTTGTTACCCCAGCTGCTGAAGGTGTACCAATGGTCTTCATACTGCTCTTCTTGATTGCCTCAGATGCAGAGTTCTGCTGCTCAAGGGGACTTTCTGCTGTGGTTTGGATGTTTGTTCTTTCCAAATCTTATGTTTGACCTCTCATATGGTAGTGTTTCACCTAGTGGTGGGTGTTTGGGTTATGGTGGTGGATTTTTAATGAAAGGTTCTATTTACTGAGTAGTGAGTGATTTTTGTTCTGGTTCCGGTGAGATAGGATTAGGTATTGAGGGAATAAATTAGTTCCCATGACTATGGGTAGTTATAAAGTGAGGTTTGTCCTCCTATTTGGCCCACTTTCACACATGGTCACTTTCCCTTTGACCTTCTCTTCCATGTTTTCACTTACCCCAAGAGCCCTCACCAAATGCCAAGAAGATGCCAGTGCCTTGTTTCTTGTACAGCCTGCAGAATTATGAGCCAAGTAAGGCCTTTTTCTTTATAAATTTCCCAGCCTCAGGTATTCCTTTATAGCAACACATAATGGACTAAGACACCTTCCTATACCCAAGTGACCCACATTACTCCATGACTGATAAATGTCGGAATATAAAAGTCAAGCTCCAGAAAAACCTGTGGGGTCAGCTGAATATGTGTTAGGGCTGCATTTCTGCTTGGCTTCCTCCTCTGCCCAATTCTGTTTCCATCCTCTCCCTTCCACAGATGTTGGTCCCAGAATTGCTTCTTAATAAATATCCTGCAGGCTCAACTCCTTCTCAGAGTTTGTTTTCTGGGAGACAGATAAATAATTTTCTAATACCTTTTTATTATTTTATATTTACAATAATTTAAATTATTTTAAAATTGTTATACATACTTTTAAAAATTAAATTCCTCTTAGTTGCAATCAATTCTATGACCCTTATATCATTCAGGGTAAGTAATGCAAAGAGATATTTCTATATCCTATAAAGCTGAATCATTACAAATCTTAAATGCACACATGCATAATAACAATTTTACCTATGAGGGTACCAATTTCATAAAAAGAATGTCTGGAAATAAACTAGAAAAAGAAGCAACAAACAACACACAGCTTAAAAATAAATGTTCCAATAAAGTCATTTTTGCCGATACAAATTGGACCTATAATATATCTCCACTCTTTCAAGGAGAAAAAGTGAGAAGGGGTAAAATGAAATCTGAGCAGAACAAAAGAAAAACAAGTGACTCCCTGATGACAGGAACTCTGTGACCTATAGTCCGTGACCTTCAGGTCTAAATGGGTAGTATACCTTGACACTCTGAGCACTCCTGCAGCAGGCAGCAGATGTTTCTAAATGATTACAGTGTGCTACAACACTGAAGATAATATAAATTTCTTTTCAGAAAACATTTTCAGAACCTAGTAATTAAGATTGTTATGTCATTTAGTAGATCTGGAAATGAAGACCAATTAAACAGAAAATAAAACACGACAAGAGTGGGGAGAGGGTGAGGAGAAGATCTCTTTTCACTCAAACAAGAAAATTAAAGCTGTATTTTCCCTACCGTTTGCATAGTGTTCTCAATTACCAGTGTATGACCTAACGAAAGAGTTCTATAGCAAAATCCACAGACATCTTTATGTTACATCATCCATTTTGACTCTTAAGTTTATTTGGGGACCTAGTTGTTTTTAGAGTCACTTGGATTACAAAGTAACTACAACAACAAAAACAACTATTGAAGAAACATGAAACATTATATACTCCAAACATTTTTGCATTTGAAATTCATGTTTGTCACTGACCATCTCACTATTGATGCTATTAACGGGAATAATAGCAAATTAATATCTGAGAATACCATATTAATATAATGGGAATTATACCAAAATACGTTTTCAATCCTCGGGGTGCCCATCAGAATAACCCCCCACAAAATATGATCCATTCAAATAATTTTAGGGGCAGCCTGGATGAATTATAAATTAGTAATGCTTCTTTCGTAACTCCATTCCACATACCCATTTAAACTACCACAATTATTGATTTGACACCACTCATTACAAAAAATTCTCAAGCCTGTCTATATCTTACGAGATGACAATCAACCATTAGGTTTGAGAAGGGTTTGAATTCAGACCAGATATGAGAACAGAAAGTTTAAATTTTAGCTCTAACTCCATCCTCACTTCACAATATAATAAATAAATATACATCTGACTTTTAATGCAAATGGACTTCCCCTAGGTACAGAACATACAAAACGTCTCTGGGTTTGGTTTTCTTCTGTTTGTTGTTGTTGTTGCTTAATGAGCACAGGCTATTTTGGATTTATTTCCAGTCAGTTCCTTTTAATTAACTTTGAAAAGATCTAGAAAGTTATACTTCAAATTTGATAATTAAAAAACCTATTTTTCCCTTTGATAAATATTACTAGCTATTGAGAATCGTTAAATAAACCTCAGGGTAGTTTCGAATTGAAGCCCATTTTCTTTCTTTTTCTCTTCTTCCTTTTTTTTTTTTTTTTTTTTCTTGAGACAGAGTTTCATTCTTGTCGCCCAGGTTAGAGTGCAATGGCATAATCTCGGCTCACTGCAACCTCTGCCTCCTGGGTTCAAGCAATTCTCCCTTCTCAGCTTCTCGAGTAGCTGGGATTACAGGCGCCCAACACCACGCCTAGCTAATTTTTATATTTTTAGTAGAGACGGGGTTTCACCATGTTGGCCAGGCTGGTCTCCAACTCCTGACCTCAGGTGATCGTTCACCTCGGCCTTGCTAAGTGTTGCGATTATAGGCAGGAGCCACTGCACCCAGCCTGAGTCCTATTTTCTGATCCTTTGAAATCTATATAACAAATAAATAAGATTAATTCAATAGTGGTTTAGACTGCAAAGTTAAGCTTTATTTTCTAAAGCCTTCTAGAGATGCATTTTAGGACTCATTAAGTATTTGCTTTGTGGACATAAAATATCAAACAACATTTAAATCTAAATAGGTATCTGTACCTGAGATTAATTTTTAAATTCAATTATACAATTTTCAGGTCAGTGATTGGTTTTCTTTTTCTTTTTTCTTTTTCTTTTTTTTTTGAAACGGAGTCTCACTCTGTCGCCCAGGCTGGAGTGCAGCGGCGCCATCTCGGCTCACTGCAAGCTCAGACTCCCTGATTCACACCATTCTCCTGCGTCAGCCTCCTGAGTAGCTAGGACTACAGGCGCCCGCCACCACATCCGGCTAATTTTTTTTTTATTTTTAGTAGAGACGGGGTTTCACCGTGTTAGCCAGGATGGTCTCAATCTCCTGACCTCGTGATCCGCCCGCCTCGGCCTCCCAAAGTGCTGGGATTACAGGCGTGAGCCACGGCGCCCGGCCCAGTGATTGGTTTTCTTAGTCAACCACTATTAAAAATATTTTGCCCTGGAAAAGTTGATGAAGATATACAAGATATCTTTCTCAGAGTGTGACTCTGAACAAACATAAATTAATGTAATCTAATTTTTCAAAAGTGGAATTGTAATTAAGACAAGAACAACCAAAAATAAGCAGTAATCATTTATTATTGAACTATCTATTATTATGTTTAGTATTGAACTAGCATACCACTTATGCAAGATTATTAAATTGATACTTAAGGCATTTTGAAGTATTCCTTTTTCTCCTTCCCTCTACGCTTGATATTTGGTGATTTTAGGCTTTCAGGGTAAGATTTTTTTTCTGATAAATTTCAATGTTGAGAAGAGAGAAAATGTATCATCTTGTACATAGACTGGGCTATAAATTTTGACATGAGGTAACAAATTAGAAATAATTTATTGATTCCTTTTTATTACTTGTTGGTAGAACTGATATCACTCTAACAACACTGACTAAAGCCATTTCAGATTTTCAGTTTTTCTCTATACCAATTTATTTCTGATTATTATTCCTTTTGTGCCTCTCCCTTGATCTGGTTCTCATGGTCTGTCTTTACATAAATAAACTGGTAAAAAGCATTAGAAAGTCGGCACTAATCAGGTGCTGATTGGCTGAGAGAGGAGGAAGTTCCAACATAGAGTACTTGAGGGAAAAAAAATGGAAAACATATATAGAGAAAAAGGATCAACTCTTTTCTTTCTAACTGGAATTTAATTAGCTGTCATCTTTTGGTTCCATCTTACATGGTTAATTTCAAAAAGAAGGTTGACAACACTGTACTACTTATGCTTTTTTTTTTTTTACCCAAATACTTAAGTATTTGGGTTAAAAAAAGAGAGAAAGAGAAAAGCAGAGACAGAAGGAGATAGAGATAAAGACAAAGAGATTGAGCCAACCAGGATAGGCTAGATTAAGCTGTGGTAATAAATAACCCCCCAAATTTTAGTGGTTTAAACAAAAAAGATTTGGGGGCAGTTATTGTTAATACCAAGTGTCCATCAAAAACTGGGGAAGGCCTTTTTCTACCTTATCTTTATTCAGAAATCCAGCCTGCATTGTCCAGAAGAGAAATAAGGTAAACCGTACCCCAGCTCTTAAATGCTTCTGCTTACCTTGGTCAAGACAACTGATTTGGTCATGTCTAATTTTAAGGTGAAAAGTTCCTATATCCCCAGAAGGAGAACTTAAATTCTTAGTGAAAAATTTAATGCCTATCATAGCTTAATTTTTTTTCACATAGGAACACAAGATTGCATATATAAATATGAATATGAGGATAGATAGATATATTTTGGTTGGAGATGGTTTAGTATTTACATCCAATACTTAGGACTGCACCTATTCTAGCATCATTTTCTAATAGTAGATTTGAAAAGTATGTGCTTTATATCTCTGTAGAGTGAAAAACCAAAAAATAAAATAAAACTACAATGAGATTTGAGAGAGTAACTTTAAGAGTTAATCATGCTATGAATGTATTTCAATAACTAAGTGTCTTGCTGAAAAATATACTTACAGTGTTTTTTGTGTTAAATCAAATGTGTAAAAACAATATAAATAAAAAAGATAAATACATGTCAAGAGAGTTGGTATAGAAGTAGCAATCCATCAATTCTCTTCTTTAATATAAATAGAGATTTTCCAGCTTTTCAGCAGTGACCCCTTGTGCTTCCCAGGTGAGGCGATGCCTCGCCCTCCTTCGGCTAATGCTTGGTGGGCTGTACCCACTTTCCTGCCCACACTGTACGACAAGCCCCAGTGAGATGAACCCGGTGCCTCAGTTGGAAATGAAGAAATCACCCGTCTTCTGTGTTGCTCACACTGGGAGCTGTAGACTGGAGCTGTTCCTATTTTGCCATCTTGGAACTGCCCCCTATTTTTCAATGCTTCTATTAGTACTCTGTAAATTTACTAATGCATTTCTACAATATTTATGAACTTGTTCTTTAGAGATACATATTTTCTGACCTTTACTGTGGTAAACATTAAGCTTTATTTTTACCTTCAACCCTAGGATCTTGTAATGTGAAGGAAAAGTTGTATAGTTTTAGAAAAAGTAGATCTAGACTGGATAAAGTTAATAAAATGTTCCAAAAAGTATCGCTACAAAATAAAAAAAGTTAAGACTTTTAAGATCATATTTTTTAAACTGATCCACATATGAATAATGAAGTAACAGATTTGAAACAGTAAAACTCATCCTTGATCAAATCTTATTCACTTACTATTGCTTGCTTAAAAACAGAAATATGATAATTATCTCAGATTTCAAAAGCAAAAAGCAACAGTGAAAACTGAAAAATTCTTCACACCAGTTTTCCAGAATTCATTATCCATGTTTAAAACACACACACACGCATGCACATACACAGGATTTACACATTCAGAGTAGAAAATCTAAACTTTAAGCAGTGACCATTTCTTGATAATCACATATATGTTTATTTCAGCAAAGCAATAAAAAAAATTTGATGTTTTTGTAGCAAGCATTTCAAAATCAATCAATTTGACCAGGAGAAAACCATTCTGACCAAACAAGGATTCTGAGTCTTTAATTTGATGGTAGCTCTGTCATGTGTGTTAGATAATTAATGTTAACAACACAGGTTTCTAGGCTATCAAGTCTTTTGGAACGCTGAAGTGATCCACTTTTTATTCTGTTACCCTCCTTCCCCCTATGCTGCCTGTATGATTTTGAAATCCAGTCCTTTCTTCGGAGCATCTGGCATAAATCTCCATCAGACATGAAGAAGAAGGGGCGAATTCTATGGTCTGCATGGGAACAGCCTGACAGCTGCCTGTTTAATCCCTTGACAATGCAAAAATTTCTTCAAGGAGGGAATCTCACTTAACATGCAAACAGAGAGGCCCAATACATTTGGTCCCGTTCCATATTAGTGATATTAATTAGAATGTAACAAAACTGCATTTTTTTCTTTTTCTGGAAAAGCAGCTCAAATGATAGAAAATGAATTTTCTTATGTCGGGTTTAGATTTACATAGTACGTTTGAAATTGTATTGCATATTTACAGAAGTCAGTATCTGACATACTGATGACTTTGAAACTACTGCAATGTAATAGTTTGCTAAAAGACTTAAGGAATTTTTTTACTTGAGACCCAGAATGTAGGATGGATATGGAAACGAAGAGAGATGTCATGGATGGACATAGATAATTTTTATGTTTTTATATTTGTGTTTTTACTTATATTTTGTCCTCGAAGCACCCAATAGCTTTCACCAGATGATTCTTACCATCAGGGTTGAGATCTTGTTCATCTTTGTGATGCCAGACAGAACTGCATTTGCTAGAAACTTTCTATGCCTGTCTCCCAAAAAGTTATAGCTATTTGACCTCATATGACACGTTCCATGACTCTAGTCTTTTTTAGTAACGCATTCCAGCAATCCAAAGCCTTAGAGCCATAAAGAAATGCTACTAAATGGAAACTCAAGGAGAGAAAGGCAAATACTGTTTCCCATTTATTACTCTGGCATTCACTCCAAAACTGGCTGAATTATTTTACTTCCCACTATGGTCAGCACCCCTCCTTGCATTGACCGTCATCCAAATTAGAGAGGAGCCTGATCTGAATTTACTCTAAAAAAAAAAAAAACTTGATAAATTTGATCATTTCTAGCTCCTTCTTTGTATTTCTAATCTGTAAAATGGAGTTGTAATTATGTCTCAGTTTAACCTATGACAACGGAGACAACCTTGGGACAATTAGAATTTCATTAGAATCACTATCAAAAGGAATCCTCTAATTACAAGTCTCATTCTTGTTTTACATTCTCCTCAGAATGTTTCAGATTAATAACAGCTAATACACATATTATTACCATCATCAGGGACTCTTTTAAGTGCTCTACAAATATTAATTCATTGTGTTAAGAACCTTGAGCACATTTTCAGATTTCCCTGATGGCCTGTTCTTGCTGTCAGAGCCCTACTGCACTGGGTCTTCTATTCACTGTCAGATTCAGATGAACCTCTCTGCAAGGTTTCTTGAGAAAAGACCAAAGCCTCGATGGCCACATGGATCTGCAAGAGAGCTATTGCTGCATCGGAGTGAACCTTGACCAATAAGAGATTGAGTCATGAAGATAACGTCTCTCTTCCTTCTCCTTTTCCTGGCTATTTCTTATTTCAATCCTTCCAGGTATTGTCATGTACAGAGAGAACATGCTTGCCAAGAGGTCTTTTGTATCTAGGTGGCTTGCTGTGAAATCGTGCCCAGGTTGATAAATATCACATAATTTTATCTCTTTTGTTACCTCAGTTTCCTTTTCCTTTCTCTCTTACCACCTTATTCTTAGGTGCTCATATAATCTTTGGAAAAATCCTACATGGTAGGCATTATGGTTTCAGCCATTGTGGAGATAAGAAAACAGAAACATAGTAAAATGAAGTCACTTATGGAAGTTAACATAGATAGTCAACAGCAGACCATAATATCAGTTTGAGTCCAGAGTATATGTTCTTAAACCAACACCATATGATGGTCTGGATCACGAAGTCACCTTGGAGTCAAACCTTTGCATCAGCTTCATTTCCACAATAACAAAGAATGTTTTGGTGAGAGAAGGAGGGGATAAAGAAATAACACTAAAGATAGTTTTCTTGGGTCCTGAACAATGCCGTAGACAATGTGACAATTGACAATGCCACACTCAATCTACTATCTAATTGAAATATTATTGCCAATGTTAGTGTCTGCTAACACACTGCTCCCATAGCTATAGAGCAGGGAAGTAGAATTTTTAATACTGTCAGTGCCAGAATTTCCAGGAAGCAAGGTGAATAAATATATTCTGGGTTACTGTATTCTTCTGAATAAGCCTCTGGAAGAAATCCTACATACATCTGTATATTGCCTCAATAACTTAGAGCAAAGTATACTTTAATTTTAAATAGTAAATCCATCCACAATGGAGGAGTAAGCATTTGCTGAAGATCGTTACCATCAATTTTTAACTATATGTATTTTTATACTTAAACTTCCCTTTTAAAAATCAAACTTAGTAAATCCTCAAGTTAACATAGCAGTGGATTCCCATTAACCAAACCTAAAAAGCAGTTACCATAATAAAATTATAAAACATGAAAATGGATACTTGGTTGTGAAAGTATAAAATTAATATTTGCTTACTGTGGTTTACAACTTGAAATGTCAACATTAAAAAGTTGGGAAATCTAAGCATTTGTTCCTAGTAATATTTTCTCACTTATAAACAATAATAAATCTGACAACCTACTTATTATTGCAGAATGGACTATGGTCTGCCTCAAGTACATGTAAACCATTCCATTCATTTCAAAAAATCAATTATAGTTCCTTCAGGAAATTGTTAGGGAGTCTCAAAACCAAGTTGCATTTTTTTATAAGTTCAAACTCCAAACTCTATGTTCTTCGGACCCATAAGCTAAATATTATTCTTTGAATCCTCAACTCTCTAGTTCCCACATTCAAAACATCAGACCAGTTCTTTCTTTACAACATTTTCTCAATTTTAATGTTTTTTTTCCATTCTCATAGCTTCAAAGCTGGGCACACACTATTTTCTGGTTATAATTCAACCAATATGGCCCTGCACATTGTGGAAGCTGTATGGCAGTTTAGGGAGAAGCATTTCCATAAATTACAATCTGAATTACATCACTTCCCCCCAGTCGTGATGCAATTCACATTCCCCTACAATCACAATTCTCCATTTGATCAAGGATATCTCTTCACATCCAACTGGCTTAAACAAATTTTTACATTGTTCTCACATGGTCTCCATTCTATTTAAAGAACTACACTTCTGTTGATCTTCAGTATCTATTATGCAAATCCTTCAATAAAGAGTGAAATGAGTAGAACAGAATAATGCCATTATTACATTTATTTGAGTGTTTCTTTTTGGAGGATAATTTTGGGTTTCCTTTAGGTATACTTTAAAAAATTCCTACCAAATTACAATAAGCACAATGTATTAATATTAGACAGGATTATCTGAAGAAACAGAACTAACAGCATATATGCATGTGTGTATGTACGTGTGTGTGTATGTGTGTAGTCAGAGAGAGACAGAGATTGACAATTTAGCATTGACATATCTTGCTTATTGCAGATATTGCATGTCTAACAAATTGAAGATTTGTGGCCACTCAACATCAAGCTAGTATATCAGCACAATTTTTTCAACAACATTTTCTCACTTCATGTCTCTGTGTCATATTTTGGTAATTTTTGCAATATTTCAACATTTCTCATTATTATTATTATATCTGTTAATATAGTTTGGATATTTGTCCCCTCCAAATCTCCCATTGAACTTGGATCCCTAGTGTTGGAGATGTGGCCTAGAAGAAGGTGTTTGGGTCATGGGCACAGATCCTTCATGAATGGCTTGAGGCCTTAATGAGTGAGTTCTCACTCTATTATTTCACATAACAGCTGGTTGTCTAAAAAGGTGTGGCACCCCTACGCTTTTGCTCCCTCTCTCACCATGTGACACACCTGCTCTCCCTTTGTTTTCTGTCATGATTGGAAGTTTTCTGAGGTCTTCACCAGAAGGAGATGCTGGTGCCATGCTTCTCGTACAGCCTGCAGAACCATGAGCCAAATAAAACTCTTTCCTTCATAAATGACCCAACTTTAGGTATTCGTTTATAGCAACACAAAACAAAGACATCTTTTATGGTGATCTGTGAACAATGACCTTTAATGTTACTATTATAATTGTTTGGGGGTACCACAAACCACAACCATACAAGAGGGCAAACCTAAGGAATAAATATGTATGTTTGGACTGCTCCATCAACTGTCCATTGCTCTGTCTCTCTCCCTCTCCTTGGGCCTCGCTATTCCCTGTGACACACAATATTGGAATTAGGCCAACAATGAGCTCTAAATGTTGAAGAATCACACAACTCTCACTTTAAATAAAAAGCCAGAAATGATTAAGCTTAATGAGGAAGTATGTCAAAAGCAGAGACAAGCCAAAAGTTAGGCCTCTTTTAGCAAACAGTGGGCCAAGTTGTAAATATAAAGGAAAAGTTTTTCAAGGAAATTAAAAGTGATAAACACGAGTGAGAAGAAAGCAAAAAAGCCTTATTGCTGATATGGAGAAAGTTGTAGTGATTTGAATAGATCAGTGCAGCCACAACATTCTCTTGAGCCAAAGCCTAATTCAGAGCAAAGTCCTAACTCTTTTCAATTCCGTGTAGGCTGAGAGAGGTGAGGAAACTGCAGAAGAAAAGTTTGAAGCTAGCAGTTGATTCATGAGATTTAAGGAAACAAGCCATCTCCAGAACTTAAAAGTGCAAAACGAAGCCACAAGTGCTGATGAAAAGCTGCAGCCAGTTATCCAGAAGATCTAGCTAAGATCATTGACAAAGGTGGCTACATTAGCAAAAGAGTCCCAGTGTAGATGAAATAGCCTTCTGTTGGAAGAAGATGCCATCTAGGACTTTAATAGCTAGAAAGGAAAAGTTGATGCCTGGCTTCAAAGCTTTGAAAGACAGGCTGACTCTCTTGTTAGGGGCTAATGCAGCTGGGAACTTTAAGTTGAAGGTGATGCTCATTTGCCATTCTGAAAGTCATGAGGCCCTTAAGAATTATGCTAAATTTACTCTGCCTGTCATCTATAAATGAAACAACAAAGGTTGTATGACAGTATACCTGTTTATAGCATGGTCTACTGAATATTTTAAGCCCACAGTTGAGATCTACTACTCAGAAAAAAAAATTCTTTTCAAAATATTAGTATGCATTGATAACACACCTAGTCACCCAAGATTTCTGATGAGATGTAAAAAAAGATTAATGTTTGAATGCCTGCTAACATAGCATCCTTTCTGCAGCTTATGAATCAAGGAGTAATTTGGACTTTCAGGTCTTATTATTTATTTGTTATTTTGTTAAGCTATAATTGCCATAGACGGTGATTGCTGTAATGGATTTGCACAAAATAAATTACAAACCTTCTGGAATGAATTCACAATTGCTGAAACCATTAAGAATATCTGTGATTAATGGGAGGAGATCAAAAATATCAACATTTACAGGAGTTTGAAAAAAGTTTATTCCAACCCTCATAGATGACTTTGAGGGGTTCAAGACTTCAGTGGAGGAAGTAACTGCAGATATGGTGGAAATAGCAAGATAACTGAATTAGGAGCAGAGCCTGAAATGGAACTAAAATGCTGTGACTGGGTTTGACAGGATTGACTCCAATTTGGAAAGAAGTTTTACTGTGGGTAAAATGCTATCAAACTGCATTACATACATACTACAAAGAAATCATTTGGGAAAGGAAGAGTCAGTCAATGTGGCATACTTCACAATTGTCTTATCTTTAGAAATTGCTACAGGCACCCAACCTTCAGCAACCATCACCTTGATCAGTCAGCAGCCATCAATATTAAAGCAAGACCCTCCACCAGCAAAAGGATCAGAACTCACTGAAGGCTCAGATGATGGTTAGCATCTTTTAGAGTTTTTAAATTAAAGTATGTAGATTGCCTTTTTAGACACAATGCTATTACACACAATATACTACAGTATAGTGTAAACATTAACTTTTGTATGCACTGGGAAATAAGAGAAATTGTATGACTGACTTTATTGTGATATTCACTTTATTGTTGCAGTCTGGAACCAAATACGCAATATCTCTGAGTATGCCTATATAAGGAATTGGACCACGTGATTATGTAGGCTCCAGAATCCAGCATCTGCTGTGTGATTATCAGGCTGCAAACCCCAAAACTCAATGTTGCAGATAAAGTCTAAGCGCAGTGTACTGGAGAACTTTCTCTTGCTCAAAGAGGCTAGTCTTTTTATCCTACTCAGGCAATCAGCTGATTGAATAAGGCCCACCCACATTATAAAGGATAAAGTTTTACTCAAATTTCACTGACTTAAAGGTTGATCTCATCCAAAACACCTCCAAGCTGACACATAAAATTAACCATCACACATAATAAATGTGGCTATTACTGCTTTTTATTGATTTTTTCCCTTCAAGTAACAGTAGACGGCACTCAGGCTCTGTTTAACAGCGATTAGTTAACAGCCCTGCATTGCAGGTGTTTGAGGAATATATTAGGCTGGCAAAAATAATTTTGCATGGCATAATAAAAATGTAATGGGTTAATAAAAATTAATCTTTATGATTTTTTATATGCTACATCCTCAGAAATCAATGGGACTCACAAAAAATAATACATAAAACAACATCCCAGTTTCTTAGGCTCAATGTCACATTTTTAGTATATATATATATTTTTGGTAATTTGCAATTAAGGTATAGAGGAGGTTTAGAATAGAGTCAGACTGCTTAGGATTAAATCCTCATCTGATGTATTAGAAGCTGGGTTATTGCAGACAAGTCACTTAATCTCTCTGTTTCTTAATTTTCTCACCTATAAAATAATATTAATAGAACCATCTTCATGGGTAGTTAGAAGAATTAAATAAGGCAATATTTGTAAAGTGCTTAGAAGAGTGCCTGGCTATTAGTAAGTGCTATATGTGTTTATTTTACATTAAGAAGAAATAAATAAAATAATTGCCCCACCTTAAGCAAGGGCCTTTTCATCTTCTGTGAATTGACTTTGAAGAAATGCAATATCACAGTGACCATTCTAACTAATTAAAATTTTCAAGTTCGCTTAAACTTTTTACATAAGTAAAAAACAGTGGGCTTGAAAGTGTTTGGATAATATATGCTCTTCAATAGTTAGACTTGTTTGTATGAGCAGGATAATGGTAGTTCTCTCTAGTAGAGAAATAAAGTTGTCTGTGTCTTTAAGACAGTGAGTGTACAAACAATAAGCAGACAGTTTAATCTCTTTGTTAAGGAAAGAGTCAGCACATTAGGTGAAGTGGAGTTGGTGGGAGTTAATTCAGGTGTGTGGCATTGTGAACACAAAATAATTTTTTAACCAGTTTTTCTCTTTTTTTCAGTTTCCACCTGGTAGATGTAATGATACATAAGCCCATATCCATGGAAAATATTCCCAGAGGAAGGGCGGTGGTAAAGTTGGGTAATTTCTTCTTTAGCTGTGTTTGATACAGTATTGGATTATGATATTCAGTCTCTGGCTTACCAAAGACCATATATGCCATTTATGTGCCCTAGGATGAGCAATAAATCAGGCCATTTACAAGCATTTAGTCTAATAATTGTATTATGCTGCCCTAAGAACTTCGAGGTTGTTCAAAAATTTGAATTTTTTTTCTAGATTTTTAATATCAAATGTACTCTTTAAAGCAACTCCTACAGATAAATCACATCAACTGTGCTGGGTTAAAAGACAAGAAAACATATATCAATCTCCTTAGGCTTAGGTGGGCAAGCACAAGTTGACTAACCAAGGAGATTTATGTGGCTTCGATATTGCAGTTGCATTCAACCTCTGTTTCATCAGCAATAGATGTTGATGTTCATTTCTAATTACTGACTGGCTCTCCAGCTCTTGTACTGCAAGAGATTGGGTCAAAATGACCCAGAAGAGTAAAAACCTGACAGTGAGGAAGGCCAGCATTTCCACAAAAGCGTATCCTCGTCATGTTTATATCAGAAATTTAAGGCCTGATTCCACACAAAGTAGAGAATGTATGGGTATCTTAATACACAGAAATAACAAGAAAAGATCACAAGAGCATGATGTTAGACTTGAAGAACTTTATTTTTTAACTGTGGTGAAATAAAAATGTAAATAAGCTATACTTCCATGCTCATGAAATATATGAGGGTGTCATAACCCTGATATAGACAAGCATCATATGTCCCTGGGAATGTGAAGATAGTTCAGGCAATCATTACCAATGGCAATGATTCTACTCTTTCCTTATTATTGATAGAAATTTAAAAGATATATTTTATATTAATTCATAACAGTGTATTAATATTTGATATTACTCTTTTAATTTATAGTTGCAACTGTAGGTTTGTAGACTTTCTACCTTATTTTTGAGATATGCAGATATTAAATGTTTTCTTATTTTAATTCATGTTTAATTTGTGGTTAAATGACCCTTTCCTGCCCTAAAGTTATAAATTATTTACCAAGGAGTCTTGCAGATAGCTACATGGTTGTATATTTTACATTTAAATCTAGTATTTGTTTTGGTGTAAACAATGAAAAAAGTCCACATTTATTTTTAACACCATTTATCATATGCCCCAATTTATCTTTACTAATTTTGTAAATAATTTTTATAATGTATTATATTTCCATTACACTTGAGTCTAATATACAGTCTCTCAATCAATTCCTATGTCACTTCCACCCTGCTTTTTAATTTATGAAACTTTATAGCACATTCACTATTGATAGAACTAGGCCTCGTATTTTTGTTTTTCCTATTATTTTCATATTTTTTATATTTATTCCTACAGATGTTCTTTCAAGTCATTGTTTTTATAATGTTAAATATGTCATAATATTCAAGGTGTTAAAAAAAAGCACTTGGGTGAATTTGATTGAAATTGATTGCATAGCACTTACAGGTTAAGTAAGGGAGAACTGACAAATTTCAATTTTTTCCTATTTGAGAACTAAATATATCTATCTCTAGCAGTCTTTCATCCATAAAAAGTTTCAGAGTTTTAGATGTATTTTCTCATATTGTTCTAGCATGTTTTGTATTATTAATAATAGATTTTCTATTTTTATAATATTTTGATTGTGTTTATAGATAAAAAGTTACTGAATTTATGTCTCAAATCATTTAAATGAATTCATTAATAAAAACCATCTTCATAGATTTATAAAGAAATAGTCCTGATATTTCATTTTCTCTGTGGATAATGCCTGGGGAGTGTATACAGAAAGAATACTCAGGTTCATTGCAATAGTTTCCAATTCCCCCAGCACTTAGATGTCTACATGTTTGTGAGCCACTAAATAATCAAATTATTTAAATTCACTCTTCCTAGATGCATCTGTATTTCACATTCACATTGAGTCTTTGTAAAGTTTGTCAAAGTATAATTCATATGAGTTGCAGAATTTGAGAGATAGATGAAACTATAAACATTATTGAGTCTAATCCATTAAATGTTTCCCATGCTTCAAAATATATTGGTCTTAAAAAAATTGAAATATTTTAGTTTTTTAAATGAAATATGATCATCATTCTTCCATTGCTCCAATTACTGAACATTGGTTGATTGTATTATGCTATCACAATGTTGAGTAAATGGCCAGGGACCAACTGCAGTGGCAGCTGCTCATTTTACTGTAACTACAAAGCTGATATCCAGAAAAAAACTGTTATGTCCATAAGGCAACTGATCTTCTCAGTGGTAGATCAGGGTCTCTGATTCCCCTGAGGTTGGGCAGGGAGCCCAGAAGAATAATTTATTAGTGTCAAAAAAGAGATTACTTGGACAACTATGGGTAACAAACACAGTCCCTGATGCAGCACAGTTCCTCTACCAAGTTTCATAGTGGCAAAAATCATAAATCTTTCTTGTTTAAGTAACAGAAGTCTCACTATTTTTTATATTTGTTAAACCAGGAATGAGTCAATTCCTATAGGTCCATAATCAAGAAACAGGTTAAATACCAAGGATGAGATCTACTGCCTAGGCTGTTTGTCAGAAATCAGGGGAAAAGGCTCATGTTTTTGTCCCAGACTCCTTAATGGAATATATTAATAGTATTCAACTACATTAAAAAATAAACAGATGATATGTCATAACATCAACTGAAAAAGTCTAAACCTTCTTACAGAAGTTCTTATCAACTGAAAATGGAGTATTATCTCTTGTTGGCAGCTTGAATGGAATGAGTCTATAAAAGTAACCTTCTCTTATCCTTACTAGTATCTAATTTTTCAGCATAGATTTATTTTAAGATTTGTCTTACAGTAAGAATCCCATGGGGTTAAAGTTAGCTATGTTACTATGTTTTTAACAGTGTCGTGAAGTTAATGTCGGCACCATTTAGTCAGTTACCTAAGCTTCCCAATTTGCTTCCTCAATGTATGTTAAATTTTCTATCTCTTCAATGTCTTCTGTTCCAAAATGATAACGTAAGATCTGCATATTTTAGCCCCTCTGATATCTAGCAGTTAACCTTATTCTGGCCTACCACTTGCTCAAGATGTGGCAGTCGTGTTTACTGACTATGGCAGGAAAAAAAGATGAACTTCCTTTAGGGACAGAATAGAGAGAAGTTCAAGATGTCTGATAAAATCCATGGAGGCGGTTAATTATAAATTGGAGGTGATTGCTAATAAAGGCCATATCAAAGCCTTATTCTATGTATGCAGGAGAATGAATAAAATCCAGGGTTAGGAAAGCAACGAGGAATCTCTGACTACACGTCCAGCCTATTGAGAAGCACTCGTTCATATGCATCTGATGATCTAATAGGCTATTTTGTCTTGTGTCTTTGCAGATGTGGTTTTCCCATGGAAGGCTTTTTCTCTCTGGCCAGCATACTAAACTCCTTCTCATATTTAAAATTGAACTCTGATAAGGCCTTCACTAACTCTTCTATTACTCCTCTCACCCAAAAACCTGATACTCTCTTCCTGCCAGAATGTTAGCTAATACCTATAGGTAGTTTATATAGGAGATGGAAGAATGACCCCAAGAACCTGAAGACAATAAAAATAAGAGCTCCCTTCAAGAGTTAGCTGCATACACAGTCACAGTGAAGAGTTAGAATAACTTCTGGACTATGGTAATTCCATATGAATAGAAATGCTGATATTAGCATATCTAAAGGACACTTCCAAGAGTAAAATAGCTATTAAGTTCAGGAAAGAACAAGAAGTGTCTCTAAGGCATATGTTGGTAGTCTACATTTGGGTACTAACTGTTCAGTCAATACTTATTACTACCTATCTTAGTAGCAGTTATAAAATGGTTGGTGATTTAATTCATTTCAAATAAGATTTAGATTTAGGAAGGAGAAGGGGATGTGACAGGGACTTGAGGTGCTGAGTTCCATTTGTGGAATTTTGTTTTTATGTGCCTATGTGCCTCCAGGCATGTAAACAGAGATACAAGATAGACTGCCAAGCCTAGAGGTATACATTTAGTGTTTATCAATGAACTGATGAATCTATAAGCCTTATGAGTAGGTGAGATTGCCAGGGTGAGAATAGAAAAAAACAAGTGGCAGGGACTAGGGTTCTGATTTTAAGGGAAAAGTGCTCAGCTTGTCACGATTGAGTATGTTAGCTGTTGGTTTGTCATATAAGCCTTTTGTTATTTTATTATATGTCAAGTTACATTTATTCTATACCTATTTTGTTGATAACTTATTTCATGAAAGGATATTAAATTTTGTCAAATGCTTTGCCTGCATCTATTGACATGATCATATGATTTTTATTCTTCATTCTACTAATGTGGTATATCATATTCTTTGATTTGTGTGTGTTAAATCATCCTTGCATCCCACGAATAAATACCACTTGATCATGATGTATGATCCTTTCAGTGTGCTACTGTATTTAGTTTGACAGTACTGTTTTAGTTTTCCCCGTCTACATTTTTCAGAGTTTTTGCCAGGCAATTTTCTCTTTTTGTAGTGTCCTTGTCTGGCTTTGGCAGCAGGGTAAGGCTGGTCCTGTGAAATGAGTTTGGAAATGTTCCCACCTTATCAATTTTTTGGAAGAGTTTGAGAAATAGTGACATTATTTCTTCTTTAAGTGTTTTGTAGAATTTGGCAATGAACCCATCAGGTCCTAGCTTTTCCTCATTGGAAGGTTTTAGATGATTGATACAATCTCCTTGTCGTGATTGGTCTTTTTCACTTTTCTATTTTGTCATGATTCAATTCTAGTAGGTCGTATGATTTAGAAATTATCTATTTCTTCTAGTTTACTCAATTTGTTAGTGTATAATTGTTCACGGTAGTCTTCTCTGATCCTTTGTATTTATTTACATGGTATCAGTTGTAATATCTCCTCTTTCTTTTGTAATTTTATTTGAATCCTCTTTATTTCTTGATTAATCTTGTTAAAGGTTTGGCAATTTGATTTGCTTTTTCAAAAATCACCCCAGTTTTATTGATTTTTGGTGTTTCTAGTTTGCGTTTTATTTATTTATTGTATGATTTTTAATATCCTTTTCCTTCTGTTGATTTTTAGGCTTAGTTTGTTCTTTTTCTAGTTCTTTAAGGTATAAAGTTGGGTTGTTTATTTGAGACATTTCTCTTTTCTTAATGTGGGCATATATTGCTGTTAACTTCCCTCTCAGAATTGCATTTGCTGCATCTCATAATTCTGGGTATATTATGCTTTCATCTTGTCTCAAGATAATTGTTGACTTCTCCTTTCATTTCTTCTTTGATTCATCAGTTCTTCAGTAGTGTGTTGTTTAATTTCCACATATTTGTGAATTTTTCAATTTTCTTCCTGTTATTGATTTCTAGTTTTATACTACTGTGGTCAGAAAAGATACTTATTATGATTTAATTATTTTTAATTCTGTTAAGATTTATTTTTTGTCCTAACAAAAAATCTGTTCTGAAGCATGTTCTGTATGTGCTTAAAAAGAATGTGAATTCTGCTCTCTTGGGTGAAATAGTGTTTTTTTCTGTTAGGTCCATTTGGTCTATAGTGTTATTCAAGTCTGCTTTTTTTCTATTTATTTTCTATATGGATCATCTGTCTATTATTGAAATTGGGGTGTTGAAGTCTCCTGCTATTTTTGTATTGCTGTCTATTTCTCCCTTCAGTTCTATTAATATTTGCTTTATATACTTAGGTGTTCCAATATTGTGTGCATATATATTTACAATTGTTATATCTTCTTGATGAATTGACTTCTTTATCATTATATGATGACCTTTTTTGTCTCATGTCAGTTTTTGACTTACGGTCTATTTTGAGGTATAGGATATAAATATAGCCACATTACCTTTCACTACTATTTGCATGGAATATCTTTTATTATACCTTCGCTTTCAGCTTATGTGTGTCCTTAAAGCTAAAGTGAATCCCTTGTAGGTAGTATATAATTGGATTTCTTTATTCATCCCACCACTTTATGCATTTTGATTGGATAATTTAGGCCATTTAAATACTGATAAGTAAGGATATACTGTCAGTCATCTCTCAACGTGAATGAGGGATTGGTTCTAGAACCCTCCACAGATACCAAAATCCATGATACTCAATTTCCTTATATTAAATGGCATAGCATTTGCATAGAACTTATGCACATCCTCTCATATAATTTAAATCATCTCTAGATTATTATAATACTTGATAGAAAGTAAATGCTATGTAGTTGTTAAACTGTGCTATTTTTATTGTTGCTTTTTATTATTTTTCCCCATATATTCCCATATATATATATTCCCATACATATATTCCCATATATATATTCCCATATATATATTCCCATATATATTCCCATATATATACATATCCCATAAACATATATTCCCATATGTATATATATTCCATATATATATTCCCATATGTATATATATTCCCTATATATTTCCATATATATATATTCCCATATATATATTTCCATATATATATTCCCATATATATATTTCCATATATATATTCCCATATATATATTTCCATATATATATTCCCATATATATATTTCCATATATATATATTCCCATATATATATTTCCATATATATATATTCCCATATATATATTTCCATATATATATATTCCCATATATGTATTTCCATATATATATATTCCCATATATGTATTTCCATATATATATATTCCCATATATGTATTTCCATATATATATATTCCCATATATGTATTTCCATATATATATATTCCCATATATGTATTTCCATATATATATATTCCCATATATGTATTTCCATATATATATATTCCCATATATATATTCCCATATATATATATTTCCATATATATATTCCCATATATATATATTCCCATATATATATTCCCATATATATATATTCCCATATATATATATTTCCATATATATATATATTCCCATATATATATATTTCCATATATATATATATTCCCATATATATATTCCCATATATATATATATTTCCATATATATATATTCCCATATATATATTTCCATATATATATATTCCCATATATATATTTCCATATATATATATTCCCATATATATATTTCCATATATATATATATTCCCATATATATATTTCCATATATATATATATTCCCATATATATTTCCATATATATATATTCCCATATATATTTCCATATATATATTCCCATATATATATTCCCATATATATATATATATATTCCCATATATATATTCCCATATATATATATTCCCATATATATATTTTCCCATATATATATATTCCCATATATATATATATTCCCATATATATATTCCCATATATATATTCCCATATACATATATTCCCATATATATATTTCCATATACATATATTCCCATATATATATTTCCATATATATTCCCATATATATATTTCCATATATATATTCCCATATATATATTTCCATATATATATTCCCATATATATATTTCCATATATATATATTCCCATATATATATTTCCATATATATATATTCCCATATACATTTCCATATATATATTCCCATATATACATTTCATATATATATTCCCATATATATATTTCCATATATATATTCCCATATATATATTTCCATATATATATTCCCATATATATATTTCCATATATATATATTCCCATATATATTCCCATATATATATTTCCATATATATATTCCTATATATATTTCCATATACATATATTCCATATATATATCCATACATATATTCCACATATACATTTCCATACATATATATATTTCCATATATATATTTCCATATATATTTCAACATATATATTTCCATATATATATTTCCATTTATATTTTTCCATATATATTTCCATATATATATTTTTCATATATATATTTCCATATATCTATATTTATTTCCATATATATTTCCATACATATATATTTCCATATATATATATTTCTGTATATATATATTTCCGTATATATATATTCCATATATATATTTCCGTATATATATTTCCATATATATATTTCCATATATATTTCCATATATATATTTATTTCCATATATATATTTCCATATATATATTTCCACATATATATTTCCATATATATATTTCCACATATATATTTCCATATATATATTTATATATATATTTCCATATATATACATTTCCATATATATATATTTTCACATATACATTTCCATATATATATTTCCACATATACATTTCCATATATATATTTCCACATATACATTTCCATATATATATATTTCCACATATACATTTCCATATATATATTTCCATATATACATTTCCATATATATATATTTCCACATATACATTTCCATATATATATATTTCCACATATACATTTCCATATATATATTTCCATATATATATTTCCATATATATATTTCCATATATATATATTTCCATATATATATTTCCATATATATATTTCCATATATATATATTTCCATATATATATTTCCATATATATATATTTCCATATATATATTTCCATATATATATATTTCCATATATATATTTCCATATATATATATTTCCATATATATATTTCCATATATATATATTTCCATATATATATATTTCCATATATATATTTCCATATATATATATTTCCATATATATATTTCCATATATATATATTTCCACATATATATATTTCCATATATATATATTTCCATATATATATTTCCATATATATATATTTCCATATATATATATTTCCATATATATATTTCCATATATATATTTCCATATATATATACTTCCATATATATATTTCTATATATATATTTCCATATATATATTTCCATGTATATATTTCCATATATATATTTCCATGTATATATTTCCATGTATATATTTCCATATATATTTCCATGTATATATTTCCATATCTATATATTTCCATATATATATTTCCATATCTATATATTTCCATATATATATTTCCATATCTATATATTTCCATATATATATTTCCATATCTATATATTTCCATATATATATTTCCATATACATATATCCATATATATATATTTCCATATATATATCCATATATATGTTTCCATATATATATTTCCATATGTATATATTTCCATATCTATATATTTCCATATATATATTTTCCCATATAAATATTTCCATATATATTTCCATATATATATTTCCATATATATATTTCCATATATATTTCCATACATATATTTCCATATATATATATTTCCAAATATATTTCCATATATATATTTCCACATATATATTTCCATATATATATTTCCACATATATATTTCCATGTATATATTTCCACATATATATTTCCATATATATATTTCCATATATGTATTTCCATATATATATTTCCATATATATATTTCCATATATATATTTCCATGTATATATATTTACATATATAAGTTTCCATGTATATATTTCCATATATATTTCCATATATATATTTCCATATATATTTCCATACATATATTTCTATATATATATTTCCACATGTATATTTCCATATATATATTTCCACATATATATTTCCATAGATATATTTCCACATATATATTTCCATATATATATGTCCGTATATATATTTCCGTATATATATGTCCGTATATATATTTCCGTTTATATGTGTCCGTATATATGTGTTCGTATATACGTGTCCATATATATGTGTCCATATATATGTCCATATATATGTCCATATATACATGTCCATATATACATGTCCATATATATACATGTCCATATATATACATGTCCATATATATACGTCCATATATATACATGTCCATGTATATATCCATATATATGTCCATATATATGTGTCCACATATATATGTCCATATATATCTGTGCACATATATATGTCCACATATATGTGTGCACATATATATGTCCACATATATGTGTCCACATATATATGTCCATATATATGTGTCCACATATATGTGTCCACATATATATGTCCATATATATATGGAAACATATATATGTCCACATATATATGTCCACGTATATGTCCATATATATATATGTCCACGTATATGTCCATATATATATGTCCATGTATATGTCCATATATATATGTCCATGTATATGTCCATATATATGTCCATATGTATATGTCCATATATATATGTCCATATATATTTCCATATATACATTTCCATATATGTATATATTTCCATATGTGTATATTTCCATATATATATTTCCATATATATTTCCATATATATTTCCATTTATATTTTTCCATATATATTTCCATATATATATTTTTCATATATATATTTCCATATATCTATATTTATTTCCATATATATTTCCATACATATATATTTCCATATATATATTTCCGTATATATATATTTCCGTATATATATATTCCATATATATTTCCGTATATATATTTCCATATATATATTTCCATATATATTTCCATATATATATTTATTTCCATATATATATTTCCATATATGTATTTCCACATATATATTTCCATATATATATTTCCACATATATTTTTCCATACATATATTTCCACATATATATTTCCATACATATATTTCCATATATATATTTCCGTATGTATATATTTCCATATATATTTCCATATGTATATATTTCCATATATATATTTCCATATGTATATATTTCCATTTATATATTTCCATATGTATATATTTCCATATGTATATATTTCCATGTTTATATTTCCATATCTATATTTCCATATGTATATATTTCCATATATATATTTCCATATGTATATATTTCCATATATATATTTCCATATATATATCCATATATATTTCCATATGTATATCCATATATATTTCCATATATAGTCATATATATATTTCCATTTATATATATTTCCATATATATATTTCCATATATATATTTCCATATATATATTTCCATATAGATATATTTCCATATAGATATTTCCATATATATTTCCATATATAAATATTTCCATATATATATTTCCATATATATATTTCCATATATATATTTCCATATATATTTCCATATATATATATTTCCATATATATTTCCATATATATATATTTCCATATATATATTTCCATATATATATATTTCCATATATATATTTCCATATATATATTTCCATATATATATTTCCATATATATATTTCCATATATATATTTCCATATATATATTTCCATATATATATTTCCATATATATTTCCATATATATATTTCCATATATATTTCCATATATATATTTCCATATATATTTCCATATATATATTTCCGTGTATATATTTCCTTTTATATATTTCCGTATGTATATTTCCTTTTATAT
This sequence comes from Pan troglodytes, assembly GCF_028858775.2. Classification (NCBI taxonomy): domain Eukaryota; kingdom Metazoa; phylum Chordata; class Mammalia; order Primates; family Hominidae; genus Pan; species Pan troglodytes. Next base: position 91,162,385 of record NC_086015.1, read on the forward strand.
ATTTCCGTATATATATTTCCATATATATATTTCCATATATTTATATTTCCATATATATATTTCCATATTTATATTTCCATATATATATTTCCATATTTATATATTTCCTTATATATATATTTCCATATATATATATATTTGAGATGGAGTCTCGCTCTGTCTCCCAGGCTGGAGTGCGGTGACGCCGTCTTGGCTCAATGTAAGCTCTACCTCCCGGGTTCAGGGCATTCTCCTGCCTCAGCCTCCCGAGTAGCTGGGACTACAGGCGCCTGCCACCATGCCTGGCTAATTTGTTTATTTTTAGTAGAAACAGGGTTTCACCGTTTCCCCACATATTTTTAGTCCATACTTGGTTGAATTTGTAGCTGCAGAACCCATGGATATGGCATGCTGATAGTACTCCTGTCATTATATTGATTTCTGACTGTTTTTTGCTTCCTTTTTTCTATTCTTCTATTGTGAATTAGGTGATTTTCTCTAATGTTTTGCATTGATTTATTTGTCTTTATCTTTTATGTATCTACTACAAGTTTTTTCTTTATGGTTACCATAAAAAGTATATAAAAGTCTTATAAGTAAAACAACTTAATTTCAACTATATACAAAAATTCTACACTTTTTCTCCTCTCCCATATTTTGTTACTGTTGTAACCATGTTTGTCTTATATGTATTGTGCATATATTGACAAATTATTGTAGCTGTAATTATTTTTAATTCTTTTGTCTTTTAACTTTTATGCTAGAATTAAAAGTGATTTATGTATTACCATTATAGTATTAGAGCAATATGAATTTGACCATATTCTAACCTTTACGGTAAGTTTTATTTTTTTTATGTTTTCATGATGTTAGTTAGCAGGGGATGTCCTGCAGCCTAGGTCTGTGGGAGAGGCACCTGATATGATTTGGCTGCGTCCCCATCCAAATCTCATCTTGAATTGTACTCCCATAATTCCCATGTGTTGTGTGAGGGACCCAGTGGGAGATTATTTGAATCATGGGGGCGGTTTCCCTCATACTGTTCCTTTGGTAGTGAGTAAGTTTCAAGAGATCTGATGATTCTATCGGGGGTTTCCACTTCTGCATCTTCCTCATTTTACCTTGCTGCCACCATGTAAGAAGTGCCTTTTTCCTCCTACCATTATTCTGAGGCATCCCCAGCCATGTGGAACTGTAAATCCAATTAAACCTCTTTTTCTTTCCAGTCTCAGGTATGTCTTTATCAGCAGCATGAAATGGACTAGTATGCTAAATTGGTACCAGTAGAGTGGGGCATTGATGAAAATATAACTGAAAATGTGGAAGCGACTTTGGAACTGGGTAACAGGCAGAGGTTGGAATGGTTGGGAGGGCTCAGAAGAAGACAGGAAAGCGTGGGAAGGTTTGGAACTTCCTAGAGACTTATTGAATGGCTTTGTCCAAAAGCCTGATAGCAATATGGACAGTAAGGTACAGGCTGAGGTGGTCTCAGATGGAGATGAGGAATTTGCTGGGAGCTGGAGCAAAGGTAACTCCTATTATGTTTTAACAAAGGGATTGGTGGCATTTTGCCCCTGCCCTAGAGATCTGTAGAACTTTGAACTTGACAGGATGATTTAGGGTATCTGAAGAAATTTTTCTAAGCAGCAAAGCATTCAAGAGGTGACTTGTGTGCTGTTAAATGCATTCCGTTTTGTAAGGGAAGCAGAGCACAAAAGTTTGGAAAATTTGCATCCTGACTATGTGATAGAAAAGAAAAAACCCATTTTCTGAGGAGAAATTCAAGCCAGCTGCAGAAATTTGCATAACTAATGAGGAGCTAAAAGTTAATCACCAAGACAGTGGGGAAAATGTCTCAGGGCACATCAGAGGTCTTCATAGCAGCCCCTCTCATTACAGATCTGGAGGCCTAGGAGAAAATGGTTTCATGAGCTGAGCCCAGGGTCCCCAGGCTATGTACAACCTAAGGACATGGTGCTATGTGTCACAGCTCCTCCAACTGTGGCTGAAAGGGGCCAACATAGAGCTCGAGTTGTGACTTCAGAGGGTGCAAGCCTCAAGCCTTGGCAGCTTCCATGTGCTATTGAGCCTGCAAGTACACAGAAGTAAAGAATTGGGGTTTGAGAACCTCTGCCTAGATTTCAGAAGATGTAGGAAAATACCTGGATGTCCAGGCAGAAGTTTGCTGCAAGAGTGGGGTGCTCAAGGAGAACCTCTGCTAGGGCAGTGTAGAAAGGAAATGTGGGATCAAAGCCTCCACACAGAGACCCTACTGGGGCACCACCTAGTGGAGCTATGAGAAGAGGGCCACTGTCTTCCAGACCCCAGAATGGTAGATCCACCAACAGCTTTCAACATTCATCTGGAAAAGCCACAGGCACTCAACACCAGCCTGTGAAAGCAGCTGGGAGGGAGGCTGTGCCCTACAAACCCACAGTGGTGGAGCTGTCCAAGACCATGGGAACCCATCTCTTGCATCAACATGACCTGAATGTGAGACCTGAAGTCAAAGGAGATCATTTTGGAGCTTTAAAATTTGACTGCCCCACTGGATTTCAGACTTGCACGGGCTCTGTAACCCTTGTGTTTTGGCCAATTTCTCCCATTTGCAATGACTGTATTTACCCAATACCTGTACCCCAATTGTATCTAGGAAGTTACCAGTTTGCTTTTATTTTACAGGCCCATAGGCAGACGGGACTTGCCTTGTCTCAGATGAGACTTTGGATTGTGGACTTTTTAGTTAATGCTGAAATGAGTCAAGATTTTGCAGAACTATTGGGAAGGCATGATTGGTTTTGCGATGTGAGGACAAGAGATTTGGAGGGGCCAGAGGCAGAATGATATGGTTTGGCTCTATCCCCATCCAAATCTCATCTTGAATTATACCTCCAGAATTCCCAAGTGTTGTGGGAAGAGCCCAGTGGGAAATAATTTGAATCATGGGGTCAGCTTCCCCCATTCTGCTCTCTGGGCAGTGATTAAGTCTCACAAGATCTGATGGTTTTATCAGAGTTTTCTGCTTTTGCATCTTCCTCATTTTCTCTTGCCACCACCATGTAAGAAGTGCCTTTCACCTCCTGCCATGATTCTGAGGCCTGCCAAGCCATGCGGCACTGTAAGTCCCATTAAACCTCTTTTCCTTCCCAGTCTCGGGTATGCTTTATCAGCAGTGTGAAAACAGACTAATATAGTACTCTAGCTCATTATTGAGTTTCACTGAAGCAGAACTGGCCCCTGGGTTGGCTAGAGGATGAAGCTGTGGGGGCCATCTTGGACCCTGGGTCTACTGAAGCATGGGACTACAGTGGCCAGCTTGGAGCCTGGGGCCAAGGGGACCACTGTGATGACTGATGGTAAAGAAGTTGGCCTGACGCTGTAATGAGCCTGGAGTCTGGGTCCAAAGGAGCCAGCCTAATGCTGGTGACAGACTGGGATGTTTATTTCTGTTGTTGAGTTGTAACAGTTCTTTACATGTTCTGGCTATTACATCCTCATCTGATATATAATTTGCAAATATTTTAATCCATCCTGTGGGTATTTTCACTCTCTTGGTAGTATTCTTTGATGCACAAACTTTTTTTTTTATTTTGGTGAAGAAAAACAATGTATTTAATTTTTCTTTTGTTGCCTTGCTTTTAGTGACATATTTAAGAAACTATTGGCCAAATCCCTGGTCATGAAGATTTTCTCTCATGCTTTCTACTAACATGTTTATAGTTTTAGCTCTTAAATTTAGGTATGCTCTATTTTAAATTAAGTTTTGTACCTGGTGTGGGGTCCTGTGTTCTTAATACTGAATATGTTTTGTATTCATGGCCCCAAGTGAAAATTTATGATTAGCTGAGTTAGATTCACACTTCATCCTACTGTCATCTCTCAGCCCCAGTGAATTTCCAGGAAAGTAGGTATGAAGGATACATGGCTTCTTATATATCTATGTCTATATGTATCTATATATCTATATCTATATATCATATCATATATATATCATATCAGTGGTCACCAGGGATTGGGGGGAAGAGGGGACGGAAGTATGTATAGGCAGAGCACAGAGCATTTCTAGAGCACTCAAAACATTCTCTGTGACTAGGATAGTGGATATCATTGTACATTTGTTTTGCTGAAAGATTGAGTGAGATGAGAGCTAAAAATTTTCTTTAAATGTTATAGCATGAAATCACCATGGACCTCACCAAGAGCTCTTGTGTTGAAGATACTCAATTAGAAAAAGTTGGGGAGTGAATAAGTAGTGCAGAAATGGAAAGAAAATGTATAGACAACACTTTCAAGATAATAAGGGAAAAAGAAAGCAAATTATGAAAGGAGTAATTTTTGTTTTCTTTAAAGATGAGATTAGAAAGAAGGAATAATCTAAGTTTATTTAAAAGTCAGAAGTATAAGAAACCACAGTACGGACAGTGAAAGGACTAGAACCAGAAAAAAAAGAAAAGGATGGATATATTTATATATACTTTTGTAGGTTTAGTGTCAGAAAATTGAGAGTTCCTATCCAATTACTTGCATTTTCTCAGGAAAGTAAGAAGCCATGTCTTCTGCTAATAGTGTATGTGAGTGTGAAAGCTGGTAGGAAGGAGTTTCGATAAGATGATGACCACTGTACAAAACAGACAAAATATCTTCCTTGGTATAATTTACAAAGATATTTATTAAAACAATGAACAAGAGATTTTACATTGTATGACAAAAAAAGTGAAAATAGGAAAGAGTAGTGCATCTATAATGAAAGAGTCATAGGGCTGGAATTTCTGATTATGGATGAAAGTTTCTAGTGGGAATAGCGAGAAAGGAATTTGAGTGAAGAGGAATGCCATTAAATCTCTGCCAAATTCTTCAGAGAGTAGGGGACAGGGGGAAGGATTGACCAAAGTATCAGGAGAAGAGAAAATAGATAAGAAGAGGTAAAAGATAATTGAACATAATGGTATAAATCTTAATGATGTAGGAAGTTTTATTAAACTCATCATAAATACAATGATTATGTAATAATCATCATGGAGCTGCAATGGAAAGGAAAAAAATGATGCAATTCTGCCTCCTGACCATCAGGGAAATAAGCTCAAAAGGAAAAGATGCAGAGGAAGTGGCATCCTCAAAGAGGAGGTAAGTGTAAGCTGGGGGAATGCAAGAAAAGTAGCTGGCACATGATTTGTGACTCTTCATTAAATTGAGTCCCAATGATTTCTTGGACAAAAATGAATATTGAGTACTCAGTGCACAGAGGACATATTTCAACCTGTTTGAGATGGCACTTGGCAAGCAATAGAGGTTCTATCAAAGACTAACTCGGCTGGCACTACATCAGCATATGGTCCACTAGGCTGTGTGAAAATTGACAAAATGGAGTCATGCAAATGAGGGTCACACAGCCATCTTTCCTTGCTCTGCTACTCTGCTAACATAGCAATATTCTAATTAGGTGGCTTCTCATACAGGTTTCTTACAGAGAGGGAATATGCTTGGAAAACAAATATGAATGTCTAACCTTCATATAATTGTATTTCTTACTAGAAATTAATGAATTCATATATTTATATATAGGTTTTATACATTTTTTTTTGTGAACATTGTGAGGGTAAATCAGAAACCTCAGGGGATCAATTCTGGAACACTGGAACATTCAGACACAGCCAGAGTTTTAGCCAACTCTGGATTTACTTTTATTACTGAAAACAAGTCTATTATCACTGAATGTATCTATAGCCTGAGAGCCTCTATAATAATGGAGCCTGAGAGCCTCCATTGCCCTGAAAATAAACTATAGCTTCTATGTGTGTCTTGCCTACAAATCCATGTTTGGAAGACAGAAATGATGTCTTATTTGTTTTATATCTGCAGTATCTAGAGCAGTGCCTAGTATGTGTGAAACAAATATGTAATAGTTTTTGAAATGAATTGAATAGTTACTCCAATGGTGACATTGCAGGAAAAGAAAGATCTTTTCCACTGAACAAGATTATAATATTCATAAGCATCTAACAATTACTTTCTTTGAGATCTAAAGAGCAGGTTTCTTATGTGGCAGAATGCACTATGTGGAAGGACTATGTGGCATGTTCTTTTGTCTAACAGGTCTCTGTGGCAGGTTGTACTAAATGGCTGATATATACAACATGTTGAACTATATGACAGATCATGTCATTATTCATTTTGCAGAATGGGGTCTTTAGATTTTTGAAACAGCTTGTCTTCTTGCCCCTTTAAATGGTGTGGTATGGGTGGGCACCATGACAATTTGCCCAGCTATTTCAATGGATATCCTAAAACTTTTTTTAAAGGTTTAAATGGCAGGTTTAACACAGGTTTTGTTTATATGTGTCTGATCTTATGTAGTATGTGCTTAGAACAGAATACTTAACACATAAATGATTTTGATACTCAAGCTGCAAGCATTAAATAATTCTGTCCAATATTTTGGAGATTTCTCATCCGTATTATAGCAAATGAGCACTTTCCAAGGCAAGAAATTTAGTAGCAACCTTTTTAGATCAAAATACAAAATACTTTTTTTTTTCTGACTGCAAGTAAACTATGAAGAACATACAGTTTTTTCTAAAGCTAATTTATAGGTTATTGAATTTTTCTTAGTGTTTACTTCCATTGTTTATTTTAGCAAGTAAGTTTTAATAAGATGAAGAGAAATGCAAGAGTCAGGAAATTGGGCAGATAACTAAAATTATCTTCCTAAGACATAAGGCAATTGCTGACATTTGCCTTCCTCAAGGGCCAAACAGCCAACCAACAGTGTCCTTGGGAGCAGAGCTGAGTTTCTAAACCTACGGCTAGAAACATGGAGATCCAAATCCATATATGGAGATACCTCACAGAAGGAAAAAAAGCAGGAATAAACTCTTGGGAAAGAAAGAATCAGACCCACTTGGACAAAACAAAGAACTTGGTCAATCAGACAAGAATTGTGAGCCCCTCACACTTTGTGCCCAAATCTGAGCTAGCATAAGATGCAGTTATAGAAGAAAAAAAAAAAAGGCATTCTTATCTTTAGAAAACATGTTGTCCAGCATAGATGTAAGGGTGAAAGTCCAAAATTGAGCCATATACAACTACTAAGGAATAACCATGCACTGATCAATGAAATAATAAAAGCAAATATAAAATGAGCTCAAAGAAGAGATAGAACTTTATATAGACTGGAGATCAAGACAGTCAAGATTCCTAGCTACAGTTAAATACAGCTGTTGCAGAGAGAAGCTTGCCAAGGCTAAACCACTGCTTTTACATGCTTTTGCAAGTTAATATTTTTTTTTGCCATTAGTTAACTCATTTCCCCTAAAGTTCTTAGAAAAATAATAAACACAGTGGAATTGGCTGTCGTAACATGGACAGAGTTTTCTTTCAATGAAATTGTTTTCAGTTTTGTTTTTTCTTTTTTTTCTTTTTTTTTTTTTTTTAACAATCACCAAATCACCATCATTAAAACATTCTTTTCTCTCCTTTTCTAGATGGGGCTATCATGTAGACATAATCCTAAATAAGATGAACTACTCATTAGATGAATGGCAATTTGTCAGTGATTTATTAACTAAGAATTGGGCACGCTCACCTTAAAACATAAATTTAAGTCATTGTTATCTTTTTGCTTCACTTCACTGTAAATTTCTTTACATTATTTTTTGCTGGAAAATTTCTGAATTTGATTTATCCAGTACTTTCAAAAACTCATATTAAAGACAAATGAGTAGATACTGAGCATATCTCATAAAACATGTTTGAAAAATAATTTTTGAGAGATAGAAAACCTTTTTGGTCAACCCTGCAGTTGGTTTTCAAAGGTCATTTTTTTTCAACCCAAATTCAATTAGTCTTATAAAATGTAAGTTAATCATGTCCATCCAATTCCCAACATATCCTGATCCAGAAGCATGTGGAGCTGGTGATAGGTACATGGAAAATAACAAATATGCCTTTAGTTTCCTCCTGGCCATTCCACTTGATGAAGTCCAATTAACTTAAGAAGAATTTGGTCTTCTAGAGAAAATTTCAGTGACTATTGAAGTAAAAGACTATTGCCTCTGAGAAGGCAGTTTAGGAGAATAATCAGTGTTTATTTATACCATAAGGTAGATTTTGTAATGTCCTTTTATTAGCGTTTTAAAAAATCATAAATGGATGAAAATGCATTTGAGAAATTTTAACAAAAAAAACCCAAATTCAAAATAATTATAATCATTTTGTATTTAGATACTTAAAAATTGCTCTTAATGTTTTTTCTTATATAGTAACTTTCATATCTTATATTCAGTCAGATATTCTTGGGAATACTGCAAAATCTCATGATTTATTTTGTTTTAACATTTTGAGATTAAAAACATTCAGATGAGAAAAAAAGCTATAAGTAGTATCATAAAATTTTCTGAAATACAAGATCCTTTGGGTGAAACTTGACTGATATTAGTATTTTATAATAAAAACAGTATTTTTGCTACTTCATTGAATTGAATTCACCTCCATAAAGTTTATAGGAAGCTATAACTATTAAAAAATAGCAAAGAGGTCTTTATTACAGGAAAATGCAGATACCCACCCCCCCTTTTTTTTAATCAAATAAGTCAAGCTCGTTAAGGAAGTTAAAAACAAAGTTTCTTTTTTATGGTTCCACTAACAGGTTTCTGTAGGCTGAAAATGGACTCTAATCCTGTTGACTGGCAGTGCATTTTTATTTTGCCTGGCTCTCCTGCCCCTGCCCTGCTGAAAACACACATGGCTGGACAAAACGCTTGAAAACAGTGATCTCATTGTGATGGTCCCTAACTCTGGCCTTAGTGCTGTTAGATGATTGAGAAGCACAACTTGCTTCACAGATGTGGAAACCGTGTAATTCTGGGCTTCCTCCAGGAAAGAATGAGCTTTGATAGGCTGGAACTAAAGCTTTTCTAAAGGTATAAAATAACCGTGAATTTCCTATTACTATGGACAACTATTTCAGATATTCACAGCCAATTTAAGCATGGTGGCTAACAGCTGTTCATGATATTGCTGCCTTAGAGTATATATACCTTCTAGTAAGAGTGAGAGGTACATTCCTCACTCTCTTTTTTTTTAGGAAATTATAACCATGTTATTTTCTTAAAAAATATCTAGTACACTAGTTTACTTGTTTTGTTTAGTTCTGAACATTTATATAAAAGTTTTATAAGTAATGTGAGGAGACACTATATACTTCATTTATAAATGTTGGGATTTTGCCTCTAAATCACATCTAATATTTTAAGAATTTTTAAAAATTTAATACAAATTTGTCTTATTTACAAAGTTTGAGAAGTAGCTTTCTACTTTTTCTCAATTCAGCTAAGAAAACTCACTTTGATGCTATAGGTCCCTATACCTAGAGATGCAACCCATATAAACTAGGGTATTTTTTCAATTTCCTTTTAATTGTTATCATTAATAGAACTTTAGTTCACAGAGAAAATCAAATACAACAAAAAGGGAAATAACTTTTATATGTACTGTTAAAAATTCTATTTTGTTTCATTGAATGTGTAACATTTTGAGTATCTACATTCAATCTCGCTCTCCCTCTCTCAACCTAGAGAAAACTTTTATTATAATCATATAAAGTTTTAGCATTAATTTAGATCTGTGAAATTGGCTTCAACTTGTGAAATATTAATGCCATAGATAACAAAAGCATAGGATATAATGTTTTATACGTATTATTCAATAACAGCAGAAGATGATGATGTTGGAGGAGCAGGTAAAATTTAGGTGCAAGCTAAACTCTAACGTGAACTTCTGGAAAAAGAAATCATGCAATAATCATTTTTTTTTCTCTTCAAACACAGAAGTCTTTCAATGCGAAAATGAATTGCCTTGGCTTCAGGGGACAATTTGTACCCATGGTTACTGTACATTGGAAAAGTGCTTGTATACTTAAATAGATGACTAAGTCTACTTTTGTACCCTGCAAATCATTTTATATTCAGCACTTCAATTAATTATTGTTTACATCCAATTGAGGGAAACTTATGAGAATTGGAGTACTGAATATACTTAGGTCGTCTTGTACTTGCAAGACTTTTTCCTGGATTGCTTTGGGAACCCAGATTGATAAATTAAAAAATGTTATTGCATTTGTTTAAATGATCATATTTCCATATCACAATCAAGGGCTATTATTGTTTTATAAAATATATCTAATTATTAACTACATGATCTAACAAAATGTTCATGCAAGCTTAGATTAACTATGCATGCATTTCCAATTCGTTTTAAAAGGTGTATTTGGTTTGGTCTTGTGTTGTTTCTTTATTTTTATTGTTATACTTTAAGTTCTGGGATACATGTGCAGAATGCACAGGTTTGTTACATAGGTATACATGTGCCATGGTGGATTGCTGCACCCATGAACCCGTCATCAACATTAGGTATTTCTCCTAATGCTATCCCTCCCCTTGCTCCCCTTCCTCAACAGGACCTGATATGTGCCCATATGTTCTCATTGTTCAACTCCCACTTATGAGTGAGAACATGCGGTGTTTGGTTTTCTGCTCCTGTGTTAGTTTCCTGAGAATGATGGGTTCCAGCTTCATCCATGTCCCTGCATAGGACATTAACTCACTCTTTTCTATGGCTGCATAGTATTCCATGGTGTATACGTGCCACATTTTCTTTATCCAATCTAACATTGATGGGCATTTGGGTTGGTTCCAAGTCTTTGCTATTGTGAATAGTGCTGCAGTAAACATACGTGTGCATGTGTTTTTATAGCAGAATGATTTATAATCCTGTGGGTATATACCCAGTAATGGGATCGCTGGGTTATATGGTATTTCTAGTTCTAGATCCTTGAGGAATCGCCACATTGTCTTCCACAATGGATGAACTAATTTACACTCCCTCCAACCAGTGTAAAAACGTTCCTATTTCTCCACATCCTCTCCAGCATCTATTGTTTCCTGACTTTTTAAAGATTGCCATTCTAATTGGCATGAGATGGTATCTCTGTGGTTTTGATTTGCATTTCTCTAATGACCAGTGATGATGAGCTTTTTTTTATATGTTTCTTGGCCACATAAATGTGTTCTTTTGAGAACTGTCTGTTCATATCCTTTGCCCAGTTATTGATGGTTTTTTTTTTCTTGTTAATTTTTTTAAGTTCCTCATAGATTCTGGATATTAGCCCTTTGTCAGAAGGATAGATTGCAAAAATATTCTCCCATTCTGTAGGTTGTCTGTTCACTCTGATAATACTTTCTTTTGCTGTGCAGAAACTTTTTAGTTTAATTAGATCCATTTTGTCCATTTTAGCTTCTGTTGCAATTGCTTTTGGTGTTTTAGTCATGAAGTCTTTGCCCATGCCTATGTCCTGAATGGTATTGCCTAGGTTTTCTTCTAGGGTTTTTATGGTTTTAGGTCTTATGTTTAAATCTCTAATCCATCTTGAGTTGATTTTTGTATAAGGTGTAAGGAAGGGGTCCAATTTCAGTTTTCTGCATATGGCTAGCCAGTTTTCTCAATACCACTTATTAAATAGGGAATCCTTTCCCCATTGCTTATTTTTGTCAGGTTTGTCAAAGATCAGATGGTTATAGATGTGTGGTGTTATTTCTGAGGCCTTTGTCCTGTTCCATTGGTCTATATATCTGTTTTGGCACCAGTACCATGCTGTTTTGGTTACTGTAGTATTGTAGTATAGTTTGAAGTCACGTAGCATGATGCCTCCAGCTTTGTTCTTTTTGCTTAGGATTGTCTTGGCAATGCGGGCTCTTCTTTGGTTCAATATGAAATTTAAAATAGTTTTTTTCTAATTCTGTGAAGAATGTCAATGGTAGCTTGATGGTAATAGCATTGAATCTATAAATTACTTTGGGCAATATGGCCATTTTCACAGTATTGATTCTTCCTATCCGTGAGCATGGAATGTTTTTCCATTTGTTTGTGTCCTCTCTTATTTCCTTGAGCAGTGGTTTGTAGTTCTCCTTGAGGAGGACCTTCACATTCCTTTTAAGTTGTATTCCTAGGTATTTTATTCTCCTTGTGGCAATTGTGAATGGGAGTTTGCTCATGACTGGCTCTCTGTTGGTCTATTATGGGTGCATAGGAATGCTTGTGATTTTTGCACATTGGTTTTTGTATCCTGAGACTTTGCTGAAGTTGCTTATCAGATTAAGAGGTTTTGGGGCTGAGACAATGGGATTTTCTAAATATACAATAATGTCATCTACAAACAAACATAATTTGATTTCCTCTCTCTATTTGAATACCATTTATATCTTTGTCTTGCCTGATTGCCCAGGCTGGAATTCCAACACTATGTTGAATAGGAATGGTGAGAGAGAACATCCTTGTCTTGTGCCTGTTTTCAAAGGGAATGCTTCCAGCTTTTGCCCACTCAGTATTATATTGGCTGTGGGTTTGTCATGAATAGCTCTTATTATTTTGAGATGTGTTCCATCAATGCCTAGTTTATTGAGTGTTTTTAGCATGAAGGGGTGTTGAATTTTATTGAAAGCCTTTTCTGTATCTATTGAAATAATAATGTGGTTTTTGTCATCGGTTATGTTTATGTGATGAATTTCATTTATTGATTTGCATATGCTGAACCAGACTTGCATTCCAGGGGTGAAGCCGACTTGATAGTGGTGGATAAGCTTTTTAATGTGCTGCTAGATTCAGTTTGCTTGTATTTTATTGAAGATTTTCACATCGATGTTCATCAGGTATATTGGCCTGAAATTTTCTTTTTTTGCTGTGTCTCTGCCAGGTTTTGGTATCAGCATGTTGCTGGCCTCATAGAATAATTTAGAGAGGAATTGCTCTTTTTCTATTGTTTGGAATACTTTCAGAAGGAATGGTACGAGCTCCTCTTTCTACCTCTGGTAGAATTTGGCTGTGAATTTGTCTAGTCCTGGGCTTTTTTTGGTTGGTAGGTGATTAATGACTGCCTCAATTTCAGAACTTGTTATTGGTCTATTCAGGGATTCGGCTTCTTCCTGGTTTAGTCTTGGGAGGGTGTATGTGTCTAGGAATTTATCCATTTCTTCTAGATTTTCTAGTTTATTTGTGTAAAGGTGTTCATAATATTCTCTGAGGGTAGTTTGTATTTCTGTGGGATCAGTGATGATCTCCCCTTTATCATTTTTATTGTGTCTATTTGATTCTTCTTTTTTCTTGTTTATTAGTCTGGCTAGTAGTCTATCTATTTTGTTAATCTTTTCAAAAAACCAGCTCCTGAATTCATTGCTTTTTTAAAGGGTTTTTCATGTCTCTATCTCTTTCAGTTCTGCTCTGATCTTAGTTATTTCTTGTCTTCTGCTATCTTTTGAATTTTTTTTCTCTTGCTTCTATAGTTCTTTTAATTGTGATGTTAGGGTGTTGATTTTAGATCATCCCCACTTTCTCCTATGGGCATTTAGTGCTATAAATTTCCCTCTAAACCCTGCTTTAGCTGTGTCCCAGAGATTCTGGTACATTGTGTCTGTGTTCTCACTGGTTTCAAAGAACTTATTTATTTCTGTCTTAATTTTGTTATTTACCTGTAGTTGTGTGGTTTTGAGTGAGTTTCCTAATCCTGAGTTCTAATTTGATTGCACTGTGCTCTGAGAGACTATTGTTGTAATTTCCATTCGTTTGCATTTGCTGAGGAGTGTTTTACTTTCAATGATGTGGTCTCTTTTAGAATAAGTGCTATGTGGTTCTAAGAAGAATGTATATTCTGTTGATTTGGGGTACAGAGGTCTGTAAATGTCTATTAGGTCTACTTGGTCCAGAGCTGAGTTCAAGTCCTGAATATCCTTGTTAATTATCTGTCTCATCGATTTGTCTAATATTGACATTGGGGTGTTAAAGTCTCCCACTCTTATTGTGTGGGAGTCTAGGTCTCTTTGTAGGTCTCTAATAACTTGCTTTATAAATCTGGCTGCTCCTGTACTGGGTGCATATATATTTAGGATAGTTAGCTCTTCTTGTTGCATTGATCCCTTTACCATTATGTAATGCCATTCTTCATCTTTTTTGATCTTTGTTGCTTTAAAGTCTGTTTTATCAGAGACTAGGTTTGCAACCTCAGCTTTTTTTTCTGCTTCCCATTTTCTTGGTAAATCTTTCTCCATCCCTTTATTTTCAGCCTATTTGTGTCTTTGCAAGTGAGATGGGTCTCCTGAATACAGCACAACAATGGGTCTTGACTCTATCCAATTTGCCAGTCTGTGTCTTTTAATTGGGGCATTTAGCCTGTTTACATTTAAGGTTAATATTATTATGTATAGATTTGATCCTGTCATTATGATGCTAACTGGTTATTTTGCCCATTAGTTGATGCAGTTTCTTCATGGCATTGATGGTCTTTACATTTTGGTTTGTTTTTTGCAGTGGCTGGTACCAGTTTTTCCTTTCCATATTTAGTGTTTCCTTCAGGAGCTCTTGTAAGGCAGGCCTGGTGGTGACAAAATTCCTCAGCATTGTCTGTAAAGGATTTTATTTCTCCTTCACTTATGATGCTTAGTTTGGCGACTATGAAATTCTGGGTTGAAAATTATTTTCCTTAAGAATGTTGAATATCAGCCCCCACTCTCTTCTGACTTGTAGGGTGTCTGCAGAGAGATCTGCTGTTGGTCTAATGGGCTTCCCTTTGTGGGTAACCCGACTTTTCTCTCTGGCTGCCCTTAATATTTTTTCCGTCATTTCAACCTTGGTGAACCTGATGACTATGCGTCTTGGAGTTTCTCTTCTCAAGGAGTATCTTTGTGGTTTTCTCTGTATTTCCTGAATTTGAATGTTGGCCTGTTTTGCTAGGTTGGGGAAGTTCTTCTGGATAATATCCTAAAGTGTGTTTCCAAACTTGGTTCCATTCTCCCCATCACTTTCAGGTACACCAATCAAACGTAGGTTTGGTCTTTTCACATAGTCCCTTATTTCTTGGAGGCTTTGTTCATTCCTTTTCATTCTTTTTTACCTAATCTTGTCTTCACACTTTATTTCATTAAGTTGATCTTCAATCTCTGATACCCTTTCTTCTGCTTGATCAATTTGGCTATTGATACTTGTGTATCCTTCACGAAGGTCTTATGCTGTGTTTTTCAGCTCCATCAGATCATTTATGTTCTTCTCTACATTGGTTATGCTAGTTAGCAATTCCTCTAACCTTTCATCAAGGTTCTTAGCTTCCTTGCATTGGGTTAGAACATGCTCCTTTAGCTCAGAAAAGTTTGTTATTACCTACCTTCTGAGGCCTACTACTGTCAATTCATCAAACGCATTCTCCATTAGTTTTTTCCCTTGGTGGCAAGGAATTGTGATCCTTTGGAGGAGAAGAGGCTTTCTGTTTTTTGGAATTTTCAGTCTTTTTTCACTGTTTTTTTCTCAACTTTGTGGATGTATCTACCTTTGGTCTTTGATGTTGGTGACCTTAGGATGGAGTTTTTGTGGGGTCATCCTTTTTGTTGATTTTGATGCTCTTGCTTTCTATTGGTTAGTTTTCCTTCTAACAGTCAGGCCCCTCTTCTGCAGGTTTGCTGGAGTTTGCTAAGGGGTCCACTCCAGATCCTCTTTGCCTGGGTATCACCAGCAGAGGCTGTAGAACAGCAAAGATTGCTGCCTGCTCCTTCCTCTGGAAACTTTGTCCCAGAGGGGCACCTGCCAGATGCCAGCCGGAGCTCTCCTGTATGAGGTGTCTGTCAACCTCTGCTGGGAGGTGTCTCCCTGTCAGGAGACATGGGGTCAGGGACCCACCTGAGAAGGCAGAATGTCCCTTAGCAGAGCTTGAGCCGAGCATTGTGCTGGGAGATCCATTGCTCTCTTCAGAGCCAGCAGGCAGGAACATTTAAGTCTGCTGAAGCTGAGCCCACAGCCGCCCCTTTCCCCAGGTGCTCTGTCTTTGAGAAATGGGAGTTTTATCTATAAGCCCCTGACTGGGGCTGCCGCCTTTCTTTCAGAGATTCCCTACCCAGAGAGGAGGAATCTAGAGAGGCAGTCTGGCTACAGAGGCTTTGCCCAGCTCTGGTAGGCTCCGCCCAATCCAAACTTCCAGGTGGCTTTGTTTACACTGAGCTAGAAATGCAGAAATCACCTGCCTTCTGCATTGGTCTCCCTGGGAGCTGCAGACAGGAGCTGTTCCTATTTGGCCATCTTGCCTGGGAATCCTCATGTTGTTTCTTAAAGGAGAAGACCTAGTAATAAAAACAGAAATGCCTTTTAAATATTTTAACAATGATGGTTGATAGAAAAGATAAGTTATTGAGAAATGTTTTTATATTTTAATTTTAAAAATCATTATTGTTGTAATCAATATAGAATTGTATATTTTACAGCAAAATGTTAATGCACATCAGTGTTATTAAAACTCATTTGTAGTACAGCAAACCAACATGGCACATGTATACCTATGTTTCAAATCTGCATGTTGTGCACATATACCCTAGAACTTAAAGTATAATAATAAAAGTAAAATAAAATAAAATAAAAATAAAAATAAAAAATCTTGAAATAGAAAAACAAAAATGAAAAAGTCATTTGTACTTCTCCAAAAATAACTTTCTATTTGTCTTGAAGAGTATTTAACTTTATGGTATCTGATTTTTAACCCATCTCAAATTTAATATTAAATCTTGGAAATAACATTCGACTATATTTTTATAGTTCTAAAGTATATTAATGATTAACATTGCCTTATTTTGATATATTTTTTCATGATTATATTTACATACAAAATTCTAAAGCTACTTAAAACTACAAAAATGTGTTTATTTCTTCAAATACATGGATTCATTTCTCTTCAAATACATTAAATTAATAAACAATAAGCAATCTCAAACTTTTTAAACATTTGTAACTGAGCCTAAATAAACATAGTTTTGTGTTTATGTTTTCTTTGGTAAATGAATAAAATAATGCCTTCACAAAGTTATAAATTCAAATACTACAAAAGAGATCATAATGGAAAATGCTACCTTCCCACACCAATAAGAACAACTACTCTTTATATAGTATAATGTTTCCTATGGACCGGATATTAGTCTAGGTCTTCTGTGTGTAGACATATGTACATTAATTTTCACCACATCCTCATGTGGGAGGTAGTATTGTTTTCATGTTACAGATGATGAAACTGAAGCAAAAAGTATTAGGTAACTTGTCCAAAGTTGCATAGTTAGTAAGGGTCAGGGTCAGAATTTATAATCAGTATTTTTACTCCAGAGGCCATGGTCTTAGTCACTACTCTGTTCTCTTTCTCTCTGAGCATTATATTCCTGATGTGACTAGTGAATTTCTTCAACAGAAAAAATAATCACTGTATCCTTCATAAATCAGATGGGTAAAAAAAATATGGATATTTTTGGCCATGTTTTTTATTACAGAACAAGTCAATGGAAGGTCATGCTATGACGGATGGATGTGTGTCTGCGCATTTGTCTGCATTTCACTGTAATAAGATTTATTTGCTCATGGTAGTTACCTTTCTCTTTATGTTAATTATTCTAACAAAAGTAAAGGGGATTAAAACATTAAACGGTCACCAAATTCTCTTGCACGTCCCTTTCAAATGTGTCTCTCAGGGCTTGGATTAAGACCTTCTCCTGCTCTGCTGTGACAATATTCTTCAAGACAGATTTCACAGTAAGGAGAAGAAGCATTTAAAAACTGAGGCATGGTGGATATTTGTGTGTGGAGAAAGGGAAGGAATAAAAGGAGACAGATCCAGGGGAACAAGGAGCAAAACATTGCAGTGGTTGTTTAAATAATCTGAATTCCACTAATAACCAAGCATTGTAGAAATAAAATGCTTTAGAATGTTGACTTGGCATTCATTTATTTGTTAACTAACAAGTTGAACATAGCTTTCACATGGGGGCCCTTTCAATTTCCCTCCTAATTTAAATTGAAGCTGTGACACATGGTTCAGTTCCAACAAATGTGACTTTCCCCCAGCCCTCAGAATCTAAGCAATGCATCTCTCAGTTTAAAAAGAAAAGTAATAATAAAATCTTTATAAGATATTATAATCTATTTGCTCCTTTGTTGAGGAATAGTGACAGTCATTTTACAGATTGGATACTGATCAGAAAATTTTTCAAATTTGCTTTGCATTCAGTTTCAGACCTGGACCACAGCTATCGATTATTAATTTGATTGGAGTGCACTTCATCTGATATAAATCTAAAACGTTGATTTAGACTGCATTTTGAATATCTCAATACATCTCTAAAATATGGAAACTCACCTAACAGCTAAACACTGCCTATTGAGGTGGGCTAAAATGTATATTTCTATTTAAGCTCATTTTTCTTATTAACACAGGAACCAGGGCTGTGTGAGTGTTGTGCTAGTAAAATCAAGTCAACCGATAGTCATTTCATACATTGTAGGCATTGTAGGGAATACTAGAGGAAAAAAAAAAAAAGACACCTGCACAATCTAATTAGAAAGGCAAGATAAATGTTCCTCTAAATTTTAAGACAATACATTATCAATTAATAGATTGTTTTATACAAATATAAGTACTACTGGAAATTGAATGTTTGAAATATCTTTTTTTTTTTTAATTTAGCCTGAGTTTCGCTTCCCAGGTTCAAGCGATTCTCCCGAATAGTTGGGACTACAGGTGTGAGCTACAATGCCTGGCTAACTTTTGTATTTTTAGTAGAGAAGGGGTTTCACCAGGTTGGCCAGGCTGGTCTCAAACTCCTGACAGGTGATCCTCTTGCTTCAGCCTCCCAAAGTGCTGGGATTACAAGAATGAGCCACCATGCCTGGCCTTGAAATATCTCTGAGGTTGAATGATTAATAAAGTTTTTGTGAAGAAAATTGTTCTAAAAAATTACATATGGTATTATGTTGCAGAAAAATAAGGAAGAGACTACAAGGGTGCAGTGGAAAATGTAGCTCTGGGATAGTGGAAGAAGAAAGCAAGGGAGAAGGGGCAATGACAGAAGTTAACTTACTACAATAAGTTATCATATTGTAGTATGATACAAAGAATTGCTAATGACGGAAGGTTTGTTTCCAGCCTCCCACTCTGCCCCAATTCATATGTTGGAGCTTAATTCCCGATGCCATAGTATTTGGAGATAGGGCTTTTGGGGGTGATTAGGTCATGAGGGTGGAGTCCTCATGGTGAAATTAGTGCTCTTATAAAAAGAGACACAAGAGAGTCTGCTTCCTCTCCCTGCTCTCCACCATGTGAGGCTACAAGGAACGGGGAGCTGGCTACAAATCAAGAAGCGGGCCCTCACCAGACACTGCATCTGCTGCCACCTTGATCTTCAAATTCACAGCTTCTAGACTGTGAGAAATACATATGTGTTGTTTAAACTGCACCATTTATGGTAGTTTACTATGGAAGCCAAAACTAAGATAAATATGTTGAGTCACCCGTCGATGATCTGGACTGGCTGATGGTGCTAAGAATCTACCTCTCAAAAAGCTTTTACTCCTAACCTCCTAAGTAAAGACATGCTATTTTCAAGTTCTTTGTTTGGGTATTTCAGGGAAGATTACTCTCTTTACTGCCTTAGAGATTCCCCTTTTTCAGGTCACCAGCGGCATCATGTTTTTCCTACTCTGCTATACTTCTGAGCCTCTCACTGTTTGATGAGCGGACCCAGTCCATGAGACTGCCCTTGTCCTAGGCTGGACAGAGCCATGCTTTCCATGTGACAGTGTATCATGTAGACCAAGCAGTATGTCGACACTTACCTGAGGTTCAGGTGTTTCCATGGAAGCTAGGGCCACTCATTCAGGTTACATGCTTAAGGACAACAGGTGCAGTCTCTTGATATGTAGCCTTATTATTATCTTCCTACCACAATCTCATCCCCTATCCAAGTCCCCTTATCTCTCAGGGGCCACACAACTTTAATTCTGCTTCCCAGACAACTATAAGGAAAAGTTTAAGCTGTTAAAAAAAAAGAAGGAGTTGAGCTGCTGTATCTTTGTATTGAAATATAAACAATTCAAAACTCAAACAGGAAAAAAAAGTTTTTTCTTTATATTTTGTAATTGATTAATTATGGGAAGGGAGCAAGCATTATTCAGTGTAAAAGGAGATGTTCCACCTGTGCCTCCAATATTTCTCTACTTGTGGCTTTTGTGATCTGTAAATCCCATCCCTCCTAGATAAGCCACAACTCTTTTGCTGCCCCATCTCCAAGATCCTAGAAGAAACTAATCTGATACAATTGTAAACTTAAATGTATATGTCCTTGGAGTACAGTGTAACCCAGATATAAAATATCCTTATGATTCTCTAAACTCCAAAATACCACCTAGAGCAGGACATAAATAATGAAATTTAAGTGAGAATATTGCTCAGATATTTAACTTGAGTGGTTACCTGGGAGCGTGCTCTCTCCCTCTCTCATTGTTTTAAGTATTTTTTTTTTCTGGTTGCATAATACAAAGTCATGTATTAACAAAATGTCAAATTGCCACAGGTTTTGGAATCTTGTAGTACCTTGTTGGCAAAGAGATACAGCAGAGAGGCTACTGTGTTTTCATTGTAAAAAGGATATCTGAAGAGGGAATGTTAACCAAAAGGGAAATATAATAACAATGTGGGGATAAAAGAAATTTTTGTTATCTTCCCTTAAAAATAATTGTTATTATGTTGAATTATAAGATATCTTTCACCGTAGCTTCGTGGGTGTTATCACAGGAGAGGAAAAAGGCTTAATAGCAAGTAAAATAATTTATATTTTTAGGAGAGCATTCATTTAGATCACACCACATATTGGCATATAAACCAGTTCCTACCAAATGAGTCCATTGAGATGACAGTACTTATTTGTTGAAATCAGTGTTGTTTTGAAAATCAATGTTGCATTTACAGTCCACTTAAAAAGTAGAATAATTTATTAGTCCTACTTTTATACCCTAAACAAACACTTAAAAAAACAACATTTAAACACTTAAAAAAAGCCATAGTATTAATTCTATTTATATGTTAGTCTACTTTAAGAATGTGCACAAATGGGAGGAAAAACCAATGGTAGAGACAGGGCAATGAAACCCAAGTCTACCCCTCACTTTATTACACTGGAGCTTCAACAAAATTGTATGAGCAATTCTCATTTTTCAGAAATGTTTGACAATCTTTTTGTTTGTTTGTTTTGTTTTTGGACACAGGGTCTCGCTCTGTTACCCAGGCTGGAGCGCAGTGGTGCGATTACAGCTCACTGCAGCCACAATTTCCTGGACTTAAGTCCTCAGCCTCCTGAATAGCTAGGACTATAGGCATGCACCACCACGCTTGGCTATTGTTTTTTTTATTTTTTTGTAGAGATGGTGTATTAGTCCAATCTTGTATTTCTATAAAGAAATAACTGAGGCTGCGTAATTTATAGATAAAAAAGTTTTAATTGGCTCATGGTTTTGCAGGCTATACAGGAAACATAGCAGCTTCTGCTTTTGGGGAGGCCTCAGGCAGCTTCCAATCATGGCAGAAAGCAAAGGGAGAATGAGTCATCTCACATGGCCAAAGCAGGAGGAAAAGAGAGGGGCAGGCACTGCACACTTTTAAACAATCAGATCTCATGAGAACTCACTATTGATGACAGCACCAAGGGGATGGTGTTAAACCATAAGAAACTGCTCCCATGACCCAATCACCTCTCACCAAGCCACACTTCCAACATCGGGAATTACAGTTTTACATAAGATTTGGATTGGGACACAGATCCAAACCATAGTAGACAGGAACTCACTGTGTTAAACAGGCTGGTCCTGAAATCTTGGGCTTAAACAATCCTCCCATCTCAGCCTCCCAAATTGTTCTCCAAAAGTGTATATGTTGAAGTCTTAAACCCCAATCCCTCAGAATATGACTGAATTTGAAGATAGGGCCATACAAAAAGTGACTAAGTTAAGATGAGACAGGTTGAGTCCTAATCCAATATGATTTGTGTCTGTAGAAAGAGGAAATCTGGACACATGCAAGAAACACCAGGGATGCATGTGCACAGAGGAATGACCATGTGAGCACATAGTGGAGGGCAACCAACTACAAGCCAAGGAGAGAGACCTCAGAAGCAACCAATCCCCCTGACACCTTGACCTTGGACTTCTCAGCGTGTAGAACTGTGAAAAAATAGATTTCTGTTGTTTAAGACACTCAGTCTTGGTACTTTTTTATGGCAGCCTAAGTAAACTAATATGTATGCATATGCAGACATAGCAAATCCTTATATAGGTATATATTCATTGCTATGTCATAGTTGTTAGAAATATGCATCAGAAAATGTTCTACAACTTTACATGCATTATTTCATTTAATCCTCAAAATATTATAGCAACAATGAGTTAGGTGCTATTTTAATGTCCATTTTACAAAGAGGAAATTGAGTCACAGGAGGTTTTAATAACTAATGTCTCACAGTCAGTCCAAAATCAGAGTTCAAACTCATAACCACTATTCTCCAAAAGAAACTTTTAAAACTAAAAAAATAAACAAATAAATAAAAATTTAGTTTTGCAGGCATATAGTGCAAATTGTACACCAATAAACCAAAAGCATGAAGCCCCAAAACTTTTGTTAAAAACAGGGAAAATTCAAGTGACTTTAAACCTAATTTAGGCATACATGAGTGCATGTTACCAGATGTATTTTTATAAGAACATTTCAATGTTCATTTTCATGAGGAATGTGGATGACATGCAATTTTTAAAGCACTAAGAGTTGCTTTTAATGCAGCCTAGCCTATAATTTTAGAGTCCCTTAGCACATTAGTTTCAAGTATCCATTGGGCAATTCCATGATCACAGACACAAAGTAGATGTAACTCAGAAGAAAATGAAAGCTAATAACTCCTTTGTCTGGTCCGTGGCTAAAATGCTCATATTTTCAACTTGAAAAGTATTTCATTCTGCCCACATCATTTTGTGTAAAGATTTCAATAGGTCAAATATCTAGATTATATTGTTTTAACAGAAACACAATTTGATAATTTGAAATGTGTTATTAAGTATTGATAGGAGAGGCCCCCAGGGTATATAAGAATTTAGAATGTTTAGCATCAATTACTTCTAAATAATTGTATCTAATAAGATAGAAATAGCATTTGAAGTTATGAAAAATAGTTATTACCACATGCCAGTTACTTTCCTAGATTATAGATGTAGAAATCAACAAGATAAAATCATTTCCTGTATTTGTCATAAATATGAGAAAAAGCCATCTCAAATTCATTTAATATTATTACTTTTCCTTGAAATGACTTTTTTGATGAAGCAGAAGGAAATGTTACCTGATGACCCAATAAATATAATCATAAATTGTAATTATTTAATTCTGCGAGTGGCAGTATTTTCTCTTATTTATACAATCTTATTCTTTGTGTGTCTTAAAATCTAAAAAATTGTACTTAGCACTTAATTATTTTCTCTAGCTATAACACTAATACATAACCATCATGGAAAATTCCCACATATTCTCCCTCCACCGCTGAAGATTAGTATCAGATATTGATATATTGCATTTCAGTTTCATATTTGTATACATGAGTATGTGCTCTCAAAGTTTGCTGCATGTATTTATTTATTCTTTTGTTTAGTTACTGTAGTCAATGTGCATGGATAACAATTCTGTTTCAGAGCAACGGAAGGCAGAAACCATAAACTCTGTATTCAGAGATTTTAAAAAAAAGTCTATTGATGGAGAGATCAAGAATCCAGATTTGGACATGCTAAGTTTGAGATGTGTATGAAACCCTCAAGTGGAAATATGTTAAGCAGGGAGCCAGATATTGAGTTGTGCAGTTCAGAAGAGAAGTCTTGTCCAGCTTTACTACATTTGGGAGTCAAACGTATTTAAGACCATGCGGCCACATAAAGCAGAAAGACATCAGTGTGGCTAGAAAACAGAAGACACCAGGGATGAGCCCTGAAGCACTTCAATATTAAAAGCATGAAAAGAAAAGAAAGGGCTGGCAAATCTGACAGAGAAGAAGCAACTAGTGAGAGAGGAGAAAAAAAGAGTGAGTTTGGAAAACCAAGTAAAAAATTTTTTTCTAAATTGTACGACTAGAAGAGATAGTTTCAGCTTCGTTAAATAGTGCTGATAGACCAAGTGAGGCAACGAGTGGGAACAGACTGTTGGATTTAAAATGAGGAGGACAGTTTCTCTATCCACTTGTAGATGGACGGGCATTTGGTTTGGTTCCACATTTTTGCAATTGCGAATTGTGCTGCTATACACATGTGTGTGCAAGTATCTTTTTCGTATAATGACTTCTTTTCCTCTGGGTAGATACCCAGTAGGGGGATTGCTGGATCAAGTGGTAGTTCCACTTTTAGTTATTTAAGGAATCTCCAAACTGTTTTCCATAGTGATTGTACTAGTTTACATTCCCACCAGCAGTGTAGAAGTGTTCTCTGTTCACTGAATGCACGATGCACCAAAATCTCAAAATCACCACTAAAGAACTTACTCATATAGCAAAACACAACCTGTTCTCCAATAATCTATGGAAATAAAAAAAACTAATAAATATAAATAAATAAATACAATGGGGAGGACATTGGTAATCTTGATAAAAGCAGCTTCTATGGAGTATTGGAAAAGAAAAACCAACTGGAGTGGAATTAAGAAAAAAGGGGATAAGAACTGGAGAGTGTATAAGCTAGTCTTTCCTGGAGTTTTGAATGAGGAAACTAAAGAAATAAAAGCAAATGGTGTGTCAGAAGGAGGTAAGAAATTGAGCCAAAATAATGATTTTTTTCTTTTAAAATGAGAAAAATAATATCTGGCCTAAATGCTAATTGAAATGATCCAAAGGGGAATAAAAACTTGATGATGTAAGAAAAGGGAGAGAACTGTGATGCCGATGAGAAGAAAAGAGAATGGGGCATCCTGTCATCAGTACATGAAGAGTTGAACTGTAATGATATGCAAGGGTGCAGAGCATGTGAGGGCAGGCAAGGATAGGTAGCTGGTCATGATTAGTGACAGCCTGAAATAATCCCTTAGATATGAATCCACTAGAGATAGGATAGGATAGGTTCAGAAAGATCAAGGCTAATAATCATGAATTTAAAGTGAGAACAATCAGGGGGCTTGTTTTCTCCACTAAGGTTTAGCTGATTAACTGCAAAATAAATGTAGGATAAATTTTGAATTTAGATAGTATTGGCTAGTTTATCAAGTGTCCAAGAAAGTAAAATGAAGATTTTTAACACAAAGTCATAAGCCTCTTTCCTGTATTGTTGAATATCTTTAAACTTATTATTTTAAAGTTTATAAATAAATATGAACAAAATATATTGAAGTATTTTCCAATTGTTGGAATATTTGTTTTCACTCATTATATATAATATTTCAATAATTATTGAATTTAAGAGCCAAAATTGAAAATCAATTGAAAAAAATCAAAAAAATAATAAATTACAAAGAGCTTCCAAAAGAATAACTCTTTTAATTATGATCTATTGCTATATAGCAGTTCATTCTCAACATTCAGTTGGTTTAAGAAACAACAGACGTTAATTTGTTTACACTACTACAGTTTAGGAAGGACCTGTTTGGTATAGTTTATTTTGTACATGAACATGCATTAGCTAAATTAACCTGGCTAAAAAAATTACTTCCAGAATGGTGTCACTCACATGGCTGTTGGTGCTGGTTGCTGACTGTGAGTAAAGCTGGAGGTATTTGAAAGATCAAAATATATCTTAGAAATCAATATTTCTTGTGGCACATATACACCATGGAATACTATGCAGCCATCGAAAAGAATGAATTTATGTCCTTTGCAGGGACATGGATGAAGCTGGAAACCATCATTCTCAGCAAAATAACACAGAAACAGAAAACCAAACCCACATATTCTCCCTCATAGGTGGGAGATGAACAATAACACATGGACACAGGGAGGGGAACATCACACACTGGGGCCTGTCGGAGGGTGGGGGGCAAGGGGAGGTAGAGCATTAGGACAAATATCTAATGCATGGTGGGCTTAAAACCTAGATGACGGGTTAATGGGTCCAGCAAACCACCATGACACATGTATACCTACACAACAAATCTGCTCATGTATCCCAGAAATTAAAGAATAATAAAGAAAGAAAGAAAGAAAGAAATCAATATTTCTATGATGGATATAAACTTAGATTAGATTGGGAGAATTTTTATATATTTCATTATTTTTCATCCAAATTTTGTTGAAACTTATGAATTAAACTTTTTTAATAATTAAGTTTTGCTTAAATTTTTTTGAAATTACTTTTCTATTTCTTTTAAGTTGACATTGTTCTTTGGCCAATTGATGAAAAGGTTTATTTAATTTAGTTTCATTCTACTTTGTTAATCTATAATTTTTTTTGGCATTTATCAGTCTCAATTTTTATATTTATTTATTTATTTTTTGAAATCAGTAGGTACTTTAATGAGGGTATATGTGAAACATAGTCAGGACATTTTATAGACAATGAAACCAAAGCCCCCCAACAAAATGTGGGCGAAGGATATGAACAGACACTTCTCAAAAGAAGACATTTATGCAGCCCACAAACATGAAAAAATCTCATCATCACTGTTCATTAGAGAAATGCAAATCAAAACCACGATGAGATACCATCTCATGCCAATCAGAATGGCAATCGTTAAAAAGTTAGGAAACAACAGATGCTGGAGAGGATGTGGAGAAATCGGAATGCTTTTACACTGTTGGTGGGAGTGTAACTTATTTCAACTATTGTGGAAGACAGTGTGGCTATTCCTCAGGGATCTAGAACTAGAAATACAATTTGACCCAGCAATCCCATTACTGAGCATATACCCAAATGTTAATCTATAATTTTTAAATTTAAGTTTTAAATAAGTTTTAATTATTAAAATGTTTAAAACTATGCTTGTGCCTCTGGATATATTCTTGGACACACCTTAAATCACACCTAAGGTGTGTCCTAGTTGTTCACTTTTGCTATTAACTTCTATTTTGTTGATTAAAAAAATGAGAACTTTAAAATTTCTTCTTTGAGAAATACATTGAGGTTTTCTTTGTGACATAATCTAAATTCACTTTTTTGATGAATTTTTAATGAACTCTTAAATAGTTCTTATTCTAAGTTTTAGGTTGTTAGGTTCAATGCATGCCTTTAATTTAACCTAGTGATTCAACACTCAAGCATTTTCTTTTATGATATTACGCCAGTTACTTGATTGGCTGCAGTTTTTAATGTGTAACAAAATTATCATGCCAGATTTATGACTGAGAACTGATGTATATAGCATTAAGGAAAAAAATGTTCATGACACTTGTTAAAGATGGTAAGGAAGAATCTAGGGGAATACAAGGGATTACTGCAGTGGGATTTTACAGTAGGGGGAAGAAATTAGGCTCAATTCTGAATACCACATAAGTATTTACAGCTAAGAAGTAGGGTGAAAAGATTGGTGGATGGAAAATTACTAAGAGAGTAAGGTAATTCTCTGCTAAACTTACCTGCCAAGATTCTTGCTAAAGGTAATCAGACATCATGAAGGGGATGGTAGAAAGGAGGAAATTGTCCAGATATTAAGGTTGATTAGACTCTACAAGAACTAAGACCAAAGCCCAAGTTTGAGCTACTTGAGTGGAGGGCTTAGGGGAACTTGACTGAAGTTTGGCCAGGTACAGTATCTTTGACAACAGCATCTCATTGGTAGAAATGTAATATTTTCAGTTAAAGTAATGTCCTGTCACTATACAATTAATTGTATTTGCCAAAATGTAATCTGAATAATTGATTCACTGTAAAGCCATACAAACAACCCATAAGGCCATTCTATGATTTCAACCCAAAAGACCATTCTAAGATTTTCCTATAAGTATAATGTTGACAAAGTATTAGCCTCTTACATTTAGAATCACTCTGTGATCTAATTCTAAATTATATATTAAGTTACTAGGTATTAAAAGTTATGTTGCTGAATCCAATTTATCTCTTCCTAATACTTAAAAAAAATTAAAATTTATAAAACCTAAAAAGAAGTTTCCATATTATTCACAGGATGTCTCTTCCTACACTCGCATCTTTAACAATGTAAGTCTTCCCATAAGAAAATGCATCTTAAATATTCATGTTTTATGACCTCATCAATTGTAATCATTTTATCCACCTGGATGAAGCATGTAAATAACTATATTAATCATGTTAACAGCATTGCAGTCTGAGGGTACTTACTGAAATCACATATCCTCGCTTTTGACTTTTCTTTTTTTGCAGAATTGATCTCATGATTTATTTTACACTGCTATCATATGTTTCATTGACATATATTATTTAATGCAGTTAATATTTCAGCACAGCAATAATATTTCCTAAGGTTCTTATGGGTAAGTTAAAAAGTGTTCATGAGATCTCCATATGCAATGTAACAAACTTACAACAATATTCGACTTTCATCATTTGCATACTAAGAAAATGACTTATAACTTATTTCTATGTAACAGAGTATTTTCTCTGTGAACTTCATTAACATGGGTATTTTTCCATCTTCTTGATTTGGAATTACACTTCCAATCATCACATGGACAAATTCAGTGTGTAATATAAATAAATAATATATTTTTGCACACAAGGTTGACTAATAGCTAATTATTCTTACAGACAAGCCTCTGTAGTAGAATTTGTGAGGTTTGTAGGTGTATTATAATGCCATTCCAACAAATGTACCTCTGTAACAAGAGAATAAGCCTAGATTTTAGAGATGGTTTGCTGGGGTTCCAGAACTATTTGAAAAGTATATGATACTTTGATTTTTTTCTATGAAATATGTTCATATTTCAAGTTTACCATTACACTTTTATTCGTAATTTTACTTCTCTTTTATTCTGACTCTAAATATAATTTTCATCTTCAATCTTGAGCAGAAAATTTTTTCCTCAAAAAGTAACTAAGTACTATATCAGAGTGAATTGTCTGTATTGCCATCTATAGGAAAATAATGCACTACAGTTAATTTCCTCAGGTAAATAAGTCATATAGAAAATATACATTTTATAAAATCCATATGGAATATTTTAATGTTATCCTTACATTCCTTTCAAAAGTATCTACACATCTTGAAGGAGAATAAACACATGCACACACATACACACACATGCAGTGTCTCAGCAATTGAAAACTTAAGACAAATATATGTCAGTATGTACAGTGTTATGAACTAGACCTGTGATATTAGATCTCTTGAATAAAATTCTGTGTTCTCCATTTACTACCTGTTCATCCTTTTGTAAGCTACTCAGTCTAAGTTTTGAAATTCTTATCTGTAAAATGAGATTTTACTTAGGACTATTGTGAAGATTTAGAGTAATCCTGTACCTAAAGGGTAGTATATTCCTGGCACGTATTAAGCACTGACCATATGTTGACTACTATCTTTTTTGTGGTATCTTTTTCGTATCAATATAATTTTAAATGACAGATAATAATATGCATAAACGTATGTATGTCTGTTAAAAAGCAGTTTAAGCTGGCATATGATGGATTTCACAAAGAAATCTATACAGGCTCAAAGACTCAGAAGGAAGAAAGAATATTTAGTTAATGTTTTTTGAAAAGATTCCATGAATGAATAACACCCTTCCCAGTCACTGACACAGATATCTATAACATGTTATTAATTTACAAGTTTTTATTTTTTATTGCTATAAATTATGTAAACAATTGTCTGGATGACACAGATGCATTATTATTCAACAATAATAGAATTAGTACATGTTTTTGAATAAAAAACAGATCTAATTCAATGTATATGAAGTTGATAATTTATTCTTTATTAGATTTGAGTTCTTCTAGTGTGTTTGAGAAGCAAAGTACAATTGTTTTTAAAAGTCGCAGGTTAAAAAGTATGTGAAATACTTTTCAGAAAATATTTCAATTGGTTGCTGCACAGATAATAACCTACAGCATGTGGTCGTGAATTAAATGCAAAATAACATCAGGAGCCCTGCTTCAAGAAATAATTAGGCTTTCTGCAGAGTCATTCAGTAAAATTACATTATTGTGTTCAACTGAGAGGAGCTGTGTAGAATTGTATTTGTAAAATATAATTGCAGGGACAGCTGGCCTGAAAAAGGAAGAATCTTAATAATATATGTTGCTGAGGTGGTTGTTTACTCCCCATTATGAAAGTGGTTGATAAGAAGAACAGTTACTGTTGCATGGGAAAGAGAAATTAATTCAGGAAAATAATGATGCAGCTTCTCATGTCATTTAACTGAATTTTAAAGCGAAATGTATTGTTAGGCATGCAAGCAGCATGCCTGGAGAATTTGTGCTCCTTGCTCCTACTCCCAAAGCCTCAAATCTGCTATGTGGCCTTTCCCAGTTGGCTTCTTTTATTTTCTTAACTTCTCCCTTGTAATGTAAACATGGGAAAGAGAAAGTGGTAGAAGAACAAAGAATAAGAATACAAAGTAGCTCCACTCCTTCTGCATAGAGCTTTAATAAGGAAATGGTGCCACACTGAGACTATATGAATAGATTGATAATAGTGTGTTCATTTAAACCAAATAAGGAACCACTATATATTGTGCCACTTTAAAGTTAATTTCTCTTTTACTTAAAGGTCTTCTGGATTTTTTTCCACTCTTTGTCAAATAGTACAATTAGTTGTATCAACATAACCTTTCAATGGTGTTATAAACTCACATGTGCTAAAATAAATGTCTTAACACCCTCATGATCATGACTTATACAGATTATCACACAAAATATGGGTGCTAGTATTTCATATACAATTCACTGTCATGTAAATTAAACATAAATCAAGGGAAGACAAGGAAAAATGTTTAGCTGATTATTAACTCTGGAAAGAACCACATTTTAATGTTGAATGATTATTTAAATGCAGGTTAGATTTTAAGTGGGTTTTCATTATTCAAATGAATATTAAGTAAATATTTGTTATAATCATCCCGCAAAACAAAAACATTGATAAATGAATATATTTATCATTTCCTGGAAACTGTAAGTTTCTATTTTTAGACAATGTCAGAATAATGTTCTCTTTAAAATTATTGGGATGACCTGTATTTTCATTTGTAAAAGCAAAGTTTGTAATTTACAGGCAAAATATCTGAAGGCCAAGTTTTACTTATTCAACAAATATATATTAAGGCTACTATGTGCCAGTCACTATTCTATACAGTAAACAAAATAGAGAAACTACTTTCAGGGAAGGGATATGCAAAAGTGGAGGTGGACATTACTCAT
This sequence comes from Pan troglodytes, assembly GCF_028858775.2. Lineage (NCBI taxonomy): Eukaryota > Metazoa > Chordata > Mammalia > Primates > Hominidae > Pan > Pan troglodytes. The sequence continues at coordinate 91,193,537 of NC_086015.1, forward strand.
TTAATGTCATGTCAATAGTAATAAATACAGTGAAGAGACAATAAGCGGAGTAAGGGTATCAATGAAGGATGTGCTATTTGAAGTCGGTTAGTCAGGGAAGGCCTTTCTGAGGCAGTGACATTTGAGCAGAGTCCAGTCTCTTTATTTATTTATTTATTTATTTATTTATTTATTGAGAATCCTTTAATATTTTTATCATTCTGAAATTGAGGAGAAACAACAAAAAACTGTAGGATATAATTGAAGCAATCCTGTTCTATTTATCACAGGAAACCAAATCAGGTCTCTCAGCTATGCACAGCTGAGGTTGACAGAAATGCTTTTATTGGCTTCATTTGTGAAGAAAACATGGATTTAAGTAAATCAGTAGGCGATATTTAGAGCCGTTTTTAATTTGTAGTATCTCATGGTCTTATGGGTCAAGAATTGAGCCAGAGCTTGGCTTCCTATTTTGTTACACATGGTTTTGACTAAGGCCATTCTGATATTCAGCAGCGCATAGGTTGGTGTAAGGGTCCAAGGCGGCTTCTCTCACACATTGAGTCCTTGGTGGAGAAGACTGAGAGACCAAGTTTGGTCAGGTGTTGTCAATCAGGGCGCTTATATGTGCAGCTCCAGTACAGCAGTCTTCCAGTCATCAGAATTCTAACGTGGTTGTTCAGGGATGCCAGAGGGAGTACTCCTAGAGAAGAAACATGGACGCTCCCAGTCTCTTAAGGCACAGCCCTAACATCTGTCACAACATCATTTTGGCTTATGTTATTGAGTAAAGCAGTCACGGAGCTCACCCAATGAAGAAGGGTGACATGGACTCCTTGTTTTCATGGAAGTAAAGGCAAAGAGATGGTGACCATCTTTAATTGGCCATACTATTCATATAAAAACTTACAAAACGTATTGAAATACAGTGACCAGAAAGCGAATTTGCCTAAGGTTCTTGGATGGTTCTATAGACTCTGTTACGTGTGTGTGTTTGTGTGCATAGTAAACCTAAAATTATATAGCTATCAATAGAATATGTCATTTCTCCAATTTTGTACTGTGGAACTCCTAAATTAAAATCCAGCCAGAGAAACTTGTTTATTTGCATGTTCTAGGTGATAACCCAAGTCCAAAATGCAGGAAAAGCTAATTCACTGTTGGTATTTGTCTTGTAGAAAGGATTTCATTCGATGGCTTATTTTTATCTCAATATTTATTTTATACAACATAGTGGCTATAATTAATAGCTTACAGTTAATATGTTATAGTCTTAAAAATTGCTAAGAGAATGCATTTTAAATGTTCTTACCACAAAACAATAAGTATGTGAGGTAATACATATGTTAATTAGCTCGATTTTGGCCATTCCACAATTTATCCATTATTCCAAACATCATGTTGTACACAATAAATACATACAACTTTTGGTTGTCCATTTAAAAAGTATATTTATTTTAGCATCTTTTAATTCTTACATAAAGGGTATAACAGCAACTAACTACAACATAATGATCTCCTGTATGTTTAAATTCCCACTGAAAACCATTAAAACAGGTATTTGTGCAATGCCAACATTATGATGGAGATTGTTTCACCTGTCCCTATTTAACTCAAAGGCAATTTTGTGTCTACTTGAGAATAAATTTTGAAAGCTCTGTGCTGTCAATCCAATCATTATGGCCTCTGCTTCTGATGTTTCCTTTGGCCGGTACCTTTAAGTTACAAGTGAAATATTCACCCAATCAGTTTCAGCCACAGTAGCAACAAACTCATTCTAGCATTCTCCTTAACTGTGGTTATTCATTTACTAGATCAACTTTGAAATGACAGATAATATCATTTAGAATAATTCCTACAGCCATGAAAATTCTTAATTTGGGAAACTATAAGAACTTTTAATTTGGTGTCTAATAATAGCTCTGAGGTATTATTTTAAGATAATTTTATTTTTTATGAAAAATGCTGTCTATGATATTTAAATTGCTGACATTTTACTATGACACTTTAAATGAGAACGTGTAAAATTCTAGGAATGGCATTGCATCCATTGTAGCAGTTTGTTTGAATTATCCAAATTTCTGGTCTGTGTGGACAGCAAGGAACTATACATTCCAGAATTCACTTGACTTTTAACAGGAATTCTTCTTTCTGTTTATGCCAGTTTGAGGATAGCTATGTGCAACTGGATACTTACTTTTCTTTTCTTTTACCTATGTCTTCCAGACACTAGGTACGACTATGCCCTATATTAATTAGATAAGATTTCTCAGTACCTAAATTCTAATAATTAAATTCTTAACATCTGCATGAGTTAGAAAACAAAAATTCTTCTTGCAGTCTTGCTCATTAAACAAACGGAAGCTACTCAGAAATTGCCAAGTGGAAATAAATTAAGAAGAAAACTACTTTCCACTCACCTTGTGCTGATCTTATGAAATAGTCTCATTCACTCTTTAAATATGTCTCTAAAGTTTGACCTTGGCCAGAAAGTTATGAGGACAGAATTACAGTCTCTTCTCTTTGAAATGGGTGGGTCTGCTGGGCAATTTTCCTTTTGGCATTCATAGTCTCAAATTAGTTGTGCACTTAATTAATAGCTACTTTAGTTCCTTTTTTGAAAGTGTAATAAAAATTATATGCTAACATTTAAATGTCTATCCATATAATCACCTAGAAATGGTTTGATATTGCTGTTGTGGGAATATCTGGGTCTAGATATTTGGGGATATCTGAAAGTTTAATTTTTTTTCTTCTTTCGAATGCTTTATTTTCTGTGCCTTTAGCATTATAGAAGCCTAACTATAAACTACTTAATAACAAATAATGTTTGTAGGAAGCACTCATACCACTGAGCAATTCACAGGCAACACTTACAGCACTGAATATTCACTTAAATTTATTAATTTTATTTTCTAGAAACCAGGTGTCCTTTTCATAGCTGTGGACTCCTGAGCTTTAAAAAATAAGAACTAATGCTTCCTGAGCACTAATTCAAATCCAAGTGTTTCTCTAGCGCTTCTTTGTATATTGGGTTATTTAATCTTCATTACATTTCTACAAAAAAAGATACTGGTTTTGAAGGAGAGAGAATCATACCCATTTCTACATGGACATTCTGTCCCAGAGAAGATCACAAAGCTTGTAAATGGCAGAATCAGGATTTGAAGTCAGCCTGTTTGTTTTGCCTGTTTTTTAACTGCTATATTGTTTTTGCTCTCTATATAAATTTAGGAAATTATTTGTAAAGACTCAGTGGCCTTAAGATAAGTCACGGCAGAACCTATATATTCAAAATTGCTTGGTGTGAGTCATTTGGAGTTTTCAAGTGTTCAGGCCTATGAACTCACCACTTCAGACCATGTAGAAATATCTGATTCTAACATTTTTTAGCAATTGACACATCCCTTGATCACTTTTTATATACAACTTATGATTACCACTTGGAGATACAAATATATATACATATATATACAAATGTTTGGGGGTAATATTGTCACAATTATTACATTTTAAAACATAATTTTTCTTCTAATTTTACCTTATTCTTAGGAGTGTCTAGAAAGACATAATGAGACAAATTACATTTTGGGATTTATTTTTTTTCTAAAGTAATGTTCTACTTTTGGTGACCTCAAGTAGATATCTCAGAAAGTGAGAGAGAGGGACATATTTAAAAGGCAGAAGCATTTCATGTATTTTGATACACTGCCTAAGAAAAGTGAAAGTATAATGTTAAAACAGTAATTGTTTCTCTTATACATACAGCTAGTCATAGTCTTTAAGTAAATTTTTACTTCATGGATGTATCAAATATATATTCTTAGATATAATTGACACTATAATTTCAGAAGAGCTGTTTATCAGGTTCAACAAAATTCACATTCTTGAATTTTTATAATGATTTAAAAAATTATTCAGTTTTAAGAAAAGTTTTAAAATAACAAGTCTCTATAGACCATGGAAATACTTCTCAAAGAAAATAAAATAGAAATATTAAGATAAAATATTTCAGGATAGCTGTTTGTTGTGACTTGGTAAGACAAGACAGAGCCTTTCTTGTGGAATTAAAAATTTAACACATCAACCAAATATGTTTGCTAACTTATAGTGTGTGGGAAATAACTCACATATTTTATTTAAATCACTATTATGCTGTATGATTTTTTTCTGCTCTGACTATGCAAGGCTTACTCTCATTAAAGTATAAATTCAAAAAATTTTATTTGAAAAATATTACTACTAGATCTCATAATATGTTTTCCTTATGCTCTCCTCAGAAGTGAAGCATTTTTTCCAGATATTGTTTAGCTTTAGCGTTTGGCCAGTGAATCAATAAATATAAATGTTATAATCTATATGGATAGATTTGGTGCTAGGTATGGAAGTAAAAGAGCAAGAATTTTTGAGACATTATGTTGGCTGTGCCTTGTGACAACGTTCCCTGAGGCTAAGACCATATGTTTTTCATCTTGAGTCTAGCATAATTTCTGACACATAGTAGGCAGTTAAAAAATATTTGCTGAATGAAAAATGACTGAATGGCTGAATGTACTTAACTTTTCCAGTTTAGCATTTAGAAGTTATTTTTAAAACTGTTAGAGTGACGAATATACTCATCGAATATGGCAGCAAATATTTTCCTTTCACAAATATCCAAGGATTTTTTGGTAGGTATGTCAGTTTCCCATTGTGCCAAAAGCTCTAGTAATTTTTATTTTATGTTTTTTTTTTTAATGTAAGTACACCTTAGAAGTCTTTGGTTAAATTGCAAAAGACTTAAGTTTGCATTTTCAGTTTTTCTCTTTGTAAAAATGTTAATTTTCGTGTTGAATTTTCCTTTTGATAAAGTATCATTAATAGTTTTTATATTGTATGCCTATGATTATAAGCAGTTTTTCTTCTTCTTCCTTTTTTTTTTTTTTTTTTTTTTTTTTTGAGACGGAGTTTTGCTCTTGTTGCTTGCCCAGGCTGGAGTGCAATGGTGCAATCTTGGCTCACCACAACCTCCACTTCCCAGGTTCAAGTGATTCTCCTGCCTCAGCCTTTCTGAGTAGCTGGGATTATAGGCATGCGCCACCATGCCCAGCTAATTTTGTATTTTTAGTAGAGACAGGGTTTCTCCATGTTGGTCAGGCTGGTCTCCAACTCCCGACCTCAGGTGATCCTCCCACCTCGGCCTCCCAAAGTGCTGGGATTACAGGTGTGAGCCACCGCGCCCGGCCAGCAGTTTTTCTTAAAACAATTATTCCTATTAAATTAAGTACCACTTAGCAATTTTGAAAATTGTGCATAAACCTCACAACAATCCTAAGATATAGGTATTATGGTTATCATTCCTATTTAATTATGTCTGGAGATGTTAAAAGAGTTTGTTCCAGTTCATTCAACTAATAGCGGGGCCAAACATGACAGATCCTAACTTGTTGCCTTTATTACGGTCTTTGGCAAAGCTACTTTTTGTTGGCATTGTAGTGTGTGTACCACATTCTTTTCTCACTGTGTGTCTCTGTGTGTGTATATTTTTCTAATATATATCAGACTATTTAGAGTCTTTACCTCAGCATGTTAAGTTCTTCAGCTAAGTCTAGAATCAAAAGTGCATGGCTAAGGTGGGCATAGTGATGCACGTCTGCAGTTCCGACTACTTGGGAGGCTGAGGCGGGAGGATTGCTCGAGCCCAGGAGTTCCAGACCAGCCTGGGCAACATGGCAAAACCGTGTGTCTACAAAAAAAATACAAAAATTAGGCAGGAGTAGTGGCACACGCCTGTAGTCCCAGCTTCTCAGGAGGCTGAGGCAGGAGAATGACCTGAGCCTGGGAGGTAGAGGTTGCAGTGAGCCAACTGCACTCCAGCCTGGGTGACAGAGTGAGACCCTCTCTCAAAAAAGTAAAAATTGTGTTTAAAAACGTACATGGCTGGAAACGTCAATTTTTCAAAGTATTTTATATCAAAAATATAATTTATTTTAATGTTTTAAATATGAAATTATTTAAAAACTTTTCCACATTATTAATGGTGAAATATAAAAACCTAAAAAAAAACACAGAACTTGTTCATTTTTAAGCACCAGATCTGTTTCCCTTACAGTAATTACTTTGATTTGTCTTATTTTGTCCTCCTGCTTCCCAAAATGCTTACATAGGTGTGCCTGGTTACAAGTCAAGTTGTTTATGTTATTCTAGTTTTTCAGACAAAGAGAAGTTTCTTTTATTTTTCATACTTTTATTAATATGTCAATGTACCACTAAAAATTCTAAAGAAAGACTGAACTAGAAAACAAATCAGAACCCATTATTGTCTGCAAATGAGAAAAAAACACATGTATTTAAATTACCCGAAAAAGTGCTCATTTTGCTTCTTCAATTGGTATGATTCAGATATAGTGACGGAAGAAACTCTCTAAGAGCCATAATTGTATTTCTATTATACCATTTGGATGCTCTTAGCTGGTTGTATCTCAGGAGCCGCATCATGGCCATAGAACAGACTGTTTCCTGTGGAAAGCAGCATCACTGCAACATAGTTCTCCATAAAAAAGGAGACAAAGCACTGCCATGTTCACATTTTTGACATTTTCATTATTATCATAAGTTGCTTCCATTTTCAAAGTTGAACATTCATCAGCGTAATCATTATATCCAAAGCAAAAGAAATAACTATAGAACTCAAAATTTATTGTAGACATGTAACAACTGATTTAGGGGAGTCAGTATTAAACCCAATTCTATTATCATACTTTTAGTTCCCATATTTTTGGTTTATACTGTATAGATGGGCAAATAAATTGACTAATTTTATCAACATGTAGCTTATTGACTTATAAGTCAATAAATCCAAAAATTTAAATGAAAAGATATTCCTGAATGTGTATAGAAATTACAATTTCTGACTGGGCGCAGTGGCTTACGCCTGTAATCCCAGCACTTTCGAAGGCTGAGGCGGGCGGATCACGAGGTCAGGAGATGGAGACCATCCTGGCTAACACGGTGAAACTCCGTCTCTACTAAAAATACAAAAAATTAGCCGGGCGTGGTGGCGGGCGCCTGTAGTCCCAGCGACTCGGGAGGCTGAGGCAGGAGAATGGCGCGAACCCCAGAGGAGGAGCTTGCAGTGAGCCGAGATCGCGCCACTGCCCTCCAGCCTGGGGACAGAGCGAGACTCCGTCTCAGAAAAAAAAAAGAAAAGAAAGAAATTACGATTTCTATAGTAATCCATTCACATATTCGTTGAGTAAATTAGAGAACAAATGAATAAACTGAGTCCATCCCAGATGTTTTGGGGGGAAACCAAACCAATGAGGAAGTAAGGCCTTAGTGAAGGATCATGGATGCCTATTTCAATATTACAGGTACCGAGAGGGAGAGAATATTCTTCCTTTATTTTAACTGTTGATATTTGTTGGTGGTATAATTTGAAGATGACTGATTTAAGAGTCAGAGACCTGGATGCTTATTGATTCAGCCATGTAATGCTATGTAACCTGTTGCCATGTATTTAACCATTTTGGGTTCAAATTTCTTCATGGAAACTGTCCAACTTTCCTTGACTTACAACTTTATGGTGATTACCAAAAGCTGTAAGACACTGTTTTTTAAAAGCCACATTATAAACTAAAGAGCCTTATAAACAGATTTTTCTTATAAATATAAAGTTGAAGATTTTCTGGAGTTTGCCTCATTTGGATAAAATCTTATCCCCCAGTACCTTGCTCCTTTTTGAATCTCTGGAATTTTCCATGTCTACACTCAAGAATAGTGAGTGGGAAATTTCCTTGAAGGGTTTAGAGATAACAGAGATAAAGAAGGAAAGTGTGCACCTGTCATAAGATCAAATGACTAAACTAAAACCATCATTCCAGATTGCCTATGGTCTCAGGTACCCAAACCGGCATCAATAATCTTCTGTGTATGTGTGTGTGTGTTTGTGCTCATGTGTGCTTCTATGCATATTTGTCTGAATTTTTGCCTTTATAATAAATGGTTATTATCCATTCACCAAAATATGCAAATCTTTAACTCCCGAATAATCTACTACACGTAGAAACTATTCTGAGCCAATAGTGTATGTCTTAAAGAAAACTCCTCAGACAAAGAAAATAGATTTATGTTTACCCACAGGACTGAAGAGCAGGAAGACAATATACCGGAGAAATAACTACCTTGTCCAAAGAACCAGTCTTAAAACGATACACGTTTTATTTTCTCATGTAGAAATGATGGATGTTCCTCATTGTAAATGGGATCAGATGGCAATAAAAGGAAGCATATCTGATGGCTACAATATCGGGACCAATTAGATAAAATGAGACAGCAGTGCATAATGGACAGCACACATCTGTTGTTACAATACAAAGTGCTCCAAGGAGTTCAAGGACTACACAAGAAAGAGTAGGGGAATTTCACACTCATTGACTTTGCCTCTAATTGATACTTCAGCTGCAGAGATAAGATAAACCTGCTTTCATGCTTAAGTAACAACAATCTCCAAAATATCTAAGTATCATGAGCAATTATGGTATACAAAGAAAGCAAATGTTATAATATCCGACTTTGTTTTCCAATGGTTAATTAAAAGAATACATGCTATTTCTTTTGCTGCGAAAGTACATTCAGTCTTGAAATATAAAATCAAATTTAGCAATGCAAGTGGCAAGGAACTAATTTATGAACACCACATATAGGCACTCTTTTTATCTATTAAGAAATTGAGGACGTCAATGTTTAAGTATTACTGGGCTCCAGCAGCTGTGATTGTCTGTTAGTGTAATCAGCTATCTAATTATATTGGAATGGTGCAAAATTTTTTGTGTATTTCGCAGCTCAGTGATCAAGATACTCAAAATTAGACAGCACATTAGGGCTCTGATAATGAAAGTAATGTACTGTAATATTTTTGAAGGTAAGGGATTTTTTGGAAACTGATGTTAACTGATTTTAGTGTTAATCCATTTTTAGTTTCAAATATACCTATCTACTTTGCTATTGGAGAATTGTAACTAAAAATAAATTAATGATCCTTTTTCAGTCAGCACATTTATTCCAACAGACTTTTCACTCTTAGTGTCTGCTTTTATAATTAGCCACAACACAATTAATAATACAATAACAAATTTTATTGTATATATGGGGGAGGGAGAGAGAGAGACTTTACTGCAATCTATATGAGATAAATACTATTATCACCTCGATTTCACAAATAAGAAACTGACACCAAGAATTTAATTAACTTTTCAAAGATCAAAAGCAAGTAAATTGTGAAGACATGATTCAAATGTAGGAAGGTTTTGCTACACACTAAACTTCTACAGGAACCTGGATTTCACTGTTCATTAAAGCTCCAAATTTATATAAAGAAGAAAAATGTTGAATTGTATCCCTAAGTCTGCTTTCAAATAAGTAATTTATCATCAAATTGTTATTTATTGTGCCTAATTTCAAAGAAGTTTTGAAATTTGACAGACTTCAAAGTCTGTTGTACTTGAGTTTGAATTCTGACCTATCCTTGTCACTTACTGGATGTGTGATTTGGGGTTAGTCACAGTTTCTTAGCCTCATTTCCTTATGTGTAAACAATAAGAAAAAATAACACTGTCCTTTCACCATTGTACGCATAATTAAGCAAAGATTAGTCTTATTATTTGCGATGTTCTTGGCAAAGAGACTGGAAAAATAGAAAAGGCCTAGTATATGGAACTATTAACATTAATATCATTGTTGCCATCATTATCACCCTCCTTTAACATGTATTCATTTAAAATAATTTGATAACTTTCCATAAGCATTTCATAAATATATAATGAATTGCTACTTTTATTGCTTTAGAGACTATAAGCCCTATCTGTTACATTGAGAAATATACTTTTAACCTGGCTTCTAAACAGTAGAATTTCATGTTCCATTTGTAGAGAGGGACTAGAAACAAAGAATAAGTTATTTCTTCAGATATTTTATTTACATTAAAACTGTATATACACACAACCATCTATTCTTCAAGTGAGCTCAAAGCTGTGTAACATGTTGTTATCTATTTGAATTCAATTCAACCCCTGATCAACTTTTGTGGTTGAGCTCATTAGTTGATCTGATCCTTTGGCTCCACCGTCTTCTACAATAAGAAATCTAACAGCTTCTGCAATTAACCGTGCCTAAATATATTTAAGACAAACTGACATCTAGCAAAGAAACACTTTGTCTTTCATCCATCTTTGAGGAGTGAAGACTTGTGTGCAGGTATGCCCAACTCTACTTAACACCTCTAAAGAATATAATGCTTTATATGTAAAAAATATAATGCACCATGTTGCAGAGATCCTATTTAAAACAGATTTAATATTGAGATTACATTGTAAATATAGTAACAAAAGGCTAATTTCTTCTATTATTTAAAAAGTTTTTGCACAAACTCCTTTCACTTTTTTTATTTTCTTCCTCTTTTTGTGAGGATACTTTATGTGCAAACTAGAGTCCTAAAAGTCCATTTACTTCAACAAACACTTACATAGTACCTGCTAATAATATTAGCTACTACTAGTATCTATTCTGCATTAATTATACATTTCCATTTTCAAAGAATCCAGTAAGATAAATATTATCTCCATTCAATAAACAAGGAAACTAAGACTAAAGATATACAGTAAAAAAAGAGATAGAGCTTGCACTCAATAAAGCTTGCAATCTACTATGTTAGAAGATAGCCATGAACACAAAGAGCTTAACACAAACCATGGCATAAGTACAAGTCATCTAAGTATGCTCAATGTACAAAAATCATTGAATGCACAGAAAGAAGAGCACATGATACAAGTTGGATAAAGCTGGGAGGAGCTGGCATTAGATGTAACTTGAAGAAGAACCAGTGAATATCTGAAAATGGGGAAATGACTATTGAGGCAGAAGAAACAATTTGAGAAAAGGCGCAAAGGTGTGAAAGTGTGTGGCATATTTGGAAATGAGTGTGTCATCTTGTGTGATTGTAGTACAGAATATTCGAGGAAGAAAACAGGTGAGACATCATGGTTTAGATCCGTTGCTCTCAAATTTTAGTACCACTCAGTAGTGACTCCCAGGTGGGCCCAAGAATTTTCACTTCTGACAAGTGCCCAGGTTATCCTAGCGCTTCTGTCTCAGAAAACACACTTAGAGAACTACTAGTTTAGAGGCATGTGAGTTGCTAATTTTCAATGTGGAACGTAAAAAGGTTTTATTGTTTGTAATTCATAAAATGAGATGTTTAGTGTTGGCCTACAATGTTAAAATCATGTGATTTAAAAGGTAATTAACTATAGGCTTGAAGGGCCTGCTAAGAAAGGATTTTTTACAATGAAGTCTGGAGTTCATTTGACAATCTAACAGGATGCTTGCTCATAGCCCTCAGGATGAAAGCCCTGTTGAAACTGACATAAGAACAGGCTGTGGCTAGGAGCAATAGTTAAAGAAACCGTTGGAACCTTAGTTGTGGTAATACAACAACAATCCCCTCAAAATGAAGACTGGGGTAACAAAGCAACATTAGGTCACATATGCGAAAGAAGACACCACTTAAGAAGAGACCAAAGAACTGTCTTTGAAGTGTCTCTCTTTGAAGACTACTGCAAAAGGTCATGAATTGGTACACAGCACAAGGGTATTGAGCAGAAGCTGACAGAGGGAGTTAAAATCTACCTCCAGGCTGGGCGTGGTAGCTCATGCCTGTGATCCCAGCACTTTGGGAGGCCGAAACAGGTGGATTACCTCAGGTCAGGAGTTTGCGACCAGCCTAGCCAACATGGTGAAACCCTGTCTTTAATAAAAATACAAAAATTAGCCAGGCATAGTGGAGCACGCCTGTAATCCCAGCTACTCAGGAGGCTGAGGCAAGAGAATCGCTTGAACCCAGGAGGCAGAGGTTGCAGTGAGTCGAGATTGTGCCACTGCACTCCAACCTGGGTGATGAGAAAGATTCTGTCTCAAAATAAGTAAATAAATAAATAAATAAATAAGAAATCTACCTCTAATACTTTCACTCTCATATCTGATGCTGAAGCAGGGGTGTAGTTTTGCTGGCACAAAATAATAATTTGTCTGGACTGCACATCCCTTTCTAATTTATCTCCTCACTTCAGGAGTCTATATTTTTTCATTCAAACCCAGTAAGCCAAAGAATTGGGCAAAATTAGTTAGTTCTAAAATGTGGAGAAAAAGCAATCACCTTCATATTGCTGGTACTGTAGTAGTAGGTTGCATGATCTTAAGGAAGTGGCCTAACTCTTCTGGGATATAGTTTCCTAAAACATGAATTAAAATAGTCAAAATAAGTAATTTCAAATACACTTTCATATCTGAAATCTGTCTTTTAGAATAAAGAAAAAACAATGTGAGTAATCATGAGTATTGACACAGGGAAGATCTGGGTTGAAAACCACTCACTTTCAGAATGCTCACTTACTGAATGATTTTGGGTACACTATTTAATCTTTCAAAGTTTCAGGTGACTTTATTTGCAAAAGGAGAACAATAATCCTTACTTCATAAGAACAGATAAAACTGAAGAACAAATTCCAATATAAATTTTTTTCAAGCCACTGAAGCAAAACATTTCGCCCATTTTTTTTTCATTGTAAGGTAAATAACCCTACAGAATGAAAATCCATACCAACTTCCATTTCAAATCTTCCCTTACCCAACCCTAAAAGGTGTAAATTGCTTTAAAAAGAAAGGTAAATGAAATTGCTTTAGAAAGAAAAGTAAGTGAAATTGCTTTAAAAAGGAAGGAAAGAAGAAATGAACGATGGAAAGAGATGGAAAAATCGAAGGAAGAAGGGAGGTAGGAATGAAAAGACACATGTTTTAATTCTAGAAAAGAATTACTTTTCTTTAATCCAAAATGACTAAATCAAATAATGGCAGTACAAGAATATATAGAACATATGAAAAGTTACATACTATAAAAATTAAATTGTCAACAGCTCTATATGAAAAGTATGACTACAGAGGGAACAAACATTAAGCAGTACAAGAAATATTAATATTTAACAGCTATCTATATTTTTACATGTGCACTTTATAAAGAAGAAATTAATCATTAAGATGTCAAATTCTCCAGTGTCTTTAAAGGATGTGAAGCACCATACTGTTTTCTAAGAATGCAGATACAGTGTGGGTATTGAGGCTTGAAGCAAATTTTATTTGAATCTTGATTCCGGCACTTGTGTATTCCAGTAAAGTGACTTTGAGCCAGGTATTTACAATCTCTCAACCTTAAGTCCCTCATTTACCAAATATAAATAATACTACCTGCTTCTCTAATGGATCTGTGCTCACTACTCAAGTGACCACATAACCAAGCATTTAAATACTTCAAGCCCAATTTCTGAGCTATCTCTGAGTGTTGTTTATTTTGGGGATTAACTGGGACAATGTATTTAAAATATCTGCATATATTAGTCTTTCAATAAATATTAGCTTTATTAATACTAAAGAATTAACATGCAAGTGTGCAATTGACATGCAGTTAAAAATATTCCTATTTGAATACCATAATTTGAGTCATTTTAGCACCCTAGGATTTTTGAATCTATCAAATTAATCTAAAATAGCTATTTTTTTCTTCAACAACTGATTAAGGTTGACACATAATAACAAATTAATTTTCTAGAAATTCTGTTACTTTTATGGGACAAAACAGAAAACATGATTACCTCAAGCATCACATTTTTTATAGAAGTCAACTCATATCACCAGGCACTTCTGAATGCTTATCAATTTATCTCAGAAACTAAACACAATAACACAGGTAGTACCTACCTAAAATTCAAATGAAGGAGTCAGTTATCTATGTCTGGGTCCTGAACATGGTTTTTCAGAAATTCCAAGAAGGTGGTAATACCATACCACGTATCTTTTTATCATCTCACTCTCTAAAATTCCAAATTTTAATGCTTCTTTCTTTAAGTGAAGAGCTAAGATTCCTACTATCATATTCACATACCCATGAAGGACATTTTGAAATGTAATCATTGGCTCTCCATGCTTATCCTCATTTTCAAACACGATTGTGACGAATTGCCTCCCCTGACATAGTCAATTTCATGATCTAGGTGACTTTTGCAGGCCTTGTTGGCTTCCTGTTTGAAATGAATAAAAGGCAATAACACTGCTCAGGTTACAAATGAAATGTTTTTTTATTGACATACTTTATAACTAATATGTAGGTACATTACATAGATTTCAAAATGTACAAAACAAAGTCAAAGAAGAAAATCAGTATCACCTTGTCCTACATGCATACAAGAAAGAAAAATAAATACCCTGCCATTTCCATATAGCACAAATATTTTTTCTGGTAGCTAAATACTTTTGTAAATAACTATTCTAATGAGTAATATATATTAACACATTCATCCTATAATTCATTTCAGTAACCCAATTGTTGATGCCAATTTTTCAGTATTATAAATGTCATAACAATAAAGATATTTATAGACAAATAGATGGCAATTATGTAAAACCTTAAATAGCTTCTTAAGAAGAGAATTTCTGATCTAAAGTTAATAAAGCATTTATTTTTGGTAAGTGCTGTATTTTGTTTTTCAGGAAGTTTATACCAGGCAACAGTAAGTAACATCACTGTTTAAAATATTTCCAGTAATCTTGTTGTATACTTTAAAAAAATTCAAATTTGTCAGTTGTAACTCAATAAAGCTGATGGAAAAAATAAAAATAGAAGACTTCTGATAAAATTTAATTTTAGTTCAATGGAAGTATAATTAATGCATAGTCATTACAGAAAATTTAGAAAATACAGACGAAAATTAAAAATTTGAATAAATTTTGACATTCACAATTAGTGGCTGTATGTTTTTTCAGCAGAGCTTATGTATATATTAAATACACATTTTTAAAAAGGTAATACAAAGTTTCAAACTCCTCTCTTGACGTTGTATTGTGAGTGAGCATTTTATAATTTTTTTTTTTTTTTTTTTTTTTGAGATGGAGTCTCACTCTGTCACCAGGCTGGAGTGCAGTGGTGTCATCTCGGCTCACTGCAGCCTCCGCCTCCCAGGTTCAAGCAATTTTCCTGCCTCAGCCTCCCAAGTAGCTGAGACTACAGGCGCCCACCACCACGCCTGGCTAATTTTTGTATTTTTAGTAGAGATGGGGTTTCACCATGTTGGCCAGGATGGTTTTGATCTCTTGACCTTGTGATCCGCCCGCCTTGGCTTCCCAAAGTGCTGGGATTACAGGCGTGAGCCACCGTGCCCGGCCGCATTTTCTAATTTCTGAGTCTCTTTTTCTTCTTCCTTATTTCAGAGATTGGCTACTATCGACAATGTTGCTGTCATCAGAAACTCATGGGTATCACTCCAGACATTACCTTCTTTCTTTTGTCCAGCACCAGCGGCTTACCAAGTCCTAAAAGATTCACTTGTAGAATAATACTTGTAAGTTTCAGCTCCCCTCCAATCGTATTTCCTCTCTTGTTCACTTGTATTACCACAAATACCTTTCAGCAGGTCTTTTGACCCTCAATTTAGCCATTTTATATTCCACATCCCAAGATCCTATCAGAATTTTCTTCCCAATATTGAAATAACACCCTGTCACTCCTAGGATTACAATGACTCATTTAAGATAAAATCCTAGTTTTTCTGTATAACACTGTTTCCCTTTACTTTTTCAGCTTCATTCATCTCTTGACATTATCTCAGATGTAGCTTGCCCTGAGGCAATGCCAAACACTTGCTGTTCCTTGACTGTTTGCTGCTTTTCCATGAGTGGGTAAGTTCCATATTGGAAGCTTCATGTAGGGGCTCAGAGCTGGGTCTCTGGGTGAATACTGCATATAGTTAATTCTTAGCTGTGTCAGCTGTTGACTGTTGTCCTTGGGCAATTCACTTAACTTTTTTTTTTTTTTTTTTTTTCTGAGATAGACTCTTGTTCTGTGGCCCTGGTTGGGCAGGTTCCAGAGATTCTCCCATCTCAGCCTCCCGAGTAGCTGGGACTACAGGTGTGCACCACCATGCCCAACTAATTTTTGTATTTTTAGTAGAGACGGGGTTTCACTATGTTAGCCAGGCTGGTCTTAAACCTCTGGCCTCAAGTGATCCACCCACTTCGGCCTCCCAAAGTGTTAGGATTACAGGCATGAGACACCACACCCGGCCTCACTTAAATGTTATATGTAACTTACGTTTTCTCACTTGTAAAATTAGGATAATAACAGTATTTGCCTCTACAATCATTAGAAGGATTAATTGTTATTGTTATTAACTAATAACTATGTCTATTAAATAAAGGCTTTCTGTTTTGCCTGCACGTTATATTGATTAACTTGCACAGCTTACCTAACATTGAGATCTCTTCAAAACTTTTTTTTTTCTGAAACTCAGCTGAGATGCATTCCTCTCTCCTTTTACCTTTGTCCCATCATTTTCATCCAGTGTTGAAATTGTCTGTGTTTGTAACTCCTAAAGCAGACGAAGTTGTCTGAGAGTAGAAGTTGTCTTTCTCCTCTTTGTCGCCAGCATCGAGCAGAAAGCTTAAGCTATGTCCCAAATTGTTGTGCACTGGTATCTGTTTTATGAATGAACAATATTTGATAAATGGTAATTTTGATTAAGATCTTATTCACCACTCTTCCTTTTCTGTGCAATGTTTTCAAGACCTTAGCTAAATTTAAAATATATATATAAATATATATATATAATATATAAAGGCCTAAGCTTCACATATTAAATTAAAAACATGTAATCTAATTTTAAAGGGAGACAGGGTCAAAATTTACTTTTATCTAGTATTTTATTGTAATATTTTCATGGAGAAAACAAATAGCACATGTCATATAACAAATACAGTGCCAAGCAGGCACATTGACTGAGTTTGTATGTTGTAACAATTGCAAGTAAACGCCATGAGAAGACATGAAGAAAAAAGACATAGAACTTACTTTGCAGGATGCTTAGGGGTCTCTTTAGCTTCAGAAGACACATCCCCAAGATTCTTTAGGCACACCTGGAGATCTGTAACAATGTATAATTCAGAGAATAAGCAAATTAAAACAACGTTGCATCCACTGTTATAAAGAAGACATAAATGGAAGCGTTATGACAGGAACTTTCAGCTCAGCAATGAAATATTTTAGGATGATATTAGTCTTAATTCAAATTATAAAGACAGAGACAAACAAGGCTCTGAAAAGAGAAGGCGAAAAAAGTTAAGGGAGATGAAGAGAACACTCGAAGTCATAAAAGTAGAAATGAGATTGATATCACCAAAAAGAGGCTTTGTGGAGGACGTAAAGCAATTGGCAAATTCTTTTTCTCAGTCTGATGGCGCAACAGGAAATGAAAAAAGGTATATACTACAGAGCATGGAAGGCTTTCACTACTGAAGTATTTAAGAATGAGTGAGGTAAAAGTAATTCATAAATGAAGAAGTTACAAAATGTACTTATGCTTATAATACCACCAATGTTCCTATTAAGTTTCTAACAACAATAATAGTAAACGATAACATAATAGCATTACGACTGATGATGATGAAAAATGATGAATATTATCATTATATTAGTAATCAAGGGGAAGCAAGATGAATAGACAAATGTAGATTTTCTAGATTATGTTATTTAAATATTTCAGGTTTACTGAACACCTGGTTGTCTAATGTGAATTATTCCAAAGAACATGCTGTTCCTTTCCTAACAAAAAAAGCTTCAAAGGCAAATAAATAATTTCCAATTCCTTTTTGGTCTCCAAGTCACTCTTTACACAAGAGGAATTTGATGAGTTAAGTGTAAATGTATAAGAAACATGTGGATTGCATTTTGTTTAAAAACATACAAGGGTTTAAAAATTAAGGACGAAAAGTGTTTGGCACAATGCATTTTTGGTGAAGCCAAACCAGAAACATTTGAGACAGTTTCAGATTGTAGTGTGACCTTCAGCATTGCTTGTGTTTCTGGGTATTAAATGAATCTAAAAATAAACACTATCCTTAACTAGAACTGAAGCAATAAAACCTGTAGCAAGGTATGGACCTGAATGAAAAATTTTTTGAGGATTTACTGAATTTTTTTCTTTTTTCTAAAAAAAAACTTCCAGTCTGAGAGTTCAAGCAAATGCCCACCATATGTGTCATGCTTTGTGTCTATTGCCTTATTTCTTCCTAAGGTTTCTGGTTCACATAGAAGAGGAGACATCTGAATATGTATAAGAAAAATGTCAACCCTCCCCTAGTGGTAAGATTAATTTAACTACAACTTGTACTCTTCAATGGGTTCAAATGTGTTCTGAGCTTGAGTCATTTTTGAATGCTTTTGGTCCATACTTTGTTCTAATTTCTCCCTATGTATTTGTTGAAAAGACACTTTTGGAGAATGACATTTTGTTTCTGTCCATAGGCAAGAATTATAAAACATAAATAGCTGGGTTATGTTGAGATTTATTGGTGGGTAAGTTAAGGTGATATGCACTATAACAGGCAACGGCCATTTTAACAGCCTGTAACAAGTGGAAAAAACAAGAAAATGGAAATGCAAAATTATTGTTTTTATTTTTGTTGTGTGCTGCTGCCTTACCTGGTGCCTCTATTGAAGAATGGCATTTCAGTGGTTTTTGCTGTTCTACAAATTCTCTCAGTCATCGCACATTACCTCCATCTCCTTTATGCCGTTTTCCAAGCACAAAGCACTGTGTATTAGTCCGTTTTCACACTGCTATAAAGAACTGCCTGAGAATCAGTAATTTTAAAGGAAAGAGGTTTAATTGACTCACAGTTCTGCATGGCTGGGGAGGCCTCAGGAAACTTACAATTATGGTGGAAGGCAAAGGGGGAGCATGAACTTTCTTCACATGGTGGCAGGAGAAAGGGGAAGAGAGCAAGAGAGGAACTACCAAAACACTCATAAAACCATCAGATCTCATGAGAATGCACTCACTATCACAAGAACAGCTTGGGGAGAACTGCCGCCATGATCCATCCGCCTTCCACCAGCTGTCTCCCTCAACACCTGGGGAATACAATTCAAGATGAGATTTGGGTAGGGCACAGCCACACCATATCACACTGGATCCTGTCAATTATTTCTTAGTGCCTTTCTCAAAGTCATCCTTTCCTTTATTTTCCTACTGCCAGCTTTCTGAGGTAGGCTCTTATCTCTCTATATCTAGACTGTACTTGTGAAAGAGAGAAACCATCAGTCTCTCCTATTTTACATATGCCCCATAACCTGTTGACAACAATTTAATATTTCTAAAAAATAAAAAATTATTCTACCACTTTCTGCTTTATAACCTTCAATGGCATCCTATTGCTCAAAAGCTAAAATCTTACATCACAATACTAGAAAGCAGTGTTTATTCAGTAAATATTTGTTGAAGAAACAAATGTATTCCTCTCTTTTATAGCTCTCTAAAACCTATCTTCTCACTATCTGCACTACTTTTTGAAGCACTTAAACTCTTCGCGGTAAGCAGAATGGTTTTTCGAAGTTGCCCACTCACTAATACTTGGAAACTGAATGTTATGTTACATAGCAAAAGAGACTTTGCAGATGTAATCAAGGTTACAAACCTTAAAACGGGAGGGGAGAGGACCCACTATCCAGGTGGGTTCTCAATCTAAATACATCACCCCTTAAAGCAAAGAATCTTTTTGGCTTTCAGGAAAAAAAAAGTGTGGCAGAAGGTGAAGCAAGAGATATGTGACCCAAGGAAAAGTCAGAGAGATTCCAAGCATGAGCAGATTTGACATGCCCTTGCTGGCTTTGAGAAGCAGGAATCCACAGGCAAGGACCTCAGCGGCCATTGGGAGTTAACGACAGCCCCCTAACACAAGTGCAAAAAACTGGATTCTTAGAAGAGTCCAAGTGAGTTTGAAAGTTGACACTTCGGCCGGGCGCGGTGGCTCATGCCTGTAATCCCAGCACTTTGGGAGGCCGAGACGGGCGGATCACGAGGGGATCGAGGCCAACCTGGCTAACACAGTGAAACCCCATCTCTACTAAAAATACAAAAAAAAAAAAAAAAAAAATTAGCTGGGCGTGGTGGCGGGCGCCTGTAGTCCCAGCTACTAGGGAGGCTGAGGCAGGACGATGGCGTGAACCCGGGAGGCGGAGCTTTCAGTGAGCCGAGATCATGCCACTGTCCTCCAGTCTGGGCGATAGAGCGAGACTCCGTCTCAAAAAAAAAAAAAAAAGAAAAAAGAAAAAAAAAAGAAAAGTGGACACTTCCCGGTACCTCCTGATAAGAAACCAGTTTGCCAATATATTTAGTTCAGCCTTGTGAAAAAGCTGAAATCCAGAGCAGAGAAACTAGCCGAACCAACAGAACAATGGGATAAATGTGTGCTGTTTTAAGCAAATTTGTGCTAATTTCTTACAGCAGCAATAGGAAAATAATACACTCTCAAATATGCTGTTCCTGAGTTATGCCCATTGCCTCCTCAGCTCCACCTGGCATGCTACTTACCTATGGCAATAGTGTACCTTATGTATCACCTTCCAGTCCATCCCTAATCCACACAAACATCTTGAAAAAAATTGCATTGTGTTCCTTACAGCCAAATACTCTTAATTAATTAATGTTTGAAAAAGAGAATACCTGGGAGAATCTCTTTGGTTTGACTGGAAAGAGCAATGTATCTTTTGGATAACTTGCCGTTATATGTAAGATGTTCTTGTTTGATTTATGGCTATGGCCATTTAAGAACAACATTTTAAACTAGTGCATAGCAAACCTAAATATGCATATGTCACACCTGGGGATCCTATTAAATTGAAAATTCCGGTTCACTAGGTCTGGATTTGGGCTAAAAAGTCTTCATTTCTAGTAAGCTTTAATTGCATTGTCATTTACTTTTTGTGTGACCTTGAGTAAATTACTTCGGTGTCCAAACCTAATTTTTTTCACCTGTAAAATTGATATTGTGCATATAAATGAGAACATGGATATAAGGGAAACACTGCTTTTTATGCTTTTCTATTACTGCAACTCAGATAACACCAACAAAGCAGCCCAGAAATGCAGGGACGAGCCACGGACAAATCACTCAATTAGCAGATCTCAAGAGCTGGTAGAAAGGTCTCAGGCTCTCGTTCTTTATTTAAAACTGCATTCAACACATTCAACACAGTTTTTTGTTTGTTTGTTCATTTGTTTGTTATTGGAGGCAGAGTCTTGCTCTGTCACCCAGGCTGGAGTGCAGTGGCCCAAACTTGGCTCACTGGAACCTCCACCTCCCAGGTTCAAGTGATTTTTGTGCCTCAGTCTCCCAAGTAGTGGGGATTGTAGGCATGTGCCCCATGCCTGGCTAATTGTATCTTAATAGAGAGAAGGCTTCACCATGTTTCCCAGACTGGTCTCGAACTCCTGAGCTCAGGCAATTCACCCCCATCAGCCTTCCAAAATGCTAGGATTGCAGGCATGAGCCACCGTGCCCTGCATCAGCATAGTTCTTTAGAGGGACTGAGGCCCATAACAGATGGAATTCCAGTTGTTCTCAGTGGTAACAAGCTTCCCTCTTTTCTTAGTTTACTTTCCCCACCCCTCTGCTTCTGTTTCTTGGATGCTTTCAAATAAACTTCCTTTTCATAAGTCCTTTTCTCAAACTAATTTGGCATCACAATTACTGATACTTTTACCTATTTTGAAATGGGATAAGAGGTAGAAAAGAGGGAAACATTGGCTTATGCAGTAGCTCTGATACTTGAACTTTGTGGGGGCAATGATAATTTAAAAAATTGTAAAATTAGTTGACATTTAATTTGCATTGAAAACCTTGGAGAAACAGAATGACACTGGCCAGAAGACCTTCATGGAAGTTTTTAAAAGACTTTCATTTTCTATAGCTCTGGGTAGACTTTGCTGAAATTCAAGCCCAAGATTTAATAGTAAAGGTAACAAAACTGCAAAGGAGACAATGTTCAGCCTTAGTGCGTCTTTTAAGCTAAAATCATGGCCAAGATACAAAAGAAGTAAGAGACTGATATATCTGGGATAGGAATACCTGGGTTTCTGCATCCAAGGAGGCACGCATTATTGAAGAAAACACTAACATTTTTGAGAAGTGCAGTATGGCTATCCTCTGCTGTACAGAATTGACAGAAGGAGACAGTTCCATGAGACAAAGGCCCCTAGTGTCAATGAAGCTGACAGAGTTCCGGAATAGCAGAAAACAAAGTGGTGGCGCTTAGCCATCAGAAGCAATACTAGAAGGCACAGACATATCTGTATGGCAAAAAAAGGGTTCCTTAACCTACAGAGAACTCTGGCAATGGTTAAAAGACTGTAGTGTATATCTGGAAGTGAAATAAATGTGCAGCCATCAAAGATGTTGCTTGACATGTATAAAACCAAGAAAAAACTCAAAAGGTAGTAGGCCAAGAGTTCTATCAGACTCTGCAATAAAAATTTACTACTCCTGGCCCAGTTTTCAGATCTGAGATAGCCTCAGATAGGATCTATTGACCAAAATGAGGATAGATACTCCTGAGGAAAGACCCTTTTATGCCACCAAAAGCATATATCATAAATGTTATATCAATCTGTCATCAAAAGTACCTATGGTCTTGTACCAGAGTAACCGCACATTAAGGAAAATGCATAATCAAGCTCTTTCAAAGAGATGTTGAAAACTGAGTCTTATTTCATACTGAAATTAAAGTAACTCTAATTCCTTGTGTATTATGACCAGACGGTCAGTAGATTTCCGGCTTTAAATCTAGCTTATAATGAGTTTAATTTTTCCATGGAATCACCCTGTAGTTATTTCTCAAGACTCTGAATTTTAATCAAATTTAGGATCTGATAGAACCCTTACATTAGATTTCTGATTTGTAGAATAAGAGACATTAGGGTGAAATACCAAGAACAAACCTGAGATTTCCCACCCACTCCCAGTCATGATAGTAAATCAAAAGTCATGCTATATCCAAGTTGAAAGTGTGTAATCACAAGATCATAGACAATCTGATAGAATGTAAGAATGGCCTTATAAAGGTTCAGCCTAGTTGTCACTGTGGGGATGGCACCTTATTTGGTTAGGATACTGCCTTTTGTGATGTGATGTTCATATTTAAGAAATAACTATTATATGATGCCTTGTTCCTAGTACTAGAATACACAGGTGAGAGAATGAAATGTTGAAAGAAGCATCGACCACACTCACCATCCCCCCGTCCCCACAAATGACCCACTGTGGAGCTTGTGTTTCTCACTCCTGCACGTTTAGACTCTGTAGATTCTAGGTCTTAAACCCCAGTAGGGGAAATTTTGCTTCTAGGAAATGCAGTAAGGGTTTCTTCAAACCTGAACCTTTAGCTTTTGCTTAGTCATTTTGGACTCCTCATGCCTGTAGACCAGCACATAAATGATTTTTAAAAACAGTTACTAGATTGACAGGATGTTTAACCCTAGTTATCATGCGTTTCTATGTTTGCTGCCATATAATGGAGGTGTGGAGGAGTGCACTGGGCACTGAGGGAAAGCACTGTAGCCTCTCGTGGTGTTTCTATGCTCAGTGAAAAAAGAAAACAGGCATTTGCAGCAGCAACAATCTGATAAGGGGCAAGACAAAGAAGACTCAGACAACTAAGGGGTGAAGCTCTGTGCTTCTCTGTCAGGCAAGCAGCTGTATGCCAGCTGTAAGGCTGGCCATGTGAAAGAAAGCTGTACAGTGGGTGGTAGAGAAGGAAGATAATGAATATCAGTTACAGTCTTGGGACTCAGACTGTAGCAGGAACTGTAGCTCGCTCTACTAAACCTATTTTAAATTCATATTTAAAGAGGTTGTGACAAGCCACGACTTCAGAGTTGTTAAAAAGTTGAACTTAATATGGAGCAGTAGCATTTCTGAGCAGTGAAAAGGGATACTATAGCAGACAACTTGTGTGTTTTGTGTCAGAGTCTCTAAGCCAACTTGCAATTTTAGCTGCATATATGGAAAGTTCCCAGGCACTCCAGCAGCATCCCACTTTTCTTCTTTGCTTTTCTTCTTTACATTTTGTGTGGACCCTCACTCCGCACACAGGGCAGCTTGGGAGTGGTCCTCAACAGTAATGGACAAGGGTCATGGTAAAGGCCCAGTTTCCTGTTCTACAGAGAAACTATTCTCAGGGTCTCCAACAGGACTGAGCCCCAGTGGCTCACAGTCATAACCCACCCTTTAATGGCATCTCTTCCTTTCAACCCCACATTCCTGGATCCTCCGATATTGCTTTCTGGGATCACATACTAAGTAAGTTACCTAAAAAAAAAACAGTCACTCATTCTGAGAAAATCTAAATTGTGAACAGATATAAAGTGCCCTACACCGTGCTTGATAAATAATCAGTACCCAGTACATATTCCTATCCTCCGATTTTTTTCTTTGCCATAAGATATTTATAGTTCTTTGGAGAAAATAACCGACTAAAAGATAGGTGTTATTTGTAAATATCATCATACTCTGCAAATGTACCTATAGCCAGAAATTAAGCCAGCATATTCCCATGTACAGAGGGCCAACTGATGTTTTTCATTCGTATATGTCTGGAGCTTGAGCGGCAGAGTGTTGTATCACTACAATAGGAACCTGAAGAATTGGATTTTGACTCTGTTTCATTTACTTACTGGGATTTTATTTTATGTTTAAAATATTCACCAATATATTTAACGTTAGGTTCATTGTCTTCAAAATATTATAATTTCTTATAATTTCTCAGTTGAGATGAAGTCTGAGTAATCTAATGGATACAAATATGTCTTGTAAAATGTAAGCTATCTTAATGTAAATGTACATGTCTCTACCACATGATGTCAAAGATGGTTGTTATTTGGCGAAGTGAGCCAAAATAATATTTCCTGAAAAATGCTAAATGCATGCTAATATATGTTATTTTGTCTTTATTTTTAGGAAAAATAAAATTCGGTCTCGGGGGGCTGATTCTATTTATTGGAATTTTAGATAATTTGAAAGGTTTGTGATGACAAAACTGCCTGTTAGCACATCTCAAATTTATGCACAGAATATAACCTACCTTGCTTGAGCTTAGAGCTGGTCTTCATAGTGCCTTTCTTTCTTTTGAAAACAGTTCTAAATGTTACCAAGATATTTGGCAGAAATTTTCAGCATCTAGACACAGACGTGAAAGAAACAGATGAGGGATATAGCTTGTGTCTGAAAACTTATGGAGGCTCAGGAAATAAAGAACAGTTAAATTACAGTCACTTATTCACTAATATCCCTGGCTGGTTATTTTTTTGGTAGTTACAGCCCAATCATGTTGGTTTCAGTGGTAATTCACTGGTAATAAGTGAGTATATACCAAGCTCAATCTTATCTCTACATAAATATTTGAATTATCTTGTAAGAATTTTCCTAAAGATTTTACTTAATTTACTATTTGATATGGTTTGGCTCTGTGTCCCCACCCAAATCTCACCTTGAATTATAATTCCTAATGTTAGGGAGGGGCTGGTTGGAGGCAATTGAATCATGGGGGCAGACATCTCCCTTTCTGTTCTTGTGATAGTGAGTGAGTTCTCATGAGATCTGGGTGTTTAAAGGTGTATAGCGCTTCCTCCTTTACTCTCTCTCTCTTCTGCTCTGCCACAGTAAGAGGTGCTTGCTTCCCCGTGGCCTTCTGTAATGACTGTAATTTTCCTGAGGCCTCCCAGCCATGCTTCCTGTACAGCCTACAGAACTGTGAGTCAATCAAAATCTCTTTTCCTCATAAATCACCAAGTCTCAGGTTGTTCTTTATAGCAGTATGAGAACGAGAATGGACTAATACACTACTTGAACTATTTAGTTTACTTTTCAAGAGATTATGGAACAAAGTATACTTTTTACCATTTTTGATTCACTGGTAATGAGCTCACTCATAAACTCTAGAAAGGTAAACTAAACTGTTCAAATAGTAAAGTAGAAATATCTTTAGGAAAATTGTTATAAGATAACCAAAATATTTATGTAGAGATAAGATTCCAGTTAGTATGGTGCTTCAATGATATATTGGAAAATAGGGTTGTTCAGTTATTTAGGGGAAGTGACTTTTTTTTCTCCTTTAAGTTTTATCTCCTTTTTAGGGAGGTTAATATAACTTGTGATATTTTTGATAACTACTCTTACTCTTCAATATAATATTTTTATAAGCTTTCAGCCTACTAAATTTTTTAATTGAATGATAATTTGGATAGCAATCATTCAGAACATTTTTCTATTCATAAACATTTTTCCTCTTGGTTTTAAGTTTGCTTGGTTGTCAGTTACTTTTCAAGGCTGTCATAATTTGGAATGGAATAGAGATTGCTAACTCAATCTTAGCTGGCAATCCTCTTTTATATCAGTGACATGACATAACAAAACTTTCAGCTTGCTTCATCAGACGGTTTTTCTTCTATCACTACTTCCCCAATAGTTATGTTAACAAACAGTTATATAAACAAACTTTATCCATTTGTTGCTTCTTTTCAGGAATACTGGTAGTTGATGAAAACAATGAGAGAAATGCCTGCTTCTTTGCGTACACCATAATCTTTCCAAGAGCACCAAACTGAATGCTATGTGTTTTTGAATGTATCAATCTAACAGTCAAACCTGGAATAAAACTTTTATTCGAGGTGAAGGCAGTTAAAGCTCAAACTTTGGGAACTATAAAATTCCAAATTCAAGGTGACTTTTCTCTAATTGATTTCATTTAAAACAGAACCACTTATTTCAAGAAAATGAACTTGAATAAAATTATAAATAGGTGAGAGTATGAGTAGGCATGCTATGGTTAATCGATGAGAAACATAGTCTTTTTATCAGACTAGACATGCTCAGTGAATAAATATGAATAGTTAGAACCTTTCATAAAATTTCAAGAAATAATAGATATTTTAATATATTATTCCATATATATTAGTTTCAAAGACTCTAAGAAAAATCCTAAGATCATAGACTGTTAGAACAGAGGGTATTTTAGGGAGCATTCAATTCCATCCTCTGTCCTTAGATCCTCCTTCTTACCCAGGAAAAGGAATGTAGCATTAAGGTTAAACACGCAGAATCTGGAGCCAAACAACCTTAGTTTTAGTCTCGGCTGTGACCAAGTTACCTAATGTCTCCACCTCTCAGTTTCCCACCTGTGCAAGGAGAAGGATAATAGGAGCACCTAATTACAGGGCTGTTGAAGAACTGAGTGGCTGAATACATGGTAGATCTTAGAAGAAATTGACACACCCTAATAACAATAAGTGTGTGTGTGTGTGTGTGTGTTTCTGCAGTGATGTTTTATTGAGAACCTCCTACATGCAATCATTGACCAGGTACTAGAAATGCAAAGAAAACTTCTCGTGTTTTCTGTCCTCAGGATGCTGAAAAACTTGAGGAGATGGACACCACAATGGTGTGAATGGGCAGATTTCCCTGAAACGATATTTACAGATGAGATGATATTTTATCCAGATCTTGAAGTTTAAGTAAAACTTGCTAATATGCCATTGCTGCTACTGCTGTTGTTGCCATTGATGATGATGATATTGATCATGATGACAATAAATAATGAATTAATAATATAATTATTAGTTAATTGCTAAAATTTATTGGACACTTACTATTGGCTAATTTCTAATAACAAAATGTGTTATTTTGTTTAATGCTGAGAAAGATCCCATGAGTCAAGTTTCACTTTTATCTTTATTCTGGAAGACATGAAACTGAGGCCTTGAGAGATTATGCTAGTCTTGAAGACATGAAACTGAGGCCTTGAGAGATTATGAAATTTTCCCAAGGTTACTCAAGGAGTAGATGGAAGAGCTGGAAAGTAAGCACAGGCAGAAATCCATTTTAAGTAATGGGACAAGCACTGGAGAGCATACCTAAAAAATGATGCATTGTGATGAATGGAAAAAAATGTTCAAAGCAGCTCAAGCACTGAGTGTGCGCAGGTGATGGCAGCTGATGATGAAGAACCTTCAATACTCTGCTAAAAGGGTGAACATAATATAGTAGGACCCAATGGAAAAGAGAAGCTTTTAAAAGAGAGAAAGAAGAATGATTGCTACCATTCGTTAAGAATTTATATCTACTCATAATCTCAATTGCCTGTCCCAATAGCATGTTTTACACATAATAGAATCCTTGGAAGTTTAGAGGTTAATCACTTTCCTAGGAATTTTGAAAAGATTACTCTGGAGGCAGTGTGCTTGAGAGTAATTTCTTAATTGAAGGGGAGGATGAAAGGGAAGAAACGATGAAGTCAAGAATGACTGTGGTTTCTGGAGTAGGGCATTATGGAATAAATTATAACAATAAATGAGATTTATTGGAGAGTTTGAGAGGCAGTGGAGGAAATACAAAATTAAGATTTTACACAAACACTTTTCACTGATTATTGGATTTCCTAGTGGTAGATGTGGTAGATGTTTTTAGATGAGCAGTTAATATATGCATCTGAACAGGAAAGAGAAGGTAGATAATAATGACAATAATAGTAATGATTTGAAAAGCATTAAGGAATTTTCCTTTTACCTTTCTGAGTATATAACCATTATGCTGGTTGATCTGAGGTCCAGTGATGTGGGAATCAGTGGTGGGTGAGAAGATGAAAATGTTTCAGAAGAAATGTAGAGAAAGAAGATGATAATAGTTGTATCAATAATGATTTACAGCAAGACAGTGATTGTAAGTTCCAACATCACAGAGAAAAATAAAGATTACTTTAACATCTTTAATTCTGAGTTTATGTATGAAGGGCTAAACTAGATGTTTCCCGAAAGTTAGAAAAGGCAACCATTCCCTGAGGTTAGAAGAGAAAGGAAAGTGATAATGTGATACATAAAAACACTTCACACTGACTTGAAGTTTGGTCAGAGAATGGAGTTGGGGAGAGAGGAAACTATTTGACTTATGTCTCAGTATTCCCACTCTGGATTTGGCCTGAGGATGGGGAAAGTCTATTAGATAATTAGGGGAGAGTAGAAAGTTCCGGGGACTTGTGACTTCAATTGAAATAATTTGGGAGTATTCACTATGCACTGCGCCCTGCACTAACATGAGGCAGCCAGTTTAGTAGACAAGGCGGAGTGGCGTGGGAAAAGAGGAGCACAGTGGGCACCCTCTAGCTCCTGCCATTCTTTGATGGCAGGGAGACCATGGAGGAGGTCACCAGATCTGTGAGCAGCCTCCCGAAGTGGCATAAGTCACACTCTTGTCAAGGCCAGAGAGATGAACGGAAGAGAACTGTATATCATTGCCAGCTGAAACTTGGGTAAGCTGAGCTAACCAGGTGGGAGATGGCTATGCTTCTGGAAGGACTTGATTACAGCCCTAAGTTTAAAACCTCAAACTTTAGTTTAGGAAGCATGTACGAGGCCCAACTACAAAGTGGACAAGAGTGACATTAAAAATATCAGCAAGTGCATATCTAGCAAAGAACCAAAGGTCGGAGGAGTCCTCCCCATTGTACCTCTCACGAAATTAAAATAATACAAAACTAACAGCCACCACAAAGACATGTGAACATTCCCTTTTCTCTGTCTGAAAAGCTTAACTTCATAGCAGGTGAAGTAGGAGGAGAATATCTGAACCTAAATACTGCTAAAAGAGACAGCTTATTTAGTTTCAAATTACATACAACTAAAAGTTAATACTTTTCTCCTTACCAAGGAGTGAAGATTTCTAGGAAGACAGGCATAGTTATGGACTGGATAAAAGAGGTTTTATTTCCTCTGTGACCAGAATGAGATTGGGAAAGAATAATGAGAGAGAATAGAGGTATTTCAAACTTAGAGATTCCTTTCCAGTTGTGGGAAGTTTCAGAAGAAATCTGAAAAAGTTTAATTAATTTTCCCAATGGTACAGCAAGTGAATGCGCTGAAATTTTTAGTTTGAGTTCATTTCTTGACTGTGCATCACCTCATGGCCACTCCCCATGGGAGGAGCCTGAGGATGATACCAAGCACTTCCCATAGTGCTTATGAGGCTTTAAAGAAAAGAATTTCCCAGTTGGCTTCTGGAAGTACTGCGCTAGATGGGTGGAAGGAAAGCTCTGTAGAATGTTACGAAGCAAATGTTAACCCTCTCCATAAAAATGGTACCAAAAAACCCAACATAGTTTATTAGCAAAATCTGGATAGATAGAATCCTTTTTAAAAACCCAATTTTATTTTTTACTTGCCTAAAATCAAAAAGGTTTTATATAATAGTTTGGGGGTCATATTTACCATTATTTTGCTTTCCAAAACAGGTTTGGATTTATCAGATGTGGTCTTTGCTGCTTTGGGATACAACATTTTCAAATTGTATTATTTGGATTAAATCTAAATGAATCACAAATATATATGTAAGGTAAAAATATCAAGATTCTGGTAACTAGTGTATCAACTGGTATATTGATATTAATAGCTCTCATATTAATAATTACTCTGACTTTTAGTAGCCATAAGGCTTACCAACAGTTAAAGTACTTCTGTGATGTTCTTGGACAGCCGTCAACATTACCAACTCATTCCCAACTCAATTGACACAATGGAGAAAGTCAGACCCTACTTAGCCACTACTTTTACCGATTCTTAGTACAGAACTAAATCTGTACCCTGTGCCACAAGAGTGTGTGTGAGACCAACCTCATATTTTCTACTTATAAGCTCTTTCTTTCGCCTTTTGTCTACCTTTCCATTAGTGCCTCTTCTTTTTACTTTCAAAGTTGTAAGGGTTAAACTACTTTCTTATTCTAGCTCTGAGAACTGCATTGTATTTCACCCTTTTGTTGAAAAGGGAAATTGACTTTAAATGAAAGGCAAATAGATACTACTCAGTCATGATAAATGGTGAAAATTAAGCCCACAGAACTTTTATCTTTAAGCATATTTTTACCCTGACATCTTGAAAATATTATATGATGCAACTATTTCCACAAGTATTTTAAAACTGTTTTTCTGTTCCAAATAGGACTTCAAATTGTTGCCATCATCATCTTTCCATGGACTCCTACTCTGCATAAGGTGCTCTAAAGACATTGTACCTACTGAAAAGATATTGTACATGACTAAGATCAAAGGATCTTTCTCACTGAGAGGCTAAGAGTCTATTTAGGGCAATTGTAGAAGCACAGAAAAATTATAATCCCAGGCAAGATTTATTTACCATGTGGGTTATAAGATCAGAAAGTAATGAATGCTATTCATAGAGTAGAAAATGGCTTTGAAGAGTCTTAAAAGATGAGTAAGATTGAGGCAAAGGAAGTCAGTGTATCACAGCACCTTCAACAGCAAGTGTGTGGTGCGTGCCTGTGTGGAGTTGGGAACGCACATGGCAAGCCTGGGAAACAATAGTAGGTCATTTGGGCCACAGTGAGGAATTTTTATATAGAATAATTTTTCTCACTAGTAAAAACTAGAAAGAGTTCTGAAGGAAGAGAAAGAACTCCCAAGCATCAACAGAGATACAATATAAATAATGGCTGCGAGATGAATATTCTTGTAAACAAAGATTTTTGTATGTCTTTTTTTCCTCTTCCTTTTTAATGGGGACTTAATGTTCCAAGAATCCATTTGACTTTGACAAGCTCTACCAGACACCAAGTGATGGCATCTTTAATTTGTTTACATGAAACAGAAAAATAAAAAATAAAAATAAATAAATAAAACCTAGAATGATTTTCACTTGAAAAAGCCAGAAACTGAGAAGTGAGTGGGTGTTGTATCCACTGTGAAATTGATGCTGGTATCTCTAGAAGGATCCTATCTCTGCTGTACAGGTTAGTTTTGTCGTGTTTCATAAAATGTTCCAGTCCTGTGACATATTGGACTCTTTGTTCTTTTCTCCTTCCCTTCAAAGGTTAAAACAAGCAGGGGAGGTTGGGTGATGATCATAACAGAAAGAATGTGGGCGTAGGAGGTGTGAGGAAATCAGTGCCTGGGGCCTGAGTTGGTTCTTCCCTGAAATGATTGAAAAGCACAGTGTGGCTTGATGACCAGAATGAACAGCAAAGACTTTGAGTAGAATCTGCAGTCTGGGCCCATGGGAAGAGTGTTCTGCAGTGATGAGTCCAGCCATCACTCACTCACATTTGCCAAAACAACCAGCCGTAAGAAGGATGCCCATCTCCCCCAAGGCCCTGCTTGTAGCTTGGATGTAGTGTTGCCTGTTGCTAATGAACCACTAGGATTGCCTCAAACACACCCTGACAGCTGCAGAGTTTTCGGTAACAGCCCTAATTCCACTTTCTCTTCCATCTGTCTACAGATGGTTTAAATTTGACCCCTTTAAAAAAAACGTATCCTATTAAGAGGCAATTACTGTGCTTGTAGATTTCCCATAAAAAATGACAGAATTGTAATTTGCAAGAGAGTCTGGTAATTGTGGATTATGTTGAGAGTTTGATACTCATTCTGGACATGGAGGTTTTGACACTATTTGGGGCTGGATTGCTAATATTCTATTTGGAATAATTCTGTCAATCATAATGGCATAGATAATAGTCAGAAAGTTCAGCCATAAGCGCAAAAAGAAGTCAGTCCTTTCAAAACCATTAGCACTGATTTTATTTTTATTTTTCAAAATATCTTTCAACTACAACAGGATGCTACAACACCAGAATGTTTCTGTTTATTTTGTGCCATCTGGGTTTCCATGATTAATTATACAATTCTTCTTTCTACAAGAACTTTCTTCTGAAAATTGCAAAGCAGTTTCAAGATAGTACTTCAATATTCATTATACTTTACGTATTATCTCAGTGTGAATATCAGAACCAAGCTAATTTAGGAGAAATCAAAATGTAAATAGGTTTCTAGAATATTTCAAAGAATTACAAATCTTAGACTCTTTGCAGTCTTAAAGTTTGCTTGTCCAAATCTCTCCTTTGCTAGGGGCAGGGAGGATCACCATGCCCTGAGTGACCAATTTTGCCTCCCAGTGAGCCAGAAGGAAATGCCAGTCCTACTGATGCCCAGTTTAGTACTATGCACTTTTGACACCTAAGTGAATAAATCTTTCTTCTAAAATGAGTCTGTGTTTTATAATGACCGAATTTCTCTCTAAAGATTTCTGAAATAGAAGGATTTTCATTTTAACATATCAAACCAATACTTTAAAGCATGTGCTTTGTGCACTATGTTGCAGAGACTACAAAGAAAAGATACAGTCCCTGTCTCAAGATGCATATTCTTGTCTTGGAAAATTACCTTGAGGAATCCAGGCCTTCGAATGTGAAAAGGTATTTAATATTGGGAGGTTGTGCATGACAGAAAGTGAATGGTACAGTTGATATGGAAGTGAGTAAGGCTTCTCCTTGACTTTCAGCAGGTGCTCTGCAAACACTTGTTGAGTTGCATTGAGCTGTATTCACTTGGAGAGCAGCTTCTCTATGGGAAAAACAATGGGTTTGATCAACAGTGTTAACTACTAATTTTTAGTAAAAATTCTGTAGGTGGGGCTGAGTTGTGGATATTTATTTATATATATTTTAATGTACAGTGTGACTAAAAAGTGCTACGCTATGTGTTTATTCTAAAAAATTATGTTGAACATGATTATATTAATATGGGGGGAAATATTTTTTTAAATAATTTTCTAAGTCTTTACCAGTAGGTTTCTAATTTGTGACGGCTGATTTATGTGTTAATTTGGCTAGGCCATGGTACCCAGGTATTTGGTCAAACACCAGTCTAGATGTTTTTATGAAGTATTTATTTAGATAACATTAACATTTAAATCAGTATTCGATGAGCAAAGCAAATTACTCTCACAATGCAGTTGGGCCTCATCCAATCAGTTGAAGGCCTTAAAAGAAAAAAAGGCTAATATCCCTTAAGGAAAAGGAAATTCTATTAGCAATCTGCCTTCGCACTCATTGCAACATCAACTTTTCCACGGGTATCTAGCCTCTCTCCCTACTCTGAAGATTTTGGACTTAACAGCCTCCATAATCACCTGAGCCAATTCCTTAAATCTCTCTTTTGTGAGTGTGTGCATGTGTGTATCTTTAGAAATATAAAATCCCATAATACCATATATACGGCAGGTTCTTCAATAACATCCTTGCAAACATGCAAATGGACTGTGTGCTGCAGAAGAATTACAAACACACACCACGAACAACATGTGGTTGTAATGTATATGTAGAGTTTATTGGGGAAACATGCATATATAGAGTTTACTGGAGAAAATTCAAACTAAAGAAGTAGTATAGCACACGCTGTCTTCCAAGCTCATTATTCTACAACTTAAGCAGGGTATAGATGGTCTGAATGCACCCTGGCCATGGTTTCACCAGGAGGGGTCTGCCAGGATGAGAAGCTAGAAGAAAAACTGAGAACATGCCAAGACAGTGAATAAGCCTGGAGCCTGCACTGCATTACATATTTTTTGGTTAACCTATGAAGGGCTAGGGAATACCTAGTTTCACAAAGTAACAAAAAATATTTTAAGATATCTCTGAGCCCAGGTAGGATGCTACAGAGAATGCATACAAATCAGGTGGGTCCGGAAAGCTATGCATGCTAGGAATGCAGACATCAAAGACCTTTTCTCTCTGTAGGCCATTACACCAAGTGAGCCAGCTCCCTGCCAAGATACCAATAAAGAGGAGAAAATGAGCCTCTAGAGCCATGTAGACTTGTTTCCCATCAGGGTCTTAAATATGAGTGACAAGAGTCACTTCCACTTTCTGACTCAGTTCCCATACTTGTATATTCTAACTATGGAAAAAATACAACTGCATATTAGTTGCTATTTCGAAGCAAGTTATGCATCTTGTGTGACAGCAAATCCAACCTTGGAGGGTGTTGTCTCCTAGGTGGCCCCCAAACTGAATCTTCAGCCATTCCACTAGTCTACTAGATCAGCTAGTACATAGATATGAATTAATTGCCAATCTTTTATGTTTCTAGGTTAGAAGCAATGATGTGTGGGATACCATAACTTGTAAGTAAGGCATTCTATAATTGCTTGGATGATAGTACTAGAAGCTAGATGCATTGATAAGTCAAATCCAATTTTGAACATATATCTATTTATATTAAAAAATTTTGCTCACCAAGACTTGTTTCTCCTTTTGAGTGGGATATTGTGCATATTGCAACACTTGTCTTTCACACTAAAAGGAATGCACCTATATGCCCTTAGAAACTTCTCTAAGGGCAGAAGCCTGAAATTTCATTTTATCTCTTACTCTGTACACACAAATGACTTCCTAATCATTTAGGATATTCTTTCTATTCCCCCTAACCAGATTCAATCAGCATCTAAGTCATGGACAAATGTGATGTTCTGTGAAAGGTACTAATCAAGGTCCTGAGTATGTATAAGCATATTATATAAGGTATGAACACTCCCATACCTTTTATAATATAGAAGCATATCATATACTGTGTTGATACCTCATATACTATGTTTATACATACAATACACTGATAGCTCTGACAAGAGAAAATGAGCTGCTTCTGGTCAACCTTTCAAATTGATATGGAGAAGAAGAAAAAAGCATTTTTCAAGCCACATTAATAGATGTGTACCAAAATCTAAAGCCTTGTTTGCTTTATTGTACTCAGAATACCTATGTGGAATAGCAGTTGCAATTGGAGTAACCACCTGAGTTTAAGACAGCCCTCAGTCATTCTTTATGACTCCTTATGCCTTTTTCCTGGAAGTAAACTTGTTGTGGCCCTCCAGGGATGAGGCTTTGATTTTGGTTTACTGTGTAGGTACAGATGGCACTTCCAGGTGCTAACACTTGGGACTTCTTACCATAATGGACAATGCTGGGGTTCTGTTAGTTTCCTAATGTGCTTTACCCAACTATGCTATTAGGAACTGGAAAAATACCCAAAGGAGAATCCTGGACCCAAAAGGACCATTTTCAGATAGACTTGGCCCAAAACTTTATTCATCAGCCAATTTCCATAAATCCCAGAAGACTATAGTGGCACTTCCGGTGCTCAGGGATGAGTGTCAACTCAGAGCCAGTGTCTAGAATTTTCCCTTTCTCCAGTGCGAAGTCATAGGCGAAATGGCCATCTACTCATTCAGGCTATGCTTAGAGGAAGATTTATAATCTGTAAACATAAGGATGTTGCAAGACCTTCCCCAAGGGGGCCTGGTCTCTCCTTCAATTAAGCAATCCAGGTTTATAGACTAGTTTAGGTGGAGGAATTGGAGGAGACGCCATGACTTCTTACAGCAGTGACTCAAATAAGACCTGTGCTCCCTATATATAGTGATTCTCTATAATAAAAATCAAGTAATATTTTATGCCTATTTATTTTGTCCCTAGGTTCCGGTAATCAATTATCCATGACTCAGGTCCCTCAAGTTTAAAACATTCTGGATGGCAGTCCACCTTTACAACCAATCATGGTAATTGAGCCACCCTTATCTCTGATGGTTAAGTACTGCCACCTGGCCTCTGTCACTCTGGAATCCCACAATTTCCATTAAAATCATGTAGACTACTTCACAAGTGGCAATTCCCATCATCAACCCCTATTTCCAGTTGAAATTCAGAACCAAGTTTTCAAAAATGCTGGTATTTCCCTCATGAAGCATTTCTCAATGCCCTGGTGATATAAGTGTTTTTTTGTAACTTTCAGATAAAATTGTCAGAGGAAGAGAAGGCAAATTGTCCATAATTATTTTACTCTAAATTTATCATGTTTGTATATCTGTTGGACTCCTTGCTCTAAATAATTACAGGAAAGTTTTCGCATCTTGACCTCTTTAGACATAGTCCTTTGTGGAATCCATGCTTTAGGCAGTCAACCAAGTGAACTATTTCCAGATGATCAAGTTAATACATTAAATCATGAATCCAATAGATATAGCAAACCTAACTGTATATTTCATTTTCTTCCTTTCACATGCTTAGGATTCATTTATATATGTGCTCTTTAAATTTCAATTAATCGATATGGGCAAGTTTTTGCAATTCCTGGTGGTCTATATGCTGTCTTCTTCCAAGATAACTATTGATTCTACCCTGGTCTTACTGGAATCTGACTCCAGTTTTGGATCTATAAACAATGAAGTGTGATGTGTGTGAATTTCAAAAGAAGGCTAGTTTCCTCAGGAAAATGAAAAGAGGGAGAGGTGTTTCTACTAGGAAATCAGTTTTGATATTGAATTATGGAACTTATTTCATTGTGGAAGTCCAGTGTCCAGCTTTATCTGTGAACAAACAGGTTTCTGTCCATTTCTAAGAGAATCATTGCTTTCTCACTAACCTCTGAATATTAACAGAAGAAATTTGGCAAAGTTATCTGACCAACTTGCTTCAAAATTCTCCAAACTACACCACAAGACGTTAGTCTTGACTTTCAGCCATGCTGTCCTGTATGTATAATGGATAAAAATAATTCACTGAAAGCTGTCATCAAGTACTCTGGTTTTCTACCTGTGTTCGAGCTGAAACTTTAAAGTCTTGCATTGGCTTTCTTTTTTTGGAAACCTTGAAGTGTTGTCTCAAATACTTTATCAAGCTCTACAATACTTGTAATCATTGTTACTGCCATAGTGGCAGAGTACAGCAGATTACTTAATTTCTTAGAGCCTTGATAATCCAGGTAGTTGTGATGCCTCTGCATACCATGGATTACTAAAATTCTCTCTCTGCCTTCATGCGGCTCATTCCTACTTTCATGCTCTAACATAAAATCCTTTCTTGAGGATTTGTTTCCTGGGATCACTCTTTATGGACAAAATGGTATATGCCATATTTCAACCAGGTAAATAGAAACCACTCTGAGTTCTTAAACAGCAAATTTGAAGCAGGAAATTGGTTATGTAGTGATAGAAGAGCTATGGAGATGGTCAAACAAACTAGAGATTAGCAACATCAGGAAGCCGCTCCCACCCATAGGGGCAAAGAGGAGAAGCATTCTAAAAGGAGCCCAGACACTAGGGTACCCAGCAGTAGCTGGGAGTGTGTCAGCAGCTGAGGCCTTAGAGGAGTCATAGTCACTGCAGGAGACACAGCTGCTGCCAGAGATGCTGTTCAAAGCAGAGTAGGAGACAGAGAAATATCCCGGCTTCTCCTTGTACGCGGTCTCACCCTGCAATCTCCTGCCAGGGCTAGAGCTCAATCCGCTGGTGATACTACATGGACATTGTACATGGTACATTGTACATGGGACAATCTGCACGGGACATTGGAAAGTCTAGGAAGGGATCAGTCTTGGGAAAACAGTTTCAGTACCTGCAAGGAAACTAATGTTTCCCTTTTCAGAACAGAGTGGTTTATCAAGGAAGAGAAACTGTCTTCCTCCACCACGGAATGGACTACTCTGGCTGTAATTTGTATCCACCCTTGCGCAGTTAGGGGGCCTCGGGCTTGATGTGATCAATCTATTTACAGTAAAGCTATGATGAGGGTAAAAACTGATGAAGTATGTGTTAGGGCATTTGCTGAGAAAGACGTACTCATGAGAAATGAGGCAAGTCAAATTGACTAATATGGAAACATTAGTGATAGAAGAGAATGTGGTAGAGATCCATACACATGAAACAGTCAGACCAAGGAGGTTGAGGGTGTTTTTAGGGCACAGAGACTGTATTCATTTAACTTGCTTTGTCTACATGCTGGATGGCATCATGAGCAGGTGGCAAATGCCTTCAAATTATCATGATAAATTGTTCTTACTAATGAAAGTGTGAATGACTGTAGGTAATTACATGAAATTCAGTCATGAGATTAAGCCGTCAGCAAGTGCAGGAAAATTATATTGAAATTTAGTCATTTATTAGTGTCCCAGAAGAATCTATAGACGCCAACATGGATCGTTGAAATTAAGCTGGACACATAACAAAGATTTTGTTTTGTAAAATGCAGCAGAGCTGATTGAGCTGGATAACCTGTTATGTCTTTAATGATATATGTCTGTAACTTTGTCTACTGTGCTGCCTGTAATTAGTAATAGGAATGCTGTGAATGTTTTTTTTAATTCTACATTTCTATTTTCCACCACTGAATAATTCAAACCAGCACATGAAACATATGGGATGAGCAAAATGTCTAAATTGTGCACAGGTTTGCATATTGGCTCCTTGAAAGAAAAACTTAAAAACACAATTCCAGGATGTCAAATTCCTAAGAGAATCATGTCTTTCTTGCTATTTATTTTCTCTCTTTTTTTAAAACTTCAGATTACATAAATGCCAATGGCATTTGTTGCAGAGATTGTTTGGAATTTTTCTTTGTTCCACTCTGAACAACATTGTCATTATTGAATTTTTACAGCTCCAACTTCCATTAACATCTGAAGAAGTTGTTAAATAATCTTTTCCAATTAGATTATTCTTTCCAAACTATTCTAGCTCCAGGAAAATATGAATGATGATGTCTAAATAAGGTACGGTGTCATATTTAAAGAAAATACATGTACAAAAACTTTTAGAACTAGAGGAAGCCTTAAAGATTGTCTAGTTGTATTGTTCCTATTTTATAGAGAAGAAAACACATCAAAGAAATTTAGTTATTTTTTTTCTAGGAGCACACGGGTTGTTAGTGACAAAAGTAGGTCAG
This sequence comes from Pan troglodytes, assembly GCF_028858775.2. Lineage (NCBI taxonomy): Eukaryota > Metazoa > Chordata > Mammalia > Primates > Hominidae > Pan > Pan troglodytes. The sequence continues at coordinate 91,232,979 of NC_086015.1, forward strand.
GAATAGATTGTTTTTCAGATAATCTACGAAAGCATTCTTTAGGTAACTCTTCATTATTCAGTAAGATTCCATTACTTTAACATGTGATGTAGTTCTGGTTCATGATCATGCATAGTTGCAAACAACATATAGTTTTATTATTAAGAACAACAAGACTGCTTTATCCAGAGGATAACTCATTCCTCATAATTCTCGGCATCAGGTTATTTGCACACAAATTCTTCAGTTCAGTCATCTTACAGACTTTTTCCTTGTTTGTCTGCTTAAAATTTTTTCCAAACATTTTTAACTTTCCCTTCTGTCTCTCTCAGTCAACCAGGTCTTGTTACATCTTAGTTATTCAGCATGTAACTCTCTTATCATCTTACGGTTTTGTTTGTTTGTTTGAGGCAGGGTCTTGCTCTGTCACCTAGGCTGGAGTGCAGTGGTACGATCTCGGCTCACTTGGACCTCAGCCTCCTGAGCTCAAGTAATCCTTCCACTTCAGCCTCCCAAGTAGCTGGGGTTATAGGCATGCACCACCACACCTGGCTACTTTTTGTATTTTTTTGTAGAGACATAGAGACAAGGTTTCATCATTTTGTCCAGGTTGGCCTCAAACTCCTGATCACAAGTGATCTGCCCGCCTTGGCCTCCCAGAGTGCTGGGATTACAGGCGTGAGCCACCACACCCCACCTTATTATCTTTGAATTTTCAGTTTAATGTACTGCAACAGAAAGAAACCAGAAATTAAAAGTGCAAAGCCACAATCAAATGCCTTTCTAAATAGAACTTCCTTTTTTATCGTGGGAGACATGCTTAGGTGACACGTGCATAGGAGATTTGCCGTGAGGCTAACCAGCTAAAGCTTCCAGGTTTCACTTGCACAGGCCCTTTCCCAGGTCTTGGGATGAATCTAGAGCTCATGTTACATATGTTTTTGTAATTTTCTCAAAAATTAGCTGTTTTTAAGCACTATTGTTTAAGAACACTGTCTCCTTCACTCACATACACTGTCTTCTCCATCACATGTTCCTCTTATGGGATGGGAGGGATGAAGCTAAGACAAGGTTGAGTTGGTCAACACATACAACTGAGATTTAGTGGATATATTTATGCCATTTTCAAATACGTCTATGTACAATTAAGTAGTCATTCCCTGGTGTATAAATGGCTTCTAGGAATCCTTCAACCCCATCCATTGCAATGTTTGAAATGGGCCTGAGATGACCTCTCTCTATGAACATATCCTATCAGTGTTCTATCAGCAAGCACAAGGGTTTAGTGAAAAAGATAAAAAACAGGTTTAAAATGTGCAGAGAATTAAAACCAGTCATTAGAAATGCAGTGCATCACATATGCATCTTTAAGCAAGTAATTAATGAAAATATACATTTTTTTCTGAATTTTGTGTTCTATGGCATTTATTTGCTTTTCAAAATTTGTCCATTGTGATTTCTCATTTTCAGTCTTCACTTATGTACATAACTTGGTATTCATTTTGTATTCTTTTTCTTAAAAGGTCATCCTCCCCCCAGCTTTCATAAGTCTCAGGCCCCACAAATCCTGGATCCAGGTGATTAAATTTCCAAAGCTAATCCTTTTAGACCTCAGAGGGAAAGCCTGTTCCTGGCTCGCTTTAGCAGCTGAAGTTTAGCAGGGCTGGGGTAACAAAGACCTAGTAGAACAATCAAGAAATAAAAACAGGTAAAAATCTTTTCTGGGACATGCAATAAAAAGTTCCACATCAGAGAAGCTGAATTTTTTTGACAAGTCTAAGAGAATTGTCATGGTGCCAGGGAGCACGGGCAAGTTTGGAAGCCTCACGGGTCCAAAAGTACAGCAGAGAGCAAGGCGCAGTGGTTGCATCTAAAAATATTTCCATGAAAAAGCTGGCATTTCTGAGACTTGCTTTTTATGAATGTGCACTACCTGATCAGAGAGAGTGGGTTAGCCTATTACAAATAGTCAATACAGACACCATATTCACTGTCAACATTGACAAGGGAAATGGATGAAACATCCATATGAATTCAAATCAGGACTTCTAGGGATTGAAATCACTACTTTGTTTTACTTCTATTAGTATTTTTACCACATATAGTTGACCCTATAGAAAGTCTAAATAAAGAGAAAAAAAGATACACACACACTCACACATTCACACACACACACACACACACAAGTTCTGGGGGTAGGATGATTTCTCCTGCTTTATTTTCATGAGTTTAGAGAAAGAAGGAAATGGGGATTATAGTTCATAGCAATCTGAATTTTGATGCAGAAATTGGACTAGATTGTCCAATTACTTATCATGATGTGTCAGTCTCATAATGCAATTTTAAGCAAGTAAGACAGTAGTGCAGAGAGTACAGCTAGTTTGTGGTATAAGCGGTTTAAAAACCAGGCTTTCAGTTACCTGCAGTACGATCTCTAGACTTCTGCCTTACTTATATTTTGTATGTGAATGTGAGCAAACACTAGGCACTCAATATTAATCATATAGTAGATTGAGATGGAGCTTGGTGTAGTGGAAAATACATGAGCTATGAAATTACACAACTGGACTTTTAATCCTGATTCTGCTGTGTCATATTATTTAAAATCCCTGCAACTCAGTTTCTCATCTCTAATGTGAAAATAAGGAAACCCGCCTTGAAAAGTTGTTCTGAGGATTCCAAGAGGTGACTTTTGTAAAGTTCCTGGTTATAGATGCCTAGTAAATTTGAGCCAGTACTAATTGATGCGTAAAATTCTAAGCTTCCTGGGAAGTCTAGTACTTGACAGGCACTTACACATTATCCCATCTAATCTGCGTATCTATCCTATAATGTAGGTATTGCCATCTCCTTTTTACTAATGAGGAAGGGTACATTTCCTATGTCAAACAACTGGCAAGTGGGGAGTAGGAGGACGATAGAATCTCATAGCCTCTCAGCTTTCTGACACAGAAGCTGCAGATTAAGACAAGTGTTTTCAAATGATTTATTCTATTCATGTTTGTTAAAGTCTTGCCCAAACACATACTCTAAGTGTGAGAAATGAGGATACTTCATTAAAAAAATTTTTCAGGACTAAAATGTAATTTTGATTTCTTTTCTAGCAGACAAAACAAGTGCTGAATACCTAAAGAGATTGGGGAGTTGACAGTTTCAGATGAAAAATAAGATGTCAACATCAAGAAGCTATAATTCTTCCAATCCGTTATTCACTATTTTAATGAGATTTGAGGATAAGCTGAGTAAAGAAATAATCATATTCCTTGAGATCAGAAGTATATGTCAGATGAATTTATTCTGTATCCCCAAGTGGCAAATAATGTTCTACAATTCCGAAGTCTCTCATAACTCTCATTCATGAAAGCCACATTACTCTCCCTCACTCTTCCAAAGTATCCTATCCTTCCTGGCCATTTTTAGCTTCTCCTACTGTCTCTTTTTATCCCAGTTGGCTATGAGATTATAAAATCTTCTCACAGCAAATACATTCAGATGTGACAATAGCAAAAATTTGGGGGTGGTATGGAGTTCTGAGTTTCCTGTTTGGCTAAATCTGGGTTTGGATCCTGGCTCTGTCACTCACAGCTGGGTGCCTATATTAGTCAGAGTTATCTACAGGAGAAGAACTAATAGGAGATTTTATATATCTATATATCTATATCTATATCTATATATCTATATATATATATATCCCAACACACAGACTCAAATGTTAATCTCCTTTGGCAACACCTCACAGACACACCCAGGATCAATACTTTGCATTTTTCAATCCATTCAAGTTGACACTCAGTATTAACATCACAAGTCCACCCCTTGTCGAATTGAACCCATACACATCTCCTGAAATCATACATAACTTCAAATAAAGACAATAATAAGGTCATAATTACACCTAACATACCACAACTCTCCTTCATACAACCAGAAATGCAACAATCCCTAACCCAAATGCTATTACATAAAGTTAACAACACATAAATGCTGATATGAAGTCATTAAATCTTACGTCACATGATAAAGGAAAAAGGGAATAAAATGAAGGTATTTTCTTAGTGCAAGTGTATACTTGCACAAACATGTTTCTAACAAAAGGAGAAGGAAATACTCATGACAATTACAGTCCCCATTTCTGCAGCTGGTCACATGGTCGTAGCTGATATTGATGACTACCTTGTTCTGCTACCCATTCTGTATTCCCTTTGCCTTCAGCAAGCATCTTGGCAGGTCGTGGTTTTTTCCCCTGGTGGAGTTACCCAACCATCAGTTCTTGACTTCTGTGCACTCACAGGCTCAACATCATGTGGAAGCTGCCAAGGTTTAAGCCACAGCCCAACCTCTATGTTGGGCCCTTTCAGCCACCGCTAGAGCAGCTGGGATGTACCAAGACCTTAGGCTGCACACAGCACAGGGACCCTGGGCCCAGCCCACAAAACCATGTTTTCCCCCTAAGCCTCCTGAGATGGGAGGGACTGCCATGAAGACCTCTGATATGCCCTGGAGACATTTTCCCCATTGGTTTGGGGATTAACTTTCAGCTCCTTAGTATTTATGCAAATTTCTGCAGCCGGCTTGAATTTCGCCTCAGAAAATTGATTTTCCTTTTCTATCACATTGTCAGGCTGCAAATTTTCTGAACTTTTATGCTCTGCTTCCCTAATAAAACGGAATGCCTTTAACAGCACACAAGTAACCTCTTGAATGCTTTGCTGCTTAGAAATTTATTCCACTAGATACTCTAAATCATCTCTCTCAAGGTCAAAGTTCCACAGATCTCTAGGGCAGGGCAAAATTCCTCGTCTTTTTGCTGAGACATAACAAGAGTCACCTTTGCTCCAGTACCCAACAAGTTCCTCCTCTCCATCTGAGACCATCTCGTCTTGGATTTCATTGTCCATATCACTATCAGCCTTTTGATCAAAGCTAGTCAACAAATCTCTAGGAAGTTCCAAACTTTCCCATATTTTCCTGTCTTCTTCTGACCCCTCCAAACTGTTCCAACCTCTGCCTGTTACCCAGTTCCAAAGTTGCTTCCACATTATTGGGTATCTTTTCAGCAGTGCCCCCACTCTACTGGTACCAATTTACTGTATTAGCCCATTTTCATGCTGCTGATTTCATACCCGAGACTAGGCAATTTACAAAAGAAAGAGGTTTAATGAACTTACAGTTCCACATGATTGGGGAGGCCTCACAATCATGGTGGAAGGCAAGGAAGAGCAAGTTACATCTTACATGGATGGCAGCATACAAAGAGAGAGCTTGTGCAAGGAAACTCCCCTTTGTAAAACTATCAGATCTTGTGAGACTCATTCACTATCATATTAACAGCACTGGGTCCCTTCCACAACTCTTGGTAATTATGGGAGCTACAAGATGAGATTTGAGTGGGGGCTCAGGGCCAAATTATATCAGTGCCCTTCAGAATGAACTTAACTGATGATTTCCTCAATTACTGAAAAGTTAGATTAATTAAAGAGCAACAACAATAATTACTTAGTGATAAGTAAATTAAATACTTAATTCTAGTAACAACTCTGTGAAGTAGTTTCCTTTAATATCTTCATTTGACGGCTGGGCTCAGTGGCTCATGCTTGTAGTCCCAGCACTTTGGGAAGCTAAGGCAGGCAGATCACAAGGTCAGGAGTTCAAGACGAGTCTGGCCAGTGAAACCCAGTCTCTACTAGAAATACAAAAATTAGCTGGGCATGGTGGCAGGCACCTGTAATCCCAGCTACTTGGGAGGCTGAGGCAGGAGAATCCCTTGAATTCAGGAGGCAGAGGTTGCGGTGAGCCGAGATCCAGCCACTGCACTCTAGCCTGGGTGACAGAGCTAGACTCCAGCTCAAAAAAAAAAAAAAAAAAAAATCATCTTCATTTTACATACAGATGACCACACTGTGACTTAAAGAGGTGAAGAAAATTATTCAAATTATACAGCTTCTAAGTAGCATTGCTGAAACTCAACCCCCATTTTTATATTGCTAACAGCTTCTCAAATAATGCTATCTGCATATTGCTATTTGTGAAAATCACTTGAGGTGAATTCATGTAATACTCATGATAGATCAATGACTTTCATTAAATATTGGTTCCTATTTATTTGTATTTATATAGCACTTTATTTTTCCCAAATCAGTTTAGATTTATTTCACTTGATCTTCCTTGGACAGATAAACAGAAATATAAGATTAAATGATATCAACAAATCACCAGTGGAAATGGTCCTAGGATGTGGGCCTTCTCTCTTCATATTTGGTACCTTTTTTCCTTCAAACCTTCAATTCTTCAAGATACCATAAGAAGAAACTTTGAATTTTAACTTTTCTTGTGTCCTCCCTCCATTTTCGGGCTCTGAGGAAAGGCATATGAAAATAGGGCATATGCTTATTTTCATAAAAGGATGAGTGCCTTGATGTTACAGAACCTGATAGCACACACTTAAAATGATTATTTTGCCATCTTTGGAATCATCATGGCTGGAGGGCCACTCACAACAGGACTTTTCCTCTTCTTGCAATGATAAGCCTTAATGGAATCTGGCCTACAGAGTGTCTGGGCTGTGTGTGAGCCTGATGTCAGATCAAGTCCAAGCAAGTTCCCCGAAGCTCAGGCTTTACAACATCGTGTAACTCAGAAACATTCCATCAAGCCACCACCCACCTTTTCCAGTGGGAATCTACTAAAATGATTTTCTTGGAAGCAGTGTGGAAGTAGGGGGAAGGGTGTTAAATTTGTGCTTTTGGAGTGGATTGTAGATGGGTGAGTGGGTGGAGAAAAGAGCGAGGGGGGGAATTAAAAGCAAAGATGGAAAAAATAACCACACTGCCACCAAAATATTCTGCTCAAGGATGAGGGAGTACACCCTACAGCTGTTAGCGCTGTTCAGCATATTTTGCATATTTACATATACCAAGTATTTCCAAACAGCCTTGTGTTTGTTTTAAAATCCCACACAGAGATGTCTGGTAAAGCTGTCACTGCAGAAACTTCATGGTGAAGTTTGCAAGACTATTTTCAAAATTCTTTATATGCATCATAAACTGAGCAGAAGAGCTATTGTCATTAACCACATTATAGAGAAATCTAAACTAATCTGCCTACCCATCAGACAACACTCAGAACAAAGCACCCATGTTCTAAGACAAAGAAAGAACCTCGTTGATTGAAGCCAATTTTTTTTATTGTTGGTGTAATTTGTTTAACACAAAATGGCACATAGCAGGATATCATGTCACCCATTGATCCTTGATTAGTCCTGAAGTTATCAAAGTATGATTTTTCTTTATTTCTGTTGACTCTAATCTTTGACTTAACGATATTTTCCCAGACTTACTGAGTTATAATTGACACATAAAAGTTGTATATATTTAAGGTATACGATATGATGATTTGATATAGGTAAACATTGTGTAATCATTATCACAATCAAATTAATACAACCATAACCAGAAGTATTTTTTGTAAGAAAAATGATAACACTGGACAGATTTTTCATGTAGCCATTTTCTTTTGGAAACATAAAACACCGCAAAACCATACATAGCTCATTTGAAAAAGATTCTTAAGCTTTCAACAGAAGGAATAGGGGAGTTTAAAGCTATATTTTCCTTTTAGCAAGATCCACAAGAAAGGATAGAGTGTCATGCTTAAAGGGGAACAGATTTTGTATTTTTTGGCAAGATATTAAATCCTCTGTTGCTATATTTGGCTCTCTGCAAATAGTCTCTTGTACAAATGCAAAGCAAAGATCAATGCTGGTGTTCTTCATTCAGTCACAGCCAAACTTGGTATGGAAAGTAAAACAGTTGTGCTTGAGTGTTGTTTCGAACAAAGTCTTGCAGCTCATTTATTGATCAGCAGCATTCCAGAGTATGGATACCCTCTTTACACATTAAATCTATCAAAACATGTTTGCTTTTCCATAACAGTTTTCCACTGCTTAACTGATAGCAGATGGAGTGATTCAATCTGGACAAAAGTGTTAAAGCTTTACCACGTCAATGTGGTCATATTTAGCTATTCAGTCAAATGTGTATAAGCAGGTCAAATAAGATGCTTGGAGACTTAGGACATCGCAAGATGGGTCTAAGTTCCCAAAAAAGGAAGCAAAACAATTAAATCTTACTTGGTTGTCCCCAGAGAAAACACACTTCAGCTAGGAAGAATCTGCACTAGATGACCTGCTCTCCACCCCCTAGACTGCTCATCTTACATAAGTAACACATAACCCTTTGGATTCTGAAGCACTATAATAACTACATGAAACATTTGAAATAGTGAAGGAATTTTCTTTACATGCAATTATTTAATGAATGAAGATAAACCCCCACACAAATGCCAATGCAAACATTATGACTTGCTACTCCCAGTGAAATAGTCTTTCTCAATTACAAGAGTGATAGAAAATGATGGAAGTCCAATACTAATTGTTGTAGGTAGAATAATGGCTCCAAGTCCTAATCCCCAGAACCATTGAATATGTTACTGTACATGGAAAAAGGGCCTTTAAAGATGTAATTAAGAACCTTGAGCATGGCGCAATGGCTTATGCCTGTAATCCCAACACTTTGGGAGGCCAAGGCAGGCAGATCACGAGGTCAGGAGATGGAGACCATCCTGGCCAACATGGTGAAATCCCGTCTCTACTAAAATACAAAATATTAGCCTTGTGTGGTAGCACGCATCTGTAGTCCCAGCTGCTCGAGAGGCTGAGGCAGGGGAATCCTTTGAACCCGGGAGGCAGAGGTTGGAGTGAGCCGAGATCACGCCACTGCACTCCAGCCTGACGACAGAGCAAGACTCCATCAAAACAAAACAAAACAAAACAAAACAAAAAAACAAAACAGAACAAAAACCTTGAGATGAAGAGATTATTCTGGATTACACAGAGTCCTTAAATATGTAAAGGAGAGGAAGAAGAGGAAGTCAGTGATGTCATGTGAGAAGGTCTAGACCAGGTTGCTGGATTTGAAGATGGAAGGAAGCTAAGCAAAGGACTCTAGAAGCAGGGAATAGCAAGATTCTCTCTTGGAAGCATCCAGGAAATGCCTCCTACATTCTGTAGCCCACCAAGACTAAGATCTTTGCTGAATGTCTGACTGACAGAGCTGTAAGATACTAAATTTGTGTTGTTTTAGGCCGTTATCGTTGTAGTAATGTAGTAATATTTTACAGCAGTTCTAAAAATCTCATTTTGACACCACATTCTAAATATGGTAGACAGTTAAAAAGCCTGCACCAAATTATTTCATCTGTAATGCTGGAAAGTCTATTATTTAAATGCTGATTTTCAGACTTTAGTACTTTCACATTAAAGATACGTGTAATAAGAAAATTGAGGGCCCACGTAGAGAAACTCTAGCTTTCTTCAGAATACAAGGTCTTGGAATTCTCTTTTCAATGTTAATGAATCGTAGAAAAGTTTTTGTTTGTTTTTTCATACTACTTATGGCAGAGTCCCTGTCAACAAATGTAAAAACAATAAAATACACCTTGGTCAACAAATATCCTTAGAAGCATTGTATTATAAAATTCTCAAGACTCTTGCTGTTATGTAATTAATATACCCCATTTCATTTTCTTTTCCATTATAAACATGTAATTTATAATCTATTCCTTGCTGTAACGTATAGACTTCTTGGCCCTAGAAATTAACTTCTTAATTAATAACACCTAAGATGTTGTAATTTCCAAAATATTTATAAGATGCTTAATTGAATAAGGAGGAAACAAAAAGAGCTTTAAATTCTCAAGAAATGCAGACCAAATCCAAATGCTACGTTAAAATACAAACATTCAATTCACATTAAATTATTTATTGAACAAATTGAAGATAATGACATATGTTTTTATTACAAAGTCTTCTATCATCTTATATCATTGACACATATTATGAGACCTGCATTTGAAGAGTGAATAGAAATAAGAAAATGTTTTCCCAACCCCACAAAAACAGAAAAAAATATAATTTTATAATTATCTTATAAAGCCAAAAGTTTTATGAATTATACTTTTTTTATTAGTTAAAAATGACAGCATAACTAAGGTTAATTTTTATTTCTGGAAACACAAAATTAAGGTAGCACAACTGCTTGTAGAACTAACAAGTCTGAAATTTCATGGCATTTCAATGCAGTGAAATAATATTTCTATTGTTAGTTTTCAGTTTACCTAATCAAGTGACAAATATAAAATTCACTACACTGTATTTTTGTTGACGAAAGCATTTCACCTTACCTAGATTTATATAATAAAAACAAATTGTATCCATCTTCCCTTTAAATATATGTACTTTAAAGTGATACAAAGAATTCACATGAAAACCTTTCCCTATGTTTTATCTCCTGAAAAAAAAATGTATGGAATAGTATTTTTAAATCAGATATAATATCCAATATTATACATATCCTAAGAAATTAAATCAATTGTGTAAATAATCATTATTAACTTTTGCTCTAGCCACGGCATAGAAAGAAATGTACATCTCTATTAATATAAAGAGATATCAATAGGAAAGTTCACATCTTATGCATATACCAAAAAAACTAATTAAAGTATGTTGCATTTTAAAAGAATTATTCTTATGCCAAATTTAGTAGTCTAGAAATTGTTTTTTTTAAAAAAAAACAAATTGATGGTTACTTATCCTTTTCTAAAAGGTGTCTGTTTGCTTATACAATGGAATTGGTAAAAGTACACTTATTTATAATAGAATTTCTTGGAACTTAAAAAGGAGATTCAGAAAAACTTATTGGATCAAATTAAATTGACTACAACTTCAAGAGAATACTACTTTGACCAATACTTTAAAACTATAAAAGTATTTTTAAACAAAAAAGCACAATAGACAATAAAAGAAATAGAAAAGTTGAGATACTTTAACAATAATGACGATTTCTGTAGGTTGTAAAAGTGTACATGGTGCAATTCCCAGAGAGCACTACACGATTCAAAAGAAAAAAAAAAAAAAAACTGCTAAAAAATTCTAAATGTCTGTGCTGTGACCAATCTCCATGACCAAGTTACCAAGAAAAGTAACATTTTGAAGTTACTGAGACTGAGGTTTCCTTATGGACTCCACCCATGCCCCCACTTGCCAGAGCCATTCACTTTTTTATAGGTTATATGTTTGTTTTCAACATTCGTTTTTGAATGGATGTTGAAAGCTAGGCTAAAATTTTTGCCTAATTTTTCTATAATGATTTTAATAATAGTTTCAGTGCTTTAATAATAGATTTAAAGGGAACTTTGGCCTTTAAATATTTTCAGAGAATAAACTGTAATTTCTCTCTCAAACAAGCCTTTCTTATTCTGAAAGATGTCTTTTATCTTACAGGAAAGAAAAAAAATGAGTTTCTAGGAGCCTCTCCATTAAACTGGCAGGCTGATTTCATTTCTGATCCCATACAGTTTCTGCTGTCTTTCCCTTGGCTGCAAAGGTGATCAATCAGGAATCCGAACTGCCATCAATACCCCTTTGTAACTGCAATGGCTCAAGTGAACTCCTTCCATCTTCAATAACTGACACAGTGTCAACATCTGCTTCCAATAAGGTTGTTTCTTTTTTTCCTTGAGTAGAGTAAATCTGCTGACTGAGATCATAAATGGTTGTGTTTTTTCCCCCTTTTAATGCGGAAGATTTTTTCCACCATATTTTGCAACTTTCCTTCAAGCCAAGTAAAAATAAAAAAAAAATTGGATAACTTCAAAAGAAATGTTCTTATCCTAGGTGCCAAGGAAGTTTGATATATAACTAAAAATATAAACTATGGTGAATGAATGACACTGTCCTCATAATTTTGGACACAGTAATTTAATTAAAGTTTTGGAACACGTAGGAAAACTGAATTGGACCTACATGCCACTATAAGGTTAATTTATTTTTCCTTCAGAAATGACACACTAAAAAGTCAGCTAATTAAGAAACGTACATTCATCTCCTATACCAGGTAGAAGGAACAGTTAGTAGGAGAAAAATATTCTCTTTGCAGTAATTTCTTACAGAAAAACAATCATGTATCTATTTGATTGCTGCAGAAACGGATATGGATGTGAACAGAAGAGACCTTTGGGAGCTCAATTTAATGAACTACTTACTCAACTGATAGGCATCTGTAGTAGCTGTTATTTATTGAACATCTAATATGAGCTAGATGATTGATCGTGTGTGTGTGTGTGTGTGTGTGTGTGTGTGTATGTGATTTCCAACTTTCAGAGCCTGCCTGTTAGGTATTATCCCATTTTACTCATGAGATAAATAAATGAAGCCCCAAACCACACATAAACTTGTGGTTAAACTAGAATTTAGAGAATGGCCTAACAGCCAAGTTCTTTTCCATTAATTCATTCTGCTTTCTATTTATCCCTCAGTCAAAACTCTAACATATATACTTTCCTTTTTCCACCACTTAATGCCACTGCCGCCAACGGCTTAATTCAGCAAACACTATTTAAAGAAGGGACACTCAGTAAGGGATAGAATACAGGTTCTTGAAACAGTTTCTGATTTCCACTTTAAATTATAAATACAATATTAAACCAGATAGCAAACTCAAAAGCTAGACAGGGTGACATATTCTGCAAATCTTAGAATAGGAATGGGCAAATACTTTTTGTATAATGAATAACAAGCTTCTCAAAGGCAACTTTCATGTCAGTGCTTAGAATTTGGGTTTTTTTTTTAAAGTCTTATAAAGTTAAAGAAATAAATCCCTCAATTATTTGCAATCCACTCCTCATTTTGCAAATTTTAGAGCAATCTTAGCCATTTTTGCTTAACAAAATAATATAAATACTCTTAAGAAGAAAGAAAAAGGAGAGCAAATAGAGGGGAAAGTTAAGAGAGGGTGCTTAACTTTCTTAAGAAGACACATTGATTTCTCAAAAGTTTAGAGGCTCTTTCAAATTAATAATGAGAGACAAAATAATCTGTTAGGTTCCTGATTTGTCAACATTATGTTGTTTCTTAGCTCCCGATGGTTTATTGGTGGAAGCATAGATTCTATTTAAAATAAACGAGACAATTTTCTAGGGTCTACTTCACAGATATTTAGAAAGCTTGAATAAAATCTGATTTGTAAAATCAGACAAAAGTCACCTTTGTCTAAAGGTGGAGTGGTTTTAATAAAATTGTGGAGGCAGATAGTAGCCCTCAATAAAACAGTTCGGAAGCCTCTAAGTCCAACAGCATCATTTTGATGTGAAAAAGGAAGAGCCAGAGAATGACAGGATTTTAAACTTGGAATGAATTCAGAATATTATGCTAAATTACAACCCATCCTCTTTTAGGACTTCTAACAGCAATATGGTCCTAGAAGACAATTATAGAGACATGCTCATTCTTTTTCTATGTATATTTTTGATCCACTCCCTGGGTGGCAGTGTACCCCAAACACCTAGGTCCTGTTTTCTTTTTCCTTTTGAGACAAGATCTTGCTCTGTTGCCCAAGCTGGAGTACAGTGGTGCAATCACAGCTCACTGCAAGCTGCAAACTCAAACTCCCAGGCTCAAACGATCCTCTGGACTCAGCCTCCAGAGTAGCTGGGACAACAGGTGTGCCCCACAATGCCCAGGTAATTTTTCAGAAATTTTTTGTAGGGGTAGGGTCTCCCTGTGTTGCCTAGGCGGATCTTGAACTCCTGGGCTCAAGCAATCCTCCCGAGCCTCTGCATCCTATAATACTAGGATTACAGGCATGAGCTGCTGTGCCCAGCCTGGGTCCTGTTTTCAAAGAGAGAGCTCACTTACAAATCTTTCCTGTGTACAGCAGAAACCAGGTTCCCAACATTTCTCAGGTCCTCAGAGCCAATAAACTTTTTATCTGACAGTTACCGGGAGAACACAGAGCAAAGTCTAAATTCAGGGTGAAGACATCTAATTAATGCCCTTCAATTAAATTTGGTGGAAAATAAGAAATGGAGCTAGGAATAACTACTTTCCTTTTCCTCTTCATTGGGAAAATCCAACTGAATGATCTGAATGAGTTTAACACTACTTTCAAATAAATTACAAAGGAAGTTAATGTATTCCGAAGGTGGATGTGGATGAGGCAAATAACCCTGTCAGTCATCACATGGGGACTGTTGAATACTTGCCTTTGAAAACTCAGAAGGACACAAGGCAAATCCAGATTTATAAATTCACTAAATTTTGTGCCCCATGTATTTGGGCAAATTATAAATGAAACAATCATATCAAATCAAATTATGGACCAAAGTATAGAAAATTTAACCTGGCTACTCCCAGGAAATATAAGTTCATATTATTAGTGAGTGGAAGGTATCTTAAATTTGGACCCCACAATGGTAAAAATGTGCATATTGTGTAAAAGAGAGTCTAGGTAAGAAACAGCAAAGTGCGGAGTGATGAGAGTACAAAAGAGTATATAGATCTGAAGCTCAAAAGACGGATAGGATATAAATGAATACAGAAATTACAGCCAAGGAAAATATTTGAAAATTATCTGTGAGAACTCTGCCTAGCTGAACATGTCATGTTCATGTCTAAAAAGTTCGCATATATGATACAAACAATTAAAGATAGAAAGTGGCATTTCACTGAACATACTATTTTATGTGGGTGGAGAGAAAAATGGGAGAAATTTGAAAAAACCTCTTTATAAAGCTAAAAACCTTCTCTAATACACTAACTTTTTTACATGACATCTCTGGAAGCAGTTAATGGAAGAAATGAACTTTGCCTTTGAAGTCCAGCAGTATCAGTAACTGCTGCTTTCATAATCTTAATCTTCTCCTAGCAGTGTCTTAATGATAATTTCAACTTTATTTAGATCCTGAGAGCTATATCAAGTTAAATCCTCAAATTTTTAATTTTTAGCCCAATTTAAATTGTATATAACCTCTGGTTTTATTTTTAAATTGTGGTATAAATTTAAATCCTAATATACACTTTATTTTGCCCTAAATTTCTTTCTAAAAAGGAATTAAATCAAGTAAAGCCAGATTTAAACAAACAAAAAAAGAGACTTGTTAAGTTCTGTGTTGAAACTATTATATATAGAACTGTTTGTTTGTTTGTTTGTTTGTTTAGCTTACAGGGATAGGTGGCATTATAAGAAAGAGCTCGGGCTTTGTAATTTTTCTAGTACCTTCCCAGATATTGTTCCTTCAAATGCTCTTCAGGAAAAACAAATCCCACTGAAAATATGACTTTTTAAATTGCCATGAATGAATAATTAGAAACAAGTAAAATAAGTCACTGGCACTCATAGGTGGCATGGTTAAATGCATTTTTTTCCTTGTAGTTGTATATAACCTCTGGTTCCATTTATCAAATTTGGAGGGGCTAGAAAGAGAATTAGTCTCCTCTAGGCAAACTCTTCATTTGATTGAAAGTTTATGCCAACTTTCTTATTAGTCAACCTCCAAGTTATTCTTTGGGAGAAATCAAAGCAATAAAATATCATTTCTTTAGTACAGTCATTAAAAAAAACTTTTCAAGCTATACATATAATGCAAAACTAATTGAGCTAGCATGGAATTAAATCTTTACTGAGATTCAATGTAAAAACAATACTGCATTGGTTTGACGATGGTATAGCTACTTTTGTAAAAAGGAAAAAACAAAACATTTGAGGTAACCTAGAAAGCACAGACAGAGCATATAATAGACATCTTAGAGATAAGCATTTTAAACATTTTTGCCAGTGCTTCTCTGAGAGCAAGTTCTTTAAACAGAACTCAACAATTTTTACAATATTAAAAAAAATACATCCCTCAAAAATAGCCCATCAATGCTAAACCAAACTTTTTGTATTTCTACAAAAATAGATGCACATAGAGCTACAAACTTGTATTCCTGAAAGAATGAACATTTTAATGTGTGGTTCATCCTTTCCTGACAAGGTGGTTGGCTAAAAAAAAAAATCAAAATGAAACAAAAACTTAGCTATATATTGATAAAAGCAAGATAACAAAAGGAGAGAGTTGCACAGTTGGCAAAGGCTCAGATGAGGAAATAAACAAATAAAAATGCTTTTCTTCAATGTCTGGGACCCACTTTGCTTTCTCAAGAAAGGCCGAAAACCAGTCAACTGCGTGACACTTTGTCTTCTCCTTCTATGCCTTTCGTGTCCTATTGCTGAATGGAAAATCCCGACAGTATCTTTTCCCAGTGGGCCCTTGGATTTATGCTGCAACTTAACTCACTAAGATTGTGTGTTTCAGTACCATGGTGATTCCTTACTCTTGTCTTGATGCTGTAGACCTGGAACAAATGACAATGGGGAAAAAATAAAGAACATTAATACATATGGTACCAAAAATTAGCATAATCTGCAATACTTTGGATATAGAAACCAAAATGATAATCCAGGCAACTGTGAGTTCTGACCTGAAGACATCATGATCTCTAAGCAAATTCTGTGCTGGAGCTCACAATTTTCAAAAAATCAACTAACACAGTATGTGACAAAAACACAAGACTAGGACAGTGCTATTTATACAATACAAATTATTTGCTATATTTTTTATTTGCTTGGAGTATGAGTGAATAGTAAATAGCAAAAATGAAACATTTGTTTCATTGGGAGAAAAAAGACATAAATAATCTTTGGAGCATTTATTCAGTGCTTCAATTAATACTTTCAGTAACAATCAAAATTATTCTTTTAGACTAATGTGATAAATAAATTCTGTTGTTATTTTGAAATGTACTCCACAATGGGATTACTATAAACTATGTGAGCAATTAGATGGCTAAAAACTGAGTCTACTATTGTCAGTAAAATAAACATAGTTGGTTCATAACTAACAGTCCAGACCTATATTCTATTTATTAATTTACTTATTTTATCTTATCTTCTTCCAAAAAGTATTTAAAGTGGATTTAAAAAATCATACCAGATAGCAAAAATTAAAATTTAGAAGTTAAAAATAGTGACAAAAGGAAGGTATACATTGATTAATAGGACATAGATTAATTCAAACTCAAAGCTAAAATCAGTAAGAAGTTTATCAAACAAAAAACAGGAAATGTGACTTTTATCTGTGTCTAATACAGTTAATTGAATAATTTCTGATATGGGCAATTCACATAGCACCTTCAGTTTGCACCTACTCGAAGTTACTTTTATTTTGTTTTTTTTTCTTTCCAGCTTCATTGAAATATAATTGAAAATTAAAATTGTATATATTTAAGGTGTATAACGAGATACTTTGATGAACTTATATATTGTGAAATGATTACCTAAATAAAGTTAGTTAATGCATCTGTCACCTGTTTCAGTTCCCTTTGTTTTTGTTCCTGAAGTATAATTGTTTGGAAGAATAAAAACACAGAATAATAGGTGCTTCTATGTTGTTTAAAACTAAATAACAAAACATGAAGCAAAACTCTTTAAACATGTGTGTAGAAATGCAGCAAGGTTGCTGTTGTGTGGGTGCAAGGATCTCAAGTTGTCTGCTTGACCTTTGATCTAAAACTGTTGTAAACCCAGGATGGATGTCAGAAATTTAATAGCTAAATGAGCCAATTTGGTTCAAAGTTTTTCTATTATTAAACAACATTTCTTATCCCTCAACTAGTCAAAGAATTTTGCAAAATATGGATTTCATTACAAAATAGGACACAATTAGTGTTTGGAGACATTAAGGCAATATACAAAACTGACTACACAAAAGACAAAAGAACAAATAGAAGGAGATATACATATGTAACTAACCTGCACATTGTGCACATGTACCCTAAAACTTTAAGTATAATAATAATACATAAATTAATTTAAAAAAAGCAGCATCTCATAAAATTACAAGTCTCAATCTGTGTACTGTGTAGCATTTGTGTACTGTGTAGCATTTGTGTACTGGAAACAAACAACACTTCCTGAATGCCAAAAGATTGGCTCCACCTTTTTCTTTTTACCACAAGCATACTGGTTTTATGCTTGATAAAGAAGCAATAGTTTTCCTTTCCCATTTCGAAAGAAGAGAAGGAGAAGGATAAACGAGGACAACGAGAGGGAGAAAAAAAGTAAAAGGATCTGGGGGTATGTCAATCCACTCTAAGTTTGCTTTATTCATTTTCAAATGGTTTTCTGGTTAGAATAATTTGCAACCTGACATAGTCTCTGTTGGGTAACTCTTGTAATCTAAACCACCTTTACTGACAATCTGCTGACTATATAAATATTTTTTTAATTATTAAAACATCTCATCTTCTGTATGACTCAGGATTTCCACACTTGAAGACTGCATCAATCTACAGAATGTCAGCACTGCAAGTCATGAATACTGTTGTAATCATCAAGTGGTTTGCCTGTCTTATTCTTGCTTTTAAACAAAGGCAATTTCTTATTTGCTTTGCAAAGACATATGACTATTTCAAAATCACGTGAGACTTTTGCTGCTGACAAGTATTTCATTACTTAAGATCGCCCCAGATTTTCCAATCAGAATAACAGAAGTCATTCTCTCGTTATAAATTCATATATTCAATTTCTTGTTTCCATGTCTCTGCATTTCTACAATGCGAATCTTAAAAAGTCAATTCCTCTGTGGCCTAAAATGTATCAGATATCTAATGGACCCTTGTGGTTAAACTTCTTCTTCGTGATGGAACATAAAAAATTTTGCTTTAATTACCAGGCATTCATATTTGTAAATCTCAAAATAGGCATATGTAAAGCACAAGAAAATGAGCAACTACAAACAAAAAACCCTACTAATAAGTTGCAAAAGAAAAGCAGGGCTGGCTGGGCGCGGTGGCTCATGTCTGTAATCCCAGCACTTTGGGAAGCCGAGGCGGGCGGATCACGAGGTCAGGAGACCGAGACCATCCTGGCTAACACGGTGAAACCCTGTCTCCACTAAAAATACAAACAATTAGCCGGGCGTGGTCGCGGGCGCCTGTAGTCCCAGCTACTCGGGAGGCTGAGGCAGGAGTATGGCATGAACCCGGGAGGCAGAGCTCACAGTGAGCCGAGATCACGCCACTGCACTCCAGCCTGGGTGACAGAGCGAGACTCCATCTCAAAAAAAAAAAAAAAAAGAAAAAAGAAAAAAAGAAAAGAAAGAAAAGCAGGGCTACAATTTTTTTTTATTAAGACAACTGGTAATGGTAGATTGGAAAAATTAAGAGTCAACAAGTACATTTAGTTTTTCCCAGCGAGGGTGGAGGGGGGCAAAATTGTTAACCCATGAATCTTATGTGGTCTACATTTATTTGGGATTTCCCAAGATTTTTCTTGCCAGAACAAAATCCACTCTGCTACAGGTTCTGCTCCTATTCATACTTTTCTGCTTCCTCACTTACCCAAATCAAACCTACTTGAAATTAATTCATAACATATCCTGAGATTTCCCCACTGGCTGTCTGAAATCACATCTGCTTACCTTCTTTATAGTAGCCATTTTCTTTTAGTTCTATTGTTCAGACTGTGAGATTTTTCAGTAGAAAGGAAAAAAAATCATAAAAATGAAGTGACCTAACATTTTCTTAGGGCCTTAATGATTGTATTAAGCACAGTGCTAAGTGCTTTATATGAAACATCATACTTCATGCTCCTAATCATGCTAAAATAATATTCATTTTACAAATGAGAAAATTTAAGTTAAGAGAATTTATGCAATTATTAAGTGAGAGAACTAGGATTTTAAAAGAGGTGTTCTGATGTCAGAGTCAATGGTCTTAACCACAATATACGTGTTCACATTATATGAGTTATACTGGCTGTAGCCTAAGTCAAAATTATCACAAAATCAATTCAAGGAAAACTTAACAGATTATTATACTCCGTTTTGCACTGCTTAGAAACACCCTGATTTAACAGAACTCATATGAAGATTAACAAAACAGCCCTCGGTGATTTTTTAAAAATTCTCCATTTGTCACTTTTCCCAAGATGACATAAATGATGGCATAGTAGTCTGTTACATTTTTGATGAAGACCACTTCAGTGGTATGATAGGATGTGTCATATTTAACTGATGTGTCTCTCTATATGTATCTTTAATTTAACCACCACACCCCCTGCCAGACTTCTCCAGTGTGAACTTTAAAAACATAGGGTGGTCAGTTGGCTCTTGAGGCGGTTGTCAGAAATGAATGAAGAAACAAAGATTTCAATTGTTTACTCCAGAGTTTGAGTTTGAAATTCAGTTAGGACAAAAGCCTGAAAGAAACTGAGAGTCCTTAGACCCATTTCCTTACTTCAATGCCAACACCACTACTGCCTGACCACCAAAAGAAAAGGAAAAAATATATTCAGAGCCAGGATGAGAGCAAAGGAAATAAAAACATAAAAAAAAAAGACACCCACCACAACAACAAAATATAAAAACAACAACAACAAAAAACCTTTGCATATGGGTAAGTCAGAAGTCTTGGTCAAGGAAGAGGATGAGAACATGATTTTCCTTAAAAATTTGAAGATTCTAAACAGTCTTAGTTCGTTTGGGCTGCTATACCAAAATATCATAAACTAGATAGCTTATAAATAACCAAATCTTATTTATCACAGTTCTGAAGGCTGGGAAATCTAAGATCAAGGTGCCAGCAGATTTGGTGTCTAGTGAGAGCCTGCTTTCGGGTTCACAGTGAGTGCCTTCTACTGTGTGATCACCTGAGATCTCTCTCAGATCTCTTTTATAAGGGCATTGATTTACATTCATGAAAGCTCTGCCCTCATGACCTAATCACCTCCCAAAGGGCCAGTACCTGGGGGCTAGGATTTCAACATATGAATTTGGGAGAGATGTAGTGATTCAGATCACAGCACTGACTGTACATAACAAGGCATTATGACTCATTTTCTAACTGAGATTCAGGGAGGCAGCAGCTTCACAGATCTACCTCTTGTAAAATGCTATAGAAATAAGAAAATAGAAATGGCAACATGGTAGGTCTGAGCATGAACAGCCTAGAGACTTCCCCCTCTTTAGTTTACTTCAAACCCTGTTTTTCCCCCAACAAAAAATCTTAAAGTTCGCCTGTGTTCCCCATAATTGGTATAGGAGACAGTTCAGTGAGAATTCTGGGGTCCTGTCAGTATTAGCTGTGATGTGGGTATCCCACAGCAGAAGAAATAGCATGGGCCACCCCAGATGAGCGTCTTGCAGGGATCACAAACACTAGGAACTGAATTCAAATAGGCCATGTTGAGTAGGCCATTATTAGAAAGAACATTAAAAAGAATATTGTATGGAGAATGGCTGGAGAAACAGATTAGAGGAGGAGGGTATATTGGAAACAGCAGTCCAGGATAAGAATGAAAAGACAGAACCAAAAAGCAGACAACAACTTATCAACTGGACAGTTTTTAACTTGGACGTGAATAACTTTCTAGGAACAGAGGCAACCCCAAGGAAAAAAATGAGGAAAGAATCTGAGAAGACCTTTCAATTCAAATGGGATTTTGTTTTAAACTGAGAATAATGGAGCTGCCAGTGGATTGAACTAAGAATAAACATAATTGATGAGGGTAAGTCTTCTACCATTAGATAGAAATAATAAATAAACATTGGGTAACAAAAAACGTTACACTAATATACAGCTGAGTTTTAGGTACTGTTTGTTTGTCAGAGTCATAACCCACTAAATAAACATGCTCTACTTCTGAGAAAGCATAGTCATTTGACAACACCACTGATCATGGCTCTTTTAAGTAAGTTGAATATGCTTTCAATTAATTTTATTGCGGGAGATAAAAGAGGTAACCATACAATGGGAAACATGCTGTTGATTAAAAAAAGAGAACATAAATAGGAACATAAAGCCTGAAAGTGTGTGTAGAAACTTTGAAGACCTAAAAGTAAAGATAGCATTTGTATGGGTAAGTGTAAACTTTTCATTTCATACATATTAAAAGTCAAGAAGCCATGTGGATTAGAATGCTTACTATTAGACTATAAGAACCTGGTAACATTTCTATATTTAAAAAATAGATCTCCCCTTTCATCCATCCTTTAATAAAGATAAGAAATACTTATTACAAAGTTAAATACATACAACACTGTGTCAGATGCTACATCAAAATATCCAAACTTCACCAGCAACTTGACAGCTAACACTGACACATTGACATATGATCACAAAAAGGTGCAAGAGACAGTCATACTATTTTCTATTACTTTATGAAATTATCATTGTTAATGATCATACAATTGCATTTGTTTGTCTGAGCCCTGGAGCAATCACTTTAAATACTAGTGAAGAATTTCTAAATAAGATCTGTGTAAGGGTAGGACCTTAACACTTGCAAGAGAAAAATGTAAGAGAGAAGGCTACTCAATCTGAGAACTGTGATTTCATTTCAGGTGAATATCAAGATTAATATATAGGCGCTACATTTTAAAACATTTTTAAAACTCTTAAAACATCATGGAATTCTTGCTTAAAAATCAAGTTACATAGTATTTAGAAAGTAAAAAGCCTACATAATATCACCTATCATCAGACAATTTGCTAAGTGTACCCAATCTACATATATACACATACCACTTGCCTATTTCATCAGCAGTATTATCTTGGAAAACCGTTCCAGGTCTGTATGTGTAGCTCGACCCCATCCTTTTGGAGGGCTGCACAATATTTATTCTATAGTATACTATTACCCAATTCTCTATAAATATACATCTTTTAGATAGACACACACACACACACGGGTGTACAAAGTTGCTGTTACTTGTGTGAATATTTACAAGTTACATTTCTTAGAAAAATATACATGTGTATAATTGCTGAATCCAAGCATACGAACATTTACATTTACATATTTAATTGTGGTGGCTAAATGTGTTTAGGAAGTTTGTACCCATATTTATATATTTTTCCTATTTATGATCAATATTATAGATTAAAAGTATCTAGTTGTTTTAATGTTAGTTTCTTTCACTGTTAGTGAGGCTGGATATTGTCCGATTATGGCATTTATTCCTCTGTGTTTTAACTCTGGCCACATGTTTATGCTTTTTAAAAAGTAATTTTCTGGTTGATTTTTAAATGCTTTTTGTATACTAGCATTTAGTATACTTTTAGGTATACTAGCATTTTTTCCCATGTATTACAAATATTTTTGCCAGTTTGATGACTTCTCTCCATATTTAATATGCAAATTTTGAACAATAATTCTTTTTAAAGTAATCACAAATAAAGTGTATTTTCTTAAACCAGACCAAAGATTAAATTTATTATGATATTTTAAGTGCAATTATTCTCTTATAATTACAATTCTTGCACACTAAAATCATTACAAAAGATACCTAGCATGGCAGCATAATAATTTTCTGGCAGAGGAGATTTTCTGTTTATAGAGGTATTTTCTGCAGGCACATTTAGAATTCACTTAAAATCTCCACGTAGTAGTATTGTCAGAAACAATGAGGTTAAAAACTGTCTGAACTTGTCAAAATGTCTTTAAGCTCAGATTCAAAATAGGGCAGAAATGTAAAACCCACTGAAGCTGATGTTACTAGAAAACCATAATCCACTATGTTGTTTTAAGAAGTACAGCACCTGCTCACCTGAGGCAAACATTGCAGGTGACAAAAGTTCAGCCACCCAGGTGTTTCTCCTTGCTGGTGTTTCCCAGACCCAGACAGCAAGCCACTTTATTCTGCTCTCTCAGTACCCACCTCCCTCCAAAAACCACAAACTCTCCTGTGCACAGAATCTCTAGCCTTTGCCTTTAGCGACATCCACTTCCTCAGACATGTGCATATTAAAATGCATAGCTGGAAGGTAAATTGGCAAGTACTTAAAGCATCAGGATATAAAGTTACAAATCTGAACCAGTTGTTTAAAAACTGACCTTGTGGACATATATAAAAAACATGAATCATAGAGTTAGGTAGTTTTTTTTATCATAGTGGCAATTTACCAGTCTCAAAATTTGAATGTCAAGGTGGCCAATAACCTCTTGGGTGATAGAAGCTGGGGACTATACAGAACGATATGGAATTTAGACACTGCTTACCAATTTGGTGACTTCAATTTCAAAAGCAGATATAAAGAAACTTTGAAGCTGGAGACAAAGAATAAAGGAAAGGAAGAAGGGAGTGGGGAAAATGAAATGGAATACTCTTTGTAATTTCTTCTACAGGCTTTCTCCCAGAACTGGAGAGGAGCAAAAGCAAAAAAAAAAAAAAAAAAAAAAAAAAAAAAGCTTGGATCACTTATTGTAACCAAAACCACAAGTTATAATAGTCTCAAGAGATTCTAACTATCCAGACATCTGTTGGATAACAAATGTAGCCAAACATGCATCTTTAAA
Source organism: Pan troglodytes (assembly GCF_028858775.2). Taxonomy (NCBI): domain Eukaryota; kingdom Metazoa; phylum Chordata; class Mammalia; order Primates; family Hominidae; genus Pan; species Pan troglodytes. The sequence goes on from NC_086015.1 coordinate 91,257,188, forward strand.
GAGGTTTCTAGGTTATGCAGTGACAGCTTTACAGTCCAGAAAACAGATAATCCAATCAAAGAAAGAGCTAATCTGGATCCATTTCTTACCCAAAAAAAAAGTAATTAAGGACATAACACCAACATAGGAAACATGATACCTAGGAGTATGACTTATAACATTTACTACTCCAAAATTTTCAAAAGATGCTTAGAAACTGCTGAAATAAACTTGCATTTTAATGCCTATTTGATATAAGTAATCAATCTCTCTATTAATGCAAGATATATTGGAAAGCATTCCATTAGAATGAGATATGTTGCATATATATCAATTCTTGCATTGACATCAGAAACTTTTCATCTCTCTCTCTCTCTTTTTTTTTTTTCTTTTTTTGAGACGAAGTCTCACTCTGTCACCCAGGCTAGAGGCTGGAGTGCAATGGTACCATCTCGGCTCACTGCAACCTCTGCCTCCTGGGTTCAAGTGATTCTCATGCCTCAGCCTCCCCAGTAGCTGGAATTACAGGTGTGTGCCACCATGCCTGGCTAATTTTTTGTATTTTTAGTACAGACGGAGTTTCACCATGTTGTCCAGGCTGGTCTCAAACTCCTGACCTCAGGTGATCCACCCACCTTGGCCTCCCAAAGTGTTGGGATTACAGGTGTGAACCACCGTGCCTGGCCTCATCTCACTTTTATGTGACATGAACAGAAGCTCGCTCTCTGACATTTTCCAAAAGAGACTGTCCAATTCAAGTAAACATAAATAGGGCTTCAATGATTATGAAGATGCTAAGCATCACCTAATAGTGCTCAAGTAGACCAGGCATGAAAATAAACACTATAACACATACTTGTGTTAAAAAAAATTATGAATTAAGTCCCCAGCATATCAGACTGTGACCCAAAAATAAAAAATACCTAGCATATTTTGCTTCTCATCAGTCCTTTTTGCCAAGAAATTCAGAACATGTTGCCTGCAGACAACTGTTTGTGAAACCTTATATTACTGATAAAGAGAACAAGAAAAGAATAGTTAGGCAGCCTGAAAGGGAATAAACAGTATCTGTAAATTCCTCAGGCCATATAGAATTTTTCTATATAATCTTTGCAGACTGTTCGAAAACGGATATAAAATTGTCAGGTAACAAGTTCTGAAACAGATTTCTTCATTTGAGCTGTTCTTTTAGATGCACCCCTATATGACAGATGAGAAACAGCAAAGCTGAAAGTATTATTTGCTGATAAGAACCTGACCACTGAAACAGGCTTTCCAATGCTTTGTGTCGTTCTCTATTGAGAGTCATATCAGGACAACCTGCGAGTTATGGCTTCCTTCTATAGTGAGTGAGCACATCAGTTTCTTTTGGGAAGACAAGTTTTACTTTGAAAAAGTCTCCACCTTCCAACCGCAGCTAGTTGATGACAACTCCTTTAAGAAAACTGTCAAAAGATGATGGCATTGCCTAATCTTGCTTGCAGTTTTTAAGAAAATACTTGGCCTGGCGCAGTGGCTCACGCCTGTAATCCCAGCACTTTTGGAGGCCGAGGCGGGCGGATCACGAGGTCAGGAGATCGAGATCATCCTGGCTAGCACGGTGAAACCCGGTCTTTACTAAAAATACAAAAAATTAGCCGGGCATGTTGGCGGCGCCTGTAGTCCCAGCTACTCAGGTGGCTGAGGCAGGAGAATGGCCTGAACCCGGGAAGCGGAGCTTGCAGTGAGCCGAGATCGCGCCACTGCACTCCAGCCTGGGCGACAGAGCGAGACTCCGTCTCAAAAAAAAAAAAAAAAAAAAAAAAAAGAAAATACTTAAGATAACGAGGGATGCTCTCCAATTTATGTAGTAATTTATATGGCAAAGGAGCTTTAAAACTCCTTCATAAAATTAATGCTAAGATTAAAAAAACTGATTAGATTTGCAACTTTTAAGGATTAGCATTTATTATTGAAGTTTTGTTGAGCTTAATTCATAGTCTAACTTCCTTTTTTGTACTTAAAATTTTTTTTGTTTTATATGAGTGCCAGGGATGAATAAATATCTCAACAATACGTAAGCATAATGGGATAGGTTTTTATTTTTAGTACCCTCTCATTCCACGTGGCAGGGTATTCTAGATAGGGAAAATGTTCAAATGTATAAAAATGTCTTGAAGATGTTAACCCCGCAATATTTTTATCTTCTTTTCCATTGTCTGCCCAATCAATACAAAAGCACCTAGTTTTCACTGCACGGCCAATATCAGCAAACACTACTATCAGGAAATTTAACTGTAACAAGTATCACAGCTAATCTTCAAGAACAGGAAATAATTAAGTCAGACACAGACAAAATAAAAATGACAGATGCATTCACAGCTTGCACCTCAATTCTTCAGGATGCCTCAAACCTCCAATGTGAATTAATTTTTTGTCGTAATGAACCGTATCTCAGATTCAGAACCATGAGAGTTTTCATTCTGTATCATGTATCACCGTCTAGAAAACACAATCTCATTGGGTTCTCCCAGCTGTGTCAGGGGAGGAAGTGTCCTCTCCATTTTGCATCTAAGGAAGAGGAGGAGCTGAGGGGTTATAGGCTTACTCAACATAATGCAGCTAATAAGTGGTGATATGTATGCAGAATCTGTGTTTCAGTCCCATTTTTCCCTACATATATCTGGACAGAATTTCTACATCTCTGCAAATATTAAAGATGCCTACATTGACCAGGATTTTTATGAGCCCCTAAGTGCATTTGGGAGGGGGTAATAAATTACTAATAAAATTAATATATCTCTTTTCTTTTTTTCCCTGTCTGCCTGTCTCTCTCTTTCAATGCATACATACAAATATGTACATAAATAAACATGTATATATATTCTTCTTCTAAAGTCTTTCTCCTTCTTTCCTCCTCAAACTCCTATTAGTGACCTCAATATCTGCAGCCCCAAAAGAAAACACATTTTGACAAACTAGTCTTCTCTGCTTTCATTGAATGATATGTACGTGCACGTATGATACAGACAAATATGCACACTTTTTTGTTATTATTTTCCAAAAAAGACATATATGTGCTTTTCTTGAGCTTTTCTTTTTCAGTCAGCAATACCATATGGAACACAATTCACTCATAGATCCCACCTCTTGATGGTCATCGCTCAATTCCATTTTTTTTGTTACTGCAAACATTGTCGCAATAAACATTTTTGTACACATATCATATGCTGCTGCTTCTATTTATGGGAGGTAGACTCATAGGAGTAAGAATGTTCAGCCAAAGTTTATGAAAAGTATTACTGTTACTACATTTTCCAGTCTACTTCTTTAAAATACTAAAACTCTAATTTTCTACCAGCAATATATGAGAAATAGCAGTTTCTCTTACCAAGACGTCTTTTACAATGATTCAAATTTACACCACATAACTATTTGTATTATTATGCAAGCACATCCTAAAACATAACACCTTTACAAAGCTCCTGCACCTGTTCCACCAAGTAGGAGAAGAATCTGAGGCAAATCCCCATACTTTAGGCATTGTGACATTATGGCACCATTTTATGGAGGAAAGCCCACAGAAGCCCATGGGCATGATAGCTACATGGCTCTCAGAGAGCAGGGGAATTTCATTAAGGTCCTGCAGCATCCAGGCTTGAATACTTGAAACTGACGGCAATGCTCTGGAATGCATTTCTCCCCTCTTATTCATCATCCAGTTACTTTTCATGCAGATCTCACAGGCTGGGATCTCCTGGCGTTTTGCATGCATCTCAAAGATGGTTTCCATTACCCTTCTGGTCATGAAATTGTCATTCTGGACACGTGCCCTACACAACTAACACCAATCAAGAGTTTGTAAATATTTTAACATAACTCTGATGTTTTTTTCCTCAGTGGAAAATAGGCTTATGACATATGCCAGGGAAAAAGAAAAAGTTTTGTAGAAAGTGTGAAGCAATCGGGTGTTGATTAGAAAAACTTTTATTGTTACCAAATCATCATAAACTCAATAATGACAACAAAGTCCAGAAAAAGTATTTCCATTATTCATAAACATTCTGCCTGGTATTTTTAAAAACAATCTGCACCTATTGCTTTATGATGTTCTAACTATCCTAGCTGAGATAATGCCCTCAAGGTAGGTACACAAAATTCTATAAATCTTTTTTGAACCATAATAATGAGATGGAAAAAAATCATATAGTCCTAGGGCTGGCTTCCATATAGAAATGTCATTTTACCTGCCTACATACTGAGATCAAATGATTATAAGTAAACTTTTATGCCTATTATATTTTTAATACCATTTTTAAACATCTTCATAACTTCCTAATCATTTATACAGATTACTAATATTGTCAGGAAAGGCTTCAATGAATCCCTAATGCCATAGTCCTCAGAATTCAGATGGCTAATGTATGCTCCCTGAGAAGAAGTGAAGTAGAAGGAAGGAAACTATTTTTAGTTGAGCATCTACAATATATGATATTTTGATGCTCTCTCATCTTTAGGGTGAAAAATATCACAGTGCTTTAATATTTTAACATAAATCAAACTATTCTGTTTATTATTGAGGCTAATGATTCATCTCCATTTCATTGTAAAGCCTGGAATTGGAGCATTATTATATTTAGTAAATATTCAAGGGTCTTGAGTTGTAAATCTAGGTTTCCTTTAGTCCTTTTTGTAAATGTAACTGGGTATTGTAGATGTTACTGGGTATAAAGCTCCATAACTTTAATAACATTAGTACCCCAATGAAATTAACATATCGTAACTTTTAAAGTGTGTTATTTAGCAAGGTTATTTGTAGAACTTTCATGCAACTAGTGATTTTTACCCAGGTGGGTTAGCACCAGACCACCTAAAAGAAATCATAGGTCTTGAGATGTGAGTTAAGTTTTGGCAAATTTACAGGTGAAATGGAAAAGTAAGAAGTAAATAGATCTATCTCTCTTTCATGGAGAGAAATTGCCTCTCCATTTGCTTCTCTAGTATATTCGCTATTCTCACCCGGTTTTTTGTATTGCCTGTACCTAACAAAACCAAGATATTTATGTTTTTAATTAATAGATTTCATTATAAAGCGTCATTGTAGTGCCAACCGTCATAATCTTAAACACTAAGGTAGTTTAATTAGTATGTTCCAAAGTGAATAGTATATAACAATTTTGAGAAATTAAACCCATTAAAATATAATTTTTGTCACTTGTGAATAATGTCCCTTTCACAGAATATTCAGATTAAATCAGAATGTTGTTTTTAAATATAGTTTACTGGCCTTAAACCATAAATAATTCGGAATACCAGTTAATGTGATTCTGTTTTTATGATATCATCAGGCACAAGCTGTCCATGAAGAGAAAAGCGTAGATTAGGACATTTATCTACTCCTGACTTCCTCTGTAGTACCCAGCTCTTCCTATCTAATATCAAAATGGAGACCCTCAAACAATTTTTTTCAGTTTTCTTAACAGATAAACTTCATTCACAGATTAGAGAGTAAAGTTTATTGCTATGAAAGTCTGTTCAGAGAGAATACTAGAAACAACTTCCTGTGCTTATGGCAAACTTCTCAGTCTGTACTTTGCAAGTAATTTGTGGACTAGTAGCTATTGTAGTTTTGTTCCCTCTGTCTGGCAAATAACCATTGTCCCCGTCTGTGACACACAGTCTTGATTTCACTTGTATCTAAAGGTATCTTGCTAAGTAAGAGATGAACCAGATAGTGTTTAATATCTGGATATAATCACAGTTTGGGGCCAGCTCATATAATGACTCACTCATAAAATCCACTATTAGGTGGCTACTTATGCAAATTAATGCCTAGTTTTTTTGAGAGGCAAAAGGTACATCAACATATGTTTACTCCCTCTAAGCTCTAGATTTCATGGACCTGCGAAATATTAGGTTATGCAAAAGTAATTGTGATATATATATATATATATATATATATGCATATGATGTTGTTTTGTTTGTTTAATATTAGGTTACCTAAATATATTGTAGTAAAAAGTATATGAATACCTCAATTCTAAGTTGTTTATGTATACTGTATATTGCATTGTTGTGACATTCATCAAAGTAAAAATAGATATTTATAACAAAATTGTAGCTAAAATAACATGAGGGATCCCAAGAAAAATAAATCTGTGGATCTACAGATGAATACAATCTCATGCCATGAGCAGCTTGTGTTTATAAAGAAGTCACACCACAAAGCATGACTACTTTTGTTTTTGGTACATTTAAATAAAGTGGATGAAGTGGAAATTATGAAAGTCAAGTTTAAATTTCAGTAAAAAGCCCTTATTAATAAATCTTCACTTGAAAAATTAATTTAAACTTGGCTGGAATGTACAAGATTTTATGTCTTACATTAGGTAAATTATTGGCAACAACAGGAAGTAAGAATGACAACATTTCAGTAAAATGCCCGGAATGATTATGACCACTAAAAGAGGACAACTATGTCAGAATTTACTTAATGTTATCACTAAAAAATCTGAGGAAGATAAGAAGAGACATATTCTTGCATTCACATGTGAATGCCTGGTAATATGTTGTACACGATCACAAATATTTCCACATTTAACTCTCTCCTTCCTTACACACAAAGGGGCTCTGAGATAGCTGAAATCAGTCCTCCACATCCTGTGACCCTCCCTTATTCATTGTACTATTCTAGGTGTTATCTCTGGCCCCAACTACCCTTGTTAACCTAGGTTACACGCAGCTTAATGTAAGGTGAAAGTCATCCACAAAAGTTGAAAACTATGGCTTCTATTATGCAGAAGTGACAAAGCTAAATGAGAAGTTAATAAGTACACCCCCAAAAAATGTGTTCATCAGAAAAGCAGAGTGAAACAATCTCCTGCTAAACACAATTTAAAATGCTTTTTTACTGAAGAATATATAAAACATTTTATATGCCATAGGGAACTGTGATCTCTAAGAGGTATATGGTAGGCAATGTAAATAAATTCATTTGATAATAGATCTTTTCTTTTTTCAATTAAGCCCGTATTATCACATTCTGAGTATTTTTCCTATGGAACCCATGAAACTCAGTTTAAAGACTGATAAAGGAAAGGGAAAAAGCCTAATGTGAGATTTGTGATAACAGCCTCTTGGTAAAGATGAGCATTTTTCACGTGGAGGGCAAATACAAATGACTTATGATCATACCATACTGATCATTTCAAGGTACCCGTATGTAATACCTGTTCAACAGAGGGAGCAAAAAGTAAGAGTGAGCTCGCATGACAGCAAAGCAACACCAAGACAGAGGTTAGAGGAATAAGGAGCCCTGGGTGCAAAATATGGGGTGGCATACACTTGCACAGCCCTCACAGTATGGAACCTTTTAAATTTTGTGCCAGAGGCACCTCACTCTCCTCACCACCACTCAGCCCTTTGGAAAAAATGGACCACCTTACTTCATTCCTATGGCAGTTTTGCCTACCAAACCTCAAACTCTACTATAATATGTTGTAATGAATCTTAACAACTTAAATACTAAAAAAAAATTTAAAAAATAAAAATTTAAATTTAAATATTTTAAAAATTGCATATATATGCTCTTTGAAAAAAATTCAAAAAATATAGAAATATATAAAATAAAAAGTGAGGTTCTCTTAACCCCACAGTTCTACTCCTAGATATATTTCCAAGAGAATTAAACACACATTTACTTAAAAACTTGTACATGAGGGCTGGACACAGTGGCTCACACCTGTAATCCCAGCACCTTGGGAGTCCGAGGCAGGTGGATCACGAGGTCAGGAGTTTGAGACCAGCCTGGCCAAAATAGTGAAGCCAGCCTTCACTATTCAAAATAGGGAAGCCAGCCTTCACTATTCAAAATAGGGAAGCCAGCCTTCACTATTCAAAATAGTGACTCTCTACTAAAAATACAAAAAATTAGCCGGGAGTGGTGGCGGACGCCTGTAATTCCAGCTACTCAGGTGGCTGAGGCAGGACAATTGGTTGAACTCGGGAGGCAGAGGTTGCAGTGAGTCAAGAATCTCACCATTGCACTCCAGCCTGGGAGATAAGAGTGAAACTCTGTCTCAAAACAAAACAAAACAAAACAAAACCTTGTACATGAGTGTTCATCACAGTATTATTCCTATTAGCCAAAAAGTAGAAACAAAACAAATGTCCATATTCATTTGCTTATGCATCAAATGCATAAACAAAGTGTGGTATTATCCACACAATGAAATCGTACCTAGCCCCAAAAAAGAATGACTTTATGATAGATGCTACAACACGAATGAAACTTTAAAACATTACACTAAGTGAAAAAAGACACAAAAAGCCACATATCATATAATTCCATTTGTATGAAATGTCCAAAATAAGAAAATCCACAGAAGTAGAAAGTAGACTAATATTTGCCAGGCATAGTGGATAGGGAAAATTGGGAGTGATTCCTAAGAGGAATAGGAGTTCTTGTTACAGTGATGGAATGTTCTCTAATTAGAAGGTTGCACAATATTGTGAATATATTATAAGACCAATCAGTTATACTTATTAAACTGGTGAAGCATATGCTATTGTGAAATATATCTAAATAATAAATTTTTAGAAGTTAAATAAAGTGTAAGTCTGTCCATCTTCTCTTACATAGCTAGAATTTACAGAGTACTTGTTATATGCCTGGTATATTTGTAAATGCTTTACTGCATGAACTAATTTAATCTCAAAACAATCCTATTAGGCATTGTTTACAGATAAAGAAGTTGAAGTAGCAGGAGGGTAAAGTCATTGGTCCAAAGTCTGCTTCTTTTGTAAGTGACAGAGCTGGGCTGACAAAATCAGGTAGTCTGGCTTCAAAGCTCATGCCATCCACTAACTCACCAGGAGTAACTACAATTAAAAGTTGGGATATACACTTCAAGATAATTTTCATTGAGGGAGTGCATGCACCCACCTGCATGAATGTGTGTAGAAGATAAAAATTATACACAGGGATGATACTGAGGGTCAGCAACTACCCACAGGCCAAATTCAGCATCACCTGTTTATGTATACCCATGAGTTAAGAATGCAAGAGTGAATTTTTCGGTGGTTGGAAGAAAAGAAGAAAAAAAGCAGAGTAGCATTTGATGACATGTGAGAAATATATAAAACTCAAATTTCAGCACCAACCAATAAAGTTTTATTGGAACACAACCATCTTCATATATGTTTTGTCTATAGCTGTTTCTGTACCACATGAGTAGAGTAGAATTAGGTAGTGGTAACAGAGACCTGTATGGCATGGCAAAGCATAAAATATTTTTATCTGTTTCTTCACAGAAAAATTTTGCTAACCCCTGGATTATGCCATACATGATATTATAAAACTTCTATTTGTCACTACACGTTATATGACGTTCAACCTTCTAGATTTCAAGGTTTCCTTAATTTCTTTAAGTAGATACAATGAAAAAATGCACCCAAAATTATTAAATTATTTGCAATGAATTGAATGTTTATGACTCCCCTCCAAATAAATTCAGATGTTGAAATCCTAACCCCCAAGGTGATGGTATAAGAAAGTGAGCCTTAGAAGGTAATTAGGTTATGAGGGTGGAGCCCTCATGAATGGCATTATTGCCCTTATAAAAGAGATCCTGAAGGTTACTTTGCCCGTTTCACCATTTGAGGTTACAATGAAAAGATGGGCATCTAGAAAACAGGCCCTTACCAGACATCAAATCTTTTAGAACCTTGATCTTGGATTTCCCAGCCTTCAAAACTATGACAGTAAATTTCTGTTGTTTATAAGCTACACAGTGTATGGTATTTTATTATAACAGCTTGAAAGCACTAAGACATCATTTCTCTACTAATGAAAATTTCATGTTTTTAGGCCGGGTGCAAGTGGCTCACGCCTGTAATCCCAGCACTTTGGGAGGCCAAGGTGGGCAGATGATGAGGTCAGGAGTTCGAGACCAGCCTGGCCAACATAGTGAAACCCCATCTCTACTAAAAATACAAAATTAGCTGGGCATAGTGGCATGCACCTGTAGTCCCAGCTACTCGGGAGGCTGAGGCAGGAGAATCGCTTGAACCCAGGAAGTGAAGCTTGCGGTGAGCTGAGATCACGCCACTGCACTCCAGCCTGGGCAACAGAGCCAGACTCCATCAAAAGAAAAAAAAAAAAAAGGAAAGAAAGCAAATTTCATGTTTTTACCGACTTCTTCTCAAAATAGTTGGTTTAATGTATTTATCTTCTAATGGATGTGAAAATGACCTATATTTTAATGGTCCCGGTCACCTGGACTTTGAGAAGTTTTATGACTGTATGAAGGTTCTTCTCTTGGCTGCTCAGTAGTCACCCAATATCGATGCTGAGTTTTCAGCTGAGTCACTGTTTCTGGCTGTATGGTCAGGCCAATGTGGCACAGGTTACACAGAGGGACCCAACTTTCACTGTTCTCAACTGCTCTGCTACCCCTTCCTAGCTTGGTCCTACTAGGCAGAAACTTCTGTTCATTTAAAAGGAGTTGGAAAAGTGGTAGAGTGGCTACTACCCCTTTGCTGTCCCTCTTTAGAGGACAGTGTGGTGTGCAACCAGATCCCTCTCCCTTTAGGACCGAGGCATTTATTCTCCTGTTGCTGGCAATTCCTGACTCTCGGTTGCTTCTCTCTTTGGGAATTGCCTTCAGCTGAACAAACCCACCTGACCCAATATCATGTCCCCTTCCCAGAGGCAGATCACAACTTCTAAATGGTCAATTCAGGAACGTAAAAGCCCAACCCCCTTGACCCCATGCAGAACAGTTATGAAGAACCATCTCACTCCAGAGCTCCTTGTAGAATCCAGGCCTCTATTGACTTCATCAGTGAGACTTCTGCCCAAATCTCTCATTCTCCAAAGATGTTGCCCTGAGAACATTACCCCATAAATTGTCTACAAGCAAATCTGAGTCTCAGAGTCTGTTTCCTAGAAAAATTGACCTACAACACCCCTCTCTAACTCCTCCCAAAGAAAGAGAGATGTAATATTTGTCATTATATCTGAGTTTAGCAGAATAAAATGACCACATATGGCTCAGCCCCTCCCACTGTCTCTTTTTCGGGCCAGCCTCGATGCATGATGGTGCATTGTCCTCCTGCTTGTGCCTTTTGTAGGGAAACTGCCCAAGGCTTAGGCCTCAGATTACGTTTTTCAGAGACAAATCTGAGCAATCATCAGTCTCTTCACAGTAACGGAGCTCTAAGCTGTATAACAAGGAAGGTGTCTATGGGAATCTTCTCTGAACTCTAGATTTCCCCAGAACTGCATGTTCCAGAATCTAAATTTAGCTGAAGGCAGTAGGAGGTCTAACTGTGGCATTAAGTCTAATCTAGAATCTCCAATTCTGCCTGATCAATGATTATGCTAATAATTTTATCTTTATTTTCATGATTCCTTTGTTTTCTCAATTGGGTCAAAATTTATGAAACGAATCTTGATTACTGTCCTAAACCCACACTGACAAAGGGCAGCATGCCACACATGCAATAGGAAAACCTTCATCTTTCACTATTAACCATTTTAATAGTCGAATTCACCTAATTTTACCTGATTTACTTATACAAGGAGATATTATCCCAGCAATCCCTCAGAGAGGGACACGTCTTAGTTCAAACTTCAGCTTGGACACATAACAATGCAATTTAAGCAAGTAGTTTTCTGAGCCTCAGGTTTCTTATTCATAAATGAAACTAACAAGATCTATCTCAGATTTAGTTTAAGAACTTAAAGTAATAGTGTGTGTGTATATATATATATAAAGTACCCCAGGTAGTGCCTTATATTGTGAGTAATAAATGCTCATTCATAGCTCTGTAAGTATAAAGAATTATTATAAATGATATCCAACTGGGTCCTCTCAAGAATTTCCAGGAAACAAAAACCCTCTTGTCTATTTCCAAAAGGTGTGAGAATGGCTTTTCATCTTGATGAGATTATTTCAAGCTGAAATTCTGTAACAAGTGAGTGAATCAAGCTCACACCAAAGTGAACAAGTACAAAAGTAGGCTCTCAAAATGAAAGAGCAATAATCACATCCATTTCCCCCCTTATTGGTAGAATTCATAGAGGGAAGAACACACCCTTTGCCTGCTAAGAGCATTGTTACTGTTGCCACATAAGTACCACATAAAACAGAGAAGAGCCTCCTGAGACCTGCTGTCCATGAAGGCAGCTGCCAAATTGGGAACTCTAATAAGATCTGGCCTCAGGCATCAAATGACTCCCAAGTTGTCTTTATTTTGTTAGTATGTGGCAAAGAAAGAAGGGAAGCCTGTGCTGGCTGTGCCATCACACACGCTTCTGCAGAGGGATTACCAAGTCCCCTGATACTTTGTTTAGAAAAGCAGCTTGAACACAGTCTCAATAGGAAGCTGAAATGGGTTAGATGGGGCAATGATCAACAATGGAAAGCTCAGTGGAGAAAAGTTAACCAAAATAAGAATGTTCCACTCATGTCACGGGAGAGGTAAAATAAAGCTGAGCATTTATGACTCTGGGGAATTATTTGTTGTGAACCAGCACATGATTAAGGGTTCTCCACACTACAGAAAAGCTAAGGAAGGAAAGAATTTCTTTAAGCTTTTGGAAAGAGAGTTCCAATGTGCCACAAAATGTTCTAGCAAAAGAACCTGGGACCCACTACTTTGGACTCTAGGGATGCAATGATCAATTTGTCATTTTGGGCTCTGATGCCTGTGATTTCATGAGCTCAGAACTATGAATACTATTAATATGACCAGTCTGGTCCAAAAATCAAGCTCAGACATTTAACACAGAACCTTCAGAACTAGTGAATTCCAGAGAGGAGATGAATGCTCTGTGAAGAAATCATTTCCTTACTATTCGTTTCTAAATCTGTTGAATATAAATTTTATAGTAGTCTTTTAAGTCTTGTATTATTTAAATCAGAGACAGGGAGAGAGGAGAGGAACAAAGGAGGAGGAATAAGAGAAAAGAAGGAAAGGCAAAGGAGGATAAAGTCAGGAAACGGAGGGCAGAAGAGGGGAGAGGAGGAAGAAAATGAAGAAAAAAAATCATTCTTTTAAAATATGTTCCCTAATTCTTGTTCAAAAGGCTACACTATAGACTATATTTCAGAAAGCAGTTTTTATAAGTCATACATAAGGCCTAACAAAAAAAGGAAGGAAAGAAAAATTACTGAAGTGCACCATTTCTGAATTCTGTTAGGCCTGACACATGGTATAATGCTCAGAGACATGGGAGATTTAAATAATGGGCTCATTTCTTTTTAAACAGAAGGTACCAGAGATTCCATTTCAAAGGAACAGACTACTAGCCTAAGATATGAGAGAAAAGCTCTGAGACCTTTCTCAGGCTGGATTTCATGAGCTAGTCATACCAGTTTCTGCAGGAATGCAGAAATTATTGCAAAATGGCTAGGTTCCGTAAACATGTTGGTAAAGTTTAACTTTACAGATAAGAAAAAATAATTTCAAAACAAATTTCCACCCTTTCTTAAATTAACTTTATCTTGTTATAGGAAGAAAGAAATCCAGCAGCTTACCTGTATCGAATCCCACGCTGGGCACTATGTCTACTGTTCCATGAAAGGCTCCAGCCCATGCTGAGGTAGCAGAGGTGACTGTAGTCGGTTCTGTCTTTGTGATGTCACACTGGGGAGCAGGAATCCTGGCCGCATGCACTGAAGGCATCAGCAGAGGCCCATAGGATGGATCCAGGGCAGAGCCAGCAGGAGGGTGGTGATGGTGATGATGGTGGCGGTGGCGGTGGTGCATGTGGGCATGAGGGTGGTGGTGCCGCATGTACACGTCATGCATATGGCTGTAGGATGGGCTCACCTGAGATGTCAAAGGATAAGGCCAGGACTCAGACACAGCAGGGGGAGGGGCTGGGCCAGTCTGATGCAGGTTGTGTCCCGGCCAAGGACTGGGATCAGCTGCAGAAAAGGTGCCAGGGGGTCCAGTGACCTGGAAGTCAGGATGAACTCCCCCCAAACAAGGTGCAGGTGGGGGCTGGTAAGAGCTGGTCCAAAAGGAAGTTGGGAAACTATTCCGTTGGCTTGAGAGAGCTGAGCTGTCTGAGAAGACAGAAAATAAAAAACATTATTAACATAAGACTCAGTTTTGGGATAGACTTGCCTCTAATTGTCCACTCGAATTGTCCAATAATATTTTACAAGCAGTCAAATTAGCATGCACTCTTATTCTCCCCAAACAGGGGTGAATTGATACCAGGTTGGCCTCTGGGCTCGCAAGCCAATGGGTCCATGTGCAAGATCCAAAGTGTTAAATGAGCCTCCCTCCATTTGCTTTGCTTGGCTTATGCCGTCACAGTCTGTGCTAAGGTTTGAAATTTGAGGATTGAAAAATTTCATTTCCTTCTGAGTACCCTGCAGCCATTAGGCCTAAGAGGAGGTCATATCTACCCACTTCACTGGTAAAGAAATCTTATGCCATAAATGAGGTTTATATAAGTTGGACATGATCATTTTTACCAACTTCTAAATGCAAATACAATTTTCATTTAAATGAAACATTTTAATGCCGAAGGTAACAATGGAAGTAAGATTACAATTACTTATACTCACTAACACTCATTTTCCATTAAGAAGAGTGTATTCCAACCTCATTTTATTTATTTATTTATTTATTTATTTATTTATTTATTTTCTGTGGAGATCTGGGAGTCTCTAGACCGAGAATAAAAATGGTCAATATTTAATGACAGTATCAAATGCCCAACATTTTTCCAGGGGCTTTTCATGGATAATCTCATAGGAGTTTCATTCCAGGCCTATGGGGTAGTTATTATTATTATTCCCATGATGAGAAAATCCCAGTAGAGAAGAAGCCTAAGGCTTAAGATGGCAAGAATGGGACTAGGCTTTGAAGCCAGGTGGCCTAAATGGCCAATGGCTGGGCCTCTTCATAAAGTGCCACAAGAGGGCACAATTGTAACTATGAACCTCAACATCTCGAATTTGGTGAAGATCCTATGGAAATGATGAGTGGAGGAAATTCAAGTAGAGGTCACGGATTTGAGGAAGTATTTTGGGGACAGGGAAATATCAAAGAATAGCACTTAGAGACGAATAAGAAAGAAAACGATCCCCTAACTTTTCATCAGTTCAATTTCCTACTCAATCATAATAACACATTTATACACGACCTACTATGTATCAAACATAGGCGTCAGGGATGACCAAATGGACATCATTTTTAGTCACAATCTGCAGAAGGATAGATAAGTAAAAACAGACATGTGCAAGGTGACATGGTAGGTATTCTCCCAACAGGAAGCACAGAGAGCACCGACCCAGCTTAGAGAGTGATAAGTGGAAGCTGACAGACTGAGTGGGGGCTAGCCCTGGGAAGTAAGCTTTAGGCAAATGGATCAGCACATAAGAAAAGGCCATATATTACACACACGCACACACACACACACACACACACATATGACAGCAGCAGCATTTGAAAGACAAAAAGAGTCCCATAGGCAGAAGGTGGCAACAGAAAAATTGAGACTATTGAAATGAGGACCAAGATGGGTGTAGACTTGCTGGCCATGGTACTGAATGTAAATTCTATTCTGAGGTGGCAGGGTCTCAATGGGCTTTGAAGGGTTTTAATCTAGTAAGTGACACAGTCAAATCCATTTGTGGAAAGATCAGTGCCTCCACCTGTAGCCTGTTGCCTACAGTGTTGTATAACTAAACAAGCACTGGGCTGGGAGACCAAGGAGCCCGGCTTTGATCCTAGGTCTTACCCTATCTCATTTTATCACCCAATATGGACCCATTGATCTTTCCATGGTTTACTTTCTTTCACTAAGAAAATGAAGTATTTGAACTCATTAGTTCAAATTATCTATGGCTTAATACTGCTAACAGTCTGTGAAGTGCCCTATGGATTATTTTTATTTACAGAAGAAGACATTTTCTAAAGATGTTAGTCATGGAAATTTAAGAGAGTATTTTTATACTGAGTTCCACATAAAAGAACCTTGCTAGATCTTTCCATTGAATGAAGGGTATGAATGGAGGATATCTTAAGAAGTATTTTAAAATAAGAATATTCAAAACTCTGACATTATCTATGTTCTCTCTATAAATATCAGGCCATAGTTTTCTTGCCTCAGGGAAAGCTTAAAAAACTTCAATCAACCATCACATATATCATTTGGTTAACATAATTCGGCTATTACTGTGGTGTGTGAACATTTCCTCTCCCCTAAAAGCTGTGGCAGCAGCACTGCAAGCTCTTCTATTCTCTCCCCTTCAGCTGGGCACCAGAGCTATGATCATGACCATTCATCCCATTCATCCTGTGGTCACACAGCTATTCACAGTCAATTCCCTCTCTCACAACATCTCCATCGATCTCAAAACACTCGGGGAAATCTAGGAAATGATGTTCTTCAAAAGGCAAAGAATGGAACTGCACACTTTAAGTCTTCAAACAACCTCAGGAAACTTTTAATTGAATGACTTTGTTAAAATCACAATGTATCCAAAAATACCACCTATAATCAGCCTTACTGACATTGAGGTAACTATGTTTTCTTGAATTAACAATCGTCTCTTTGCAACATATGAAAAATACTATTAATGACAAGAAGGAAAGTCGTGTAAGTTGTAAGAAGAAAATTCAATTTGCCTTAGGTGATGGTCATTTGTAAAATATTTCTGTCATACCCACAATGAAAGCCATCAATGTTTAAAGCTTAAAACCCATACACAGAGTTTAGAGAGGCTCCTTATTCTACATAGTTCATCCTTGCTACCACACATTTGCCACTTTGCTCTCACAACTCCCATCTTTGGGACCAAAGCCTTCATTCTGCTCCTAACTTCCATCTCCCGAGGGGCTAGAATCCTATTATGAAAACCGTTGAGCCCCAACCACAAGTACGTGCCAGAGATATAGAATTCCCCTTATTAAAATCCACCATTAAGATGTCAAAAGTACGGAGAGTATATACCATTTCTCTGTATGCTTTTAGTCTCATTTATATGTACATGGAGCCAATCTTATTTTATAGATGCTTATGCAGTTTGAATATGCATGCGCAAATGGGAATAATGAATGAATTATTTATCAAAAATATTATTGGTCTATTTATGAAGTACTGTACCATGATTAGTGAAGACATTATTACTGAAAGTAGAAATCTATTTTTGAAAATGCACTCCATAAAGATTGAACAAAGTTTTAAAATGCTCCAGGGAAAAATAAAATTAAAAGGAACTTAATATTTTCCCAGTCAATATGTCTCTTGAGATGAATATAAAGTTTGCAAAGATCTATGCAGCCCTTTAAAAAAAAACCTGTTACATTTACAATTGAAACAATATTGAGTTGAAAATATGTTTATGAAGAAGTTTATACTTCAAAATCACTATTCGGTGTCTTGCTTGTTTAAGAAAAAAAAGTCTTGATACAAAGGAAGAGATGATATGCTTAGTTCATGCCTGAGAACCAGTGTGCTTATTTCATATGTATGTAAATTTTTTTCATTACATGATTCTTTTCTTATGAATACTTAATCACAGCCACATTTGTTGGATGAAGAAGACATATGAAAAACTGCATGGACTATTTCTATGTGATATTACGTTTCAGGTTAGTGAAGAAAATACAGTACTTTATGCTATTAACACTATATGGTGAGTTTGGATTCAACATTACCTGGTATATAGGTGATGTTAACCAATATTTGGATGATGTTGACACTGACAGTCTAACACATACAAAATGCCCAACTATAATTTTGGCTCAATTTTCATTTGGGGTTAAAAATATTACTCACACATACATACACACGAGTTTATTTCTAGACAAAAAAGAAAATGATAATATTGATACATTGTCTAATAAAATCCACTAAAAGCAAACCTAATAATCTCACTATCTGATTTAGACTGCAAATATATCTTAAAGACATGAAAGAGTCCAACATGGTATACCAGGTATTTCTTTCAATTTCATAATAGTGGGATACTTTTTACACTGATTCTAAATGTCTCTTAAAAAAAAAAACAACACACACGCACATTACCCCCAAAAAATTTTAAAAAATCTCTGAGTAAAAAATTTAAGAAAGATAAGATTCAAAATTTAAAGAATGATACAGCTTATTAATTTTGAAAATAACAAAAACTAAATTAAAAGGAAAATGGGACAATGAAGTGTTGTAGAAACTCTAAGTCATCTTAAAAATTTCCAGAAAACACATTAGAATCAATATTGATTAAAATATCATTATTAAATGCTAAAAGGTAACATTTTTACATTTTTTATTAATATCAGTTAAAAAACAAAATTCTACTCAATTCTTAAGCTAAAGTGTTCTTGCTGTAATTTCATTGCCATTCTCTTGTTGTTCTTCCCATAAAAATAAATGGCTGGGTCAGAAGTGAAATGACATGTGTTCCAGTGTTTTCTGTCATTCAGTAATTATGCATTACCATTATGTCCAAAGATTGCCTTCTAGTTACTTTCTTCTAGAGTTGCTCAAAATGGGCCTTGTGACTCTACAATGAGAGTTTCAAGGGGTGATGTCAGAGGCCGATACTCCTTGGAGGCAGCAGGGTGAGATTAGTCACGCCTCACTTTTTTCCCCATGTCTTGGTCCTATGGACATTCTGTTCATTTCCAGTATCAGCCAGCTCATCAGACAGGCCCTCCTTTTCCTTTCTCCATTTGACTATTTAGGTTTCGTATATATTTTGAGAGCTTTTTCCCATGAGAATGAATTGCCCAAGCAGACCCTATGTATATCAATGAGCCAACAGATGATTTTCTTTGCAACTGCAATATCAGTAAGATTAGCATTCTGTATGGTTTTAAGTCAGTGATTTACTCTGCTATGGCTTGACATAACTCCTGCCCTTTTCTACAGATACACACAGACTCATTTCTGTAAAGATCAGTGCATAGGCATATTTGAAGCCAATGTTTAGCTCTGTGCTAAATTAATCATATAGATTATTTTTAAAATCATTATAATAACTCTAGGAGAAGGGTATCAATAAACATATATTTGTATGGAGATAAGGGAACAATCATATTCATTAGGTTTTCTATTTTTTTTTTTTTTTTTTAGATAGAGTCTCACTCTGTCACACAGGCTGGAGTACAATGGCATAATCTCGACTCACTGCAACCTCCACCTCCCGGGTTCAAGCGATTCTCCTGTCTCAGTCTCCTAAGTAGCTGGGATTACAGGTGGCTGTCACCATGCCTGGCTAATTTTTTGTGTTTTTAGTAGAGATGGGGTTTCACAATTTTGCCCAGGCTGGTCTCGAACTCCTGACCTCAGGTGATCTGTCCGGCCACAGCCTCCCAAAGTGCTGGGATTACAGGCATGAGCCACCACGCCCAGCTAGTTAGGTTTTCTTAATGGAAAGAAATGAAATTCTTTCAACCCTGTTAGAATATATAGCAGGATTAGAGGTAACTGATAAGACATTGTGCCAAGTAAAATACATATACTTCCTATCATTGTTTGCCTTACAGCTGAAAAACACCTAAAAAAACTTACCTAGCTTCATCAAGGAGATATACATTCAAAGTATAACCACTATTTCATTATTAGCTGACACACTATTCTTTGTCTAAAGATTTACCATGTAAATATATTCTTAGTCCAACATGATTCAGTTATTAAATTTGTCTGTAGCATGGTAGCACTTCTGTGGCACTGTAATAACTTTATGCTGTAAACTAGACCCTTTAATACTCGGTCAGCAGTTCCTTTCTAAGCATCATTGCCATGGCCACTAACATTATCATTAGCCTTTAGTATCTACTATTATCTAAGACTCTGTGTTTTGTACCAAAAACACAAAGTTCCAGAAAACAATGTTCCTGGATAAAGGCTCAGGGTTTGTTTTCTATGTGTCAAATGAGTGGAAACTTACTTAAGGAAGAGAGAAAAGGCATCTGACTTTCATTTAGCATCTTGAGTCAAGCTCTATGCTAAATCATTCATATACATTATTTAAAAATCTTTACAATAACTCTATGAGATGGGTATCAATAAACACATATTACAGTTGAGGAAGTTGATGTAAGAGATTTCAATTTAGTAATCCAAGATCACATTGCAACCAGAAGGTAAAGGCTGGAACATGAATCTAAAACAAATGGACTCCAAAGACTGTATTTTCCAATCCTGTGTAGCTTTGCCAATTAATATTAAATTGTCACCAACTCTCTCATTTTATGAGAATAAAAATGTGAGTCTCATTTTATTGAACCTCTTCTTTAAGACATTTTCTATATTTTTAATTATCGTTTGTGGCTTTCCTATAAATCCTACACAAGTTTTATATATTTATCTAAATCTGACTAATTCACAACTTAAGACAATTATGACAAAGATCTAAGAAAAGCAAATAATACCTTTGAAATTACAGAACTTTACAGAAGAAAATATTTTTACCAATTATTTAATTTAACCCCCTTATTTTATAAATTAAAAAAAAACTGTACCCAAAGAGTTCATATAACTTATTACCAAGAAATTTTCTATTAAAGACTCTTGTTTTCTAATTCCGGATACATGGTATGAAATTGGTTCATTTAATTCAGTCACTTAATCATTCAATGCATATCTATTTCAGATTTTCCACATAGAAACACATTGTTGTGAGCATCAGAAAAAATGAGGCACCATAAGAAGATATGGTATTTGTAGACTTAGTGGGAGAATAGGAGATGAAAATTGAAGCGCATGCTGTGTTCTCCTGGTATACGCTGAAAAACTGATGTAAAAAGCTCCAAAACAGTGGGGCGCGGTGGCTCACACCTGTAAGTGTGGCTCCGAGCACTTTGGGAGGCCAAGGCGGGCAGATCACCTGAGGTCAGGAGTTCAAGACCAGCCTGGCCAACATGGTGAAACCCCGTCTCTACCAAAAAAATACAAAAATTAGCTGAGCATGGTGGAAGGTCCCTGTAATCCCAGCTACTAGGGAGGCTGAGGCATGAGAATCGCTGGAACTGGGGAGGCGGAGGTTGCAGTGAGCCGAGATCGCACCACTGCACTCCAGCCTGGGTGACAAGAGCGAAACTCCGTCTCAAAAAAAAAAAAGTTCTAAAGCATCTGTTCTCCACCTATTACTTTGCATTTCATTCACCTCACACCAGCATCTTTGCTTCTCATTGAATATTCTAAGCTCAGTCCATCTTCAGGGCCTTTGCACTATCTGTCCCTTCTGTGTAGAATTACTTTCCCCTAGGTAACCACATGATGAGTATTCTTATTTCCTTCAGCTATCTGCTCAAACATAACTGTGCCACACAGGGCTTTTGTTATCACCTTATGTAAAATAAGATATTTTGTAACAATTGTTTGTTTCCTGTTTCTACCCTAAAAGCTCCATGAGGGTAGAGCCTTGGGCTGTCTCAGGACTTAGCACATTGCCTAACACATAGCAGGAGGTTAATAAATGTTTGCTGAATATGTCAATGAATAAAACAGGAGACATATTTGAAGATCAAATTTAAGATAGTTCCAAGAAAACTTTAGTAGTAGTTATGAAAACATTGCCTTTATTAACCCTTTCTATGCTACAATTTAACATCTGCTAAAGGAACTTGTGTAATGTGTTATGCAAATTACAGAGAAAATGCTGATGTGTTGTAGGGTTTCTGCACATTCACAACATCCCACTAAAAATTATTTTGAATATGATTCTATAGACAATCACTCTCACACCAAGAAATAATTTGGGACATTAATTCTGATTTTTCAGTTTAAATGATAGCAAGGTTGCATATGCCCATGTGCTAAAAGAAGTAGACATTATATTTATTACTCTCCTGGCACTGATTATCTTAATAGGATTCATTATTGATATATCAAATTATTTATTAAAGCCGTCTAACTCACTAATGTTTTCCTATTTTCTTCCTCTACAAATTATTAAAATTATTCATCACGTCCTGTTAAATAGGACATTAGTCTATTACATAAGCATCATAGGCTTCCAAGGACTAAGTCTCAGTTCTCATAGTAAGCCCATAATATTTACTAATCAAATAACTAGTATGTTTTTCAGTTCATTTCCATCAAGGCCTTGGATATTTTATTTGTATTCCACCTTCCCCTTTATAGTCACTGTTTAGTGTTGTTTTTATTTACTAAAAAGAAAAGTAAAGAAGCAAAGAAAAAAAGAAGGAGAGGAGAGGAGAAGAGGCAAACAGGGAGGGAAGGAAGGAGAGAGGGTAAGAAGGGAGGGAGGGAGAGAAGAAAAGAAAGGTCAAGTAGGTAAGAAAAGATCAGGCCCAGCAATTCCATGTGGCCAGGACTTCTATAGTAGAGCAGAACCATTCCTGTGCTGCCCAGAAGGTACCACTAGTCACTGCTCACTGCTCACCTGGCCCTGCCCACAGGTAGCCAGCTTTTCCTCATGATAGGAATCACCCAGAGCCCTTGCTAAAGTGTGATTCCCACACCTTCCTATGAAGATTCTAGTTCAATAGATTCGAGATAAGGGGGTCCTGCAAACTGTCCTTAACAGGACTAGATCAATGATTATCAAACTCTGCACTGGAGTCACTGGGAGGGCTGGTTAAAACACAGATTGCCCCACCCCAGAGTTTCTGATTCTGCAGGTCTGGGGTGGAGCCCAAGAATTTGCACTTCTAACAAGCTCCCATGTGGCACTGATGTTTCTGGTCAGGAAAATCACACCTCGAGAACCATTTTACAGATCATTCCTATAACCAGGTGAATTTGGAAGAAATCACCACTGTAGCAAATTTCTCTGAAGCTGTCATTGGAATGACATATTATGTTTTTATCTAACCCTGTAATTACCCTGATTTAGATGTCACCAATAATTTTCTGTGAGTCAGAAATCAGTTTCAAACACATCTCTGTGACCTCGATACAGAGAGAAATAAAGGAGTCCAATGTGCTGCTCTTTCTTTATCAAGGTAAAAACACTAGTTTAAACCATGTGGATGCTGCCAAAATGCCTAGATTGTATACTATAAAGAGTTAATACAATAACAAATCAGGATAAAGAAGCCTATTAAAAGAACACAGACAGCTTTCAATGTCTGTATTCCTGGATCAGACTCAGGTCTCTGGTATGTCACCACATAGCACCTATTGGAATGAGCAAGAGCTAATTTTTTAAAAGCTGATTTAGACACGCCTATTATTTAGAGATCCAAATTGGGCCACTGGGGCTTTAGGAATGGTGCTTCGCAGCTCAATGTAGCCACTATAAACTCAAGCCGGTTGTATCACTACTTTCCATGAGGAATTTAAGGGGTGTAACTGCATCCTTTCCAACCCTACATTCCACATGTGACAAAACCGATCCAGCTGTTTGTCTGAAAGAAATTCCTCACTGTCCTTAAATATTAAAAAGCAAGTGGATATCCATCCTCAGGGGCAAGTCTCCAGCTGGAACCTGGTACAGGCAGTTGCGAAACAAAGACAGTGCCCTGGAGAACATCTGCTTTTGAATTCTTACCTCGCCATAGGGGGGTTAGCCCCATCTTGCTTTTTGAAATGGCAGATTCAGGATGGAGGGTGATGGCTTGGCCCAAAGCTCTTGAGAAGTGTTCATCCACTACTGACCCAATGTCTCCCTGGAAATAAGTGAAAAGGACACAGCGAGAGTTAAGGTACTCCATCTCGGCAGGCTGGTCTTTCTCCTCCTCCTCCTCCTCCTCCTCATCCTCCTCCTCTTGTTTGCTGGGAAGGGTGACTTCCAGAGAGTCCTGCATCTTGCTGAATACCGCTAACTTCTTCTGGGATGGAATAAACAAAACACAGTATCAAAGACAGTTTGTAGAAAAGCATTCACTAGTTAAGTTTTCACTTTTTTAAAAAAAGAATCTAAATATTAACATATGTTTGCAAACTGATTCTTCTTCATCTGTTTTACTCCATCTTTTTCCTCCCCAAACCAGTTGCCTCCTTCCCACACTAAAAAAAATACAACAAAAAGTCTGTGATTCTACATTTGGCAAACGAACATAAAAGCCCATTATCAAATAGTATATTTTCAAAACAAGATTTTGTTTTTGCTTTTGTTTTTGTTTTGCTTTTTGTTTTTTCATCTAGCTAGGCCAACAGGAGAATTACTTTTTTAAAAAGTTTTTCTTCCCAGTTTTGGTTTATTTTTAAAAATGCAATGTACAGCAGTGTTATGGTTTAGGACAGAGAGGAATGACTGTCTGGGGGTGGAGTGGAGAAGAAAAGAACTTTTCATAAATAAAATAAACTAAAATAAAAACAGGAATGTAGCATCTTATAAAAGGATTTGGCAGATGTGCTGAACTCATGTCTTCAAAAATCAAACTAAAATGACAAAATAAGTCTGTGTGAAGATGCATTTTGCATGGAACATATTTTTTAGATGTTCCACTTACCACCATTATCATGAGGGGAAAAGGTTTCATTATGGCTTAGTGAAAATATTACAAAATACTAGTAATGGGTTAATCTTTCAAATAAAAATGAGAAAGATTTGTTAATTTAAAATGTTTAAAAATATAATTCTAATAATAATATACATTATTTCAGACATGTTTCTAAAACTTTATATTTATCACCTCACTTAATCTTTACAATTCTATAACATGGCTATTAATACTATCCATATTGTAAAGATTAAAAAGCTAAAGCACAGAAAAATTAAGTTACTTGCCAAAAGTCACAAATCATGTAAGCTGCAGAGTCAGAATGCATAAGAAAAACATACAGGTATAGACATGTGTGTGCCTATATATGTTCTGGGGAATGGCAGGGAGGGATATCTAGTGTATAGATATGCGTGGGCATACATTTGGTGGGGAAAGGCAGGGAGGGATATCTAGAGTAAAAAAATTACAAAAATGTATTTTGTATTGTTTTTCTGTGTAATACGTTTATAGTTAATTGTCATTTTCTTATTTCTGCTTTTCAGTATTTCCAAACATTTTTCACTGAGCACATATTTCATTTATTATCAACTTCAATGCGAATTACATATAAGAAGATAATGCTAAAGATATGAAATGTATTATTCTAGTGACGAAATGAGCTTTCTCTGTCATCTTTATGTCTGCAAAACCTGGTCCTTGATCATACCATTTTTTTTTTTACTTTGAAAAAAATGCATGCTGGAAAATGAATGTGAATAGAAATAGATAAATCACTCCAGAATACCCAGTAATTTTTCAAATGTTAGCAAAACACATACCCCAGACTCTATATTTCTAATGTAATTACTAGCTTCAATATCTATAGCTTTAAATTATAAATGCACCATTCAATAAATTGGTCCCTTTCCCCTAGCAGTGAATATGTTGTTCTTGTATAAGGTGAGTACTGAAATATTCAGAAATACTATGAACTTCTAGTTATCGTTTCAGGATGGTTATTTATAAATATGTGTTTTGCTTTTATTTAAAATTTGTATCAGTATGGTTATGATTTGTTGATGACTAGATAATTCATACTTTGTAAGTGAATGTGCCTTGCTGATGAATGGGTGATTGCTTTTATTTCTCATAATCTACCTCTGCACAGATTTGAACATGTTTATATTTAACTTCAATAGTATAAACACCATAGAAACATATGGTATGTGTAAAATGAGGGAATCGAACTAAATAACCTCTAAAGCTATTCCTAGTTTTAAATTCCATTATAAAATTAAATGAATATTATGATTTATTAGTCAAATCACAGTGCTGCTTCTTCGGGTGCATGTGTATTTACCTAAAACATGTACTGTTTTAACCATATGCACACACTCTCTGCTGAATATTCTGGCACATTAGAAAGCAGCTCTGTTTTTCTATGAAAAAAAAAAAACCTCTAAAACCTATCTACATGGTGGCATCATTGTCCACAAGTGTTCATTCTTATCCGTGAAACTAATTTCTTTTTTCTGTTAATGTCCAGCTCAGCATCAGTTTGTGAGAGTGGGGCTTTGCATATAAATGCTTTATTTGTTTAATTGTAACATTCATTCTTTAAATAGAAGAGCCTGGCTATGTTAACAATCCAAATAAAGTCAACGTTTTATTTTATCCTTAATTGACAGCAATTAATTCTTAGATGAAATAAAATTGAAGTTATATATATGTAAAGGATTTGAAGGCCATGAATCCTGATACAAATGTCAAATAGTATTCTTATCAATAGTAGCAATCATAAAATATCAATTTTAAAATCGATATTTTAAAATCCATTAAACTATTGTATTTAAACTATAGAATTTCAATTGATTTAAGATTTCACAGTTTTCTAAATGCTTCATAATATTGTGTTACTTTTCCTACCAATTTTTCAATGGTTGGATAGAAATAAACTAACCTAAAAATTATATTTTTCAATATGCAATGGGAAATAGTAAGCAAAAGCTGCCCCTGCATTAAAATGTCTGTCATCAGTTTATTTTAGAAAAAGAATTCTCATTGTATGTATTCTTTATATTCTTTTTATTTCATATATGTAATATATCTATATTTACATAAATATGTATACTGAAATATTCCTTTTTGATATAGCAAATATATATGGTTCTTTAAAATATTTATACTGATTCCTCTAATTAAATAAAATTTTTTGGAATGATTATATACTTTCTTTTTTCTTTTTCTCTCTCTCGATTCTTTTACTAATTAAATAAATTTGCTAGAAAACTATCAAACAAATAAAATGAAAAAAGCTTCTATCTACCAATAGGCAGGACACAAGAATGTCTACCGTTGCCACTTGCAATTTTTTTTTCAGATAAAGTTAGGTTAATTTTCACAGATTATAATGAACCAATTTAAATATTTGCGTTTACAACACACACAAGCACACACACACTCACATACACAGACATTTATAGCCTCACAATCAACAGTACTGGTTAAAATAAGAATCTCAAAGTATCCAAATGGCCTGATAACTCACTAATGTGCCAAGGTTGAATTTGCATACTTTTTTTTAACATTAAGTGTGATCATGAGGAAAACAGAAATACAGCATTTAAACAGCAATGGATTCAAATGCTGCCTTTCATCCCGTCTTAATTTCATTCTCCATAGACTCTGGTGCCTCAACTACTTTCTAATGTCTGTGTTCTGTTGACTGTAAATCAATTTATTGCTTTTTTTAATTTTTATTTTTTGAGACGGACTTTTGCTCTTGTTGCCCAGGCTGGAGTGCAATGGTGTGATCTTGGCTCACTGCAACCTCCGCCTCCCAGGTTCAAGTGATTCTCCTGCCTCAGCCTCCCTAGAAGCTGGGATTACAGGTGCCTGCCACGATGCCCAGCTAATTTTTTGTATTTTTCCTAGAGACGGGGTTTCACTATGTTGGCTAGGCTGCTCTCAAACTCCTGACCTCAGGTGATTTACCCGCCTCAGCCTCCCAAAGTGCTGGGATTACAGGCATGAGCCACTGCGCCCAGCTCTGCTTTTTTTTTTTTTTAACTAAGTATTTTGCTCATAAGCACTTCTGCCACATTCTGTATTCACTTGGTGTTTGCTCCTTCAGTGAAACTTTCCTAGTGTTACATTCTTTCTTGGGAATAATATATAAAATTCAAAACATCGAGACTAAATATCAAATCATCAGAACCAAGATTTCCTGATTGAAGGTCACAATGTAATCTAATTGGTATTTTTCTCAAAATGCACAATCACTTCCTAAAAATATCCAGATTTCTCAGAAATATTTATGTTTTTCTTCGAAGACCCTGCAGAAATGTTAACAAAAATAAAGTCATCTAAAGGGATTTTAAAGACTACAAGTTGTTGTTTTTTAAAATGCATATTTATGTCTCTTCACCACTACATAGTTATGACAATTTTTCCCTCGGTAAAATGACTCTGGAGTAACATGAAACAATAAATGGGTTAATAGTTATAAAGTTAAAGCTAGCTCACGAAGAGGTTAAAGCATCAATGTGGAGAGTTCGCTTGGGCAGTACAGACCATATCCAACCACCACACTGCTTGCCATTAGGCACAACAGCAACAAACTTTTCAGCAGGAATGTGCAGGGGAAGGATTTGTCTGACAAGAGAAAGACTTCCATGTCAGGAGCCAAATACCACTAACTCCCCAAGGCTTAAGCCTATGAAATGCCAAATGATTACCGTGCATATGTGGAAACTTTTTTTCCTAGGGAAACAAAAGTATTTTAATGAATCACTGGAGTCTTTGGATATTTAGAAACAGATTTAAAAAGAAAATCTACTGGCTATCTTTTTAAAATCCAGTGATTCTTTTATATTCAAAAACATGATTGGAGCTATAAGAAGAAATCACTATCCCAGGGTAAATATTTCAAAATCATAAGGACATAAAAGCAGCACATTACTCTGTGACCATATATATTTTTTTTCTTTTGAGACAGGTTCTCGCTCTCATTTGCACTCATTGCACTCATTGCCCAGGCTGGAGTGCACTGCAGCCTCCACCTCTCAGGCTCAAATGATTATCTCACTTCAACTGGGACTACAGGTATGTGCCACCATGCTGGCCTTATTTTTTTGTAGTGACAGGATCTCACTATGTTGCCAGGGTTGGTCTCCAACTCCCGGCCTTAAGTGATCCTCCTGCCTCAGCCTCCCAGAAGTGTTGGGATTACAGGCATGAGCCACCGTGCCTGGCCACATATTTCCTAATTTACTTGGATAACAGATTTTGGTTCTTAGTCTATTTGGAGAAGGATAGGTCAAGTTATATGAGGTTCGGTCAAGTTAAGGAACATATGTCACAAATCTTTTGTATATTTCATTTCACATAACTGTCCTCTCACATACACATATTTTGTCAGAATAAGTATTCCCAAGTAATAAGTTAATATGCAAATTACTGGGTCAGGATGGCCTAACTATAATAGTAAGTGGCAGAGATGGGATTAGAACCTATTTCTGTCTTTTACAAAGCATGTACCCAGAAAATAGACTAAAGAAAATGTGTCTCTATGATATTTATTTTAACTGAATAAACAGACAAACAGAAAACATCAGTCAGCATGGCATCACATGCTAACTAGGACAGTCTAAAACTCATGACATTAAAAAATTAGAGATTAAACAATGCCATGCTTTTAAAAACATATATAATTCTAGGTGAAATTGAACTTCTATGTTTAAGAATATATTATCTCCTTGACAAATCAGATACATAAAACAATTGTCTACAATTTTTCTGAAAATCTTATTTTGGAAATTTGACCAGTCAGTCTGTGAGACAAAATCACACCTCAGGATTCTGTGTTTGTTTTTCTCTTTTTGTTAACAGTAGGGAGGAGCCAACCAAAAATAATATAACTTAACAGGATGAGTTACTTTTGAGTGCATTTGCCTCTAAATGATTCTTGTCATTATCAAAAAATCAAGCCTAACCCCTCCAAGGAAGAAAAATTGCCAGTTTTGATGATGTTCAAAAAAATGTGCCACAGGCTTAGAGGCGATTTCAAAATTTACATTCCCAAAATGTTTTAAGCAATGATCATATCATGAGGGTATGTGTTCTCTCTCAAACCAACTACTTTGAAGGAGACAACAGTTTCCAACATATAAATTTCTAATTAGTTTGTATAACTCTATTACTAGACTTAGGGTATAATTTCATTTTTAAGGTAATTTATCCATTATTCATTAATTTATCTAATTGTCAATTAATACCTACCTTGTGTCAGAAATTATGGAAAGACTCGGAGTCACAAAGATGAAAGTCATAGCCTGTTCCTAAACTCAAATTTCTCATAGTTAGTTGGAAGAGTATAGTAAGGGCAATAATAAATAAAGAGAGCCTCATGGTTTATTTATATGGCTGATGGCATTATAATCTCTAAGTGGCTAATATTTCAAAATTTAAAAGTAAGAAAATTCAAAAGATAACATAGGTTAATTACTAACTGTTTTCTTGTTTCTAAAGCAGCACAGATGGGAAGGGAATTCAATAGAAAAAGAACTGAAATGGGAAAGAAGATTTGACCGAAACTATTTCCATGAGTCTGAGCAAGCCACTGAAGCTTCTGGCCCTTAGCTTCCTCTTTTGAAAACAAGAAACTTTGATTTGATTGTCTCAGAGGTCTCTCATCCAACTCTATATCTTAATAAGCAACATGCTGGAGCTCTAGACAAATTCACACTTAATTTTGTTTCTTACATTGGCTGCCTCTTCTGATATTTAGCCAAAAAAACCCTACAGATCATTGAAGAACAATTTATTTTCAGACATGGGTCATCTAGCCCAATTCCTAGGAATTAGTTACGGCGCTTCGTTTATCTGTCTTCATATTAACAAGAAAGGATAGACTTTTAGAGTCCCCCTACTGCATCCTCCAATGACAAGTGTTTTGGCATACTAAAATCATTTGGTTTTAAGGAGAAATGACACCTGTTGAATTTAAGTCATTCTTCTTTTCTTCTTCAACTAAAGAAGAAGACAAGTGAAAAATGGTTCAGTTATCCTAGTTCAGACCACACTTGTAAATTACTGGCATAAATCTGGTATCCACTGAACTATCAGTAAATATGGATTTATGAGTTGTTCTAGCAGCAGCTGTTTGGGTCTAATGGTTCAAGGCAGTCTTAGGTCTTCCTAAATGAGTAGTCAGAGCAGAAAACCAGCTGCTTAAAGAGATGTGTTTTGAAAGGTTCAGAGCAGAGCTTAGCTCAAAAGTTTTGCTTTCACTGTCCCTGACAGAGCCTCAAATTCAACTCTTAGAGAGCTTTTGCTTCTTGAATAAAAATGTTTTCTTGGAGGTAATACCCTAACATATTATCTATTACAAGATATATTAGTTTTCAGATTTTTAAAAAGTTAGTTGGACACAGAGCCTATGGAAGTGAGAGCCAAGCTAAGCACCCAGGTCTTAGAATGACAGTCACCTAGCTTACAAGTTTGCTTTAAGATCTGCCTTAGGCATCATAAGCATAATAGTTTTATTCCCATTGAAAATTCCCTTTGCACAGATAGATATGACAAATGTATATATATATATATACACACACACACATATACACACACACATATATACACACACGCACACAGCCCAGCTTCTTCTGCAGTAACCTGAAGAAACAGTGCATAAGAGAACAAGACTTTCCACTCTAAACACCTATTTTACCAACTTATAGGTCACCTCCTTGCCATCTCCAGCTTTGTGAGATGTGAAATTTTACTAAGGGCTAGATAAGGTAGAACTTCCTTGCATTTAGCCAAAATACCCTTTACATAAATTTCCAGAGTGTCACCTTGTCCTGGCATTTTGTTTCTTGGTGAACACATCCTCACTATGCATGATTTTACGGTTCTCAATCTTGCCCTTACCATCATCATTGTAATCTCGATTCTGGTTGACTGCCAGAGATAAGAGTTCAATTATTTTAACATTTAATTTTTCCTCCGGCTTTGAATTTTCTGGCTGGGAAGTTATAGGGAGCATGAAGCTGTGGGGCACTTTAAGTCTCGAAGTCTCTACAGTGATGTTAATTTGTGTAGTGTGAAGTTATAGGGGCTGTTCTTTCTCAAAGAAGTCCTGTATAAATTTTTATAAATCTACTTAAGTCCTTACTTACAGTTGCAAGAAAAATAGATCCTCTGCCTCAAATAAGTTGTCTGTGAATTGAAACTACTTCGGTTATAATTGTATTCTTTTCTCTTAATGAATCTAAACTTATGTTGGAATAGCAATAATAGATGAGACACTTAACTGCTAATACCACTTCCTGTATTTTATTTTAGATAAATAAATATTCATTTGCTAACTGGATATACTGTTTCATCAACAAGGGTGCAACATGGATAGCATAAGTCATTAGCATAATCCAAATGCTTGCTAAAGGCCTTTGGAATGCCTAAACTTAAAAAAGTACACTACCAAGGACTTGGAAAGAATCTCGCACTCCAACGCCAAAGAATCTATTGCATATTAATCTTCATTAGAAAAAAAAATGATTGGGGACCTAAAGACAAAAATAAGCCTATTGTGCAATAGCAAAACATTAAAAAATTTAAAAAGCTTTAGGAAATTTCATGTCATTGTACAAAGATGCTACACCGGAGAAAGGGGGATCTGGTGATCCTAATTTTGTCACCAGCTTTGAAATCTTTAGCTAGGCATTTCAGCCCTATAAAAATCCATTTTCTCACTTGTAAAAAGAAGAGTCGAAGTTATGTTTTTCCAGGGCTTTTTTCTCTGACAAACTGAATTGCAGAACAATTTTATGACTCAACCAAGGTAGCAGAGTCCAGAGAGAGTTTGAAAAAACACCTTACAAAACTTATAACTGAAGTTCTCCCTCCAAGGGCACTTAGTTTTTTCAAGTGAAAGCATGCATGCAGATTCATCCAGCTGTTACCCTGGAAGAGGACAGAGTAAATATACTCCATTTTATATGAAGCCCAAAGTGTGATTGTTAAAAATCCCCATGCACAATTAGAAAACCAGTGACTGTTCTCTGTCTCATCTATAAACTGCATAATTCTGAAACCTTTGACAGCATGTGCTGAGAGACTGAGTCAAGGGTTCTCCTGAGGGGTTGTTAGAGACTGACATATTAAAGCCAGAAAGAGATGGTGGACACGGGAAACAGGTCACCCAGCATCCCTCAGTAATTTTGGCTCTATAAACCCCACTGTAGGATTTATACCCAGCCATGCAATTTCTAGTAATTAATGTCAGGGACAATAAAATGTATACTTTGGACATATTTTAGCTTACTTTGACTTTTTAGCCCACTGTATACCTAAGTAACACACTGCAGTGCAAGCTAATATATATATACAGTTAACTAGGTTTTTAAAATGACATTCATTTATTACCAACGTGCAATATGTTCAACAAAAACCTAAACTTAAATTTCAGGTGCACATTTGTGCTTATTGGAAAACAGGTGAGAGTACACATGCCTGGATAATGAAGCTCTGTTGTTTCCAAAATAATTCTCAATGTTATATGATGTTAAGAGGAAAAATATACCTGTGTTTAAAATCCATCATAAGGAATCATTTTGATACAGTAATTAATAAGGACTTCAGAGCCATACAGTTTGAGGGGAAAATTAGTTGACAGATACACTACTACAACTGAATACAGAAGTAATACAAAACTTTAATGCTGTCTTTTCTAGCATTTTTTAAATGGCTATTAAAATTTCTTGATTGCTGTTACTTTTCTTTGCTCCTTTTCCATTTTTTCCTTCTCCAAAAATCAATTTTTCAAATTCAGTAGGAGTTGTAGCCCTTACTTTTGTCTCCCAGGCAAGATGCTATTAGGGGTCACTTCCCATGTACGGAGAAAACAATCTTCATGGATAATAATGATAAAACCTTATGGAATGCAAAAACAACCAAAATATGTATTCTCGGATGACTGCATTAGGGCCAAGTCAATATTAGTCCCACTTCACCCACGCATCGCATAGTCTAAAAATGCTGTCAGCCTGATAAGAATTTCCTGATTTACTCTCTTTTCCAATAGAAAATGTAGGTCATCAAAATAAACTTCTGACACTAAAAGAACAGTAGTTACACTGTCAAGTCTTTTTTTTTTTTATTTCGTTAGCCAGTTATGGTCAAACAGTTTCTTTACTTGACCAAAAAAAAAAAAAAAAAAAAAAAAAAAAAAAAAGAAGAAGGAGAAGAAAAAGAAGAAAGAAAGAAATTTTGAACAAGCCATTTTAGTAAAAGCAACATGAAAATTTCCAAGCACCTCCCTATGGCTCACTCAGCCTAACATCTAGTTAAGCAATGTCTACAAAAGCCCAAAATATGGAAGTTGATCATTATGTAACCAATCAATGTAGATAAATTGTTTTCTTTTTAAGAAGCTCAATGGTCAGAGTTTTCCTGATTTTTATTTTATTTTATTTTTTACTTTTTAGAATTGTTGTCTTCAGTATGTTGACGGTTTTAGCAAAAGAAATGAATTTGGGGACCGAGTCTCAGGGCTATTGCAAACATTATATAAAGTATTGGAGTCATTTCTTATTGAAAACTTTTATGATTGGCAATTTGCCATTTTCTCTGATACCGAATGTTATTTTCTAGCTCAAAAAAAGTGTTATAGTATTAACTCCACACCACAGATTCATTAATTTCACAACCCTAAAACATGAAGCCATATTTGAAACAACTTCTACTAGTTTGTTATTTTATAAAGGAGGAAAGTATCTTTCTGAACATGTAGAGAAGTTTTAGTTTGTTGCTAA
This sequence comes from Pan troglodytes, assembly GCF_028858775.2. NCBI lineage: Eukaryota > Metazoa > Chordata > Mammalia > Primates > Hominidae > Pan > Pan troglodytes. Next base: position 91,291,327 of record NC_086015.1, read on the forward strand.
TCCACATTCCAAATGATAATTGAAGACCTCTGTAATATCAGAGATGCTTTGAAATGCTGGTGCTGCTAAATATTTTTTTTTTAAAGAGGATAGCAAGAAAGTAGGGCTCCTTTCTCTTTTGCCCTAATTGGTCCTGGTTAAGCTGGTACTATTTAGCAGATGAATCTGGGGCATGTACCCTTCCAGAATTAGCTGAATTTCATAGTTCCTAAATTCTAAACGGAAAGTTAGATTTCTTTCTAAAGAGTAGCACTGTAATTCTAGCAAAGAGACAGAAGTAGAGGAAATACAGAAAGTAAAATGTCAGATTAATTAAGAGCCCAAACCTATGAAGGTTTGCAATAAAACATGTGGTACCTAAGAAAGTAAAAAGAAATAAATCAATATATTCTATGGATGGTAATTTCCTAACCAAATCTAGTTATATTTTTTTAAGTTTCTCCAAATCCACCCACCCTAATTCCCATAGTCTGAGGTGGACTCTATTTTGGTACAGCCCTTGCCACATACATTTTTTATTTTAATGTAGCACTAACTAAGCCTTGGCACACTCTCCGTTGTATCCAGAGAGTAATGTCCAAGGGCGCCTCGTGCCAAATTCCCCAGAACTCGACTGTTCCTTCTAAAGTAACTATATCATCTCCTCAGTTCACGACCCCTTATTATGGACATCTTCAGTTACTCTTGGAAGAGTGGAGACTCAGCATCCAGAGATTCAAGGTAACCTTTTGGCCGAGGGACACACTGTCAACAGACTGAACACGTACAAACTCTGTGCTTTGCTGGAATTAAAAAATGAATGAAGAACCTTGGAATCCATCCCTGTCCTCTAAGTCACAGTCACCGGGAGAAAGACTCTGTGGAGAAGTTCTAGTAACACCCGATAGACATTATGCTAGACCAGTGTTCCCCCATGAAAGTCCCAGATCATTTCGTGAACTCACTCTCCAGGTAGCCTCCCCTACCTCTGTCAGCGCACTTCATCTTCCTCATCAATAAAACCCTGAAACATTCCATCTTTCCAAATAAACAAAATAGTTGGTTGAAAGGAAGTTTACTCACATGGTCCTAAGATAGATGCCCTTGGTGAGCTTCAGAGAACTGAGTCCTAAGAGCTAGGGTGCCTAGGAGGAGCAGCCTCTGAGCTCCGGTGACCACAGCTCAATGAAGCCCCCAGCTAGGTCATGCCTCACCCACCCGTCCACCCCGCTGCTCTCCCTTCCCGGCTCTCTCGGGATGGCTTTCTGCTCAAGGTCGCTCCCGCAGGTCCCAGAGCATCCTCTGCGCCACGCGTGCCGGCGGGACGTCGCCGAGCCCCAGACCGATACTCTCGATGCCCTTCGCCCCCGCCCCCAGCAGGCTGCCCGGCCGGTGACTCACCTGCTGGCCAGGTTGGGGCGCCGGCTGATAGTAGGCTGTGGGGCAGGTTGTCGCTGCCATGGGGTTGGGCAGATACTGGGACGCTCCATACGGCTGGGGGTGATACATCACCTCCGCACAACTCATGGCAGCCGGGGCAGTGGCGGCCCCCGAGCTGCCGCCGCCGCTCTACGCGCTGGCGCGAGGGGCGCGGGCGCCGCCGCCGCCGCCGCAGCTGCCGCCTCTGTCGCTGCTCCAGCTGCTACTGCGGCGAAGGCGGGTCCTCGGCGGCCTCGGGCTCCGCGCGGGGCGCGGGGTCGGGAGGGACTGGCAATCAGCGGGGGCCCATGCGCGGGCACCTTCATCTTCAGCCCCTCCGGGTGTCCCCTGCCGCGCTTATATAGCGGCTCAGGGACGCAGCCGCCCGCTGCGCCGCTGGGGCATTACCGCGTCCGGCTCCCGCGAGGGCTGCGGCGCCCACGGCAGCGCCAGTCACAGCCACAGCCCAGGCCCGGGTCGGGCAGCTGTGGGGAGCCCGGCTCCGGTTTGCATATACACAATGCACGCCCGGGGCTCGTCCTATCACGGGTGCTCCCGGCTGTGCGAGGACCGGGAGGCGGGGGCAGAGGGAGGGGGAACGCCGGGGAGGCGGGGGAGCACTTTGCCTCCCCAGGCTCTGACGCGGAACTTTGCAAAGTTTCTCCAACTCGCTTTGCAGCGGGCGGGTCACCCTGCAGGGGGACCCCGGGGAAGGCTGGCTGCGGATTGGAGCGAAGTTTGCAGCCCTCTCCGCCTCCCAGCATGGGATGGTGGTGGGAGGGGAATGGTATGCAGAGGCTCCGCGCCCTCAAGGCTCGGCAGGTTCCCACCCTGTCTCTGTCACCTGGCCGCCAGGGCGAGGGCTTCCCTACTCCAAGGAGATTTTACAAGGAACACCAACTCAGAGGCTGGGACCAAACAAAAGCCGAGTGTACAAAGGTGTAAAACAGAGCAGGCGCAGAATACACGGGGATTAGCTCCTACATTAAAATAATCATAAGTGAAAGTTAACATCTCTGCAAGTGCGCACATGCCAAGAATGCAACACAGTTTTCCACAAACAATCTCTGCTTTAAGTTTACATCTTCATGGAATGACACTGCTGTGGGACGTCCACCATTTCTGGCTTTTACAGCCTGGTTTTCACAGAGCAATAAAGGGTAGTTGATTAAGCCCATTCGCTAATAAAGTTTTATCTCTTTGCAATTGGATCTGACCCTCTCCAAAATGGGGGGAAAAAGTCTGTGAGAATATACTTGTATTCTGACAGAATCAGTAGAAATAATTATACTCACATTATTTTATTTATTTTGAGACAGGGTTTCCTTCTGCCGCCCAAGCTAGAGTGCAGTGACATGAGCACAGCTCACTGCAGCTACCACCCCCACGCTCAGGAGATCCTCCCATCTCAGCCTCTGGAGTAGCTGGGACTACAGGCCTGCATTACCACGCCCAGGTAATTTTTTTAAAAAAATTTTTTTATAGAGAAGGGGTCTTGCTATGTTACCTAGGCTGGTCTCCAACTCCTGGGCTCAAGTGATCCTTCTGCCTCGGTCTCCCAAAGTGCTGGGATAACAGGCATGAGGCACCGCACTGGGCCTCATTTTATAAATGAGCAAACTCTAGCTCTGAGATTCAGCAAACATATCTCTCCTTATACGTAGGCTTCCTCTTTTATGACTCACAGCAATCTCTCATTTTTACAGTCTATCTTTTCTCAGAGAAAAAGTCAGTTTGAAAGTCAAATGCACTAATGTTTTTATAGTTTGAATTATGTCTTCCCAAAAATGTATATATTGAAGCCCTAACCCACAATATGGCTGTATTTGAAGACAGGACATATAAGGAGGTGATAAGGTTAAATGAGATTTAAAAGGTTGGGCCCTAATCTAATAGGACTAGGTTCCTTATAAGAAGAGAAAACACGCCAGAGATATCTATCTCTCCCCCAAACCCCACTCCCTCTCTCTCTGCTCTGTCAAAGAGGAAAGACCATCTGAAGTCATAGCGAGTTACCTACAAGCCAAGAAGAAAGGTCTCACCTTGAAACCAACACTGACCACACCTTATCTTGTGCTTCTATCCTCCAGAACTATGAAAAAATTAACTTCTTTTTTTTTTTTTTTTTTTTTTTTTTTTTTTGAGACGGAGTCTCGCTCTGTTGCCCAGGCTGGAGTGCAATGTCACGATCTCAGCTCACTGCAACCTCTGCCCGGTTCAAGTGATTCTTCCGCCCCAGCCTCCCGAGTAGCTGGGATTACAGGCACCCGCCATCATGCCCGGCTAATTTTTGTACTTTTGTAGAGACAGGGTTTCACCATGTTGGCCAGGATGATCTTGAACTCCTGACCTCAGGTGATCCGCCCACTTCGGCCTCCCAAAGTACTGGGATTACAGGCGTGAGCCACGGTATGCCCAGCCTAATTTGTTTTTTTGGGGGCCACCTAGTTTGTGGTATTTATGACAGCCCTAGCAGACTAATGCAGATATACAGTTATCATATATCGTTAATGTTTACATAAGTGTCTGTGTGTATGTCTAGCTACACAGATACATACACATGTATAAACACACAGGCATACACACACACTCACACTATAAAAATTGGATAGGAACTTTTTGCTACGCTGTAACAGCTTTTATTCAATCATTTTATCACTGAATATTAAAAACATATTTATTAAGGGTTTGCACAGTTCTTGGACTTTAAATTGTGTTCTTTGTAGTACAAGAGTATTTCCAGCAATAATATGTTTCATAATTTACTTTAAACGTTTATTATTGTCTTTTCCCAAATTGACCTCCTTTGATCAGATCCCTTCCTGTGTTCCATATTTATCTATTCAGTTCTTTCTAGGTAGCGCCACATAGGTGTTACATAAGGACCTCAATCCTAATAGTACTGATTGTCTCATGTCCCCAGTTTGATCCTCTTTTTTAATCTTCATCTCTACTGAAACTCCCCCACTACCAGTTGCCCCAGCTAGAAATGTGGGAATCTTCTGGCACTCCTTCCTTCTCCTCACAGTCCCCACATCTGGTCTTGGAGTCAAGTTGACCCCAAATTTTCCATTTCTACTGACTCTCTCCTTATCTCTGTTGCTATAATCTTTAGTTTGCTCGGCATCTCTCACTCAGACTCCTGCAAGAGACCCTTAGTGATTTCCGGGTCCCAAGGCGAACCTTCTTCCTGTTCTTCATAGTTTATACTGCTCTTTAATGACCCAGCCACTGCAAATCCAACTGTGCAATGATGATTCATTCTTCTTTTAAAAATTTCACAGTCACATCCCGCAGTCTGTAGAAACAACTCTTTAACCTTCAGATTCTGATCCCTGCCCATGTCACTACCTCCTGCAAATGTTTACCAGCTATCTGAATTGAGATCTGCATTCTGCGAAGAAGCCGTGGTACTTTCTACCAGCATGTCATTTTACATATGAGCAGAGCATTTGCACCAACACATCCCTCATCCTCTTCACTTGTTAACTCCTTCTTGCTCTTCATGTAATTGTCTTCCAAAACATCCGATGAGGATCAGCTTTAATGCTCCTATTTTCACCAGCTCTTGTTCTTTTAAGAATACTGCTCCCATCATACTAATAATTAACTACTTGATTTGAAGTTGCTTATTTGCTTGTTTCCCCAATATGACCATGGCTGCTTGAGAGGAGAGACTGTGACTTTTATCTCTAAATTTCACTAAATTTCAATCATATTATATCGGCTTAGTAAACATTCTTTGAATAAGTAAAGTATATAATAGGAGGAGAAACAAAAACTATTAGAATAACTTACAAATTCTTGGTGGGATCTGAGCACATATAAAATCAGTGAAGCTATAATGTAGAATATGATTTCAAACTCTGTCTTAGGCTTTCTACTGTATGTTAGATTGAGAAAATCCTTATGATGTTAAAAAAAAAAAATACGACCTAGAATATAAAGTGACTGAATTAGGCCACAGAGCAAGTTTGTGAGGACAGCCACTTCTCAATGCCAAACCTCCTGTTCAAATGTTTAATGCCTCCAACTTTTTTCAAATAACTTTTATCTGTAGTTGATTTTTTTGTACAATTATGAGTTCAATATCTGTCTTTTTAGCTAGACTTTGGCAGAGGTTATTTATATCTTGTTCATCTCCATATCTAACACTTCGAAGACATTCTATATATATTTTCCGAATGATAAAATAAAGTCAGAACTTGATTCAACATGTCCATACCCCTCATTGCTGCATCTTCCATGCTCCCTATGGCCTCTAGTGTGTTGCAAATATTTATTCTATGACAAAAAAAAGTTATTTGGTACTAATACGTCATGGACACAAAAGTCTGTAGGTGTTTGGCAAAATCTTCCTGCAATGCAATATCTTTTTTGATACCTTTCTTTGTTTCTATATTGTGTACTGCTGGAAGAAGATAAGAGAGTAAAGATTAATTCTACCTAGACTTAGAATCTACAGAAGTGGACAGACAGAGAAAATAGCTTGTCAAAGCCTGCAGTCTTAGTGAGGTCATTAATAAAAATTCTGATAATTCATGTTAGGGAAATCTACATTTGAGTTCTAGTAGAAAAGCAGATGTACCTGACTTCCCCTGGGTAACTCTTTAGGTTTTTATAGTGGAAAATAATAAAAAGGATCATCAAGCTTAAAACATCCTTTTTCATAGATAAGTAAATATATGATCTGATTAATGTCTTCTAGGGAACTAGTGGCAGAAATAAAACCAAAGTCCTGTTTCTCTTGACTCTTGATTTAGTTCTCTTTCCATAATTGCATAATAAAGATATATAAACAAATAAATATGCATGTGTATGTGCATACATACATTATACATGTGTGTACATATTCCTAGATATTTACTTATGTATGTATGTGTGTGTGTGTGTGTGTATATATATATATACACACACACACACACACACACACATGCATATACAAAGGAAGAAGTTTTTGATCAGATCGTCCTTGGGTCAACTTGGAGTTGAAGAAGAGGAGTGTGTGTATGGGGTGGGGATGCGGGCCAATTGCATTTAGCAAGAGTGAGTCACTCAGATCAGAGAATGTGATCTGACCACTGGTGTACTCATTGTCGTCTCTGCTATGTAAGGGTGTCACAATTACTTGGAAAAAGCAGCAATGGTATGGAATTTAATTCTATGTAGTTCTGAGCTAAAGTTCCTCAAAGTTTACCCTTCTTTGATTGATCCTTTTACACTACTCCACCGCTTTTCTGGTTCAGTTCTGATGTGGTACCTGATCTAAATAAATGGACTTAAACATTTCCAACTCTTCTGAATTGTGACTTTACAGTCACTACATTTTTGCCCCCACCACCAAATTTCTCAAAATGTTTGTTTCCAAATTCTCCAACTGGAAATTAGTGAGGTGGACCACTCCCTGCCTCTAGTTTTATTTGGAGGGATAACTTGAAGTGGGTTTTCCTAATATATTTTGGAATAAGATAGGGTAAAAAGTGGGGGCAGCTTATTTTTTGAGTGGTGACAGCCACCCCTGCCTTTAACTTGGGATCCCAATGTAAGAGAACTCCCTGGACCCTGCAGTACATACATGTAGATATCGCAAACTAAGTATTTAAATCTCCTCTACCTGCCCCCTGCTACCAAACAGTTGAGTTTTGACCAGTCCTTTACCCTAAGCTGAGTCCACTGACAATGCAGCCTGCTCTAGGAACCATGGCTCTGCGGAAATGGGCCTGCGTCATCTGTGCAGGAAATTGTCAGGTCTTGAGTAAAGAAACATAGTTGTTCTAGGCAGAATTATGCCACTCCCCAAAGATGTCCACATTCTAATTCCTGGAACTCTTGAATGTTCTGTTACTTAGAAAAGGGGAGTTAAGGCTGCAGATGGAATTAAGGCTTGCTAATGAGAGGATTTTAAGAAGATAAGCCTGATTCTTTGGACGGGCCCAATGTAATCATTATGAGGTAGGCCTCCTCATATAAGGGAGGGGAGGGACAGAGGAGTCTCCCATACTGATGCAAAGAAAGAAAAATGACTCTGCAGGCCATTGCTAGTTTTGAAAATGGAGGGGAATTGAATCACCAGCCAAGGAATGCAGACAGCCTTTAGAAGCTGAAAAAGGCGAGAAAATGGGTTTTCCTAAAGTCTCCAGAAAGAACACAGCCCTGCTGACACATGTGAGCCCTGTTTTTGTACTTCTGATTTGCAGAACCATAAGTTACTAAATTTACCTTATTTAAAGCCACTAAGTTTGTGGTAATTGGTTACAGTAACAATAGAAACCAAATACAATGGTAGGATGGTGAAGGAGACGCTGGAAGAGGTTTTGGGTGAGCAATTCTCCTTTGCCCTACAATTTCCTATGGGGAAGGCCACCACAGGAAGAGAGCTAGTGAGGGGTACTGTAAAGCTCAGGGCCAGGGAAGGCCTCTAGTTGCCTGTATCTAAGAGTGGTATCAATGGTGCCAATGGGATAGAAGTAAAAACAGGAGGTCAAAACTTGCATGTAAGAATGAAGATCATTTTAATCAGTTGTCATTCAGGATCACCTGCCCTCCTCAATGGCACTGCAACTTTACTATGTTTCTCTAAATGTGCTTACCCGCATCCTCTTGCAACTATTGCTTCCTGTCTTGTCCACCATTCTCATATCTGTCCAATTCAATTTTATCCACGTTCTCCATCTCTGTTCCCTATTTTGCTCCATCACCTCACCAACATATATTAAGGTCAATAATACTGAACATGTTGCCCAATTCAAAGTTAACTGTTAAAACCTCATCCTAATTGATGCTTTATAAATTTTGCCATTGTGAATTAATCCCTTCTTAAAATTCTTTCTTCTATTGACATCTTTTCGTGGTATCCTCCTGTCTGCATCTGTTTCTTTATACTTTGGCTGTTTTTCCCGTTTCCTTTGCTACATCCTCCTCTACCTAAACTTTAAACGCTGAGTGTCTTAGTATTTGGTCCTGTGCCCTTTTCTCATCCTTAGGTAGTACTTCTTGAAGATATTTTATATGTACTCTAATTTGAGGTGTTTTTTTTTTTTTCCTGATGAGTTTACAACATCTAGTGAAGTACTCCCTTCTCTTATTAATGACTCTTATGAGGTTGTTAGAGTACACCTCATATAAAGTCTCTGAGGCTGGGGTTTCAACTGTAACAATTAATGATGGGCTACTTTCAATCTTCATGGTTTGATTTATTTAATGAAAAACGAGACTTTAAATATTTCTGGTTGACTCAGCAGAGACACATAGCAAATGATAGCACCTGCTTCACACAAAATTCTCATTCGCTGGGAGCCCAGCCAGGGTTGGCCAGGACCCTCTCTTAGCACCTCTATCTACCATTAGCACACACTCCTGAAAGAGTCAGCACACTCTTTCTGTTAAATGATTTTCTTCCATAATTTCATAAAATTTTTTCATATTTTGTCATGAATTTGCCTGGAGTTACAGGATTTCACTAGAAGGCATACACACACACATATGCAAATATATCTGTATGATACTATATTACTAGTATATTTTATAGATACTTAAACATAGAGGAATCCAAGATGAGAAATAGTGAGGTGAGATGAAAAGATGTCAAGACACTACTTAGGATCTATCAGCGGAGTGAGGTGATAGATATGTTAATTAACCTGATTTAATCATTCCACAATATATACATATTCTACATTCTACAATATATCATAACATCACATTGTACACCCTCAAGTGTATACCATTATTATTTGTAATTAAAATGAAATTTAAAAAAATACAGGTTAGTCTAACAAATGTTCAGATAACATCACCTCATCATTTAACTATGTGCTGTTAAAACGTTAATTATTTTTAAAATATTAGCAAAGAATATGTACTTAACTGTATAATAGGGTTATCTGTCTTCACAAATAACAGACCTTGAGTTCATTGCATACTTTGAGTTTGTTGTTTGTTTCTTTGCTAGTTTTCCTCATAGTAATGACAGATCTGGGCTAATGTAACCACATTGTCTCTCTTGGCCTCTGACAAGTGGAATACATTCACACGAAGTCTGGCCTGGGTATGAGTACAGTTCTGTCCGTGGAATGGAACAAAGCTAAGTAGGCCAAGGGGATTAAACCCTTGATCTTGGCATCATTAGCACTGTGTTCTAACCCACCAGGCTAACTAACCACAGACAAAGACCAATTGGACTAATAAATCACAGCAGCCAGAAGTATCTGGTTTGCATTTATATCTCATTTGTAATACATTATTTTTATAATTTGATTTAAATATTTTAAAATAAAAAATGTAAAAAGAAAAAGAGAAAAGAAAAATAAAAACTTTGGAAGAAATGAAGCCAAAGGCAATGTTGCTGTCATTCGGAAGAGAGAAAGCAGGAAGGAAAAGCTATCCCACACGAATTCCCAGCACAAAGTAAGACTATGAGATGTGCTCTCGCTTTCTACGAGAGGTGTCAGCTGAGAATGTTGAGAGAAAATCACAATTCTTTTAAGTAATTTATGTTTAAGAAGCTTTGTATTTAAGGAAAGCTTTTTTGAACCACTTTGAAGGCCAATAGCTTTTATGAAAATAAAGTACTGTTATGAAAAACAAAAATCTTCTGCTCTGTTGTTGCTGTTTCCAGATTTTCAGTTTTGTGTTTGATCCAAAAATGAGGTATGCACGTATTTTCACATCCTGAAAGTAACTCAGTTGCATCCCAACTGCCCAATTCATTCTCATTGTATAAATAGGTCACTGGAGAGGATGTCTTAGCATTATTGTCCCTGTGGATTTTGATTCCTGGAATATATTCAAAATCCCATCTATTTCCAAAGCCCATTATAAGTAGTACCTCCTTTAGGAAGTGTACCTTAACATTTGAAAATTGACTTCCCTATACTGTTATAATTTGTGTTGCCTGCATCTTACATTTGGAGACTTGATTGTATGTAATTATTATTGTTGCTCCTTATTTTGCTCCAATCATTTCCATTATCGTAATTGTCTCCCTAATGAGAAGACAAATTCCTTAAAGGAAAAGGCAGAATTAGATACCTCTTGGATGACTCATACAGCACAAAAGGTAGGCACAAAGTTTGTACCTGCTGAATTTTATTTGAATTTAACAATTATACCTGTGATCTGTGAATATTGTGGGACTGTTAATCTACACATGTTCTTGCTTTGGTCTCTTTCAACACCAAATAAGAAGAACAGAGATGCTAAGAATTTTTATGTGAACATTATACAAGAAATATATGTTGCATTATTTTTTAGCTTAATTGCCTAATTTACTTCTATGAGTAACTTATGTCTTCAAGTAGATGTCTCTTTGAAAAAAATATCTACAGAATAATGTCAAAATGTTGAATGTGATGGGCAATACTTTTGAAGTTTTTTATTTTCTAAGAATTCTAACTACAGCAGTTTTGTTAGTATAGTACAATTATAGTAAAACTGAAAAATATAAAATAAATTATTTCAGAAGCTATGCATCACCTTCAGTAACTATAAATACTAGCATCTCATCTTCACATGTTTGTATATTGAGGCCTTGCAAAATCAAGTTCATCTTGGAGGTATAGTAAGGGGCAGACTTCCTGAAATTATCTAACCATAACATAAACTTGATGAATATAAAGGAATAAAGTAACAGCAATAATAGCAATAGTAATAAAGATGATAATAGTTAACCTTTAGAGTGCCTACAATATTGTAGGCAGGTCTTAAGTGCTTTACACATACTAACTCATTTACTCCTCACAACAGCCTCATGAGGTAAGAACAATAATTTTCCCCATCATACAGATTAGGAAATTGAGGCACTAAGTGGTTAAGTGATTTTCTCAACGTTATCCAGCCAGTCAATCTGTTTCCACAGTTCAGCCCTTAACCAGTGTGCATACTATGTCTCAAAGGTGAGGGTGTTGAAGAAAGTTGATGTGTAATTTTGCCCGTTCTAGATCATTTTACCCATTCTATTATAAAAAGTCATAGTCTCTTGTCTACAATTTGTTCCTAGAAACTGAGCAGATAACATCATCTCTGAAATCTAAGATGATGTTCTGTACTCTAGATAACAATGATCTTCACTAGAAGGAAAAACTGTGGGTGATAATAACCTGTCCCCTACATATGCCAGCTTCTTGGAATCTCAAGGGGACAGGGACAGTGAAAGTAAACAAACCAACTAAAATAAAACAACACCTAATGCCTTAATATAATACTTGCCCAGTTATCTTATTTGTAGAATCCAAATATAAATTTTATTCTTTCTTAAAAGTGAATAACTGAAATAATGGCACGCCTGCTGCCAACTTCGTAGAATTAAATCTCATAAATTCTGAAAGACTGAACTGCTTGTTTATATTTTCCTTGGGAGCACACCATGTTCTGTATAGATAATAACAATTTAAAAAGAAAACCTAAAAGAAATCTCTGAGCATTTGGTAATCAGGTCATGACATCATCAACTTCAGGAATGATGAGAATATGAGGAACTCAATGTGAACAAATGGGAGAGATAAAGATATTGGGAGCTATTCTTGGTCAATGTGAGATACGATGCTGAATATTAATTGTTACTTCAAGCTCAGGAAATGTGCAAAGATTAGACATTAACTAGAGCGTTGCTACTCAAGGTGTGGTCTATGGTCCAGCAGGATTGTTATTACCTGAGTTAGAAATGAGTAATCTCAGGGCCCCAGTTCAAATCTGCAGAATCTGAATCTGCATTTTGATAAGATCTTCCAAGCACATTAAAATTTGAGATTCACTGAACTAAAGTGTCTCTCTATACCCAATATCAAAATGTAAAATCACATCACTTATATTACCTTTTAGCCTGATTTTTAGACCACAGCCACCTTAAAAAATAGACTAATTATGATATATTTATGGCAATTTAAATATATAAAGCCCTTTCCCAGGCACTTACCTCATGTAAAATCCTTATTCTGCCTTTGAGAAATTCAGCATATGTACATGTTTTTAATGGTAAACTGTTGCTAAGAGAGAAATTATCATGGGGACAAATACACAGAGGTGGTAGTTTAAACCTTTATCTTGCAAATCCAAATTCAGTATCCAAATCCACTTTAACACCCTCACCTTTGAGACATAGAGAGACCTTTTCCATTTCCAAGACAAGCATCTACAGTTGTCAGAACATTATTAAGTTGTGTTCAGGAAATTCTGAAGAGTTGACAGTCTATTTTTCTGGGACACAATGTATTCCCAGTACAATTTCCGGTCGTCATGAAGGTAGAAAAGGTGATTTAGTCAAGCACATGTAAACTATGTCACCACTCTAAGATTTTCTTGACATTTTCTGGATAAACGCAATGGTTTGAGGTTAAACTAGACATTTCAGATGTTTCCCTTTTCTTCTGCCTGAAATGTTATTAGGCTATTTGGTGGGGTAGGGGAGTGCATATGTGGGGCCATGGTATGGAGGAGATGCTGTGGTTGCCTCAGGTTCTTAGTCCTGACACCCCACGTAGCCATCTCTACTCTTTCCCCTTGCCATGGTGACATTCTTGGGAGTCTGCTGCCTCTTGGCATGCTAGTCAGAGAGCAGAGGCACAGGCATTCCATCCTGTAAAATTCCACTTATGATCGGCTTCTATTTCTCCTCTTCCCTTTTAGGATCCAACTCCAAGGGTGGGGACAGGAGAGGAGTGGACAGGCCAGAGGTGCCCCCTCTCATATGCTTTCACCAATTCTCTACTCTTTAGTTTCCTGTACAACTCTTCGCTATTTCTTCTAGCCCAGAGAGTTCTTATCTCTTCAAAGGCAAGAAAAACTAGATCTTCCAGTATTCTTATGTGGCTTTAATTTTAAAGCTTAAAAGTCAGGAGTTGAATGGTTTTGTTTTTCAGTTTCCATAGCTGCCACTTCCCCTTAAGGCAATGCCTGCCTCAAGTCCGTCTGGTAACCTAAATGGAGGAGAGGTAACGGGGTAAAATGGAATGAGGTATGGCAAGCATCGGTTAATATTTAAAAATATTGTCCTTTCTGGTGTCCTATAATTCTCATGAGATAATATGAAAGTCTAGAGCATTGGACTTTCTAGAGTTTAAACCATGGAAACTTGGGCTCATCTAATCTGTTTGTCTGAGAATATTTTAGATACTGAATTCAGTTCTTGGTACCACTCTTTAAATGTCATTGTCAACCTAAGGGATGGTCTTAGGAAAAGAATCAAAATGGAAAGATGTCTGGGAATGATTTCCTGTGAGGTCTGATTACATGAAATATGATTACTTAGCCTACAAAAAAATAGACTAAGAGGAAATAAATATTTAAACATCTATCATATTTATAGGGAAAAGTAAGTAAGCTTTTGCTATTGTTGTTGCTTGTTCCAAGAGCAGAATGAATTAGAATCGGTGAATTAAATTTAAGAAATCTCACTTTAGTTCAAATTAAGTATGGCAGACAAAACATTGCCATTTTCATTTTACTTCTGGATAGAGCAACATTATAGAAAAGCCCCAATTCCTGAGATATGATTTGAAGGGAAAAGCCACGAGGAAGGCATGCATTTTACACATATCAAATGGTGATATGAGGGAGAAATAAAATTTTTATTATGTAATGCCATCACTAATATTTTGTGATTTTTATTTTATCACAGCATATTCTCCTACCTTGAATCAAATAGTAAGGAAGAATTTCCTGGGACAGATATTCAGCAATGAACTGGATTTCCCGTGCAGACATACCTATTCTATTATGGAAATTATTGAGCAGTAAAAAGAATACATTTATTCAATAAATGTTTCCTTAAATTTACTTTTACATTTCTTAAAATACGTATCTTCATTGAGTACATACTATGTGCCCGCTATTCTAGTATGCAATGAAGAAAAATTGTTAGGCAAGATCAGCATGGCCTCTCGAAATTGACTGGTTGTTTTGATTAGGTGATTTTTATGTTTGCTTCTGATCCTAAAAGTTTTAGGATCAATTTAATAATAGATCCTAAATCCTACTGCACATTAAAGTTCCTATAATATTCAGCCATCTCATTTTTTCCATATACGTTAGTGTGTATGCATATTTTTGCATTTTTATTTATACACAGTTTTATATTTCTTATAATTTGTCTAATGATTTTTAAGAATTGTAAATAATCTGAGATTTTTATCCTACTTGTAAGATAACAAGTTAGCTTGCCCTAGTTTCATGAATGCTAACAGAAGGCAAAAGACTCCTGAATCAGAAACAAAGGACGGTTTATCGCTTACATCAATAGCAGTAACCAAAATATCAGCATTTACTCTGGTTGCCTGAGTCCCAATTCCTATAAGCAGATGTGAGGAAGGCCAAGTGGCACCTGCACACGCAACGGGTTGCATTAGATTACAGGGGAGGAATACCAAATTTAGGAAATCTCAGGCTTTTAGAATGGGCTGCAAGCAAGCCTGCCCAAACGTTATCCCTGAGGAAGACATTACTTATTTTCATAATGGATAGCAAACAAGCCTGGTCTCTGCCCTCAAAGGAGACACTCTCTATCTTCGAAGGTTGTCTTCTATACAAACCTGAAACTTCTCTGAAAAGATAGAACAAAAGGCTGTCTGTACTTCCGTTCCCAAGACACACAGAAACGCTAGAGATCCATAGAAATTGTCTTGCAATAATCATACCTGCTAGATTTCAAGTTACCATGAACCAGATCCCATCTTTTTCATCACCATATTCAATTTCTTCCCCACTGTCTAGTGCATAGTGCACAGTATAAGGAGCTAAGACTTACTGAGGTCTCATGATATGTCACAACTTTTCGAATACCGTGTATGTAAACTCAATTCTAACTACTATTATATAGTTACAAATGTTACCTTCATTTGGCACCTGAGGAAACTGAAGTCAAAATAATTTAGAAACTCATCTAAGACCAAACAACTAACAACAGTTGGAGCATATATATATATATATATATATATATATATATATATATATATAGAAGAAGTAAATTGGATTAATAGATGGCTGGAAAATTATGAAACAGAAAAGAAGCCTGTGTGATTTATGCATCAAGCTATGTATCAGGCTGCAATTATGAGTTTGAACACAGTGCAGTTCTTTCTCCAGACCTCACATACTATTAAAACCAGAGGCTAATGCATATTGTTTTACTATTTGTTGATTTCTGTAACTTCAATCTGCTCAGGGAATCTACAAGGATGCCTGTGCTGTAACATATCTAATGGAAGCTTTAGTGTCTAGGTTTAATTTGCCTGACTTGGCCAAAGTTCACGGTAAAAGACTAATTCTATCTGAAAAATACAAGAATTTATTTCATACTGATTGTTCTTAGCAGTATGTCCATTGGCAGAACATTAAAAAACAAGAAGAATGGCTCTGTTTTATTAGCTGTGGAATAAATGTACAATGGAAAAACTAGCTCATGCCTAAAAGAGAGAGAAGTCATTTCTGTGCTATGTAGCTGTCCCTGGATATAGACATGACTGTAGCTACACAAAGTATATACTGCTCTATGTCTTGATTTTTGTTTTTCAGAAATTATACTCTGTTCATTTCTAGTCCCCCTCTTCATAGAATGATCTCTTTTTTCCAGGTTGTAAATAAAAAGTGGCATGCATTTGGATAGAAGGAGACTGAAAAATATATATTACTGCATATCAGCAGGGATATAATGGAGAAAAAGGTGGGAAAAAAGAGGAGTTTGGAAAATCAGGAAATTAAATGTGCACGTAATTCCATACCCCGATGTAGAAGCATTATCATATTAACTTGTATTTTTTCCTCCAATATTTAAGTGATTCATCAACAAATTCACACAACACATACTTACTGAGCACCTACTATATGTCAGATACCATTTAAGGTGCTGGGCATATAGCAGTATACAAAATGAAACAAATATTCCTACATACATTCTAGAGATGGTTTTCTAGATAGTACGTATAACATTTTGAATGCTATCTTTTAAACTTTTAATCATTTTCCAGGTTACTCTTTGGTTTTCATAATCATCATTTTTAAAGGACTGAATGATCTTAACAAAATAGCCAATGATTTCAACTACTTTTTTAATGGTGGTTATATTTGCCTTTTCTTCTTTCCTTTCTTCCTTCCTTCTATTTTTATTTAAAAATAACTTTTAGGAAATAGCCTCATACTGAACATCTTGTCAGACTGCTTTTTTCTCTGTATTTTATACAAGTGTGTTCTTTCAGCTCACATTTCCTTTGGACTTGTGCATGCTGCCTTTAGACACTCTTCTCTGTTTTGGGCAAGATTCACATTACAGAGCCTGAATGTTAACACATCGAATTCTCTGACAGCAGAATTGACATTGAATAATTCCAGCGGTGACAAAGAATGATTCTCCTGGGATTTCCTTTACCCATAGCTGATTTTTGAAATTTCAAGGTTAGAGCTTCACAACTGCCCTCCTTCAAAATGTACATACCACTGCAATACTAAAATCTAACCTTATTATAATCATCTATGCATTTATAGGAACAAAGAAGGGGCAGGTTTGATAGAGCAGAAGAAGAAAGCAGAAAACTAATGGTGCCCATTTTGTCCTATGCATACAATCCAGGCAAGTTCATTTGTACATATGTATATATGAATGTTATTTCTTGCTTCATCGTTGCTATGAAATACCTAGTATGGGATTATCTGACATTAAGAAAATCTGTCCAACTGTAAGCACGTGTGTAATTGGCTGGGTAAAGGGATCAGGCGTGAATCCCATCAGCGCAGTGTTTTAGTTGTCTAGAGTCAATAAATAGGAGGGATTTTATATACTGTCAGACTGTTATAATGATTAAGGATAAGAATAAGCTGGGAATGGGGTAGGCGCATAGATTGTTAGCACTATACGCTTTTCTAGTATAGTTATTTGATTTTCAAGTGGAGAAGCTGAGGACTAAAGAAACTGAGAGACTTAACTAAGTCATAAAAATAGAACAATATTTCCCTATTAGTATCCTTTTAGCTTTGTTTACTGCCTCTATACTTGAATGAGCATTTGGATATTTTATAATGGCCTTTCAAAAACTCGATTTTTTCAGCTTTTTGAAGGAAAAGACTGTATCAGTAGATGCTTTTATTTAATTGTGTATTTTTCCTTTTCACCTGGAATCTCAATAATTTTTCTAAACCTCTTTGTGGGCATACGTTATGAAAATATGAAATAGGAAAAGGTGAAAAAAGAAAAAAAATAGAATGAAGTAACAATTTTAAAGTAAATTGAGTGAATTCTGACTTTCTCCTAATAATATATAAAACTTCAACATGTGTTTTCTATATAAAAGTTCCAGTTTCCCTTGTATTCCACTAGAAGGAGCCATTCAGTCTCAACTTTCAGGGCATACCTCCTTCCCAGAATAACGTGAAGCATCTATTTTTTTCCTGTTAGACTTGAGCTAAGCATGAGAATCAATTTTCTTAAAACAAAGTTATCTCTATCTTTAATTAAGAATAAATACTTGTTTTAAATTGTTAATGGATTTGGGCTTTATTCTAATGCATGGTTATGCTCCTCTCTAAGAGTCTGTCCATCCTAACATGGGAGAACAAAAGGCAGAAAAATAATCCATATACTTATAAGGGAGCAAAAGGGTGCAAATGAAAATTCTTGGAAACTGGAAGTTGGAAAAACTAGTTAGAGGAGCGTAGAAACCAAATGTCAAATGATTCTCCTATAGTGAATCTACTCATCAGCAATTCCTGGGGCAAGGAAATGGAGATGAAGACCTTATAAAAAGCACTATTCTAATGTCCAGGAGCTGGGCTGGACAAAAAAACTCAATTTCAGTCAACTTCCCAGTCATTACATGATGAAAATATGTCCCTTCCCTGCTGTCAATTTAGACTTCAGATGATTGAGATCAATGACTTGCTCACATTATTTCAATCTTCTTAGGAAACATATTTGCTTACTCCATGCTAGAGTCTAAATGTTTGTGTGCCTCCAAAACCTGTATGTTGGAATTTGATCACCAGTGTGGTGGTATTGGGAGGTGAGGGCTTTGCGGGGGTCTAATTACTAGTTAGATGGTGAAGCTCTTATTAATGGAATCAGTGACATTACAGAAGGGGCCCCAGAAAGCTGCCTTGCCCCTTCTACCATATAAGGACAGAGCTAGACAGTACCATCTATGAACCAGAGAGCAGGCCCTCACCAGACCACGACTCTGCCAGCACTTTGATCTTGGACTTCCCAGCCTCTAGCACTGTGAGAAATAAATCAATCTGTGGTGTTTTCAAGCCAGCCGGTTTATGGTATTTTGTTATAGTAGCCAGAATGGACTAAGACACTTTAAGATTCTACTTTAGACAGAAACAAAGATCTGAACTATTTTCCTCATATTGTTTGTTAATGCTTGTTTTTATTGTTTACTGGATTGTTACTGAAAATAACTAAATAATATTTCCCCTTTTCCACATTTACTATGCTATCTTAGAGAGAGAGAGGGAGAGAGGTTATAGTTTATTCTTTTTTTCTCCATTCATATTTCTGGACAGTTATTTGTTCTTGAACAACGCATGCCAGTTGAATTTGCATATGCTTATATAATTTATAAATTGCCAGAACACAGTTTTGTAAAACTACCAAATTAAAATATTATGCCCATCAAAGTGTAGCATTCCTTATTTAGGTTATGCACTATTTCTTAAGTAATGGGAGTGACTCAAAAGCATTTTATAATTATTTATTGAGACCTACTTTTGTAAAACAGGCCATAAAATCTATAATAGGCATTACATGCTAAATATTGTTTCTTTAAAAATAAAATAAAATTTAAATTTTTAATTGTAAAATTTCATATCTAAGTGGTAGTTATCAAAGGCTATATTTAGATTCATAAATTACTGCTCCTCCAAAACAATATATAAATGATTACTTTGCTTTGTCTTTATTAGTTTGGTTACATATTTTCATGTATCTATTAGGTTGTTTTACTTGTTTTTAATTGATGTATAACAATTGTATATATCTTTGAGGTACATGTGATATTTTGATACATGTATATAATGTATAATGATCAAATCAGGGTAATTGGGATAACTGCCATCTCTTTTCTTCCTGTTGAGAAAGTTGCAATCCTTCTCTTCTAGCTATTTTGAAATATAAAATAAATTTTAAACCATTAATCTCCCTACTATACTACTGAATACTAGAATTTATTTCTTCTTTCTAACTGTATTCTTGTACCTATTAACCAACTTCTCTTCATCACCCCTCCTCTCTACCCTTTCCCCTGGTAACCATTCTTCTCATCTCTACTTTCATGAGATCTACTTTTTTAGCTCCCACATATGAGTGAAAACATGCAATATTTGTCTTCCTGTGCCTGGCTAATTTTGTTTAACATAATGACTCCTAGTTCTATCCATGTTGCTGCAAATGACAAAATTGTATTCTTTTTTATAGCTGAATAGTATTCCATTGTGTATATATACCACATTTTCTGTAGCAATTCATCCGTTGATAGACATGAAGGTTGATTTCTTATTTTGGCTATTGTGGCTAGTGCTACAATAAACATGAGCATGCAGATATCTGTTGAATATACTGATTTCCTTTCCTTTGGATATACACCCAGCAGTAAAATTTCTGAGTCATACAGTAGTTTTATTTTTAGTCTTTTGAGGAAACTCCATACTGTTCTCCAAGGTGACTGTACTACTTTAAATTTCTACCAAGAGTGTATGAGTGCATTCTTCTTTCTCCCCACTCTCATTCATCTGTTATTATTTTTTTCTTTCTGTAATTGTTTTCCTCTTGATCGCAGCCATTTTAACTGGGTGAGGTGGTATCTCATTGTGGTTTTGATTTGCATGTCTCTGATGATTAGTGGTGCTGAGCATTTTTTTTTCTCATTGACTGTATGTCTTCTTCTGAGAAATGTCTATTCAGGTCCTTTGTCCATTTTTAAATGGGATTATTTGGTTTTACTGCTATTGAGCTATTTGAGCACATTATATACTCTACATATCAATCCTTTGTCAGATGGATAGTGTGCAAATGTTCTCTCCCATTCTGTAAGCCATCTCTTCACATTGTTGATTCTTTTGCTGTGGAGAAGCTTTTCAGTTTTATGTAATCTCATTTGTCTGTTTTTGCCATTGTTGCCTATGATTTTGAGGTCTTTTCCAAAAAATCTGTAGTGTTTCCTCAAAGTATTTTACTAGTAGTTTCATAGTTTTAGGTCTAACATTTAAGTCTTTATCTCTTTTGAGCTAATTTTTTACATGGTGAAAGATAGGATGTAGTTAATTTTTCTTCATATGGACATACAGTTTTCCCAGTACCACTTATTAAAGGGACTGCTCTTTTCACAGTGTATGTTCTTTGTGCATTTGTCAAAAAAGAGTTGGCTATAAATGTGTGAATTTATTTCTAGGTTCTGTATTCTGTTCCATTGGTCTACATGTCTGTGTTTATGCCAGTTTATGCTGTTTGGTTACTATAGGTTTGTAGTATAATGTGAAGTCAGGTAGTGTGATGCCTCCAGCTTTGTTTTTTTTGTTGTTGTTTTTTGTTTTTTGTGTTTTTTTTTTTTTTTTTTTTTTTTTTTTGCACAGGATTGCTTTAGCCACTCAAGGTCTTTTGAGTTTCCATACAGATTTCAGGATTGTTTTTCCTAATTCTCTGAGTAATGTCACTGGTATTTTGATAGGGGTTGCATTGAATCTGTAGATTGCTCTGGGTAGTATGGAAATTTTCACAATATTAATTCTTCTAATCTATAAGCATGAGATATGGCTTTCATTTTTGTGTATTCTTCAATTTCTTTTATAAGTGTTTTATAGTTTTCCCTGTGGAAATCTTTCATTTCTTTGGTTAAATTTATTCCCAGATTTTTTTTTGTAGCTATTGTAAATGAGATTTCTTTCTTGATTTTATTTTCAGGTTGATAGCTGTTAGCAAACAGAAACACTACTGATTTTTGTATGTTGATATTGGATTCTGAAACTTTATTGATCTCATCAGTTGTAAGAGTTTTTTGTTTGCATCTTTAGGATTTTCTAAATATAAGATTATGTTGTCTGCAAACAAGAATAATTCAACTTCTTCCTTTCCAATTTGTATACCCTCCAATTCTTTCTCCTGCTTAATTGCTCTGGCTTGGACTTCCAGAACTATGTTGAATAAAGTGGTGAAAAGTACCGTCTTTGTCTTATTCCATATCTTAGTGGAAAGCTTTTTCATTTTTTCTTTTTTGTTCAGTATAATATTAGTTGTGGGCTTGTCATATATGACCTTGTTGTTTTGAAGAATGCTCCTCCTATGCTCAGTTTGTTCAGGTTTTTTTCATGAAGGGATGTTGCATTATATCAAATACATTTCAGCATCTATTGGAATGATCATATGGTTTTGTCCTTGATTCTGTTGATGTGATGTATCGTGTTTATTGATTTGAATATGTTGAACCATCCTTACATCTCTGGGATAAATCCCGCTTGATCATGGTGAATGATCTTTTTAATGTGTTGCTGAATTCAATTTGCTGGTATTTTCTTAAGAATTTTTGCATATATGTTAATCAGGGATATTGGTCTGTAGTTTTCTTTTTTTGTTGTATCTTTGGATTTGATATCAGAGTAATGCTGGCCTCATAGAACGAGTTTCAAAGTATTCTCTCCCCTTTAATTTTTTGGAATAATTTGAGTATAATGATATTAGTTCACCTTTAAACATTTGGCAGAATTTAGCAGTGAAGCCTTCAGGTCCTGACTTTTCTCTGATGGGAGACATGTTAGTACTTCTTCAATCCCATTACTTATTACTGGTCTGTTCAGGTTTTCTATTTCTTTATGGTTCAATCTTGCAGGGTGTGTATGTCCAGAAATTGTCTTCTAGTTTTTCCAATTTGTTGATACATAGTCTTTTTTTGTTTTAAAAATATGAGTTAACTTTTTTAAGTATGAAGTAACTACTTATGGCAGTAAATATAATTTCTTATTTTAAAATAATACATATTGATGTTAATTTGCATACAGTAAATTTGCCCCTTTTGGAGTACAGTTTTATGAGTTTTGACAAACAAATACAGTTGTGTTGCCACCATCACATTTAAGATATAGAAAATATCCATCATCCTCCCCAAATTCCCTTGTTCCCACTTATAGTCAATGCCCTTCCCAACCACCATCTCCTACCAACCTCAGGTCTGTTTTCTATCTATAATTTCCTCTTTTTCAGAATGTAATACAAATGGAATAACAAGTTAGGTAACCATTTAAGTCTGGCCTTTCACTTAGCATAATGTCTTTGCTATTCATCCATGATTTTACATGTATCACTAATAGTTTGCTGCTTTCTGTGACTAAATAGTATTCCATTTTTTGAATGTACCACAATTCATTTTTCCATTCACTATGTGATACACACAGAGAGAGGGATTGCTGAGTCATAATATTTGACATATATTTAACTTTATTTACTGTATTCCCTACAAGAGCATTGTATAATTTTTCTTTTGATATTAAGGGTTTCCGTGTAACTTGCTTTAGCCAATAAAATGTGAATAAATATACCTGTGCAGCTTCGGAGTAAAAGCTTTAAGAAACAAAGCATGTGCCTTTTGCAAATATCTTTTACCAGTCTGTGGCTTGCCTTATTTTCTTGACAGTATCTTTCACAGAGCAGAAGTATCCGATAAAAATCTGTTATTCAAAATATACAAAGAACTCTTAAAACTCAACAATGAAAAACACAAACAACCTGAATAGAAAAATGAGCAAAAAGATACCTTAAAAGATACCTCACCAAAGAAGATATGCAGGTGACAAATAGCATATGAAAACATACTCCACATCATATATCATCAGAAATGCAAATTAAAACAACAATGAGAAACCACTACACAACTACAACTATTAGAAGGGCAGAAATCCGAAGCACTGACAACATCAAATACTGGCAAAGATGTAGAGCAACCGGAGCTCTCATTCATTGCTGATTGGAATGCAAAATGGTACAGCCACTTTGGAGGATAGTTGAGAATTTCTTATAAAACTAAACATACTCTTAGCATATGATCTAGCAATCATATTCTTTGGTATTTACTGAAAGGAGGTGAAAACATATGTCCACACAGAAACCTACACATAAATGTTAACAGCAGCTTTAATTATAGTTGCCAAAACTTTGAAGCAACCAAAATGTCCTTCAGTAGGAAAGAATAAATAAACCGTGATACATTCAGACAAGAAAATCCCATCAGCACTAAAAAGATATGAGCTATCAAGCAATCAAAATACTTGGAGAAAACTTATACGCATGCGCTCAGTGGAAGAAGTCAACCTGAAACGCTTACACACTATATGATCCCAACTTCATGACATTCTGAAAAAGGGAAAAATACAGAGACAGAAGAAGATCAGTTGTTGCCAGGGTCTGGAGGGAATACAGAGGCAGAGGATTAATAGACAGACTGCTGAGGATTTTTAGGGCAGTGAAAATACTCTTTATGATACTATAATGATCCATAAATGCTATTAAAAATTTGTCCAAAGCCATAGAATGTACAACACAAAAAGTGTACCCTGATGTAAACTATGGACATTGGTGAATACGATGTGTCATTGTATTTTCATCAATTGTAAGAAACATACGATTATGTGGATGGTGTTGATAATAGAGGAGGTTATGCAGGTGAGAGGAAGAGGATATATGGGAAATCTCTGTAATTTGCTCCCAATTTTGCTGTGATCCTACAGTTGCTCTAAAGAATAAAGTCTATTAAAATCAAAAAACAAAAACAAAACAACCAAAAAAGAATGCATGATTCTTCCTCATGCTTGTTTCTCTACTGAGAGAACCACAGGTACCTAATAAAGTTGCTCTTTCATCCTGGATCTAGGAATGAAGATGATAGATGAAGCAGGGCCACAATCAATCCACAGCCTCCATGTAACCTGAGTGAGAAACAAACATCTGCCAGCATATAAAACTGAGGCTCTGAGTTTGTCACCATAACCTAGCCAAAGTTAACTGATAAACTGTGGAAACTCCTTTCTACTCCACTTAACTTCATGTATCATTTGAAGCCCACTTCCTTGGACTTCTTTCTTTATCCCCTTTAACTTGATCTATGACTTGTTTTTTTTTGTTTGTTTGTTTTTTGTTTTCTAACCTCTTCTTTGCTCCTTTCATTCTTATTTTCATTGGATTTTCTTTCTACTGCCATTCTTTACAAAACTAAATTTGTAAATCACATCTTTACCTCCACACACTAATTGTACTGTAGTAAATGTTTAATTAGTTTCACAATTTTGAATCTATAATCCCCTAGCTTGGACTATGTATTTGTGACATTAGATTGAACTTAAAAAACAATATTTGCCTTATATTATGTTTCTACTAAAAATCATTAGTAACCACTCATGACTTATAGGTTTAATCTGACCATCTCACCTTTGTTAACAAGGTCCTTCAGTTGGTTTCTGAACTGCCTTCCCTGCCACTTCTACCATTGCAAGCATCTTCCATTTCTCTATTGAACTAACACTCTTCAAACTGTACGGGTATACTCCTTGTTCCAGGATTTGCAGCACATATTTCAGTCTCTTTTGAACCCTATTTCTTTCCATCATTTGAAATCCTCCAACATATATATCTTAAATTCCATTCTTTCCAAGAAATTCTTTCTACTGATTTCCTTGAGTTACCATTGACCCCTTCAAGCCACTCTCTGCAAAGCTGCAAGAATGACCTTTCAATGACACATATCCTTCATCCCTTCTCTCTACCCTACTTAAATTATTTCACTGGGCATTTAGGGAAAAAAAATACTAAAAATCTAGAAGAATCTACAGAGGTATTATCTGTTCTACTCTCTCTCTAGCATTCTAGCCACAGGTACCATCTTGTGGCTCTATTGAATACCACATTCTCTCCAAACACAGGATCTTAGTGCTTGTTATTTGCTTTCCCTAGAATGTGATTCTTTGTTGTTCTATAGTTAACCCCTTCTTTTCCTTCAGTTCTTAATTCTCTTATTACTTCCACAGAGAAACCTCTGACCTCTCTGTGCAGATACAAACTTTTTATTTTGATCATGCCTTTATAGCATGATTTATCTACCCCTCCTTCAGAGTATGTATTATTGTTGTACTTTTATATTTATTTTTTGATTATTACATTATCTACCTGCTTGGACTTCAGCATTATAGACCTGCCCTACCCATGGAACAGTATCTGGCATACTGTACACCATCAATAAATATTTGTTGACTGTTACTCAAAAAGTCCATGATGCCTGGGCCCTTCCTTCTGTCTTTATCTTTCATTTGTTATGCATTATCATACTGATTGACAGTCTTATATTGATTTGTAATTTAATTCTTTGTCATTCTTCCTTGCTAATTTTTTTGTTTGCATCACTGCTATTCCAACAAACACATCCAAGGGTCCTAAGTTATTAGTTGAATAAATGCATGCTTTCTGGCTATTACTGAATAAGAGTACTCACCAACTGAAGGTTAGTAGATGCAGCCAGATTTATATATTTAAATTCATCAACATCTTGCTATTTTAAAAAATTTAATCCATAGTGTCATTTACATACTCAAACAAAACTACTCAAGCAAAAACTCTTGAGCACCTATCATCCCAAGCACTACGATTAGGATTGCCAGATAAAATCTCAGCCATGAATAATTTTTTAGTGTATGCTTTCTGTATAGCTTAGGACACACTTATAGTAAAGTTATGAGTGGTTTTTCTGAAATTCAAGTTTAACTGGGAATCTTTTATTTTTATTGGCGAAATCTGGCAACTATAACTACGATACTCACTGAAATGGTAATGGTTGTTCCTCACTGAGCACTGACTGTGAGTCACACATGGTACCAAGTGCTGTCTATTGACCAGGGTTCTATGAAAATTTACTTTGGGCACATGAAAAAACTGAGGCACAGATTAAAGAACTTGCTCAGAGTCACAAAACTATCAAGTGACAACTCTGGTTTATGTCTTGAGATGTATAAGAACTTAGAGCCAGCACTACTAATCGTTATAAAATACCACCTCATCTAACACAATCTAAGCTATTGCACATACCCTCAGCAACAGTGAAATCAACAGGAAGACGTTTGTCATCAACTGTTTCAAGTACCTTTTAACTATAATCATCCAGAGATCCTAATGTAAAACCCAGCATCCGATTTGTAAAACTTCAAATGTATTTCTGACACTCCTTAGGAAATTTCAGGTAGTTTATCAACTATAGGGGTTCTGAATTGATATAAGTGTGTTAGAGCATCACTATTTGTGTAAGTTATAATGTTGGGTTTAGTTGCCTATGAGTTAACTGAGAATTTTCTATGACATTAAAAAATCTAGATATAGTTTTCATGTCCTTAGATCAATTTAATGGATATGTTTCCAGTGACAAAAACATCTCCAAAATCATATTTTCTTTGAGGACTTATAAAGGTTTGCACTACACTCGCCATTTTATTCCATTGATAACTTTCGATATTATCAGATCACCCAGTGCTTTCCACTGTAACCACATAAACATTATGTCAATTAGTTATTACTTTGAACCCCTTTTATAAGTATTAATTTTAAATTCCTTCTCTTTAAATTAAATTGTTAGGTGACTTAATCCCTGAGTTCTATGCAAAAGGTGGCTTGGGCATAGTAATGGATTAAGTGATTCTTGTGCAGAGTTTAAATATCAGCTTGAAAGTTGGTAAAGAAAAAATTTAAGATATATCATATGTCAAGAATGTTGGGCCTTCAACCTCTGCTCCTTCATCATTATGTAACTTTCACTAAGTGGGGGTCTTAGACACAGACATAAAATGGCTCTATTCCACACTGAGTCCATCCATGTTCTCTCCTTGGTTCACTTAACTTAGCTCTCTTGCTTTTTCTCACTGTCTTCACATCACTCCTCTGAGATCTTGTCAGTCAGCACACCCAGGGATAAGCTGCCTCCTTTTTCTTATGTAGTGACAATGTCACAAAGTCAACAGTGCAAGCTCTTGAGTCAGACCGACTTGAGTTCAAATCCCAGCTTTATTTATCAGCTGTGTAACCTAGGGCTGTTTATTTAACTAAAATGTTAACTAATCAGTATTACTAGCATTTCATGTCAGAAAAAATGTGCAGAATATGCCATTGTAAATGTGAAAAAAAAATGCCTTAGTTTTTACTTTCCTGTTGGACTACACTCTAATTTCCCCTGTCAATTTTCCTATTAATAAGTTGCATTTAATGTAAATATGATTTTAGCCTTAAAAAAGCAACACACGAAAGCTATTAAATTTTATAATATCAGTGAAAAACACAGTGCAGAACACATTGCTGATCATGTTCACATCTACCCATTCCTTGGATGTTAGACTCTTCAACTACTAGAATAAATTACTAAAGGTACATTCTTCCTGAATAAAGTGATTCCTTGGTTTACAAGACAGAATCAGGGGGTGGAGCCAAGATGGCCGAATAGGAACAGCTCCAGTCTACAGCTCCCAGCATGAGCGATGCAGAAGACAGGTGATTTCTGCATTTCCAACTGAGGTACCAGGCTCATCTCACTGGGGAGTGTTGGCAAGTGGGTGCAGGACAGTGGGTGCAGCGCACCTGGGAAGCACAAGGGGTCAGGGAATTCCCTTTCCTAGTCAAAGAAAGGAGTGACAGAGGGCACCTGGAAAATCAGGTCACTCCCACCCTAATACTGTGCTTTTCCAATGGTCTTAGCAAATGGCACACCAGGAGATCATATCCCCTACCTGGTTCAGAGGGTCCTGCACCCACGGAGCCTCGCTCATTGCTAGCACAGCAGTCTGAGATCAAACTGCAAGGAGGCAGTGAGGCTGGGGGAGGGGCGCCCGCCATTGCCAAGGCTTGAGTAGGTAAACAAAGCAGCAAGGAAGCCCAAACTGGGTGGAGCCCACTGCAGCTCAAGGAGGCCTGCCTGCCTCTGTAGACTCCACCTCTGGGAGCAGGGAATAGCCAAACAAAAGGCAGCAGAAACCTCTGCAGACTTAAACGTCCCTGTCTGACAGCTTTGAAGAGAGTAGTGGTTCTCCCAGCATGCAGCTGGAGATCTGAGAATGGACAGACTGCCCCCTCAAGTGGGACCCTGACCCCCAAGTAGCCTAACTGGGAGGCACCCCCCAGTAGGGGCAGACTGACACCTCACAAGGCTGGGTACCCCTCTGAGACGAAACTCCCAGAGGAATGATCAGGCAGCAACATTTGCTGCTCACCAATATCCGCGGTTCTGCAGCCTCCGCTGCTGATACCCAGGTAAACAGGGTCTGGAGTGGACCTCCAGCAAACTCCAACAGACCTGCAGCTGAGGGTCCTGACTGTTAGAAGGAAAACTAACAAACAGAAAGGACATCCACACCAAAAACCCATCTCTACGTCACCATCATCAAAGACCACAGGTAGATTAAACCACAAAGATGGGGAAAAAACAGAGCAGAAAAACTGGAAACTCTAAAAATCAGAGTACCTCTCCCCCTCCAAAGGAACGCAGCTCCTCACCAGCAATGGAACAAAGCTGGACGGAGAATGACTTTGATGAGTTGAGAGAAGAAGGCTTCAGACAATCAAACTACTCCTAGCTAAAGGAGGAAGTTCAAACCCATGGCAAAGAAGTTAAAAACATTGAAAAAAAAAATTAGACGAATGGCTAACTAGAATAACCAATGAAGAGAAGTCCTTAAAGGACCTGATGGAGCTGAAAACCAAGGCGCGAGAAATATGTGACGAATGCACAGGCCTCAGTAGCCAATTCGACCAACTGAAAGAAAGGGTATCGGTGATGGAAGATCAAATGAATGAAATGAAGCGAGAAGAGAAGTTTAGAGAAAAAAGAATAAAAAGAAACAAACAAAGCCTCCAAGCAATATGGGACTATGTAAAAAGACCAAATCTACGTCTGATTGGTGTACCTGAAAGTGAGGGGGAGAAGGGAACCAAGTTGGAAAACACTCTGCAGGATATTATCCAGGAGAACTTCCCCAGTAATCTAGCAAGGCGGCCAACATTCAAATTCAGGAAATACAGAGAATGCCACAGAGATACTCCTCGAGAAGAGCAACTCCAAGACACATAACTGTCAGATGCACCAACGTTGAAATGAAGGAAAAAATGTTAAGGGCAGCCAGAGAGAAAGGTCGGGTTACCCACAAAGGGAAGCCCATCAGACTAACAGCTGATCTCTTGGCAGAAACTCTACAAGCCAGAAGAGAGTGGGGACCAATATTCAACATACTTAAAAGAATTTTCAACCCAGAATTTCGTATCCAGCCAAACTAAGCTTCATAAGTGAAGGAGAAATGAAATACTTTACAAACAAGCAAATGCTGAGAGATTTTGTCACCACCAGGCCTGCTCTAAAAGAGCTCCTGAAGGAAGCACTAAACATGGAAAGGAACAACCAGTACCAGGCACTGCAAAAACATGCCAAATTGTAAAGACCAGCGAGGCTAGGAAGAAACTGCATCAACTAATGAGCAAAATAACCAGCTAACATCATAATGACAGGATCAGATTCACACATAACAATATTTACCTTAAATGTAAATGGGCTAAATGCTCCAATTAAAAGACACAGACTGGCAAATTGGATAAAGAGTCAAGACCCATCAGTGTACTGTATTCAGGAAACCCATCTCACATGCAGAGACACACATAGGCTCAAAATAAAGGGATGGAGGAAGATCTACCAAGCAAATGGAAAATAAAAAGGCAGGGGTTTTTCATCCTAGTCTCGGATAAAACAGACTTTAAACCAACAAAGATCAAAAGAGACAAAGAAGGCCATTACATAGTGGTAAAGCAATCAATTCAACAAGAAGAGCTAACTATCCTAAATATATATGCACCCAATACAGGAGCACCCAGATTCATAAAGCAAGTCCTTAGAGACCTACAAAGAGACTTAGTCTCCTACATAATAATAATGGGAGACTTTAATACCCCACTGTCAACATTAGACAGATCCACGAGACAGAAGGCTAACAAGGATATCCAGGAATTGAACTCAGCTCTGACTAATAGACATCTACAGAACTCTCTACCCCAAATCAACAGAATATACATTCTTCTGAGCACCACACCACACTTACTCCAAAATTGACCACATAGTTGCAAGTAAAGCACTCTTCAGCAAATGTAACAAAGAGAAATTATAACAAACTGTCTCTCAGACCACAGTGCAATCAAACTAGAACTCAGGATTAAGAAACTCACTCAAAGCTGCTCAACTACATGGAAACTGAACAACCTGCTCCTAAATGACTACTCGGTACATAACAAAATGAAGGCAGAAATAAAGATGTTCTTTGAAACCAACAAGAACAAAGATACAACATACTAGAATCTCTGGGACACATTCAAAGCAGTGTGTAGAGGGAAATTTATAGCACTAAATGCCAACAAGAGAAAGCAGGAAAGATCTAAAATTGACACCCTAACATCACAATTAAAAGAACTAGAGAAGCAAGAGCAAACACATTCTAGCAGAAGGCAAGAAATAACTAGGATCAGAGCATAACTGAAGGAAATAGAGACACGAAAAACCCTTCGAAAAATCAATGAATTCAGGAGGTGATTTTTTGAAAAGATCAACAAAATTGATAGACCGCTAGCAAGACTAATAAAGAAGAAAAAAGAGAAGAATCTAATAGACACAATAAAAAATGATACCACCACCGATCCCACAGACATACAAACTACCATCAGAGAATACTATAAACTACTCTACGCAAATAAACTAGAAAATCTAGAAGAAATGGATCAATTCCTCGACACATACACCCTCCCAAGACTAAACCAGGAAGAACTTGAATCTCTGAATAGACAAATAACAGGCTCTGAAATAGAGGCAATACTTAATAGCTTACCAACCAAATAAAGTCCAGGACCAGATGGATTCATAGCCGAATTCTACCAGAGGAACAATGAGGAGATTGTACCATTCCTTCTGACACTATTCCAATCAATAGAAAAAGAGGGAATCCTCCCTAACTCATTTTGTGAGGCCAGCATCATCCTGATACCGAAGCCTGGCAGAGACACAACCAAAAGAGAGAATTTTAGACCGATATCCCTGATGAACATCGATGCAAAAATCCTCAATAAAATACTGGCAAACCGAACGCAGCAGCACCATCAAAAAGCTTATCCACCATGATCAAGTGGGCTTCATCCCTGGGCTGCAAGGCTGGTTTAACATAAGCAAATCAATGAATGTAATCCAGCACATAAACAGAACCAATGAAAAAAAACACATGATTATCTCCATAGATGCAAAAAAGGTCTTTGACAAAATTCAACAACACTTCATGCTAAAAACTCTCGATAAATTAGGTATTGATGGGACATATCTCAAAATAATAAGAGCTATCCATGACAAACCCACAGCCAATATCGTTCTGAATGGGCAAAAACTGGAAGCATTCCCTTTGAAAACTGGCACAAGACAGGGATGCCCTCTCTCACCACTCTTACTCAACATAGTGTTGGAAGTTCTGGCCAGGGCAATCAGGCAGGAGAAGGAAATAAACGGTATTCAATTAGGAAAAGAGGAAGTCAAATTGTCCCTGTTTGCAGATGACATAATTGTATATCTAGAAAACCCCATCATCTCAGCCCAAAATCTCCTTAAGCTGATAAGCAACTTCAGCAAAGTCTAAGCATACAAAATCAATGTGCAAAAATCACAAGCATTCTTATACACCAATAGCAGACAAACAGCCAAATCATGGGTGAACTCCCATTCACAATTGTTTCAAAGAGAATAAAATACCTAGGAATCCAACTTACAAGGGATGTGAGGGACCTCTTCAAGGAGAACTACAAACCACTGTTCAATGAAATAAAAGAGGATACAAACAAATGGAAGAACATTCCATGCTCATGGGTAGGAAGAATCAATATTGTGAAAATGGGCATGCTGCCCAAGGTAATTTATAGATTCAATGCCATCCCCATCAAGCTACCAATGACTTTCTTCACAGAATTGAAAAAAAATACTTTAAAGTTCATATGGAACCAAAAAAGAGCCCACATTGCCAAGTCAATCCTAAGCCAAAAGAACAAAGCTGGAGGTATCACGCTACCTGACTTCAAACTATACTACAAGGCTAGAGTAACCAAAACAGCATGGTACTGGTACCAAAACAGAGATATAGACCAATGGAACAGAACAGAGCCCTCAGAAATAATGCCAGATATCTACAACCATCTGATCTTTGACAAACCTGACAAAAACAAGAAATGGGGAAAGGATTCCCTATTTAATAAATGGTGCTGGGAAAACTGACTAGCTATATGTAGAAAGCTGAAACTGGATCCCTTCCTTACACCTTATACGAAAATTAATTCAAGGTGGATTAAAGACTTAAATGTTAGACCTAAAACCATAAAAATCCTAGAAGAAAACCTAGGCAATACCATTCAGGACATAGGAATGGGCAAGGACTTCATGTCTAAAACACCAAAAGCAATGGCAACAAAAGACAAAATTGACAAATGGGATCTAATAAAACTAAAGAGCTTCTGCACAGCAGAAGAAACTACCATCAGAGTGAACAGGCAACCTACAGAATGGGAGAAAATTTTTGCAATCTACTCATCTGACAAAGGGCTAATATCCAGAATCTACAATGAACTCCAACAAATTTACAAGAAAAAAACCAACAACCCCATCAACAAGTGGGCAAAGGATATGAACAGACACTTCTCAAATGAAGACATTTATGCAGCCAAAAGACACATGAAAAATGCTCATCATCACTGCCCATCAGAGAAATGCAAATCAAAATCACAATGAGATATCATCTCACACCAGTTAGAATGGCAATCATTAAAAAGTCAGGAAACAACAGATGCTGGAGAGGATGTGGAGAAATAGGAACACTTTTACACTGTTGGTGGGACTGTAAACTAGTTCAACCATTGTGGAAGTCAGTGTGGTGATTCCTCAGGGATCCAGAACTAGAAATGCCATTTGACCCAGCCATCCCATTACTGGGTATATACCCAAAGGATTATAAATCATGCTGCTATAAAGACACATGCACACATATGTTTATTGCAGCACTATTCACAAAAGCAAAGACTTGGAACCAAGCCAAATGTCCAACAATGATAGACTGGATTAAGAAAATGTGGCACATATACACCATGGAATACTATGCAGCCATAAAAAGGATGAGTTCATGTCCTTTGTAGGAACATGGATGAAGCTGGAAACCATCATTCTTAGGAAACTATCGCAAGGACAAAAAAACCTAACACCGCATGTTCTCACTCATAGGTGGGAATTGAACAATGAGAACACATGGACACAGGAAGGGGAACATCCCACACTGGGGCCTGTTGTGGGGTGGGGGCAGGGGGGGAGGGATAGCATTAAGAGATATACCTAATGTTAAATGATGAGTTAATGGATGCAGCACACCAACATGGCACATGTATACATATGTAACAAACCTGCACGTTGTGCACATGTACCCTAAAACTTAAAGTATAATAATTAAAAAAAAGAAGACAAAGTCCGAGCAAATATCTCTTATTCTGCTAAAAGCATTACCGTTGGTTTTTTCAAAGTATGTAGAATCTTAGCGCTCTCTAATTACAAATATATTGATGTTCTTTCTTTCATATTGAATGTCCCCTGCACCACCTCTAGCATATTTTCTTTTTTTTTCAGGTTGATGAAAAATTTCCCATCCGTTAATACTTTCATAAAACAATTCTTCATGTTTGGAATATAATTACTCAGATCAAACGTGTCTTGATCTCTCTCTCTCTTTCTTTTTCTCTCTCTATCTCTTCCTTTCTCTCTCTCACTCTTTCTTTCTCTTTCCAACCTTCCAACCACCCCTTGGACTCTCTTTCACACTCAGTCCCCTCTACCCTCTGCTTTTAGACCTCATTGTCTTTAACACACCACTCTCTTCTTAAACAAAAACCTAATCTTTTCTTCCTAGTAGTATTTGTAACTAGTAGATTTAGGTGTTAACTTTTCCTCATGCTTAACCATCCATTTATCTCCTACATCAATAGAGGTTGTAAAAGTCCAAATTTGCCCATTCATTTAGTAAAGTTTCATGTCTGAAAAACACACACACACACCAAAAAACAAACAAACAAACAAACAAAAACTCCCAGTGCTTTTAGTAGCAGATAGTTTGCCACAAAAGAAACTTTTAAAATATTCATCATCTGCAAAATTCATTACAGGCCCACTAACTGCTGAAATTGCTGCTTATGATGATGGTATTATCATCTCCATTTGGTCCAGTCTTTATCATAAATGCTATTCTTAATAAATAATAAGCACTTGAAACTCTTCTTTTTGGAAAAATCAATTAATAATGTTTGAGAGGGTAGCATTATTACCAAGTTATACTGTGTAAATTATAGTAAATATTCTCAAAGTCCTTTATGCTAAAACTCTGTGCTTAATATTTTCAAGAAAGGAAAATTGAATATGTGTGTTAGGTATCCAATTCTTGTTTTCATTCCTTCAATAAACATTTGTTAAGAGACTCATGTGCTTCACACTTTGGATAAATCACTAAGGAGAGATTGTTGAGCAAGATGTCATATCCAGGTCACTGTATTTATGTATTGTGCATTTCAAAGGAAAAAAGTCCATATCAAATAAATGATTAACATTTTATTTGTATAACTCTATGAAGAAATCAGTTGGTTCTATGAGAGTGTCTGATGGACTGGATGCAGAAATGAGGGTAAATCAATGAAATATAAAAACCCAGAATTCTCACGTCGAATAAAATAAGAATGACCAGATAATCACATGGTCTGAATTCTTTATAAATAAAAATTGATTTCTAATATGTGTTTATTTAATTCAAACATATAAATAATTAAAGACAATGGGAGTAATCGATGTTATACCTGGATTAAGCCAAAAAGCTCCTTGAAGAAAAGAATTCATATAACAAAATTGTACTATCTTTATCAGTTTGGGGGTAGGTCATAACTCCTTTGGAAGAATCATAGTTTCAAAATTTAAATGTAAGTCAGTGAGAAGATATTATTTGATACAGTGATGCCAGGTTAACTTTCTTTAACTACAACTACTTCCGGACTGTACCGCATGTAATGAAGTTATAATTACGACTAGAAGATTACCTATATCTGAAAGTCAAATATGTGATGGAAAAGGGATCTCACTCATAAGCTAACACATGTTATTAAGCTCCTCCACTGGGCCATATCCAAGGCTTTGTGTTTGTGGTAATACTACGTTTCTCTGGGGAAAATCAGGAAGCCTTTCCTCAATGGAATCATATTTTCCTTGGGTTTTAGTGTGAGTAGGTGTTCATCAGTCTGAGAGGAGGGGGAGAAACATTCCAGGGCTATAAAACAGCTTGAAAAAATACATGGAAATTTGAAAGGACATTGCATGTTCACAAGGCAGTGAAAATAGGATGGAATATTGGGAAGCAATAACAGCATTTTGTATGCTATATTAAAGAGTTTAGATTTTATTGTGTTTTAATTGGTGAACCAACAGCAATTTCCAGCTAGCTAAGTGACAAGATCATATTTGCATTTTAGAAAGTTTTCTCTGCTATTAACGTAATCTGTGACCTGAGGACTGGACAGACCACCATGAAACAGATGGAACTACAGTGATAATCTGGCTAAGAGATGGCTTCACTCCATACAATCCATAACCTTTGGTTATTACATCTGGGTTACGGTTATTCCTAATGTGAAGTCACAGGGAAGTTTATAACCACATGTAGTACCATATAGGATTGTGAGACTATTTTTGAGACTAATAAAAAAAATACTTAAACATACCCCCAACTTGACTATTTAAAATTAGTGTCAAGAGTCAATAGTTTCTGACCAGGGAGGCAGAAAGCCATAACAGAGATTGTAACCCTCATAAGCAGTATGAATTTGATCTTACATCCATCCAAACACTGAAGTCAGGGCTTCAGATTTTATACCATTTCTTAAACATTAAACAAAAGCTAAATTGTTTAGACCTGCTTATGTTACTTTTATTATCCTCTTCAGATGACTTCAATTTTAATGTTGTGGTGACCAACATCAGTTTCGTCACCAGGGCAGCTGGTGGGATCTAAAGTTGCTGGGCAACATCTTTGCTGTGGGTTTCCAGGCAACATGCTTTGCATGTGGTCAGAGTTAAAGTTTGTTGTAGTCTAGGGTGTTTGGACTGCTGCAGAAATGTTTCTTTTGGGTTTTGTTTTGTTCTGTTGTTTTAAAGTTTCAACCATGTTTGTTAATGTGTATTATAAAATGCATAAAATTGCCTACCATAAAGAAAGTTTCAGGTCGGAAAAAAAAGAAAAAAAAAAAACATGAGTGGTACTTTTCCAAATATTAAAGTCTATAGAGAGTCAGTTTCATGATAACTATATTTTGAGCCAGTTTTTCTGCTTCTCTGACATTAGCATTTTTCTGCATACATATTTCCCGTGTTTCTCAAGAAAATCAATGATACCCTCCCAGCATGTGGTTTGGATGAAATACAAGGCAAAATGAAGAGAGCTTCCTTTAAATGAGCCACTGAGTTCTTTAATCAAGCTGGGTTCAGGCCCTGCTGAGGAAAAATCAAGCCCTTTTTTCATCAAGCAAGGAGCATGCGATTGGAAGAGGGAAACCTCCTAAATACATAAGAAGTGGATGCATGGCTTTTCTCTGGTACTGGAATGCAGAAGAGCCTGCAAAGCCTGTAGCATAATCTCAGGGGTGTCCATTCCCATTCTGTTGAATCCTGTTTGGGGACTGTGAATCTGGACCTATGTCAGTTGACCTTTTGAATCACTGATTCACTCTTCCAGCTTGTGAAACACCAAAAAAATCTAGTTACAGAAGATGGATTCAACCCCACCTCTCTTGTATCAAACAGATGCAAATGACCCCAGAATATAGCCCCTGAAATAGCCTTCTTCCTTAGGAAAAATCAGGTCATTAACTTACATACTTTATTGGTAGTAACATGAAGTTTTAAAATAGTGTTGGAATGGAAGTCAGAAGGACCCTCCCTACCAGTAGATCACCAAATGCATTCAAGCTCCTAGTATTTCCCTCATATTAGAATCCTTCTTCCTTCTAGCTGACCAGAGTCTCATTTATACCTTGGGAGTCATCCGTACTACACTATGTGTGGCTCAATGAAAATACACTGCTATTTTATGCTTGTTTTCTGATTCACTTCTGCTACCTAAACATTCTATTTCACTCCTGTGTTTTTCTTTTTTCTGAACCTTAATTTTTACTTCAAAATGTCACTCTGAGGTCACCTCTTCTGTGAAAATTGCTTCAATAACTATATACACGTTCTACTTCTTCCTGTAGTCTCGTCTCATCTTGTTTTCCCTTGATAGCATGTCCATACCCTCCAGTCTCTCTGAGGCTCTTCTTTCTTAATTTCAAGGTCCTAAGCCAGAGCTGGTATATAAAAGCTATTTAATGCAAACCTTCCAAATGAACCAAGGAAACTCTTGGTTAAGACCACTATTTTAAGTTAATTTGATGTATGATTTAAGCAAACCTTTTCCTTTTGCTGGGAGT
Organism: Pan troglodytes; assembly: GCF_028858775.2. Classification (NCBI taxonomy): domain Eukaryota; kingdom Metazoa; phylum Chordata; class Mammalia; order Primates; family Hominidae; genus Pan; species Pan troglodytes. Next base: position 91,329,257 of record NC_086015.1, read on the forward strand.
AAGTTTTCACGTCTATAAAATGAGTATGAACAAGAGGATCTCAACAATTTCTTCTATGGTAGCCATTAGCCTTGTTCATAAATATTCTGGTGCTCCACCTACCAGGCCCATGTTAGTCTGAAGTATGGCATGATCATGTGACTTTAGTATAAGTGACATATGCCCCTTGTAAGACATTGCAATGTTCACTCTTTCCTTCTTTCTCCCTCCCTTGTGGTGACCGGAAGAAGGGATTGAGATGGAGCAACGCACCACAATGGACTGTGTCGGATAAATTGCGTGAGTGAAAATGTCTGTTGTTTTTCAGATTCGGGGGTTATTTTTGTTTTGTTTTCTTTTGTTTCGTTTTTTGTTGTTTTATTGAGACGGAGTCTCCCTTTGTCGCCCAGGCTGGAGTGCAGTGGCGCGACCTTGCCTCACTGCAAGCTCCACCTCCCGGGTTCACGCCATTCTCCTGCCTCAGCCTCCCGAGTAGCTGGGACTACAGGCGCCCGCCACCACGCCCGGCTAATTTTTTGTATTTTTAGTAGAGACAGGGTTTCACCGTGTTAGCGAGGATGGTCTCGATCTCCTGACCTTGTGATCCGCCCGCCTCGACCTCCCAAAGTGCTGGGATTACAGGCGTGAGCCCCCGCTCCTGGCCGATTTGGGGGTTATTTGTTAACACAGTGTAGCACAGCCTTCGCTGACTAAGTTCACCACTTACATTTCATGATTCTATTTTATTTAAGAGAAAACACACTTCCATTACAAGGCTAATATCAGGCCATAAAAGTATGGTTTCCAAAAATCGATTACATTAATATGCCCTGTAGAAGGGTTATTTTTAAAACAATCAACAACACTTGAAGCACAAGTATGCTTCTATTTAATGACAGGCAATTATAATAAAATAAAAAGACTTCAAAATTAGTTTTATATAAACCATAAAGAGAAATGGGGTATAATAGAGAATATTTTCCTCTTCTGCTTTTAATTTATATCCAGAAAAGATGGTTTAGTTTCTATCTTTTGGAAAACAATGTCGCACATGGACTCAATTTTACTAAAAATGCAGTGTTTGTGTATATTATTTTCCAAGTCATTCCTCTTTCCAAGAAATATGGCTAAGTTTTCCCTTTTTGACTACATTTTCATGATTTCATGTGTTATATGGTAATGTTTTAAATATAAAAGGAATTTTAAAAATATATTTCCCCTAACTTCAAAACTATCACCAAAAAGTTGTACCAATGTCAAAAAATCCAAGTAAATTTTTTTAAAACTTAGGCTTCCATATGTTTCTAATTTTAGAGGCTAATCACTGAATAGACTGAACAACCAAAAGAATGCTTATATTTTTTCTATTTTATTCAGCAATTTTTATAATGACAAATTGATTTTTAATTTATTTTACATTTTATTTGAAAATAAATTCATCTGGGGAGATCTTTTTTGGGGTTATCAATGAATTAAATCTTGCTTTCCACTGGTTGTAAAACTTTTCCTTTTTCTAACCTAGACTCTGATAGCCAAGAATGAAATTGCTATTATGCTTTGACTGTCAATATTTATCCAAGACATTTCAGATCTTCACTTTTCTTTAGGCTAACCATTAACACAGCACTTCTATTTTTATTCTAGAATCTGAATTGCACTGCTTCTTTGTGTACTAAGGTTTAAGGAGGCACAGATCATAAAGACAGCTCTTTGACCTAACAAGCTGACTTCAAACTCCATAGGTTCAGCCAACCAGTCAAGTATCCTTGGAGAATTACTTACTCTCTGGAAACCTTAGGTTCCATTTTTACAAATATGAGTACTGATAATTAACTGCCTCATGCATTTGTTATTAGAGATCAATGGGATGTGCCATTTAATTCCAGAACTATAAGTTCTATAAATGTGTGTTGCTTGGCTCCTTCCCTAGTCCCAGTATTCACCATATCTCATACGGAGGAACCCTTGTATGATATGTGTTGAGTCAATGATTGTATAATCATTTGAATCAAAGGAGTTAATAATGTATCAATGCTTGAATAAAACTTTTTATAATATTTAAAATATTGGATAAGCTCTACAAGTGATAGTTATAATTATGACTGTCATGATACAATATTTACTTTTACTCTTAAATTCTCCCAAGATTTTATAGTTTGGCACTTTTATAAAAAATATTTCCAGCCTGGAAAACATAGTGAGACTGTGTCTCTACAAATAATAATAAAAAATTAGCCAGGTGTGGTGGTGTGCCCCTGTGCTTTCAGCTACTCAGGAGGCTGAGGTGGGAGGATCACTTGAACCCAGGCAGTTGAGACTTCAGTGAGCTGTGATCATGTCACTGCACTCCAGCCTGTGTGACAGAGTGAGACCCAATCTCTCACTCTCTCTCTATAGATAGATAGATAGATAGATAGATAGATAGATAGATAGACAGATAGATAGATCAATTTTTATATTTTTGATAAACCATATTGCTAAGGCCTAAGATCATGGACTATTGTAAAGAAAACCCTTATAGAACTTTCAAGAAAAGCCACTCATTATTTTCTGTATTCTGTCAGTCCACAAAGATTGTTATCATCTTTACTTTCAGGATTTACGTTACTTTAGAGATGTCTATTTAATTGATTTAAATGAAAATGTAAGTATTCATAATATATTCTGTGTATGATGCTTTTAGACACATAATCTACAGATTTATTTTCTTCATATGACCCACACTCACTCTCTCTGTCTCTCTGTCTCTGTCTCTCCCTCTCTCTCTCTCTCTCTCTGTTTCTTTCTCTCTCCTCTTATAAGCATCCTTCTAGAGACTAGAGGAGAGTTTGACAAGATCACCCTATGGAAAAAGCATCAGCACATAGCCACACATGCTGTTTACCTCATGGTGTTGCCATTTCACTTGTGGACTATAAATACTTAAACACTGAATAACACACCCCTCCTGAAGTTGACCTCTTCTGTAGACTGAGTTGCTTGGCTCAGGAATTTTGCTATTCCCTATGAAGTACTGTGATGAGCCAAAAAAGTAATGAGCAGAACTTTGAAATTCCCTCCTGGTTCATGCTAAATGAGGATAGCAGAGCAAAGGCAACTCTGTGATGCAAGACAAATCCAAAAACCTGTAGCTACACTATGCTCCCCCATGCCCAAGCCCAAAATGATTAGTAAAACTGCTTACAAATCTTGAGAAGAAAAATGGCAAAGAAACCAGACAACGTATGCATTTTTTGTCACCATACATATATTTACAAATGATCCACATTTATTTGTATGCTTGAATTTTATCATTTTATGCTATTCCAGTAGTATTTGCCAGTGTGGTCATACCTGGGTATCTTTGTTTCACTGTTCAATGGAGCAAACTCTAATTACAAGTTTTCAGAACTTTTTGCACCAGCTAACTTGGCTAGTACTATAAAAAGACGTTTACAAGTCAATTGAAGAAACATATTTATTTTCTGTAAGTAAACTAGCAAAACTCCCCAGCAACATACTGGAGACTTATAGGTAAGAAGAATGAAGGATCTCAGGTTATTCTAGTCCAAGATTCCTTTAGGGAAAAGCATATAAATGTTTTTAACAGATCCACCCTTCTAAGTTATTTCTTCATTTATTGATCTTGGTTACCTGGCTCCAACGCATTAAAGTAGCTCTTCAGGATGAGGATGGTGTCTGGAGTCTGGCTATCTGAAGCAGAAGAAAGAATCAAAGTTCTTCTCAGAGGCCCTACCAAAACATATTAATATAATAAAGACTTTTATTTTTGTAATAAATGAAAGGAGGCTTTTGTTTATGACCCATAAATATATTTTCACTGCTGCCAAAATATCTGGCACATAGTAGGCACTTAATGAATATTTGAAGAACGAATGACTGAATGAAAGAACGCATATTACCTGGCTAATTGATTAAGCAGAATTTCAGGATTCATTGATAATTTATTCATTTTTACATCAAACAATTTGTGAATAACTTTAGATCTTATCAATTTCATCCTTTTCATTTTGATGAAGAATTTGATGCCCAGAGATTTTCAGTGCCAGCTGCCTATTCTGAGAGAGACAACCACTCTGAGGGGCTTGGGGTGTTCTTCCCGAGAAATATACCAGCCTGTGGCATCGTAAAAAGTAGGAGCTAGACAATGCTGGTGAACCAGTTTGCTCCAGGTTACAACTCAACTACTTTCAAATTTGTAAAAATCCAATTATCTTGTGGCTCAAGTCTAGTTATTTTCTTCTAGTGCCAGTTGTGACCCAATTTTGCAAGGAGAAATTCTTCTTTTAAAAAAACCTTTAAAAAAACCTCCTTTTTGCTCTTCCTCCCACTTAGACCACAAATCCAGAATCAGTCTGAACCTTTATTCTGCTCTAAGAAACATACTTTCCAACCGCTCCGTGCTTTTCTTCCTTAACAAGTTTCCCCAAGTCTTTTCTCAGACCATATTTCGAATGTCAGTTCTTCCTCCAGCTAGTAACTCAGTCAACAAGTATTTAATGAGAGTCTGCTCATATGTGCACTAATTTGCAATGCTCGCAATCTTTCCTGCTCAAACATCTGAATTTGGGAACGTTGTGTGAGGAAGTTTATAATAGGCCAGGAACCCTCAGTCCACTCCATCAGCTAAAACAAGCATGTTGTATTCTCAGTACTAGATTTTGTACCTCCTGGAAGTAGAGCAAGAAATAAGAGAATCATCTCTGCCAATCTTAATATCCAACGACTTGCCTTAATCTCTAAATCCACACTTCATATAGTCAATACAGTCTTGTATTGACCTAGTACATTCTTGTTCTCCAAAGTAACGTAAAAAAATGTTTTTTACCTGTAATCCCAGCACTTTGGGAGGCCGAGGCGGGCGGATCACAAGGTCAGGAGATGGAGACCACGGTGAAATCCCATCTCTACTAAAAAAAAAAACAAACAAAAAAAATACAAAAAATTAGCCAGGCGCAGTGGCAGGCGCCTGTAGTCACAGCTACTCAGGAGGCTGAGGCAGGAGAATGTCGTGAACCCGGGAGGTGGAGCTTGCAGTGAGCCGAGATAGCGCCACTGCACTCCAACCTGGGCGACAGAGCGAGACTCCGTCTCCAAAAAAAAAAAAAAAAAAAAAAAAAAAAAGTTTTTTAAACCTGGATTTAGGACATATGTTTAAATCTAAGCAGTTTGGAGAAAAAATAGATAACATGCTTTGCCTATTTCCCAATTGTTTTATATAAAATGAAAGTCAAAGAATTTAGCCTTCTTTTAGTTAACAAGCACTACCTGCCTGTTTTCTCCATGAATGTAGAAAACCAGCTGTACCCAAGCAGTACAAAAGATTCAAATTTGACATTTTGTTTTCCCAAGTATTTAGCAAGTGAATATGTACAAGAATTGTCAATCCATGAAGAAAGAAAAAAATGTCTAAATGTTTCAAAATAGATAAGTAGATTCTAGGAAGGGGAGTTAAAAATAACATGGAATTGTACCAATTTGCCAGATTAATGGACGTGAATGAGATACGTTCATGTCCAAAACCCCCTATATTTTTCTAACAGTACTAAGAGCAAAAAGAGACTCTTTTCACTTGGTTCTGGGGGCTGAAGGTAATATGTACATATAAAGTGAAAATTCTATAGGCTGATAAACATAAAGCTCTGATCTGAACCCATTCAAAGAGAATCATAACCCAAAATGGTATCCAACCAAAATAATGGTTCCATGTAGATTCATTTCACCCTATTTAAATGAAAAAGATGAAAATATCTAGAACTTCAATCTTCTGTAAATATTTCCAAGTAAGGGCAATATTTAAAACAATGATTACTAGAACATTTGAGATTTTCCTACTTTATTTAAATGTATAATTCTATGCTGTGTTTCATCTGGGAATGCAATAAGACTGTGAGGAACTTATGAAAGCAAATGGCATCTAAGTACTACCTATCATAAAACAAAGGCCATGGAATCCATGACCTTGGTCTCTTACCAACAATTCCTCAGCTAGATACTATAACTTTATGCCACATGAAAGGATTATGGGCTGATTCCTAACATATCTTTTTACCTTTGACTCAAGTATAAGGAGTTTTGAATTAATGATAGACGACTCCAAATCATTACTTATTTGGTATACTCCTACATGTTTAGTGAGACTATATTAGCACTAAAAGAATGGAAAATTTTAATTCTGACCTAGCTTCAGTAGTGATTCATCATTTTAAATTATTTGGAAAGCAAAATAGGGTAAAATAAATAAATAAACCAAAACATTTGCAAGGGATCTGGTGTGATAAATACATGCTAAGTAACAAATGATGAAATTGGTCCTCCACACTGGTTGCTGACTGAATCTTCTGGTACTCCTTGAGTATCTAGGAAAGAGTATAGGTCTTGATCATTATAGGGTACCAGGTGTCATCATTAATGTTGTTTCAAGTGTTTAAGGCAAACTTCTTTTGCACGCTGAAAAAGTACGCCATTTAAGTGGGCAGGTGTCTTTATGTGTCTTTATGTCTTTATGTGTGTTATTTTTAGAGGAAATAATTGCAGAAAAAGTAGAAAGTTAATATTGAGTATTCCCGGGTAGAGTATGTCTCCTCTATCTATGAAAATATCAAGATAATATAGTAGAATAAAATAATGTTTTCCAAAGATGTCCATATGTTGATCTCTGAAACCTGTGAATATGTTACCTTATGTGGCAAAAGGGACTTTGCAAACATGATTAAGTTAAGGATCTTGACCTAGAGAGATTAACCTTAATTATCTGGATGGGCTCAGTGTAATCACACCTGTCCTTATAAGAGGAATTTAGGATAATCAGAGTCAGAGAAGGAGATGTGAGGATGAAAGCAGTGTCAGAGAGATTTGAAGATGCTGCATTACTGACTTCAAAGATGAAAAGGCTACAAGACAAGGAATGCAGATTGCCTCTAGAAATGGAAAGAAGCAAGGAAGAGATTAGTCTCTAGAGTCCAGAAGGAATGTAGCCCTTTCTTGTAGCCCATAAGACCCTTTCAGACTTCTGACCTCCAGAGCTGTGAGATAATAAATTTGTGTTGTTTTTAAGCTCTTAAGTTGGTAGTAATCAGATACAGCATCAATAGGAAAGTAATGCAAATGGGTTTATAAAAAGAGAAATCTCTGGAGCTAGATTGTTTGGGTTTGAACCCACATCTCTGTGTGATATTGATCAATTTAATTTTTCTGTTTCAGTTTCTTCATCAGAATAGGAATAATAATGGTAATCATTTCATAGGGTTGAGGCAAGGACTAAATTAATATATGTAAAACATAAATATGAGTCTGGAATGAAGAAATCACTGTATATGTATTATACATTATGTTTAGAATTGGAGCAAAGGGCATATCTGAGAGTTAATCAGTAACTCTTGTTTGTGTGTGTTTTTTTTTTTTTTTCTGTTGTTGTTTTGCTGTCGTTGTCCAGACTAGAGTGCAATGGCGTGATCTCGGCTCATCGCAACCTCCGCCTCCCAGGTTCAAGCGGTTCTCCTGCCTCAGCCTCCCAAGTAGCTGGGATTACAGGCATGCACCACCACACCTGGCTAATTTTGTATTTTTAGTAGAGACGGGGTTTCTCCATGTTGGTCAGGCTGCTCTCGAACTCCCGACCTCAGGTGATCTGCCTGCCTCGGCCTCCCAAAGTGCTGGGATTACAGGCGTGAGCCACCACACTTGGCCATTAATCGATAACTCTTACGTAGCTCCTGCATAGCTGCCACCTGCTCAGTTGGTACATGAATGGCAGCTTGGTCTATTGGCAAAGTGACTTTCTGTCTATAGTGTATGGAAATACATGGCCTCTTACTCCATTATTTTCCTGTTTTGCTGGTATAGTTCATGACCTATTTCCAACTCTAAAGAAGGATAAGGGGTCATTTCAAATCATTCTGAGGCAAGAGTCAAAGGAATTAAGTTCAAGATTCCAAAATTAAATCAATAGAAGGCTAGTGCAATAAAAGGCAACCTGGGACCAAATATAAAGTCAGAGTCACAAATGATGTCAAATTTGAGCAGCATTGATGACATCAGATTTTGCTGCTTGATTCAAGGTTGAAGGCGGAAGATGACAGAGAAGGAGACAATTCATGGGAGAGACTGAACATATGGAAGTCTATATAAATTTCCCAAACCATCATTATGAGTTTGAGTTATGGAATTTTCTTAATCTACTTTTAGTGCAGAAATCTCTCCAGAGATTCAAGTACCTCTTTCTAATAGTCAACTGGTCATCTCTTCATATCTCCTCCCCATAGTACTTATCTTGCTTGATTAATGATACTAACATTCCATACAGAAACTGGAAACTATCATCAACCTCTCCCTCATAGCTAATATCTAACTGGCCAAATCCCATCAATTCTGCATGTCAAGTAAACCTCAATTCGTCTTCTGTCTCCACCCCCATGGTTTAGGCCCTAATAGTTTCTCACTAGCTTCCTAAAGGGTCTGTCTGCTTCTATTGTCACCATGTTTCAACTAATCTTATACACTCTGCCTAAACTATCTTCATGAAGTTTGAATTTGTTCATGCCATTCTTATGTTTAAAATATTTTGATAAATTTTTTTCAACTATAGAACAAACCCAAAATTTCTTAGCAAAGACTTTTATGTTCTAGCTAGATCTGCTTTTTCCATTATCATGACGCTGTTTACTAATTCTTAGGTGCCAGTCATCTGTGAACTATCTCTTGATCCTACCCAAGCACAGAGTTATTTTTCATGCTTCCATATCTTTGCATATACTCTTCGTTTCCCTGAATGCACCTCATCTATCATTCACCTGACATATTCTTATTCATCTTTCAAACTTTGCTTAAATGTTATCACATTGACAAATAACGTGAAGCCTTTTCTTACTGCAGAGTGTTTTCTGCATGTGTGTGTTCATAGCAGGTATGAAGCTCAGTAAGTGTAGAAGAACTTGTGGGAGAAGCGTTCTTTCTTTTTCTGTGACACGAATTAATTTTACTTTGAGCTCTCATTTTGCCATTGTAGCAGAAAATTGTCCTAAATTAATTTGGGCTTCCTGCTTCTTTTTCTGAGGCTGGCTTTAAATTCTAGGAGACTCAGGTAATTCCAAGTACTTAGGGACAGGTGTTGTGCTGAATCCCTATTGACCACAATAGGGAAGGTACCAGGTTCAAGAGGTGGAAGAAGTGATGCAGAGTCAGCAAACGAGACATGGGTTTTTTTTTTAGGGGGTTACATACAGGGTAGACAGTCCAATGGCAGCAGGCTGAACAGGAGAACCGCCTTACGTACAGAAATGGTATCGTGGCAGCAGGCTGAACGAGATATCTGCCTTACATACCATCCAGTGGAGATGGGCTGGACAAGATAACCACAGGGCCCAGTGGCCACAGTGGTGGGCTGGGCAGGAAAATGGCAACAACCTGCAGTTTATATAGCGTTTTTACTTGACACCCTCCCTTTGACGATCTCACCTGGCAACCTTCATCCAACCCAAAACTCAGGGCTTCAATCCTCTGGGTGGCCTGTGTTCCAGTGGATGAGACAGGGGCTAAGTTGTTCCTCATATACAAGGAATGAATCTCCGGGTTGACCACTCCACACATTCCGGTGTGTCTGCCATACAGGGCCATCCTAAGGGTATGTTTAGCTTTTTGCTCTCAGGTTTGTTTACCCTACCCTCCACTCCAGCATACCCTTGAATGGCCCTCACATTCTTATCACGCCAGTGGTCCGTGATTTCCCTGGGGCCAGGTATGCAAAGGAGCCTAGGAGTAGATGCCAGCAACAATATACACTACAACAACAAATACAGTGATAATCATAAAGCTCTTCCAAACGCTTGGAAGTTCATCCTGGATGTGCCATGGCAGGCCTGTGGTGGAGGAGAGGGGAAGCTCTCCGCAGGCCCAACAGTCTACTTTGTTCTAGAGAAAGGCCACCATCTGTGCCCAGTTGGTAAAGAGGTTTGCTGTACACCATCTATGGGGGGAAGGTGAGATGTTTAGTGGGTATAAGAAAGGGCACTCAGGAGCAGTCAAGATACAGGAAGTTGTGTCATTCTGAGAGCACCACCCCTGGCAGAGGACTTGTACTGGTTTATGAAACCAAATGGATTAGACCCCCTCTGCACTACAGGAGGCCAGAGTAAGATACCAGGGGCACCAAAGTGTTCCACAATAAGAGGATGATTGTTCTAGAACAAGAGAATGATCATCTCCCTGCACAAGAGAGGACCAGGACCCACCATCCTAGAAGTACGAGGGGAAGTAGGGTGCAAAACAACTGTGACCTGTATGTCCTGTTCTAGGCCTTTTCCCTATGGAGCAGAAAAAACAAACCATGGCTGGTTTGACACTTCCAGGACCATGTAATGATGGGCTCTGTGGTGGGTCGCTCCTGTGGCAAGGGCAATAGTAAGTTACTTTGAGTCCCAGGGTAGGGCAAAGGTGAGTCAGGAATTGGACCTAGTCCCTCTTATATGAAGGAAGGAATCCACAGAGGTCTAGTGGCCTCCATAAAAGACTGTCCTTCAGTTGTCACATAGGTGACAGGGTCAAGCATCCAATGGAGCTTTGCATTCAAGAGGCTACCAGTCAATGTGCTCCTCTGTTGCAGCCCTGCATGCCTTCTGGCCACAGTCTGTGTCTGAGCATTCCCAGACCTCAGTCTCGGGGAAAGCATTCTTGAGCCAACCTGCCATGGAGTACTGGGTATGCACCAGCACCAGGACGCCCTCTACAGTGTCCTCTACCTGCTGCAAAGCACAATATGCAGCTCAGAGTTCTTGCTCCATGGTACCATAATCCACCTTCAGCCCCCTTGCACAGTAGGGACCAGAATCCTGAATTCACCCATTCACGTCTTTGCCACAGGCCCCACTCAAACCTCTCAGGGACTTGGGCTATACCTAATTCACAAGGCTGTCCCTGCACTGGAACACTCAAGGCTTTTATCTATTTCACTGTGACTTGTAGCTTGTTCAAAGTCCTCATCCTCCTTTGTGGACCCATCCCATGGGCCACTTCCTGACTAAGTGCTATGGGGGCCAAAGGAGTTGGGCCAAATGGGGAATAGAAGGATGCCAATACCATAAAAGACCTGAGAAAACTCGCAACTGCTTTGGTGTGGTAGGACATGGGTAGGCCTGAACCTTACCCATAATGGCAGACTGAAAGACTTTGCTGTTACCTGACCAGATGACACCCAAGTATTTGTCCCTGAGCCTGGACCTTGGACTTTGTCTGTGATGACCACCTATCCTCTGTTGGGGCAGCTGGGTGGGGCTTGCAGTTTGTAAGCTGGACTCTGAAGTTAGCATGATATCATCAATGTGATGGAAAACATGTAACTCCCCCGCGTGGTAACCATGGGGCAAGAAAGTAAAGGTCCAGTGCAAATTGGCCTTGATTCCCTGGGGCAGAGGAGATGCTGAAGAAGGCATTGGCTAAATCCATAATAAAAGAGTAGGTGGCCGGCCCTCTCCTACTCTTATGTTCATCAGAAGGGAGGCAATACTGGGTGCAGCTCCATACATTGAGGAGGACCATCTTATTCAATTCCTGGTAATCTACTTTCACTCTCCATAGGTATCTGCACAGGCCTACAGGGCTGTGGTATTGTCTGTCTTCTGGCCTTATAATGCTTACCCAGGCTAATTCCTTAATACTCCCATCATTCCTCTGTCTTCTCCATCTATACCCCCTCTCCCAGGTTGAGAGGATTAGTAGGAAAGGAGGTTATTTTCCTTTCATGTATTTTTAATCTGTATTTCAACTCTTCTTCATTCCCTCATGGCCTTAAGTATCTATAAAGCAAAGCCACAATAAAATTCCAGCTTTTTTTTTTTTTTTTTTGGTTATTGTTTCGATTGTTGTTGTGGCTATTGTGGTCATTGTGTTTCTGTTTTGATGCTTCCCTTTGGAAGGAGTGAACATAGCAGTCTATCCGCAGGAGCGAGGAGAAAGAGAAAGAATAAATCCAGGTGGGAAAGACAAATGGAAATATATCTTTACTGTGTTATCCTCTTCCACACCACAATTGACATAGAAGCCAAAGACAGAGTCCAAAACAACTAATTTCTGCTGTGGCTGTTGTTAAGATAATTTGCAAAGCAGAAGAAGTTAGTTAGTTTTTAGACATCATATCTTTCCAATGTTTTCATCAACTTTTTCTCTCTTCTCATTTTAGTTCACTCATTTCCTCCTTAATCCATCAAAATATGTTATCAAGAAAGCTTCACTTAGCAGTTATTTTCTATTAATATATAACTCTAATAGTAGTATGTTTAAAACAGTTGATTTTTGCATGTTAATCTCATCTACATTACAGAACTTATAGTTATATGCTAAAATGGGAGGGGGTAGGGAGGTATTTTAAGGCAAACATACATTCTGATTATCAAAAAAAAATAGATCGGTTTCTTTTGTCTATGATGCTTTCAGGGGCCAGACCAAGAGGCTAGCTAAGAAAACAGACATACATGAGACTATACCAAATTTTGTTGTCTGCTTGTAGGCAATCAGAAAATATAATTGCTAGTAATTCTTTCTTTGACTAATTTGTTATCCAGTTGTGCCAGGGGTCGCTTTGGGTTCAGTTACTCATCATAATTTGCAAGAATAATTCTGTGGGTCTTCTTCAACTGCCAAGCATCAGCTGCCAGGTTTGATTTACATAGTTACAGCAGATAATATCATTTTAAAAATTACTACCATATGAATGTTTATGCATAAATCTTCTTTTTTTACTATCTTTGTAAAATGATACATCTTAAATATATCAAAACATTTTTTTAAGTACATGGGGAAATAGTAAACTGAAAACTATCAACTTTCTGACAAAATTATGTGCCTAAAGATGCAACTGTAGGCATTGTCCAGTCTTAGGACAAAATTTTACTTTCATAGGAAAAGAAACTAAATATTATGAATATTCAGCAATGTATATATTAATATTTCTAGTCCTTTATTAAAGTTGCTAAACATTAAATGCTTTTTAAAATGAATAAACACTATATATAATTTACACCAAATAAATACTTCGGTATTTAAACATTTTAAATTGTCATTCCCAAATTGAGAGGCCGAGGGCAACTTTTTATTTTTTGCATAATAAGGCCAAGAACAAAACCTTGAAATGGACCCAAACCATTTGAGGGTTTAAATATCTTGTTTTTTCAGCTGTGCATTCTAGAAGAGCCTACAGATATCTAACAGTGTACACTTTAAAGATTTCACTGAAAGGAAAAATATTGCATTTTATGATGGAAAACTACTTTTGGTAAATATGGATGTAAATGAAAACAGAAGATGCACTTTGCACTTCAGAGTTTAACTGAAAGGGAAGTTTTATTTACAAAATTCTTTTTTTAAGTCATCTAATTTTGACTTGAGTGTCTTCCACTTCCCTTTGCCTTTTTTTTTTTTTTTTGTCTGTGCTTCATGATTCCTTTCTCTTAGTCCATAGTTCAGGTACTGTGACTATTGAAAAGTTTTTGAAGGTTAAATTGAGTCCAGTGTTCGTGGACTTAAATGTTCTTTTCCCCTGATTCACCACCTGTTCAGCCAAAGCTGTTCCACTCAAAAGACAGAAACATACATTGGTTCTCATATAGCTTCCACACTTAGTAAAAATATTAACGTGCTCTATTTCCCACCTTCAACAGAGGAATTCAAATCACTTACCAAACAAATGTATGAGTAGGTACTATTTCATTCAGAAGGCTAGTTACCTGGAGTAAAAGCAGGTTGCCTTATCCTGGTAGTTTTCCCTATTGCTTGACACTGGTCAACCAGCAGGAAGATTATATTTGCCACAGGGTGATACAAAGTTGTCAAATGATACGTAAACTGCCAGGGCCCTACTCAGTTTAATTTCCAAAACTGATTAGGCATTACCCGGAAGACATTAGGAACAGATAAGTAAATACTGGATTTATGTTGCTTTAAATTGGGATTCATATTTTCAAAACAAGCGTTATAGTTTTCTGGATGTGTACTTGGTTTAATAAGATTGCTAACATTGGCTTTTAACACTGGCTATTACAATTTTTTGTTACAGGAGAAAATTCAAAGAAGACAATATTTCATTGACATTTTAAATTATATTTGTACTACATATATATTTCTATACGCATACACAAAGAGAGAATGGCATTTGGTTATTGTGTGATGCAATATTTTGTCCACTAGATGGGTCTCACTTTCATATTTATCAAAACAAGACACATATTTTTCTCTATTCATTCTGGTTGACCTCACAGAGTTACCTGTTGGAGTTAGAAAGAACACCTAACCAATGCTCTTCAAAAGTGCTAAAAAGTTGCAAAACAACAACAACAAAAGACCGACTGTTACAACTGTTTGTAACTGGAAGAGACTGAAACAAATATCAAAATGCAATGCTGGAGCCAGAATCCAAATCTGGAACAAAAGAAAAAATTAATTGGACAACTGGTGAAATCTGAATCATGTGTGGAATTTAGTTAACAGTAAGTACAAATACTAATTTCCTGATTTTGATCATTGTACCGTGGTTATGGTACAATTACCTTCCTTCTTTCCTTTCTCTCTTCCTTCTTTTTCTCCCTCCCTCCTTGTCTTCTCTCTTCCTCCTCCACACCTTTGCCCCACCTTCCTCTTCCTCCTCCTCCCCTATCCCTAGCACTTTCTCTCACAGCATCTCTTTCTTGTCTCTATCCCTGTTTCTCTCTCTTCTTTTTTTTTTTATTGTGTCAGTATTCGTCCTTCTGAATTTCGGAGAGTTTAATAATTTTTTATACTTTACTACTGATTCAGATTGCTTGTATTCTGCCCTTTACTGCATTAGAGGCCGATTTTTTTTTTTTTTTTTTTTTTTTTTTTTTTTGAGACGGAGTCTCGCTGTGTCGCCCAGGCTGGAGTGCAGTGGCGCGATCTCGGCTCACTGCAAGCTCCGCCTCCCGGGTTCACGCCATTCTCCTGCCTCAGCCTCCCGAGTAGCTGGGACTACAGGCGCCCGCTACCACGCCCGGCTAATTTTTTGTATTTTTAGTAGAGACGGGGTAGAGGCAGATTTTAATTTGGCTATTGCATTACTTTTCAATTTTGCTTTAACACATCATAATTGTTTGTTACTTAATAAGACCGTACTACTTTCTAAGGTTGCCAGAGTTATGTTTCTTATCTTACTTTAAAGTCCTTCATTATCTTCTGAGTTTTTGCAACTCCCTGTACACAACATAACTGGGAGTAGAAATAGACACTTCAAATGAGATATCATTAAGCTGCAAGGCTATCAGAAGTTAACAAAAGGTGGACAGAAGTGTTCAAAATATGTCTGATGAGAATGATAAAGTATGAAAGGATTTAAGAATGAACGAGGGAAATCTGTTTCATATCTTTAGCATGGTGGAAGATACACGAATGTACACAAGTGATAAAATCTGTAGAGAACTTATAAACAGCCAGGCGCGGTGGCTTACATATGTAATCTCAGGCCTTTGGGAGGCCGAGGCGGGCAGATCACGTGAGGTCAGGAGTCCAAGACCTGTCTGACTAACATGGTGAAAC
The DNA here is from genome assembly GCF_028858775.2 of Pan troglodytes. Taxonomy (NCBI): domain Eukaryota; kingdom Metazoa; phylum Chordata; class Mammalia; order Primates; family Hominidae; genus Pan; species Pan troglodytes. The sequence goes on from NC_086015.1 coordinate 91,344,770, forward strand.
CCCATCTCCACTAAAAATACAAAAATTAGCCGGCTGTGGTGGCACATGTCTGTAATCCAAGCTACTTGGGAGGCTGAGGTAGGAGAATTGCTAGAACCCGGTAGGTGGAGGTTGCAGGTTGCAGTGAGCCGAGATTGTGCCATTGCACTCCAGCCTGGGTGACAAGAGTGAAACTCCGTCTCAAAAACAAAACAAAACAAAAAGCTTATACGCATGCACACACACAAACATGCACATATATACAGATGAGTACAAGTAAAACAGGAAATCTGAGTAAGATTGATTAGATCACTGTCAATATCTTGGTTATCCTACTATAGTTTTGCAAAATGTTATTTATGGAAACTAGGCAAAATGTAGATGTAATGTCTGATTATTTCTTACAACTGCTTGTGAATCTATAATCATCCCAATTAAGAAAAAAATGTGAAGGCAAAATAAAGATAATCACCAATTTAAAAAGAAAGAGAAAGAGAGACAGAGAAGAACCTAAACTACTAGCCATTCTCTTAAGGAGAAAAGAAAGGAATTTATATTGTGTGGTTCTTGAGTAATCAGTAAACTTCTATAAAGGGCCAGACAGTAAATATTTCAGGCTTGTGGGCCTTTCTGTCTCTTGAAACTACTCATCTCTGCCATTGTAGCATGAAAGCAGCCATCACCAATACATAAATAATAACCATGGCTGTGCCCCAATAAAACTTTATTTATAGAAACTAAAAAATGAGTTTCATATGATTGTCATGTATTATGACGTACTCTACTTTTGTTAATTTTTAAAAACCATTTTAAAATGTAAAATCTATTCTTAGTTTGCAAGTCATACAAAAATGGGATGCAAAGCAGCATTTGGCACTAAGGCCGACTGCGGCTGAAAACAATGACGTTCACAGCAATGTAAGTGAAGTAAAATAGGCTTTCTGTTAAGATGGTGAGGAGGATTTTTGCAGTGGATGAGAAACTGAAAATGGTGGCCCAAGATGACTTCCAATTTAAAGGTCTTGTTGCTCTTTTTGTGAAATGTAGGGAATTAAAATATAATATTTTAGTTATTTAAAATGTTATTTTTTATTTGCCTCAAAATATTGACTATTTTTTCAATATTAAAAAAAATCTGTATTTTTACATTTTTCCAAACTTGAAAGCTACCTTCCAAACCTGAATTCTTCTTTACATTCTGATTTATATCTGACTTTGGATAACATCTTCAGTAAGTTTACTTAAATTTTGCAGTGGAAGCCACAATTTAGCAAAGATCCTGACATTCATTCAGTGGTCAATGAGGTCTAACCTGCCTTATTTTGTTGTTGTTGTTCTGTTTTATTTTGTTTTAGGCTTTTAGCAGCCTGAAGCCATTGTTTTTAGTTTCTATCTCTAGTGATCAGTGGAAAAGAGGGATGAGAAAGGGGCTTTACTGGCCCAACCAGAAACAGAACTCATGACCGTATTATCTCCCTTGGACACCCTGGTCTAATTATTTTTGTCACCATTGCTATTGTTATTGTTTGCCAATTTTGTGCAAATATAAGAAGTCTGGACATGTCACAGAAAATACGAGAAACTCAGAAGACTCCCATGTAAATTACTTCCACTGAAATATCAATATATAATGGCAGGAAAACTTGATTTCAGACAAAGGAAAGGTTTTTTGCTACTCATTGCCACGTACCTGAAATTCAGTCTTGATAATTGCAACTTTTTATCTTAAGGCTTTGGCGCTGTTCAAGGGCAGCATCTTTGGGACAGCTGCCATACTAAACTGTATGAGTGGGGTCTGATTTGGGTTTTGTAGATCCTGCCATTCTCCTTACAGTAAACAACACTGCACAATTATGGATGAAACTTAGGTATAAGACTTCAAAAGGAGGCATGCAAGAGATGGGATCTGAAGCTAGGCTGTAAGGAGCTTGACAGTAAATTTACCTCAATGTCAAAAAAGAAAATGAATTTCTCTTGTTTCACAAAGATCATTCATGAAACAAAAGATAGATGACCTCAAGGCTTAGAAAACCCGAATTTCTATGAGTAATAACATTTCCATAATATGTTAAGCAGTCAAACACTGGGAATTGATGGGAGGGACTGTGTTACCAGTGACAGACTCTACATATCTCACAGTTTAATCTTCACCCCTTTCCTTTGATGGCCTCATCATTATTGATCCCATGCATAAGATGATATTATCCAGTCACCTGTAAACATAGAATCCTGAGGCCCTAAATTAAGTAGGCAAATAACTTGCTGAAATATGTTATGAAAATAACTAGATATGGACTTTTAACCAATAAAGACTATTATAAGATATGACAGAGGGATTTCATTTATGAGAACATCTTTTTGAAAGGCACCATTTTCTTCTGAAAAGGATCAAAACTTTAGCACCTAAGAAAGTGGGGATTGTTGAGCCAGTACCCTTGTGTTCTCTGAGGCAGTTCTGGTTTTCTTTTTCTTGTCATTAAGCGCACACACTGAAGCATGTAATTATGGCAGCATGCTGAGAATTGAACTGGCACTCCATGAGCATATGTCTTTTCCTAAATGCCCTCTGAGCAATAGCTGATCAATGAGCATATCTTTGCAATTCGTGCCAATGTGTTTAACTTAGGGCGATCAGATGTAACTGAATCTTTTGCATCTTAGCTGAATATTAGAATTTTATCCATGTAGTTAGAAAGAATCATCTACATTTTGCTTAAGAGAATTTCATCAGATTCAGGGCTATCGTAGGAAATATGGGGTGCAACTTGGCCCAGGTTCCATGCAGCTGAATGTGTAGATATCTATATCATCAAAAGCAAACCTGTCATTTATTAGTGGTTTTTAAATTGAATATAGCTACATTTGTGAAATATTTCAAGTTGTGTTTCAAAATTAAAAAAAGACAAAATGTATGATTAATCCCTAAAATTACAGCAAATTAAAGATGCTAAAGAATACACCAGCTTCATTATGCTGCATTATTAGAAGCTTTCTTCAGCCAGGGAAAAGGGATAGAATTACAGCTACTTATCTAAAAATTGTGCGTAGCCCGCAATATTAGTGAAGTATTTAAATAGCTATTTTTATCATTGATGTAATCATTAACCACTTCTAGAATGAATCATCTAAAACATATTTGATATGTCTAATGTTACATAGCATAGAGCAAATAGGAACTCATCCATTGTATCTATTACCATGTAGAAAGCATGGGAATTACTGGCTTAAGGAACCTGAGGGCTATGCATCCCTGATACCTGCAAATCCATAAATGCACCAGGAAATGCCTAGAGATAAAATAAACTACTTGTCACACATAAATCTCATGTATTATATAATATTTGAGTGTGTAAATGCCATTTTGATTTTAGATACCTTTGTAAAGAGTTTCTGAATTCAGGATAGATTTTTGGCCTTACGTGTTTTCACAATTAATGGACATTAAACATACAATTACTATCATATTAGAGTTTATGGAACATGAGTTTATCTTTTTTAAAAAAGGTAGTTGAAAAGTTTAACAACTACTGCAAATCTCTAAAGGTAGGGTTAGTAATGTGGCAATATTATTTCTGTCCCCAGAACTCTTATTTCACATGTGCTCCCAGGATTCTGGGCTACAGAACAGGACTTTGTAAAGCACATGCTCATGGTAGAAGTGCAGTGGTAGGACTTATATTTTGCCCCAGATTGTGTACTCTCCTCTTCTATAAATGTTGAATCGTAGAGTTACTTTTCTCCAACATGACTTATGATCCAAATCTTTACCTACGAAAAGCAATGAGTCCTTAAAGTGCCTACATATGTTTCTTCTAAATCTGTGTAAAGTTGCTTCTTTTAAACTGAATAATCCCTCAGTGGCAACTAGCTCATTTTAATGTTCTTTGATTAAAAACAATTGTGATTTATAGAGCGGAGGTAATAGCTTCATTTAAGATCCTACTGTTATTAACAACACAGCATGAGAGCTCTCAAGACAACAGCATTTTAGCAGAGAATGTTATGGAGCAAATGTAACACATTTCAATAGCTACAGCCCATCATCTTTTTACGTGCCTGAAGAAAGAATGCTGCATTAACATGCAGGCTGAACATATACATATCTGGATAGATTTTATGAAACCAATTTAATTCATTTTGTTAATTTAAACTTACAAAAATCACAGCGTACACATTTTTGCTAGATAACTATTTGGATGTGTCTTACATAACATTAGCATATTGCAAATGAGAAATTCATCCATTCTGTGTTTCATTAAAAAAAATTTCCTATGCTTCGCATATATAGTTACCACAATTAAAAAATGCATTTTTTACTTAAACATTTATTTGTTTCATCCTAAACCCTTAACATTTAAAAAAAAAGACTATCTTTCTTTACCTCCTACTATTAAAATTCAATGACATTTGCCAGAAAGATGAATGACATGGTGATGTGGGGGTGGCAAGTAAGTGTCCTTTAATATTAGATATGCTTCAAGTAATTGAAACTATTATATTCAAGAAGGTAAAATCAAATATCCTATCTTGCTGCCTATCTATACAGGCATTCAATTAGGAAATATTTGAGATCAAGAGTATAATGCTGTATTGAAACACCATGGTTTTTGAAAATCTATATTTTTAAGCTTACATAGATGAGCCATCATAATTATTATGAGAAATATTCTCACCAAACAGATATTCAGAGCTTACTACTAAGACTTAAATGAAAATTTGAATATAAAAGCTGAATGGATTGGCTGGAGCGATTTAGTAGGACCTTCTCATTTTATTGATGAAGAAAACTCATACCAGTGAAGTAATTTATCCAAGGGCACACCAAAGTTGTGGACGATCTGGGCTGATTTTATATTCTTTAGATTATCTCATGTTGCTTCTGCTGCTCTATTACCATCCCTTCCCTTTAGTGCAGATGTAAATAAAGATCTAGAAGCATCAGCACAATGACTATAGCTGGCCTAACCTCATTATAACTTTGTCTTTTTCCATATACTCTGTAAGTAAAAAAATTACCCACTCTCCATATTTTTGGTCAGAAACACAATTTTGGTCGTATCTCTCTCTCTCTCTCTTTTCTAAGGCCATTTTGTTCAGTTTATGCTGAAATGGTAAAGCCTGAATTGGCAGTGGTCAAGTGAGGACCCTGCATAGGCTTCTTGGCCCTTCTGAATTAACTGAAAGGACTGGATAAAACATCTCCAGGGAGGGTCCGAATAGAATAGTATACAAGGCCGTTGAAAAAGTTTAGGATATGAAAGAATGACACTTTAGGGCTGCTTATCTTTGCCCCAGGATCCCAGAGTTTGCAGGAGGAAATATGGTAGGGAAGAGAGAGAAGGAGTTCAGACGACTTTCCTGAGCCCAGAAAGGAGTGTGTTAGTCTCATTCTAAAGGCAAAGATGTAAATCAACCTTCTCAAGTCCAGTGTTGTTTGAACTGATGTTTACTGAAAGTGATCCAAGAGATTCAGAAATATTACAACCACAAGGTTGCTAAGCATCCCTCTAAAGTACACAGAAGGAAACTAAAGACTTCTAACTCACACCAAGACTGTTCAAATAGAAAGAACTCAAATCATTCCGAAAGCAATGTGACCTGAATGTTTCCAGGCCCTAACAGGAATGAGTTTGCCATTGTCAGTTTAAAAACAAAAAATGTTATTAACAGCCTTTCCAAATTCAAAAACAATTCCACTAAATTTCCCTACAATTCTATTCGTCAATAAGTTTTTATTTTGTACTTGTAGGATTACTATACATATACAATTAGACAATTGAAAGTCAAGGGTCTTCTGAATTCAGGATAGATTTTTCGCCTTACGTGTTTTCACAATTAATGGACATTAAGTAAGGGCTTAATAAATAGTAAGGGCTTAATGAGTAATTAATGGACATTCAGTAAGGGCTTAATAAATAGCAAGATACTACGATTTTAAGTAATGTTTGATTTTGTTTCTTATACCAAAATATATTGCTCTAAAATTGTATTTTCTGTGTTATAGTTAGTGTCACACAGCAAAGCAAGCATTTCATTAGCAAGATGTAAATGAAGCAAACTTATTTGGTTAAATATAGAAAAACACAGCTTTTTGTTTGTTTAAAAAATATTTTATTCAGTTACTGGCCATCCAGTTTGTGTGTCTGTATGTCTGTATGTTTTAAAAGAAGACACAGTTTAAGCTATTTATCTTCAATTACAAAAGGGGAAAACTCAAATGTAGGGGTTAATACGTTTGATTTTAAACTCAATACTAACTATGACCCCTGGATATGCTGAGCCTTGACTAATTATTATGCAAGACTTCAAAATGTCTAAAGAGAGAGCGAGAAGAGAAGACAGAGATGCCATCAAAACAACGCTACGAGCTCACCAATGCTTGTATTATTCCAATTAACCTGTGTTATAAAATTGTCAACTAACACAATTTTGCCAAATCTAACTTCCCTTCTTAGTGATTCACTTTACAAACAGCCTCCCATCACTTTCCAAATAGTTGATTTCTCCATTTAGAAACTCTCTCTTACTTTGGCTTCAGTAACACTAAATCTTCACAGCTTTCCTTCTCTCTTTCTTTGGCCACTATTTCACAATTTTTCTGCTTCTCCTCTATCCAAAATTTAAATGTAGTTTCATAGGCCTTTTTTTTGTAACCTCTTTTGTTCTTTTTTTTAAAACATACTTATTACACATATTTATCAACAAGACATCACAAATAAGTCACAAAAAGTAGGCTTAGTTCAGTTCACAATATAAATCCTGTGAAAACACATTTTTCATCTCTGCAGTTTATAATACTCTACGTATATAAATTTAAAGCAGTTAAACAACATTTGAGATTAAATTGGTAAAAAAAAGTTGAATTCGGACTTCAGAAAATTGTGAAGTAAAAGGCCATGATAGAGAAATATTAAGAAATCTGTAGAATTACTGAACAGTCACAGTATTATTTTCCTTTACAAAAGCATCTCAGTAAAACAAAAACTACAAAAAACGCAAACTAAAATCAGAGATTTTGGTTTAGTACTTTCCCTGAGTTTCTTGTTTTAAAAATCAAAGTAAGTCCAGTTCAAAATTGACCCACAAGTCTTACCTCCTCCATGCTGCCATGGGGAATACATTTAAGACAAGAGGCTACACATGTTGAGGTGGTCCCAGGGCTTTATTCAAATGCCAATTTGCCCGTGTCACTGCCACAGGGTTGTCTGACCCACTGCCGCATGTGGGCTTAAAGAGCTTTCAAAATTTTATCTTGGCCTGCTATAATGTAATATGTGAGACTATATACCAAAGGAAGACAAACAGTTTCAGTTATTAATATTAAATTTCTAAATGGATCTGGACACTATATACATCAAATTATGGTAACATAACAGAAGCAAACACTTTTATGTTTAAAAATTCTTACATAAACAAAGGTTTGGGGTCATCTTAAACTTCTAAATCTCAGATGTTACAAGAAAAAACTTCAAAAAAGAAATCAAATTCATTAGATCTTAATAAAGTAGAAAAAAGTGATTATAAGATGATACTTGGACTTGGATTATAAGTTGATACTAACTCCCCAAAGTGGTTGTCTCTTTGATCCTTAAACAAAACTGGCCCCTATTGTGTCTGTACTTGATCACTTAATTGCAATAATATTTATGTGTATGTGTACATGTATATATGCTTGCAAGTGATCAAGCCCTTCATTAAAAAACTATATGATAATTAATTAAATTAAGGATAAAGGGATTGTTTTAATCTAAAAATCTGGTTTTTATTTCAAATGTACCAGGTTACTTGCTGAGCTTATAGTATCAGGGCGCTAAATACTGTGGATCACATTTTCTAATCAAATGTAGGAAAAACTTTTTCACAGATTTTTACAACCCTTTTTAGGACATCTCAAAGAGAGATGGCAAAGATCTGCCAATTATATCTCCTTCCATCATAATGAAATCTTAATTGTAAACTAATTTCAAAAAGTTAATAATCATTAGCTTTCCGAAAGCTAACAGTCATGAGCTGTCTTAAAATCAGAAGTGAAATGATGGCTCAAATCACAAAAGTATGACACTTATTCACATTCTTATTAATTATTTAGTCTAATAAGTATCCCATTGCACATGTGGGGAAACTGAGGCACCACAGATTATATTTTGTGTTTTTTGTTTTTAAAGATTTGTCTGCAGTTAGACAGGGAAGCCAAGGTCATAACTACAGCCAGAACTTTACAAGCTAGACACCTATGAGGTATAATATATTCTATTCAAACTTTGTATGAAATGTTACATTTAACTCACCTGTCTTGTTGGCATCACCTCTCCTTAACCCTAACTTCTTGCAAACCCTTTAAAGCATGGACATGGCAAATGTCGGTGACCACCTGCCTTCTCTGACCAGGTTAAAAAGGCTAGCCAATGCTTGTGTAAAAAAAAGAACACCACATATTGTTGTATTATATGCAATTAGAAATGTTCGGTTATCCCACTTTGGTATCCTTTTCAGAAAAAAAAAAATCTCAAAACTTATAAATGTAAACATAAGCATGGCATTTTACATTGTACCAACTGAGTAACAGTAAATAGATGAGGTGTGACCACTATAACTTCTTGACCAACTTTCTATCTTGAAACTACACACATCCAACCCTACCAGCTACCATTCTAATTCTACAGGATATTTTCCAGTGAGACAAGCTGTACAATGACCACTCTTTTCAAAACATTCCAGACCATTTCCATTTTCTTGGATCATAATATCGTGCTTTTTCTCTTTCTGTTTTTTAAACTTTATCCCTTCTTGTACAGGTGAAACCAGTCCTTCTACTGACAGATACACAACACTGTTTGCTCCTAGATATTCTGCAAGGTGATCAAATTCTGGTTTATTGGCAATGAGTTCTTCTTTTGTAGGAATGTTTATTCCCATGAAGCATGGATATTTAATTGGTGGTGAAGCTACTCGAATGTGTTCCTCTTTTGCACCAGATTCTTTGAGCAATTTTATTATAGTTGAGATGGTATTGCCTCTCACAATTGAATCATCTACAAGAACAATTCTTTTGCCTTTAAAGTTGTCTGACAATACTCCAAATTTTTTTGCAACACCAAGTTGTCTTACCCTCATGTTTGGCTGAATGAAGGTTCTCCCTACATATCAGGTTTTACACAGCACCTCCACATATGGAAGTCCACACTTCCCTGCATAAGCAAGAGCAGCAGGCGTAGCAGATTCTGGAACAGTGCTAACCAAATCTGCATCCATAGGTGCTTCAATAGCTAGCTGCCGGCCACAACGGTATCTTATTGTATAAACCATTTGGTCTTCAAACATACTGTCTGGTCTTGCAAAATAAACATATTCAAAGATACAAAAAGCCATAGGGTTTCCTTCAGACCTTGATATAATATCAAGAGTTCGGACATTACGTCTGGATATTTCCACAATTTCCCCCTGCAAGACTTCACGGTAATATCTTGCACCAATAGATAAGAAGCTACAAGATTCTGAAGACACCACCCATCCTTCTGTTTCCGATGTTTTTTTCTCTTTGTCATTTATATCAGACGCTGGAATAAGACGATCAATGCATAGGGGACGATTTCCATAATGATCTCATATTGCGTAAATAACATCTCTGGGCATTTTAAGCAGGGAGTATGGTGTGGGTGTTTCCTTCATCAAGTTTTTAATCCTGGCTACCCAGTCTGGGGTGTCATCTTGTTCCTGAGGAGGGGTATACGCCAGTAACTGGGTAATCACTTCACTATCAGAACTTGTGGACAGACCAATACCGTGACGCAGAAGCTTTTTCCTTAATCGAGCAGCATTTGCCAATTCGCCATTATGTGCCACAGCTATCTTCCCATGAAGTGTTTCAACAACAAAGGGCTGACAATTTTCTAATTCACATTTTCCTGTGGCGGCATACCTTGTGTGTCCAATTCCAAGATTTGAAACATGTAATTTTTTCAAATTGTCTTCAGTAAAGACGTGATTTACAAGACCCATTCCCTTGTGTGATTTGAATGTTGGCACTGAACTCCCCTCACTAGTCAGAATACCAGCACTCTCCTGACCCCGGCGCTGCAGCGTCCCAGAGTGATCACATGCGGCACATCCAGCTGCGTGGGCCACTCTCCTGAGGCGATGCACCCAAACACGCCACATTCCTCTCGGATCCCCAACTCCTCCAGCTCCAGGTCGCCGCCGAAAGCACGTGGAGGGACCTGCTGCGGCCAAGGTGTAAGCACCAACCAGCTGCCAGCTCGGCCCATCGAGCTTATGCGCTCGCGACAGGCGCTTCCTTCCCGAGGCTGGCTCCCCTCTTTTGTTCTTAATGTAAATTTTCACCCTAGGTTAACTTGCAGCCTTTAGTGTCATTTAACAGAAAGGTAGTCCCCATTATCCCATCCCACAAGTATTTTTCTTTATATTCTTGCTAGTGGTGGGAAGGGAGTCTAGTATAATTGAGTAGAAGGGAAAATATACTTTTTTATTTATTTATTTATTTATTTTGAGATGGAGTCTCCCCGTGTCGCCCAGGCTGGAGTGCAGTGGCAACATGCCGGCTCACTGCAAGCTCCGCCTCCCGGGTTAGCATCATTCTTCTGCCTCAGCCTCCCGAGTAGCTGGAACTACAGGCGCCCGCCACCACGCCCAGCTAATTTTTTTTTTTTTTTTTTTTTTTTTGTATTTTTTTTTTTTTTTTTTTTGTATTTTTAGTAGAGACGGGGTTTCACAGTGTTAGCCAGGATGGTCTCGATCTCCTGACTTCGTGATCTGCCCGCCCTGGCCTCCCAAAGTGCTGGGATTACAGGCGTGAGCCACCGCGCCCGGCCGAAAATATCCTTTATTAAACCCATAATGCATCAAGGTCATCAAGGTGATGAGTAAATGCTATTGACTTACTCTCCAAGCTGAAGTTTAAACACTGGAATGTCCTCTTGTAGCGTGGACAGTAAGATTGTATCATGAGTTGCCAAGAATTACCATTTTTATGACTTTGAGGACCATAAACAACTAGACCCTGGAGAAGAGGCCAAAGGTTTAGAAAGAGGAGGAAGAATGTGCATGGAAGGGACAGAATGGAAGGAGACTATATATATATTTGTAGGCAGCTACTGTAAAGACTGTTGATTTGCTATTTTTTTCTGGTAATTGACTCTACATGTGCATCATTCCAAATGCTGATGTCATAATTAATGAGTTACATCAGTGCTCAGGACTTCTGCTTTTTTTGCCAGCCTAGATTTTCCTTTAAGTTTCAGAATGTTCTACAGAGTTATTACTCAATTTATCCATGTTATTTCTAGCTAAGCATTTATGAAAGAAAACTCATATACTTCTTTCTGTTTTTCTTACTCTAATGTTATTTATTTCATTGTTGCTCATGAACAAACCTAAAAGCTACCCTTAACAAACAACTCATTATTCCTCATCCTCTATATCAAATCCATGCATTCTCCACTATCTCTGCTCTCATTACCTTAGTCCAAGTTATTAGGATTTCTTGTCTGGATGATTTAAATATCCATAGGTTGGTTTTTAAATGTATTTTATTATTTTTTTATCAGAGTTCTACATGCATGCATGAATTCTACACGGATTAAAAAGTCAAATAGTTCTACAAGGTTTGTTCAAGCCTTGCTACACACCCAGAGTACACTGACATTCTCATTTTCCATCTCCAAGTTAACCATTTTCAATTCTATTAGTTAAGTTAATCATTTTGGCATTTACCTCTACAGCTCCACAAATAAATAATATTGTTATTTCTTGATTCAGAATGGAACATTAATTTTCTGCACATTTTGTATTCCCTATATTTTCTCTAATTGTCTAGAATTTTTTCTTTTAGTATGCTTACTTTTGCATTTATCACAAATTCTTTGCCAGTTGTCTAAATGTCCAGTTGTCGGATACATCAGATATTCTTTCAATTTCTGCATTTTGAAAAACCTCTCCCACAGACTATTGACTTGTTCTGGTCTGGTTGACTTCCATGACTGGCTTGCTTCTCCCTTCTAAGCCCTCCTGGGCATTTCTTTCACTTTTCTTTTTATGCCTTGTTTTCTATATTCCATAACTTTCTATTTATAATGAACAATTCCATGGTTCATTTCTTTGTTTTAGTAGTGTATCTCCTGCAGCAGCCTCTTTAGGAACTTCGTCTAGGACGTGAGTTTTTGTAACTTGCATGTCACAGTATTTTGGGTTCTACCTTAGCAATTTATTGCCAGTGTCTGACTATAGTATTCTAGGTTGAAAACGGTTGTCTTTTAGGATTAGAAGGCAATGTACCATTGTCTGCTATTGCTTTCTATTTCTCTCTGCAAGTTTGTTGGTTCTTAATTTTGGCCCTCTAAAATTTCATGCTGTGGTACTTTGGGGGCATGTGGTGGACCTTTTTAATCTGTAAATTTATGTTTCTCTGTCTTTGGAATCCCCTTAAATTCTTCGATTAATGGTTTCCTTCCTCCATGTCTCCTATTCTCTCTAGCTAAAATGCCTGTTATTTAGATATTGGCTCTTGTGGGCCCATCATCAAATTTTCTTATGTTCTCTCTGAATTTCACGTTTTTGCTCTATTGTCTGGAATATAGTCCCACTTTGTATTTTTGCTCTACTATCTGAAATATATACCCTATTCTAACTTTCAAGCCTAGTATTTTGTTTTTTATTTCTTCGATGTTTTTATTTTTAATGTCACTACAACTTTTTGTTTTTGTATTCTGAATATTCATCTTAATCTTTTTCTTTAGTAGGGAAATCTTCTTCCCATTTCATGTTTCTCCATCTTTTTATCTCTCAAGTTCTTAATCATAGCTTTCATTGTTTTATTTTTTTCTACACAGTTTTATTTTCTTCAGTTTGCTTTTTAAATTTCTTTGTTTTGGACTTTTTTTAAGTAAAGAGATTTTCCGCGGATACCTGATATTTCTTTATTTACTGCTAATGGAGATTAAAATTGAAAGGAAAGTCTGAGAGCGTACAGGTTAGACTTTGTCAATGTAGGTTCAGTAGAGAAATCTGCACCATACTGTTGGGTCATCCCACAGCACTATTTTTAGGTCCTTACTTTGGGTCTTATCATATTGCCCAAGGACAATTTCCCATGCTCAGTGCTTAGCTAGAAGCAGCCTAACAGAATACTAAAACCCAAATTGAAAAAAAAAAAAAGCTGAGATTTTCAATATCTAATCCGCTTTCATTAGTTTTACTACTTTCTTTTTTGTATAGACTTTACCACCTCCATTCATATTTGCAACTGTGCATGATTTTTTTTTTTGTACAGAGATTTTGGGTTTATTTCTCCAGAATATATAAACTTCTATCCTTCTTCTCTTATGGGAAGGTATATTTAGGTTCTCCTCCTTTATTCCTACTTCCATGGAACCTAGAAAGCCTGATTCCTGAGACCCTGAGAAACTGTCTTATGAATCTGTTCAATTCCTAACCTATCTAAACTGCTGCTTTAGGATTCAGCATTCTTCTTTTTGGTTAGTCAGTTTTCACTTTTTCAACTGCTTCCCAGTTTTTAAAATTTTGTTGCTTGTTATCTCCTCTACAGTTTTTCATAATTTTCTGAATTTTATAAATAAATCAAAATTTACTATTATATGTTTATTCTTCCATTTTTACTCAGAGTTTTTAACACTGGATTTCTTTATTTCCACTCTACAAACAAAATTATTATTTTTAAAATAGAAATTAGATTAGTCTTTGCTTAAAGGCCTTGAATCACCTCCTAATTTCTTACACATTGAAAAAATAATAATAACATAATTTTCCAAGACTTTCTGAGACCCAGTTATTGCCTTCTCTTTTCTATTATTCCATTTCCTGTTACTCATTGTGCTCTAATCTATGGTTGCCAGAATAAACAAATGAAAATACACCTATTACTTGGGAGAAATACCTACATTTTTAAAAGTGCATTGTGTATCTGGAATTAAAACTTAACTGGAAGTCTTATATTTTCTCTGCAACCCTACATAGTGGCTATATTCATCTGTTTTCACTCTGCTGAAAAAGACATAACCGAGACTGGGCAATTTACAAAGAAAGAGGCTTAATGGAAAAGTCACAGTTCCACATGGCTAGGGAAGCCTCACTATCATGGCAGAAGTCAAGGAGGAGAAGTCAAGGAGGAGAAAGTCGCGCATTACATGGATGGCGGCAGGCAAAGAGAGCTTGTGCAGACAAACTCCCATTTTTTTTTTTAAACCATCAGATCTCATGAGATTCATTCACTACCACAAGAACAGCACAGGAAAGACCTGCTCCCATAATTCAATCACCTCCCACCAGGTTCCTCCCAAGACACATGGGAATTGTGGGAGTTACAACTCAAGATGAGATTTGTGTGGGGACACGAAGCCAAACCATAACATTCCGCCCTTGGCCACTCCAAAATCTCATGTCCTCACATTTCAAAACCAATCATGCCTTCCCAACGTCTTAACTCATTTCAGCATTAACTCAAAAGTCCACAGTCTAACGTCTCATGTGAGACAAGACAAGTCCCTTTGGCCTATGAGCCTGCGAAATCAAATGCAAGTTAGTTACTTCCTAGATACAATGGGGGTACAGGTGATGGGTAAATACAGCCATTCAAAATGGGAGAAATTGGCCAAAACAAAGGGGCCACAGGCCCCATCCAAGTCCAAACTCCAGCAGGGCAGTCAGATCTTAAAGCTCCAAAATGATCTCCATTCATTCCATGTCTCATATCCAGGTCATGCTGATGCAAGAGCTGGGTTCCAATGGTCTTGGGTAGCTCCACCCCTGTGGCTTTGCAGGGTACAGCCTCCCTCCTGGCTGCTTTCATGGGCTTGCATTGTCTGTGGCTTTTCCTGGTGAACAGTGCAAGCTCTCAGTGTATCTATCATTCTGGGGTCTGGAGGATGGTGGCCCTCTTCTCACAGTTCCACTAGGTGGTGCCCCAGTAGGGACTCTGTGTGGGGGCTCCAACCCCACATTTCCCTTCTGCACTGCTCTAGCAGAGGTTCTCCATGAGCACCCTACTCCTGCAAAAAACTTCTGCCTAGGCATCCAGACATTTCCATACATCTTCTGAAATCTAGGCAGATGTTCTCAAACCGCAATTCTTGACTTTGGTGCACCTGCAGGCTCAAAACCACATGGAAGTTACCAAGCTTGGGGCTTGTACCCTCTAAGCCACAGCCTGAGCTCTACATTGGCCCCTTTCAGCCATGACTGGAGCAACTGGGACACAGGGCACTAAGTCCCTAGTCTGCACACAGCACAGGGATCCTGGGCCTGGCCCGTGAAACCATTTTCTCCTAGGCCTCTTGGTCTGTGATGGAGAGAAGCTGCCATGAAGACCTCTGATATGCCCTGGAGAGATTTCCCCATTGTCTTGGTGACTAACATCGGGCTCCTCGTTACTTATGCAAATTTCTGCAACTGGATTGTATTTCTCCTCAGAAAATGGGTTTTACTTTTCTACCACATTGTCAGGCTGCAAATTTTCCAAACTTTTATACTCTACTTCTCTTTTAACACTGAATGCCTTTAACGGCACCCAAGTCACCCCTTGAATGCTTCGCTGCTTAGAAATTCCTTCCGCCAGATACCCTAAATCATCTCTCTCAAGTTCAAAGTTCCACAAATTTCTAGGGCAGGGGCAAAATGCTGCCAGTCTCTTCACTAAAACATAGCAAGAGTCACCTTTGCTACAGTTCCCAACAAGTTCCTAATCTCCAAATGGGACCACCTCAGCCTAGACCTTATTGCCCGTATCACAATCAGGCTTTTGGTCAAAGCCATTCAACCAGTCTCTAGAAAGTTCCAAACTTTCCCACGTTTTCCCATCTTCTTCTGAGCCCTCCAAACCTTTCCAACCTCTGCCTGTTACACAGTTCTAAAGTTGCTTCCGCATTTTCAGGTGTCTTTTCAGCAGTGCTTCACTCTACTGGTACCAATTTAATGTATATTAGTCTGTTTTCATACTGCTGACAAAGACATACCCAAGACTGGGCAGTTTACAAAGGAAAGAGGTTTAATGGACAACTCAACAGTTCCACATGACTGGAGATGCCTCACAATGATGGTGGAAGGCAAAGAGGAGCAAGTCTCATGCATGGCAGCAGGGAAAGAGAGCTTGTGTAGGCAAACTCCTGTTTGTTTGTTTGTTTGTTTGTTTGTTTGTTTGTTTTAAATCAGATCTTGTGAGAATCATGCACTATCACAAGAACAGCACAGGAAAGATCTGCCCCCATAATTCAATCACCTCTCACCAGATTCCTCCCACAACACATGAGAATTGTGAGAGTTACAATTCAAGATGATATTTGGGTGGGGTCACAGAGCCAAACCATATCGGTGGCCTTCTTTAGGTCATTGAGCAAGCTGAGATTGTTTTTTTTTTCTTCAGTATCCAGTCCTCATGCCTGCTATTTGATCTATCAGGCATGCTCTTCCCTTGGCCTCCTCCAGATTCCTTTTTGCCTTCCCAATTTAAATTTCAAGTCTCTTTCTAAATGTCAGGTTCTCAGAGAAGCCTTTCCTAATCTTCCAAACAGGATTTGATCTCCCTACACTCACTCACCAAAATTCTCTATTTCTTCTTCTGATTATTAATTAAAATTAAATCTATTTTAATAATTACAGCCATTGCAGTGGCTCATGCCTGTAATCCCAGCTCTTTGGGAGGCCAAGGAGAGTGGATCACGAGGTCAGGAGTTCGAGACCAGCTTGGCCAACATGGCAAAACCCTGTCTCTACAAAAATTACAAAAATTAGCCAGGCATGGTGGTGGTCCCCTGTAATCCCAGCTACTTGGGAGGCTGAGGCAGGAGAATCACTTGAACCTGGGAGGTGGACGTTGCAGGGAGCTGAAATCACACCATTGCACTCCAGCTTAGGTAACAAGAGTGAAACTTCATCTCAAAAAATTTAAAAAAGGCCGGGCGCAGTGGCTCACACCTGTAATCCAGCAATTTGGAAGGCCGAGGCAGCCTGATCACAAGGTCAGGAGATTGAGACCATCCTGGCTAACACGGTGAAACCCCGTCTCTACTAAAAAATACAAAAATTTAGCTGAGCGTGGTGGCGGGCGCCTGTAGTCCCAGCTACTCAGGAGGCTGAGGCAGGAGAATGGCGTGAACCCAGGAGGTGGAGCTTGCAGTGAGCCAAGATCGCGCCACTGCACTCCAGCCTGGGCGACAGAGCAAGACTCTGTCTCAAAATAAATAAATAAATAAATAAATAAATAAATAAATAAATAAAATTACTAGTTTAAGCTTTATCTATCATACTAGATTGTAAGCAACTTGAGAGCAGTACGGGATTATCTTGTTTTCAGCTGTAGCACAGTGCCAGGTATATTTTCTAGTTAATTAATAAATAAACAATACATATTGTTTGAATGAATGAATGAGCCTAAGAAAATAAAAAAAAGCTGAGATAAACATTATTAAAATGCTTAAGGCATGGACTATGATTTGTAATTTGTGTTATTGTATCGAACTACAAAATCATTTCAAAGTATTGCATACTCATGTTATCCTTGATCTATTTACTCACTTTAATCCTATTATAACTACTAGTTGATTCCGTTTTAAAATAAATTAACTAAAAATTATCTGATTTAATTTTAAGAAGATGAAATGCTCCAAGAATTATTAATGACAGAAAAGCTAGTCTAAAGTATTAAAAATAAATACATTTCTATGCCAGGTAGTGCTAAAAGATATGAAGAAAAGTAAAGCAGTGTAAGGGAATAAAGAGCAATGGGGGAGTTATTTTAGATATGGGAATCAGGGAAGATTTATATGTTAGGTTGACATTTGAGCAGAGATCAGCAGAAAATTTGAGATTAAGCCATGAGGATATCATATTGTTCTTTATTTACACTCATGGGCAAAATAATTATTTTTAATTTTGCAATTAAGAAAATATTTTTATATTAGAATACTATGAATTTTTATTTTGAAAATCTTTTGTTTTGCAAATATTTCCCATAATTTGCAATGTACTTTTCTCATCGTAGATTCGGTACTTATCTTTATTATAGTTGGCACGTTTTACTCTCCTTCATTCTCAGTTTCCAGATTATGGCCTTTCAAACCTGCCTAGTGTTAGAATGAGACCCACGTGGGGCTACATATTCATGTTACAGAAAAAGAAGCTTTGAGACAACCGTGCTAATGGAATCACAGCTAAATTCTTTGCCAGTGATACTCAAGCTCTCAGTTATTTTCTGGCTGGAACAATAATTTTGGTTTATTCTTTCAGTCACATAGGTATAGGCAATCCCAAAGGGTCTTTCTGATAAAGGTTTCCAAATAATCATTTCCCTGGAGAGTTATAATTTGGGATGATTTAAAACTGAGAAGCATAGTTCAACCAGTCATCCTTCTTGCCTGTTATTACCTACAAACCTTGAGTGGTCCTGGCATCTGATTCTATGTGATTCCTTAGATATGTTGCATGCAGACTATAATAAACTTTATTTCCACATACAAATTCTTCACCCCCAAAGTTAAAGTCTGAGAGACAGAGAGAAACCAGAGATGCAAGTACCATTTGAAATGTACCTGAAAATCAGGCTGCAGCAAAAATAATAACCCCTGCAGTTTGTCATATCTTAATTTCAAATTTAATATACAATATATCACATTTTATTACCTACATTATAAACTTTTTGTTTATATGGAAAAGATCACTTCTCCACATTCTTAAATAACTGCTCATAATAAATAGAGCATACATCATTCTAACTATAAATGCATTGCACTACAATAATAGCTAATATTGAGTGTTTAGTAAGTATAGGTGTAACTTGATTAGATAGATATATAGGTGACAGATAGATAGATAGATAGATAAAAGTAGATTTATTTTTAGATATAAACTTATTTAAACATCACATTAACTCTTATAAAGTGAAGTTTAAGATATCTCCATTTTACAGAGGAAGAAACTGAGGTACAGCAAGGGCAAACAATCTGTCCTAAGTTATAGAAATAATAAGCAATAGACCCTCAATTCGAACCCCAATACTCTTGACCCAAAACTATTTTACAGAATATCAGTCATGATTCTATACTGCCACAATCTTTCAGTTAGTTATTCTTCTGTCTAGCACCTCTCAAGATCCTATTTCTTCTTTTATCAATCAGACCAGTTGAATAGCATTTTTTTGTGATTCACTTCTTCACCTGCCACACATACGAAAAAACCCTCCAAAGCCTTGCCCTTCATTCCAAGCCTATCCCTACAGAATGTCAACAATTCTACCATTTGTAGATATTGAGCACAGATTTTGGATACCGTCTTAGTCCTGAAACAAACATTGACTAACAAGAACATTAAATACAATAATAATTGACTCAACACATCCGTTTTCCTTTTTAACATTACTTTTCATTTTATATTCATAATAAAATGTGAGAATAACTCTGGTTCCCAATGATTTAATTAATACTTTTTCATCCAGGCAGTGAAAGTAAGACCTGGTAATGCATTAATCTTGTCAGTCTCTCTTTACATTTTTTTTCTATTTCTATATAATAATAATAATGGGACATTATTAAGCCAGGGTTGAAAGATGATTTTAGAGGCCTCCAATATGAATCCACTAGATATTTACACAGACTGCTCAAGTTTTAGAAAGAGAAAAAAGTTACTTAGAGAAAAAGTGAGGTATATGTTGTAGAACACATACTAAAGACAGTGAATCTGGGTCTACTCTCATTTCCATTTCTCACTTGTGTGGCAAAGTTACTTTGTTCATCTGTTAAATGGGAATGTTGAATTTTAGTACAGAGGCTCATTCCTAGGCTAAAATTATATTATTTCCATATTATTACAAAGCGAATGAAGTAACAAGTTGTAGTGGTGGTCTGTCTTCCAGAATTGATAACTAGTATCGTATGATTTTGACTCCAAAAAAAGCAAAAAAATAACAAGACATTTACTCAAATGGTATTATAAAGTTGACATAGTTCAGAAAAAGAGAATCACTTAAAAAGCAACTACATACCCCCTCTCACCCAGCTCCGAACCTCTGCCACCCATCTTTGATGGCTTCCTTAATTCTTAGTCATTTATATTATAAAGTTCATAGATAAGTAGGGATTTTTAAAGAAATAATTTCTCCTCTTCCTAAAAAACATGGATGAGAAAGCTCCTCCAACTTTTCATCCCACAAATTACTTTTGAACTAGTTTCTGAGGCTTCGTTGACAAGATCACGCTTGGCCACTGGCTACTCATGCTTGTGTCAAATTTTTCTTTTCTGTCATTCTCAACTTTGCCTATTGGAATCACTTGGGGATCTTGTAAAACTACTTATGCCTGGGTCTTAGCCCCAGAGAGTCAGATCTATAGATCTGCTGTGGGGCCTGAGCACTGGGATTTGTTAAAGCTCCCCAGGTGGTTCTAAGGAACATCTAATGTTGAGAATTCCTCTGAGTTCTGAAAATATGTGAAGGATTCAGTCACTGACTCAGTTAATGTGCCGTGTTCACTTTCTGTATCAGCCTCTATGCATCATTCCTGGTGCATTCTGAGTTAAAAGAAAAAAGCATACACTATTCATTTATGGCTATAAGGAAATATTGCTATTTTAAAATAAAGAAAAGTATTGCACACTTTTCTATATTTTGGGGGACCTATATAATTACTCTTAGGTAGAAAAGGCTTTTTTTCTTTTAGAAAAGAATTTTTTTTTCATTATGAAAGGCAAGGCATCAGGCGATGTTTGAATGAGAAAACAGATAACCATAATTAAATGTTTTCCATAATAAAGTTCATATTTGTTCTTGCTGATATAAAGAGATTATTTTAAGGTATAATAATTTCAGCTTTGAACAGGTAGCTCCAAATGCAGGATTGTGTGTGTGTGCGCACGCATGCATGCATGTGTGTGTGTTTGGATTGTTTGTTTTGCAGTTTGTTTTTCATTGCTGTTGTGTTTTGGGGGGGGGTTCTTCCCCCCTTTCTTCGAGCTTTGCTGGGTGTGGGGTCAGCAGTGGTGGTGGAGGATGGAGAAGTAATGAAGTGGTTGTGGATGGATAGT
This sequence comes from Pan troglodytes, assembly GCF_028858775.2. NCBI lineage: Eukaryota > Metazoa > Chordata > Mammalia > Primates > Hominidae > Pan > Pan troglodytes. The sequence goes on from NC_086015.1 coordinate 91,365,788, forward strand.
ATAAAAGAACTAGGAGAGAAGAATTTGCAAAGCCAGAATGGGTCCCAGCAACATGGGTACAGATCAAGCCCGAAGGAAAAACATACCTACAATATTATTTTAAAATTCCCTGAGACAGTGTGTGATTAGTAAATCTAGAAAGAGCAGTTTCCTCTTCTATGCTGTAATTTCCCTAATCCCAAATCTTTAATACAGCTTAATCAACTACTAACCTAATAATGGCTGTCTCTTCCCTTTGCTTTGGAGACTAAAATCTATATTTACAATTTGAGGTGAAGCCACAGAAGAGCTAGCGGAATATGTAGAGTGTTGGAGAGGTAGCCAGAATGGTCAGGGAGAAGCCAGCCAAAACCAGGAATTTGGCAGTGGAGCTGAAAAGTTAACAACCGAGATATATAAGCACGATCTCCAAGAATTCGCAGAAATATTTGGGAAGAATATAAATTTCTTTTAGTCTAAAGTGAGATTGGAATTCAAATTATTTTATTAAAGAATTAAAGAAAAATTTGCTCCCACTGAATGCCAGAGGGCACAACTGGGTTATACTTTGGTATATTCATGAAAGGGACAGAATTCTTTGTACAGAATTGTCATTTATCTCTTCCACAGTTCCATTACTCTTTCTGGGGCAGATATATCACAATGTACAGGAAAAAAAAAATCCATGGAGCTTTCATTTTATAATGGAGTAGAAGAGCTTAACACATACCCTTAACTGAATAGCTAAGATCTTGAGAGAACTCCAGGTTTCTATATTATTGTTGTGACCTATTTGAGCCCTATGAAAAATCCTATGGCATTGCAATGGTTTTTTTTTTAATCTAAAGTTATAGTTGCTTCTTGTTGTTTTTGTAAGTGAGATGGAAACCCTATCAAAAGAAGAAAACAAACCATAAATTGTCCAACATTAGGCCAATTACAGGATGCTAAATAGTTTGCAAGTCTGTAAACAAGGTATAGTTTATTGAATTACTGGTAGTTTGTATTCAGATGGTATTTTTTCTTCCTTTAAAGGTCTTACAATAAGATATGCTTAAATTCTTAGTGATGACCAGTTTACTAGATTCATCAGATATTTTTGATGATAGGCTCATTTTCTTTTTTCTTAGAGACATGTTATTTTTATAGAAATATTATAATTTTCAGCCTAGTGGTTCCAAAAATACATAAAACACAAAGTAAGTAAAATACAAGAAATCTATGGTTAGTTGTCTGTGTAAGAATTATTACAATAACATTAAAAATGCAAATGATAGGGCCCCAACTATAGTAGGGCAGGGATAAGAAACAGAAATCTGTTTTCTTTTAGAAAAGTACAAGAGAAATCAGGTTTGAGAAACACTGGGCTGTATGATACACCCCTCAAACAACCTATAGCTGTGAAGCTTCAATATATTTTGCTGCTAAGAGCAGATGCATATATTATGCTTCTGTTGTCTAATAATGTTCCTTTTCACTTGGGAGTTTTAAATTTTCTCTTTTCTCCTTTACAGTTTAATCTTTATATCGCCTCCTTTATAGAATTTTTCTCTCTTTCTTGTTTAGTAGGTTTCTTAGGTGATTGCTTACAGGGTATTTTGTGTCCTGTAAGGAAAGATAGTAATTTTAGATGGAGACACAGAGAAGACAAACGAACTTCAATATGAAATGAGCTAAGATTCAAGTATTTATAAGAGAAGAATATTCCAAAGCACTCTGTAAAGTGTTATATGCTACATTCTATTGCGATTCTATATTTAGTTTCTAGAACCGGGCACATACCAGAAGTGTAATACATATTTGTTGAATGAATGAATGAATGAATAATTCATGAATGAATGAATGAATTAGCGAGCAGCATAGCATACAAGCCAATAGAAAAGCCTCTGGAGTTAGCTAAACTTATCTGTCAGGGAGTTATACCTAATAAGTCATTGAATTTTTGTTTCGTTAGACCAATGTACATTTTAGATATACTACCAGGATTTTACAAAATCATAAACTAGGGCAAAATTTTAAGGAAGGCATTGCTGCACACACATTAATATTAGAAGCACCATATTATCTCTAAAGTCATGAAGGGTAAGTGTCACAGAAAAATATGCCGTTGGATTACCTTTAACATGTACCATTAGAACGTGGTCCACTCACATTCCCAAGTTTTGAAATATTTTTTTTAAAAATTGCTTATTTTGTTCATCTTTTCTTATAATGATCGATTTTCCTCTATTGATATCAGACTTAGGATAATTTTATATATGAACCATCACCTTTCTTAATCCACTCAAAATTCATAATCTATAAGAAACAAAGTTCATTCTTATTATTTTTAATTGCTTTGAAAAATAAGAATGCTATGTTTATTATTTTTCATTGCTTTGAAAAATAATACTTTGATGCAAAAAATAATTACATCTGAAAAAGAGGAAGAGTGTGGTTATTAATAAAAATCTGTAATTGAACTAGAACAATAAAATAAAATTTCTAAAAACTTTATTGTCTTCCTTCCCATTGTTTCATAAACAAAGATATAAGTGTTATTGAATAGGACAGAAATCCTCTTTCTTGGAAGAAATCTGTCAGTATTTACATTTCTGGAACAGAAAAGAGCTAATTCAAACCAATGCTCTACCATTTGCTATCTAATATACAGTAGAAGAGGCCAGGTAGGTTGTTCACTCCTGTAATCCTAGCACTGTGGGAGGCAAAGGCGGGTGGATCACTTGAGGCCAGGAGTTCGAGATTAGCCTGGCCAACATGGAAAAACCCTGTCTCTACTGAAAATACAAAAATTAGCTGGGCATGGTGGTGCATGCCTGTAATCCCAGCTACTCGGGAGGCACAAGAATCACTTGAACCCAGGAGGTGGAGGTTGTAGTGAGCTGAAATCGCTCCACTGCACTTCAGCCTAAGTGACAGAGTGAGACACAGTCTCAAAAAAAAAAAAAAATAGAGAGAGAGTAGACGAGTTATAAGGTCTGAATGTGCACTTTAAGCTGAAATATAAATGATGAAGAGGAGCCAAATACAGGAGTATGTGAGGAAAGATCCTTCCAAGCTGAAGGAATAGCAAGTGCAAAGCAATAGGCAGGAATGAGCTTGGTGTGTTTGAGAAACATTAGGAAGTTATCCCTGATGAGTTAGAAGTGCAGTCGGTGTGGTAGAAAATGGTAGGTTTCAAAGTTAGAGGCCCAGCAAAAGCCAAAAATATACAGGTCTGTGGGCATAGTAAGGGTTTGGATTTTACTTCAATTGCAATGAAAGCTATCCAGAAAGTTTCAAATAAGGATAAAATGTAGGTTGGAGGCTTACATTTTTAAAATATTACTCTTCCTGCTTTGGATATGACTTATGAGTGGTCAAAAGAAAGTTCTGCTAAGAAGCTACAGCAGGAGTACAAGATTGAGATGCTCTTGATTGGACTTGAGCAGCCATGAAAAGGGTGTGTGCTGGTGGTTATCTTTTGATGTGTTATTTTGATGTGTTACTCCTTCGGCCATCTTCCCTGTACTGTGGTTTATCCCCAAGCCCCTCACCAGCAAGTCTGTGCTTTAGACTCTGCCTATTGCAGGCACTGACAAAGATTCAGAAGGAAAAGAGTTATAATTCATTATTTCTCCTGCAGTAGTGCAGCAGCTCAGACTCCTGGAGTGGTGGCAGTGGAACGCTTCTTAAAATCCAAACTCCAGTGGCCCTGTCCTGCTTTGTGGGTGAAATTTTGGCATCGACTTCTTGCAGTTTTGTAATTTCTAGATAGCATTCCCAGTCCTTACAGTGACTTCTCTACCCTCACCAACATTATTTCAAACAACTGATCTTGGATTAAATCGGTTTGAAATATATAGATTGATTTTTTTCCCCTGACTGAACTCTGACTAATACAGTATTTTTCTTTGTCCAGTAGTAGTTCCAAGAAATTGTCCTGCAAAGATGGGAACCTGGGAGAGATTTTCTGTCCTGGATGGGTTTGATCAAAATTATGACCTCGACTCCAGTATAAAATGGGATGTCAGTCATACATAGCATTTAGACAAAGTAGCCATCGAGTGAATGACTGCCAGGGCTCTATGGTGGACCCTGGCTACACTGGACAATGACATAAAGAAAATTTTGAGTTCAGTGCTTTAAATTCTTCTTGTCGAGTTATGAGCAGAGAACCAGAGTATTTCAATTACCGCCCTAAAATAATCTCTTCTCTCTTATTTACAAGAGATAGGATGGCCAATATGGCAAAGACCAGATACAAAATTTAACTCTGTGGGTTTGAAAAATTACAATGTAAATTGAATTCAGAATATTAATAGGCCTCTTATTTGAATTTTTTTTTGCATTGAATAAAGGGAATAAGACACAGGGAGCTGGATGTGGGATATTTCAGCTGACAGATAAATCTGTTAAACTTGAACCTCTAAGTCCCACTGTGTGTCCTGGAGGAAGCAGCCCCTTCTTCCTAGAGTCAGAGGACAAATCCTTTCCTATCTTGTCTGAAGCAGTTATCTCACAGAGTGGCCAATCCCTTCAACATCCACTCATCACCTCTCATTGTCTCTAGAACCATAATTGGAACATGGCTTAGGATCAAGCACACACAATGTGCCTGAAAGGGAACACATTGCACAGAACCTGAGTTGTCACATGGGAGTTCTCAGCCTTTGACTTACATTCTATACCTAAACCAGTTCAAATGACTGAAGCCCTTTGAATGAACTCTGAGAATCTGCCAAAAGTATTATTTATTGAAAGTTATCCTCCTAACCTTCCCCAAAGGGACCTATAGACATTTGCCATGGTCACTGTGCACTGAGGAGGAGGAAATACTTAAGCTTTTGAAAGATTATTCGATATTTAATCTCAGTTGACACTATTTCCCAGGAACGAAACTGCCTCTATAGTCTACCAGTCAAAAAGGGGATTTCCAGGAGTCATGTGATGAAGATTTAGCTCAAATCCATCAGAGGTGGATCCAGATGATCTGTCAGTCTCTCTCTTCCAAGTCTTTAAAGGTAGCATTAATCTGTGTTTTCCCCAGAAATGTGGTATTACATTTGTTTTTATTATTTTGATAGAGACAAAAATTTCCAGATCCTTATGCTTGGCCCTATCTATTATAATGGTTCTATTGTTTTTTCCTTGCTTCAAACTGGGGAAATAATATCAAATTATTGAAAGAGACATCTTTATATACTTTCCTCTTTAGTCTGTGACAAGATAAGTAGGTCATAGAAAAAAATAGCAAACTACTTTGAGTAGGCAGTGACACCAATTGCAGTTGGTGTTGCAAGTGTGATCTCTTTGCTACAGCAAATTAACATACCCATCCTCATTAAATGTGCAGATTTTGGTCTGGCAAGTGCCCCCTCACCAGGATTGTAATTATTAGACCATACTGGCAGCAGTAAAACTTCATTCCATTATTTGGGGAATGTGTCCATTTTCTGATTATCTTTCATACTCCAATGTTCAGGGCACTTGATCACACACCGTCCCACAGGATATTACACTGGCCTAATACATTTATGACATCCTGGTCAGACCTGGTAAGAAGGAAGCAGCAAATATCCTAAATGTGTTGATAAGATATATCCATGCCTGAGGGAAGAAATAAATCCCGTGAAAACTCAGAGACCTGTCATCTTCATGAGGTTCTAGGAATCCAGTAGAATTGAGGAAATCCCAGGTATTTCTTCCAAAATGAACAACAAGGTGCTTTGCCTTGCATCTCTATGACACAGAAAGAGATGATGAATGAGCTTCTTTAAATTTTGCAGGCAGTGTGCACTTCGTTAAATACGCTGTTCTGAATCATATAACAGGAAGTTTTGACATTAGGCACGATAATGGCCCTTCATAGATGTCCAGGTCCTCTGGAAGCTGTGTATATGTTGCATTACCTGGCAAAAGGGATTATGCAAATATGATTAAGTTAAGGACCTTGAGTTGGGGGAGATTATCCTGGATTATCTAGGTGGGCTCAAACTAAGCAAATGGGACCTTAAAAACAGAGACTATTTCCTTCTGTTGCAAAAGAAGGACATGTAACTGTGAAGAATAGTCAGAGATGTGGCAAGGCTTGATTTGAAGATAGAAAATCAGGGAAGATCATAAAGCAGGGAATGTGGGCAACCTCTAATAGCTGGAAAAGCAAGGAAATGATTCTCAACTAGAGCCTCCAGAAAGGAATGCAGCCCTGCCAAACCTTGGTTTTAGCGCAATAAGACCATCTTGAATTTCAGACTTACAGAACTGTAAGATAAAATTCACTTTTTGTTGTTTTAGTCCACTAACTTTGTAGTTATGTAGCATGTTACTACATGCTACAAAACAATGGAAAACTAATACAGGGCCACAACAAGAATAGGTTCTAAAGCTGGAGCAGGTATAGTGCAGCTGCTTTCCTGCTTGGGCTTGAAAACCCGGCAGATAAAAATGTGCTCCAAACGTCTATTGCAGATAGGAATGCGATGGACTCTCTGGGAATCCTGATAGAAGAATCATGATGCAGGCTCCTACAGCTTTTGATTGCAGCTATGCCTTCTTAACACACATAACTTATTTACATTTTGAAAATCAGCTCCTGGGCATGTTCCTAAGATCTGGTAAAGCCTGGGTTCCTGGCATTCCTATCGTGAAATGCCAAGAGCATCTGAAACTAATCTGCCCGTCTATAAACTCATTGTTTTCTGATCCACCAAATCATAAAGTTGTGTGTGCATCCCAACACTCCATTCTCAAGAGGAGTTAGATAAGGCTTTAGCAGTGTCTGAGAGCACAAGAAAGTTTCATATATATTTGGTTCAGAGTCTTGTGGCACCTGTTTCCCCTGCATTATCCCACCACTCTCAAACGGCACCTTTTTGTAAGTCCCCATGACCACTGAATGGTTAAGGAAAAAACAAAAAAAACAAAAAAACACCTCACCCATATCAACCAATATTCAGTGAAGTTACCCTACTAGAGAGGAAGTTCTTAATAATCAGATAGACAATATAATCAGTTTTGAGTGTTATCACTCAGTCTTTTTCTTTTTTTTTTTTCTTTCTTTTTTTTTATTATACTTTAAGTTTTAGGGTACATGTGCACATTGTGCAGGTTAGTTACATACGTATACATGTGCCATGCTGGTGCACTAACTCGTTATCTAGCACTAGGTATATCTCCCAATGCTATCCCTCCCCCCTCCCCCCACCCCACAACAGTCCCCAGAGTGTGATATTCCCCTTCCTGTGTCCATGTGATCTCATTGTTCAATTCCCACCTATGAGTGAAAATATGCGGTGTTTGGTTTTTTGTTCTTGTGATAGTTTACTGAGAATGATGATTTCCAATTTCATCCATGTCCCCACAAAGGACATGAACTCATCATTTTTTACGGCTGCATAGTATTCCATGGTGTATATGTGCCACATTTTCTTAATCCAGTCTATCATTGTTGGACATTTGGGTTGGTTCCAAGTCTTTGCTATTGTGAATAATGCCTCAATAAACATACGTGTGCATGTGTCTTTATAGCAGCATGATTTATAGTCCTTTGGGTATATACCCAGTAATGGGATGGCTGGGTCAAATGGTATTTCTAGTTCTAGATCCCTGAGGAATCGCCACACTGACTTCCACAATGGTTGAACTAGTTTACAGTCCCACCAACATTGTAAAAGTGTTCCTATTTCTCCACATCCTCTCCAGGACCTGTTGTTTCCTGACTTTTTAATGATTGCCATTCTAACTGGTGTGAGATGGTATCTCATTGTGGTTTTGATTTGCATTTCTCTGATGTCCAGTGATGATGAGCATTTTTTCATGTGTTTTTTGGCTGCATAAATGTCTTCTTTTGAGAAGTGTCTGTTCATGTCCTTTGCCCACTTTTTGATGGGGTTGTTTGTTTTTTTCTTGTAAATTTGTTGGAGTTCGTTGTAGATTCTGGATATTAGCCCTTTGTCAGAGGAGTAGGTTGCGAAAATTTTCTCCCATTTTGTAGGTTGCCTGTTCACTCTGATGGTAGTTTCTTTTGCTGTGCAGAAGCTCTTTAGTTTAATTAGATCCCATTTGTCAATTTTGGCTTTTGTTGCCATTGCTTTTGGTGTTTTAGACATGAAGTCCTTGCCCATGCCTATGTCCTGAATTGTAATGCCTAGGTTTTCTTCTAGGGTTTTTATGGTTTTAGGTCTAACGTTTAAGTCTTTAATCCATCTTGAATTGATTTTTGTATAAGGTGTAAGGAAGGGATCCAGTTTCAGCTTTCTACATATGGCTAGCCAGTTTTCCCAGCACCATTTATTACATAGGGAATCCTTTCCCCATTGCTTGTTTTTCTCAGGTTTGTCAAAGATCAGATAGTTGTAGATATGTGGTGTTATTTCTGAGGGCTCAGATTTCTGTTCCATTGATCTATATCTCTGTTTTGGTACCAGTACCATGCTGTTTTGGTTACTCTAGCCTTGTAGTATAGTTTGAAGTCAGGTAGTGTGATGCCTCCAGCTTTGTTCTTTTGGCTTAGGATTGACTTGGCAATGTGGGCTCTGTTTTGGTTCCATATGAACTTTAAAGTAGTTTTTTCCAATTCTGTGAAGAAAGGCATTGGTAGCTTGATGGGGATGGCATTGAATCTGTAAATTACCTTGGGCACTATGGCCGTTTTCACAATATTGATTCTTCCTACCCATGAGCATGGAATGTTCTTCCATTTGTTTGTATCCTCTTTTATTTTGTTGAGCAGTGGTTTGTAGTTGTCCTTGAAGAGGTCCTTCACATCCCTTGTAAGTTGGATTCCTAGGTAGTTTATTCTCTTTGAAGCAATTGTGAATGGGAGTTCACTCATGATTTGGCTCTCTGTTTGTCTGTTGTTGGTGTATAAGAATGCTTGTGATTTTTGTACATTGATTTTGTATCCTGAGACTTTGCTGAAGTTGCTTATCAGCTTAAGCAGATTTTGGGCTGAGACAATGGGGTTTTCTAGATATACAATCATGTCATCTGCAAACAGGGACAATTTGATTTCCTCTTTTCCTAATTGAATACCCTTTATTTCCTTCTCCTGCCTAATTGCCCTGGCCAGAACTTCCAACACTATGTTGAATAGCAGTGGTGAGAGAGGGCATCCCTGTCTTGTGCTAGTTTTCAAAGGGAATGCTTCCAGTTTTTGCCCATTCAGTATGATATTGGCTGTGGGTTTGTCATAGATAGCTCTTATTATTTTGAAATACGTCCCATCAATACCTAATTTATTGAGAGTTTTTAGCATGAAGGGTTGCTGAATTTTGTCAAAAAAAAGAGAGAAGAATCAAATAGACGCAATAAAAAATGATAAAGGGGATATCACCACCGATCTCACAGAAATACAAACTACCATCAGAGAATACTACAAACACCTCTACGCAAATAAACTAGAAAATCTAGAAGAAATGGATAAATTCCTCGACACATACACTCTCCCAAGACTAATCCAGGAAGAAATTGAATCTCTGAATAGACCAATAACAGGATCTGAAATTGTGGCAATAATCAATAGCTTACCAACCAAAAAGAGTCCAGGACCAGATGGATTCACAGCCGAATTCTACCAGAGGTACAAGGAGGAACTGGTACCATTCCTTCTGAAACTATTCCAATCAATAGAAAAAGAGGGAATCCTCCCTAACTCATTTTATGAGGCCAGCATCATTCTGATACCAAAGCTGGGCAGAGACACAACCAAAAAAGAGAATTTTAGACCAATATCCTTGATGAACATTGATGCAAAAATCCTCAATAAAATACTGGCAAACCGAATCCAGCAGCACATCAAAAAGCTTATCCACCATGATCAAGTGGGCTTCATCCCTGGGATGCAAGGCTGGTTCAATATACGCAAATCAATAAATGTAATCCAGCATATAAACAGAGCCAAAGACAATAACCACATGATTATCTCAATAGATGCACTCAGTCTTTTTCTATAGTTCATTAAAAAAAGCACCTGTATTGGCAAGATTGTTAAAGTTATGTATAGGTTTAGTGATATGACATTCCTTTTAACAAGCCTTATTTGATTCCTGTTCCTGCTGTATTTCCAACCTGCCAACAGCAGAGATCAAGGCTAAGTTTCTAATATAATTCTACTACCTAAAGGACTGACCAGTCACCTAGGGGCAGGACAATTAAATTAGAATCCTTATACCATGGAGGAAGCAAATTTTCTCTTCACTGTAAAACATACTTATTCAGGATGTGAATATATCTGCCTTGTCCACAATGCTTCTTCCAGCACCATTATCCATTCTCTTATTCATGATTATGGTAATTTACACAACATTGTTTTTGTCTAATGCTTTCCAATTCTAACATGTATCCCATCATCCAGAAATAGTCTGCCTTATACAGTGTCAGAAGACCTGTTCAAGATTCAGATATGGGTCCAGTTGAAAGAACACTGTGTCTCTAGGGTGCTGTCCTACAAATGCAAAATAAGCTTTGAATATTATTTTGATACTATGAACAATGAAAGGAGCTGTTTATTCTAAAGCTAAAACAAAAGAGTCTTGGAACCAAGGACCGGAAGCTGGTAGGAGTGGCTTCTATGTCTAGCACACCTACTAAATCTCTCAAAAAATTTCCCTTGATCCCAGAAATTTAGATGCTGATATCTTAATGTAACTAATTACCAAGAAAAGAATGCTTCCATTAGGAAATACAACAATGTTTTGATGGAAATAAAATTGGCACCTTTTTGTGGTATGCTTCATCTCAGCTCTGTTGCCTGCCTTTTCCTCCTTCTTATCCATGTATCAAGCTATCGTGTATATGCGTATAAATATAAACTCTTAGTTCCAATTGCAAATTCTTAGGAAAGCATATCTGAGTGCTCCTGCTGGCATCAGACTCTAACTCCAATCTTATTAGCAGGGGCCAGGGTGCCACTAATCAATGGCAGAAGCCAAAGAGAAAAAGGGATCATCATTGTCCATTTGTCTCAACACCCAGGTAGTAATATTCATTATCTCATTAAATCTTCACATGAAATGCAACCAAGGTGTTAACTGAGAACTTCTTGCCCTTTGAGTTACAAGTATGATTAACTTGAAGCTCCAATTACATGCTCTGTGGAGGTTCAAAGTTTTTTTTTTCCCCTAAAATGTCAGTAAATTCTCAAGAGACATATTCTCCATCTGCAGGGTCCTGTTTCCATACATGTGTCTCTGCTCCATTCTACTCCAACCCAACTGTAAAGCTCAATCACTTATTTAATTTTCACGGAAACAAAACTATTTACATACATCATGCTCCATACAAAGTGTTTAGAAATATAGAAAAAGTCACCTAACAGCAAAACAACAGCAAATCCCATTGTAATTTCTCTCATGAGATTTTTAATAAGGCCATCAATGGTCCTTTAATTCATGTATTGAAAAATTACAATGTAGTAATTGTAACAGGAGTTACAAGAATGAGATGCTTTTGATTGGACTAGGGCAGACATGAAAAGGGTGTGTGCAGTGGTTACCTCCTTCTCCTTGGTCAATTTCCATTCAGAAAGCAGAAAATCAAAACATAATCAAAACATCAAATTTTCTTATCCTGTACAACTTAACTCTCTTTTAGCTGTATTACTAGGAATACCATATTCAAATTCAAAATATTTATCATGTTTTTATCTTCCTCCAAAGAGAAAATCTCTTCTTCAAAAATCTATCAGCCATTAAATGATTAATGATATGATAAATTTATTAAATGATAAACAATAAATTCTCACATAGCTAAATGATCATGAAATATTGGAATGATTATCTTTTTTTCTTATCTCTATTTTAAAGAAGAGTAATATTAGACCAAGCAGTGGTAAGTTAAATGCCACATTAGGAAGAAATGGAATTTTAATCCAAGTATATTTTATTCCAAGTTCATGCTGTTTTCACTGCAGCAGACTTCTTCCCAGATGTTTATTGAGGCCTTGCTATATGCCAAAGACTTCATATATTACACTTCATTTATTCTTCACAATAACCTTGTAAAGTCAGCAGTCAAGATATTTAAAAATCTGGCATCTAGTCAAGATATAGTCTAACTCACTGTGGCATGCTTTCAAATCTGTTTCCCTATTAGTAAAATTAGACATTTGGACTTAATTATTTGGGTAGCCACTTTTGATACTAATCTTAGGGGATCCTATTATGTTTTCTGTCATTCTTCCTCACTCTGTAATAACAACTTTACTCTAACTTCAAAAAATCAAAAGGACTCTATTTCTAGCACTTATATATTAGAGTTAAATTTTTTATGTATGTATCTGTTATATTCTAGAGGGCAAACCAAACAATATTTTTATGTTCCCAATGTCTGTGTATAATTAAAGACTTAATGAATACTTATTGAATAACAAGTGATTACATATAACTATATAATGTTGGTCTGTATATGAGGGAATAATTCATATTTATTAACAGGATAATATTCAGTCCAATTTAAGGGAAAAACTCCTTTTCTGGATAGATTTTATTTTAACAAGTGTAGACAGACACAAAGACATCTGTGTACCAAGTTGAAAGTGAGTACATTTGTGAATGGGGAGTTTGTTCTTTGTTTTTTGTTGCTGGTTGTTTTTTATTTGCTTATTTTATTTTTTTCTTTCTTTGTTCATATTGAAATATAAGTATGAAAAGACGTCTTGTGTTCACATTGGCCATTCATTGGCTTAATTTTTATGTTATCCCATAGTGAATTTATACATGTGTTTTAGGTATTTTTCTATATACAAGATAAAGTAGCTTAATTATATTTTGAAAAATAAAAAATAAGAGAATTTGACTTCTGTGGGACTGTCTGTCCATAATGAACTCTTTGGAAAACAAATACTTACATTCATTATCTTTGCTATTAGTTATCTGTACAATTCATGCATATCTTCTATGTGGATAAATACATAATTTTTCATTGATGGGATTTAGATGAAACAATTAGTAAAAATTTCGATTGTACTTTTTCTTTGTTTTCTCTATTTTGTTGTCCAAACACCTCCTGAACACAGGTTACATGGACAGCAGTGTGCCATGCTGTGGGGCCTCATGCAGATGACAGCGTCTGCTTGACTGCATTTCTGGAGGAGAGTCAATTGATTTTACACATATGTGCATGAGAGCTTAGAGTGCATTAGCATATTCTTTTACTAAAAATAAATAAATAACTAGGAAAATGGTTCCAAAAATCAGTGTTCACCTTGTTAGCTGTTGAATTTTTAAGCTGTTTTGTAACAGAATGTTTTAGATGTAAATGTTATTGGCAATTAGGTTCGCTTATTTGCCTTTCTTGTTTTCTTCAGTCAAAAGCATTATCTTATAGATAACATTATTTCGTGGAGCTAACTGCAAATGAGAAGCGGGAAACAATTTTACCAGCCAGTGTGATTAGTGGAGATACATAATTGCCTGCCTATTTACTTTGAAGTTGTCATTTAATGAAGTGGTTCTAACTAAAGCTCTAATGGAGAAAAATTCTTAATTCCTTTTTAATATTTCCCTATGTCTGGGAATGTAATTTAAAATAAATTTGAATGTTGATTGTTAAATTATATTCTTCCCCATCAGCACATCAACTTGTATCTCGGTTTATAGACAAGGAAACAGGTCATTTAAGATGTTCAAAGTAAACAGCCAATCATTAAAAAATAATCATAAGCACAACCAAAGTGTCAATTCTTATACAGTAAACCCAATTTAAATGTTTATTTTTCATCCAATGTTCTTCATATATTTATTCCAAAAAAGTTATAAATTCTCATACATTTCCTGTGTCATTATGTATTAAAATTCTTTATTATGAAATCAAATAGGATTGCATGCATAGAAATTATACAATCGATATGTTTAAATTTCTATTCAGCATCAGGCTAAATTTTAAATGTCAATCTCAAAGGTCTCTTACCATATGATTCCATTTATAAAACATTCTCAAATGACAAAATTATAGAAATGAACAGGCTAGTAGTTGCCAGGTGTTAGGAATGGTGAGGGAAGGAGGACATGTGTGACTATAAAAGGCTAATCATGAAGAAAGTCTTTGTGGTGATTGACTGGATCTGTATCATGACTGCAGTTGTGGTTATCTGAATCTACACATATGATAAAAGAGCATAGCAACTACACACACACATTGTACAATGTCAATTTCATGGCTTATGTCTACTCTGCTTCTGTAGGATGTAACCATGGGGGAAAATTGGTAGAAGGCAACATGAGACCTCTCTGTACTACTTTTGTAATTCCCATATATCTATAATTATTATTTCAAAATAATAATATTCAAAATAAAGTTTTAAAACTATAATTGATGTAATATAGTGTAGTAGTTGAGTTCACGAGCTCTAGAAACAGATTGCCTGGATTGGAAACCTGGCTTTATCTTTTACCAGTTCGTTTCATTTCTTACCAGCTGTATGACCTTGGATAAATCCAGGAAATTGAACTGCAGTTATCCTTATCTACAAAATGTAGATAATAATACTCCTTATGTCACATGTAAATAATTTAATACATTTTCTGACATATAAGAAGTTCTATTAAAATGTTTTTATCATCAACATCATCATTATCATTATCAAGATTATGAATTCCATGATTTACGGAATCATTGATTCAGAATTTGCCTTAGAGTAACAGTTTTTCAGAGACAGTTACTGTTTAGGACTCTTGTCCCAACCTGCTTTATTATCGTTATTAATTATTATTATTATTGAGACAGGTTCTCACTCTTTCACCCATGCTGAAGTGCAGTGGCACAATCTTGGCCCATTGCAACCTCTGCCTCTGGGACTTAAGTGATCCTCTCACCTCAGCCTCCAGAGTAGCTGGGACCATGCTCGGTGCTCACCACCATGCTCAGCTAATTTTTAAATTTATTTTTATTTTTTTGTAGAGACAGGGTGTTGCCATGTTACCCAGGCTGGTGTCAAAATCCTGAACTCAAGCAATCAGCCTGCCTCAGCCTTCCAAACTGCTGGGATTACAGGCATGACCCACTACCCTCAGCTCCAACCTGCATATTATTAGTGTCCTCTTTCATTCTTAAATGTGTCCTGTTGGGATTATAAGACATATGATCACCTTCTTTAAAAGTTTATTACACTAAATTTAAATCCAGTACATGTTGATCCTCTCCTGCACCCTAGTCCATGTTGTATAAAAAAGTCTGTCTAAAACAATCAACAATAAAAAACTAGTAATTTCATATGGAGCCTATTCTTTTTTAGGCATCACTAATTGTCAAAAGCATCTTTATATGATTGAGCTGAAGTCTGACTTCCTAAGATGATCCAAAACTCCTGTGATCCTAATCTGTCTTCTAGAGCTATACAAATAAGGTTAATTTCTCGTTTCATGTTATGCCTTTAATATCTCTGAAGCTAACTATACCCAATATGTTCTCAATCCTGTCTCCTCCCTGCCCACCCACCTTAGAATTAATTTTTGCTTAGGCTTAATATTTTCCATTCCATCAATCACTTCTAATAAGAAAATATCTTATTCTCATTGCTTTTCCCAGAAGTCATTACAATTTGCTCAATGTTTCTTTAAAACTGTGGTTTCTGGAGACAATACGACCTAGACATGGTCTATGTGCTGTATAGAGTGACACTATTGCCTACCTTATTTAAAACTTTGAATGCATTTATTAATGTGGTTTAATATCATGTTTGCTTCATCGGCAAGCATAACACATTATGTAGGTGCCTGTGTAATTAATATGTGAAATTGAATGCTATTACTTTCTTGACAAATCCCATATTCCATGTTAGAATAATTTTCCTGATTGTAAATAGTCAGATTATATATTTCATAAATACATAAATGAATATAGTATAATTATTACTATAATATTATAGTAAAAATATATTACTATTAGTAGTATATTATAATATATACTAATTATTATAGTAATAATAATAAAGTATATAAGTACATCAATAATGAATCAATACTTATTTGGAGTAAATTATATAAATTATATGTCAAATATGTAAATTATTTAGTTAAAATCATAAGTAATACATTAATGACAAAATTATATTTATTATCATATATTATTTTATGTGCATATGTATAATAATCTACCTGAGAAAATGATCTCAAGTTATGTAATATTTTATCATGTTTAGTGAAATATAAATGATAGGGAATATAATACATACAACTTTAGTTTGGAGAGAATAAAAATATTTTCAAATAAAATGACTCTAAGCTTTCACCCTGAACATAATAGCAGGTGTATTTGGAGAACACGATGCTAATGAATGTCATATTACTCTTAGGTATATTTATATTAAAGACATTTTTTGTTGAAGCTAGCTTGTCTATTCCAATGCAAACAGGTTCTACTACTTATAATTTTTACAACCTCCTTCTAGTCATAAACCATCCCAATATAGTCCCCATGGTTAGCTATATTTCGTTCGTGCCACCTTATAACAGCTTGTGTAGAGATATCTTTGCCATTCCTTCACATTATGATATATCTGAGTGCTACATGAGAGTGTCTGGGAATTGGGTAGTTAAGTCATCCCTGAGAAGATTTACCACATAGCAACTCATTGTTTACATTGCCTGCAAAGGAATCTCGGCAAAAGAAAAAAAAGAAAGGAATAACATGCTTCCTTTCACTTAGAATAAATTGACATGGTATATATTATACAAAGTGATTACTAATGAAATGAAAAATAGTATATTTGTGCTCATGTATAGAGAATAATGCATTATAATCAGAAGCCTCTTAAAGTATTTTAATAATACATTTACATGTGATTTTGGTGTAATCTTTTAAATTTACAGCCAAGGAGAGTAGTAGTAAGAAATAATTTTCTCAGTGTTGAGAACAATGACTAAACCATGTAAAAGGCATGACAAGTATGAAGCAGAGATCTTAGGCCTAAGTTCTTGCAAATGAAGTACCTGGACTTTACAGAAACAAAGTCAAAGGCTGGAATCTAATCCTTGCTCTGTCGCAGCTAATCATACAACCTGAGAAAGTATTTACATTTACTGAGCTTCAGTATGCTCAAGTGAAAATTGGAGATGCTGAGATAATAGGTGTGAAAAACTCTTTGATAATTGTGAAAAATGTAAGATTCCTGCAGTATGAACAGTTGATTCAAATGAAACATTGAGCTTTGGAGAAAGAACTGGCAGATCAGTTGTCCAAAAGTCAAAAGATGGAAGTTCTATTGTCACTGATTCTTGTGTTTCTGGAAAAGTACCTTAATGCTTCCGAAACTTGGGTCTCTCATCAAAATACTAAAGTTTAATCAGATGATCAATAAGGCTACTTTCAAACTCAAAGTTTGATAAATCAAAAATATATAATTGGGGTAGATATGCATAAAATGAGGTGTGAAGTTTTGGCAAGTAAAATTATTATAGAAAACAATGAAGAGATGAAGATTATAAGAAAAACATTGAGGCGAGAGAGGAAATCCACAAAGGAGATACAAGCTTAGACTAGTAAGAAAAGAAACAAAACATGTATTACCCAACAGGGGAAAAAGAAAGAATTTAATATTTATTGTACACCTTGTGCCTATCAGCCATATGATAGATCCTCTACATGCTATATCTGATTTCACTCTCACAACAAACCATGAAGTGCATTTTTACTACTATTATTCTATACATGAGATGATTTAGGGCCCAAAAGCCTGAGCCAGAGAGGGTGGGGCTGCAGTTAATATCCAGGTAAAGTTTCTATCTTATGCTGCCTCTCACTTGCCATGAAATATGTGGAAGCCAAATTATAGTTATTAAAGAGAAAATGGTTGATAGTGAAACATATCCTGAAAGATTTCTGATAAAAATGTAAAAACCAATGGAGTGAGAGGAGTAAAAGAAGCAGAAATGGGAAGGAAAGAGTGAGGGGCTTGGGTTCAATGAACATATCTGGCAAAGATTAGTTTGGGTAATAGATTGGAGTTACACAGAAATAAATGGGCCATACTGATAAGGAGAACCCATCTGTGATCAGAGAATATGAGATTCCCGTGGATCTATTTGGGAGGCTATATTAATATGCTGTGGTAATACTTCTAATCTAAAGAACAGAATAAAGGGTGACAGCAATCCAGACTGGATATTTTCAAGATATTCACAGAAAAATCAAAGAGGATATAAGAGCAGACAATGTTGGAATACTTGACCATGTATTCTCAGTTGGGTAGGAATCATGTAAAATTATGAAGAACTGACAGGTTACAGAAACACGAAAGGAATAATCTTTATCAAAAAGATATTTCTGACAAAACATTTCACATTTTTGCTTTAGCTCTACAATCATAGGCACTTCTTGTTTAAACAAATGATTTAAAATCCTTCACCAACAGCAACAACATTTTTTCCTCCACAGAGTTCTCACATAACCGATTAGAATTCGGAATATAAAAGTAAATAACATATTACATTGAACTACCAGTCAGCAAGTTGTCATTTTGCAGCCCCAACCAACAAAAATAAAATGCACATACTAAAAATGGATGAAATATGAGCTCTATTTTTGTCCTTATTAACCATTCAGTAAAGCAAACTCTAATTTTTTTAAAAATCCCCTTTTTATTTTTCTATACTCTTAAAAATCATGAGTTTGTCTTTTATTATACAAATTTACTGCGTGCTTTTCTACAAGATTTTTAACAAGAGTGTAAAAGATAACTTTATAACTGATTTTTACAGTTTAATAGTGTTCTGCTTTTCTTTAGTTAAAAAGACATTAATATATAATTATATGCCATGGCTACTACTGAAACTAGGCTTTTTGTTTTTCACTTCTGGGGAAAAAAAATGCTAACCTCCCTCTCTGCTACTTATTCTCCCAATCTCTCTTCCCCATTCCCCATCTGATAAACACATACTTTTCTTTCCAAAGCCAACTTAGAGGACACCACTCTTTAGAGCCTTCTCTAACACCCAACAACAGTTAGCTTACAAAAAAACTAACCACTCTTGACTGTGCCAAGGTGACAGGCACTTTGGTGTTAGTTGTTAAAGGAACAGAATGGGGCTGGTGAGCCACCATCAAAGCCTGGCTCTGATATGAGCTGTGCCATCTTGAGGAAGTCATTACCCTCTCTGAGCCTCAGCTTGCTCAAGATAGATATCAATATTATAGCTCTTGTTTTGTATACATTTCTACATAGCATCGGATTAGTAATCATATATATGTATGTATATATAATACGTTAGACAAATATTAGGCACATATATATGCATATATTAGACAAATAAACTCAATCATGTATTGTCCCTATCCCCAGAATCTAACACAGTCCTCATAATAAAGAATGTAGCTAATAAATAGTTTTCTGAATTAGTAAACGAACAATAAAAACAACAGTAATAGCAGTCTATTATTTACTAAGGCCACTGGCCCATGGCGTGTGTTAGCAATTGCACAATCTTATTTAACCTCAATAACCATTAAATAATTTATGGAGTATCTTCATTTTATTGTTGATATTGCTGAATTTTAGAGTTAAATAGCTTGTACTGCATCATATGATGAATATGAGCTCATGTTAGTCTGATGCCAAAACTGAATGAATAAATGAATGAATGAAACAAATGGGTTATTCAATCAAGTTAAGCCCACACATGACAGAGGAAGAGATAGCCAGATCCTACAATGGATCCTGCTCTCTGGCTTCTAGGTATGTGCTTTTCGTGTGTGAAGTCTCTTTTACTCACATTCTAGCCCTCTTGGACCAGGAAAGATGGAAAGAATGACTTGCACCCCACATCACATGGAAGTACAAAGAAAATGTTTGTTTCCAGAAGCGTATTCATGAATCTAGTCTAAACAACAAAAAAAATTATAGTGTTTCCTCTTTCTTAAAAAAATGCCTCATCAGCTGTAATCAAGTAAACAATTCACTTTTATATATCTTTTAAAAATAATCTAGGCTGGGCTCGGTGGTTCACACCTGTAATCCCAGCACTCTGGGAGGCCGAGGCAGGCAGATCACGAGGTCAGGAGCTCGAGGCCATCCTGGCCAACATGGTGAAACCTCATCTCTACTAAAAATACAAAAATTAGCCAGGCATGTTGGCACATGCCTGTAATCCCAGCCACTCAGGAGGCTGAGGCAGGAGAATCGCTTGAACCCGGGAGGCGGAGGTTGCAGTGAGCCAAGATCGCATCATTGCACTCCAGCCTGGGCGACAGAGCAAGACTCCATCACAAAAAAAAAAAAAAAAAAAAAAAAAAAACTTAAAAGCCACTTACTTGTGATTGCTACTTTTTAAGTTCCTTCTCTACAGTGTCTTAAAATGTCTAATGAGTTTTATAGACTTATATAATTACACTCTCAAGGATTGAAAAATTTGAAAATCTTTCATCACTTCAAATATTCGGCAAAATCCTTTTCTAACTATAATGTCATTCTGTTTTGGTGCAAAGTTAGACTTGTTCCCAGAGTTGGTAGGCAAATTTTGATGGTTTTGAGGCTCCGTATGGTTTCCTTTTTTTCTTTCTTTTGAGACAGGGTCTTACTCTGTCACCCAGGCTGGTGTGCAGTAGTGTAATTATAGCTCACTGTAGCCTCCAACTTCTGAGTTCAAGTGATTCTCCTGCCTCAGCCTCACGAGTAGCTGGGACAACAAGTGCGCACCACCACTCCAGGTTAATTTTTTAAAATTTGTGTAGACACAGGTTCTTATCATATTGCCCAGGCTGGTCTTGAACTCCTGGCTCCAAGCAGACCTCCAGCCTCAGCCTCCCAAAGTGCTGGGATTACGAGTGTAAGCCACCACACCCAGCCCTCCACATGTTGTTTAAAAAGAAATAAGTCTTCCATGCTGAGATCTCACGGTTGGTGTGCTTTGGAGCAAGCTGTTCTCTCACAACGGTGTCTCTACCTTTCCTTTCAGGGGCATTTGAACTCCCCTCTCAGCGCCTGCAGGAGATTGGCTGTACCTAGCAACAAAATAATCTGTGCAGTCCAGATTGCAAAGAGGATGGATCATTCAATAGGTCCATCCATTACATGTGAAAA
Organism: Pan troglodytes; assembly: GCF_028858775.2. Classification (NCBI taxonomy): domain Eukaryota; kingdom Metazoa; phylum Chordata; class Mammalia; order Primates; family Hominidae; genus Pan; species Pan troglodytes. Next base: position 91,386,762 of record NC_086015.1, read on the forward strand.
GATGTTCCTTCAGGCAAGCCTACCAACAAATCCTGTATTTTAACTATTGTACTGACTCTGTTAAATTGTATGTCTGTAGAGTTTCAGAATCCTCATCACACGGGCCTTTTAAATTTCCACTCTTCTGCCTGGAATATTCTCTCTTTAAATCTCATAAGGCCAACTCCTTATTCAGGACTCAGTTCAGTTTCCCCCAGGAGAATCTTACCTGACCATGCCAATTGCACCCGTTTTCCCATATTTCATCATCTTCTATTATGTTTTTCATAATGCTTAGGACCATTTGAAATAATTCTATAATTTATTTATTTCTTTAACAGAATGTAAGCCTCTTGTTCACCACCAAGGTAACATCTAGGCCATAAATCAGCCAATAAATTTAAGAGAAAAGAGGCATTTTAAAAGACTGTGTTTTTCTAAGTTCTCATAGCAACTTGTTGAAAATTCTACTATATAATTTACTATTTGGAAATATATATATCTAATATTTTATATATACATATAAATTATTCCATTAGACCCTTACCTTAAAGAATGGTAATATTCTATTCATTTCATATACTGTATAGACAGTGTCCATCAAATATTTGTAGTTTTATTACATCTTTAACAAAATATAGTTGAACATAGCTATGTTTTAAGCAGAGCTGTGTTTTAAGCCAAATTATATGAATAATTACCTCTCACTGATCATGTGGTCTTCAAGGTGTTTTACTTCTACTAAAATTTTCTTAGTTCTTTGAAGTTACTCTATGTCCAAGAATGCATATGTAAAGATAAAACTTAATAAAGTACCATTTCCTCCATCTCTTCACATTCTATATTTCTTTTGATAGCACTGACATAAGGAGATCTTCACTAAATAAAATAAGTTTCTGTGCTTGGCAATTAATAGAAAAGTGATAATAAATAATACCTATGTTACTAGTGCTTTAGCTATTTTATATTCTATGTTTATGTTCTATGGAAACTCCATAGAGTTAGACAGGTTAAAATGTAGAATTAATTTTAAGTCACTTACTTTATGGTATAGAAAATGTCCTTCCTGATTCTGTGTCAAGAGGTTATTCCGTGTAGCTTGAGTGCTTTAGGATTCAAGAGGTTAAGAGTGACCTCTGGTGGCAATGGTATTTCTCATTCACCCTTACTCTAAAGGGGAGAAAACTGGCTTCCAAGATTGCTTTCCACATTCTAAGATTGACAGAGTTTATAGTTCAAGAGAATTGGTCATAATCAGTCATACGTAAGTCAATGTTTAACCTGCTTTTAGGGGGTTGGGAGTGGAGAGGCAGAAGGCAGAAGAAATCTTCGTCTCTAGTATTCGCTTATTTATTGGGAGCAAAATGTCTTTGGTGTAAATGCCAACCGTGGCATTTCAAGCCATGTCAATGAGACATTCCTGAACACAGGGTTGGAAAAAACTGGTTATCATCAGCTTTAGCCAGTGGGTGCAATCTGGTTCCAGCACACCATTGGTTGAAACCCTTTTTGGGGGCCCTTTACAACCCTCTCCTTGATACATATTCAAAGCTAGTCAAACAAACAAATGAGCAGGAGCACTGACAGCAGTGAGTTTTCTGTTATCATTATGGAGAGAACAATGCCTCCAGGAAGGAGAGTGGCTGGATAAATACAGGATCCCCAGGTAAATTTGAATAGCAAACAAAATGGCAATTTTTTATTATAAGTATATCACAGCTATTACATGGGATGTCTTTATATTAATTTTTTTTGAGATTCACATTTAACTGAGCACATGTATTTTCATTTGCTAAATCTGACAATCTTAGAAGGATCACAGAATGAAAATTTTAAGAGAAAATGAAATATTGGCCAGGTTTAGCAGCCTGTAAATGCTCTCAACTAGTGCTCTACAGCTGGTGGAGATCTCAACCAGTGATTCTAAATGATTTACACATGAGACAAGACAGATTCCCTGAGCCTTTGAGGCATCAATGGCAGGGCTAGGGTGTTCAGAGCCCCGAGCCATCATCACGTGCCTCTAGAGGCCCAGTCCATATCTCCCAGGGTAATGTGATATTATCCCATCTATGTTTGTCATTGCTTGAGGAAGGTTGGAAGGTTTTCTTCTACAGTGCTTGTTCCTTCTCTCTCACCTCCACTAAGGTCTACCCTAGTTGCCAGACACTGGTATGGTTCCCGACAGAATGTTCATAGAGTTCTCCAGTCTGGCAACATGATGGGGCTCAGCCATAGATCCACTGATGACCATGAAACTGTACATCACCCTGGTCCATCCTGGTGGCATCCCTGACTGGCCATTGAAGTTTCTGCCCTTCTGAAGGAAAGAGAGCACATCTTTGAGATGCTTGAGGTTCATAAAAAGGAATTTTCAGGAATTGAAGCAACTTTAATGAAAGCCAGACTTGAGAACACTTTAACAGAAATACAAAGACCTGGAAATCTCCAATTCTTTATGTTGGCTTTTTAAAAGTTACCTAGAAAAAAGACTGAAAGAAGAGAAATCTCAATGTTTAGAACAAGCTGGGCTGATAATAAATGTAACAAGAAAGACTCAGTGTTTTAATGGCAAATGGTGCATCAAAACATTTAAAATTTCAAGTAGCTGCTTCAACTACATTTCAGCTAAAACACTCTTCATTATACATCAGCAAAATGAAGCACAACTTCAGACATTAAAATGCTTTGATAAAAATTCTAATCATGAGGAAAGTATGAAGACTTTTTTATAAGCAGAAAGATGGGAAAGAAGAGTTAGTGAACACTAAATGAAATGCAATGCTATAAAATGCAAAAGTGGTATGGAACAAGTTCTAAAAGTAAAAATCAGATCAAATTTCTAGGTGAACCCTTGCTGAAGCTCAGTGATCTGACTGCTGTTATTGCAGAAGACGACATGGATGGTGGGAACTTGGAATTTCCTAAAACAAATGTTTCAGGAAATGGAGATTTCTTAGAAGTTTTGAATAAATGGACTGATGTGGCCTAGTAAAACTTACTGTGGAAGCTGAATAATGTCCCCTACTCTCCCTGGCAAAGGTATCCATGTCCTAAGTCCCAGAACAAAAATGTAAATGTATTCTATTCACTTACATGTCAAAAGAGACTTCGTAGATATAATTAATTTAAGTATCTTGAGATGGGGAGAGTACCCTGGGATACCTGGGTGAGCTCCAAAGTAATCACACAGGTTCTTGTAAAAGGGAGGCAGAAAGATCCAAGTCCAGGAAGGAAATGATGCAATGAAAGCAGAGGTTGAAGAGATGTGGTTATGAATCAAGCAACGTAGGCCACCTCCAGAAACTGTGAGAGAGAAGGGATGGATTCTCCGATGGCGCTGCTCGAAGAACTGCAGCCCTGTTAATAGACTGATTTTACCCCCAGGGAAACTGATTTCAGACTGCTGATGTCCAGAACGCAAGATAATAAATTTACATTGTTTTAAGCCACTGTTTGTGGTAATTTGTTACAGCAAGCATAGAAAACACACTTATTTTAACAGAGAAGAAATAAATGAAATGTACATTAAAATAACTGAAGAAGATAAAATAATCAATGTACCTAAATATTATATTAAAAGTATTAAACTGAGCAGATTTGCTGCAACCAAGAAACCATGGTCAGAAAGTAAAAAGCAATAGTTCCAGAAGATATTTCATGTCCTTCTTCAACTACATCAAGAAAAACAAATGGATTTTCATGAAATACACAATTTAGAGTTAATTTACCACAAAAAAATAAAGAAGAATCTTACCAAACCAATTGATAAAAACAGCCTTTCATGTTAAGAGCTAGACACGCCAAAATCTTTCAGAAACAGTGTAAATGATCACTGGCAAGTATCATCGTCAGCGTGTTTCCCATGAAAGAAAAGCTCATGCTAGCAGGTTGAGAATACTGATAACGAAGAGTAACTGATGAGTTCAGGAAGGAAAAATGGCAACTTTAGACGGGAAGTTTTCGAGTTAGAATTGAATATGAACATTTTGAGAAGTATCTTGATATCCCTGGTGTTCTAAATTGGACATTTGGCAGAGGCCCGAGAAGCCCACCAGGGAATGCTCTCTAGATCCCAAGGAAGGTGCAATGGTGTAGAAAATGAGGGTCTAGTGGCTATCAAAGACAAGATGCCGCCCCCCTCCCCCACCCCAGTGTTAGAACCCTAGGAGAAGGAGATGCACCAGGGGCTCCACAAGGGAAAGACAGAGTACATCATGATGCTCCTTGTACTGGCATTTGCTGGGGACCTTCTTTTGATTTAACTCTCCCAAATGAAATGGAGAGGCTGGTCTTCAACTAGTCTACTCAATGAGTCTACAGCAAATGTTTTTTTTTTTTAATCTTCTAAAACAATTTTAATGTTTTTCTATCTTGGCAATATTAAGGACCACTGTTTAAGGGATTAGATGATAGTGCAAATAGAAATTTTAAAGGTTATAATTCTTAGCATAGTACTTTATTAATGTATACATATTTTATATTTATATTAGAAATGTAAATCTATAATGCATAAATATTTATATGTGAATCTGATTGTAAATTTTTTCTATTTTATTTTAATTTTAGATCATGTAATTATACTATTTTTTGGTTGATATTTAGCAAAACTCTTCTATGGCTCAGAAACACAGCAGTTTTTTTGCCTCTCTTCCAAAAGAAGAATTTCCTTTTGTTTAGTTTCACTGTTATTATACAAGCAAATGGAAAGGTGACAAAAATGTTAATTGTTGAGAATATTTTATATATCTCATTTATTTAAAAGTGAATTTCAAGAGTAAATTATTCCCTTTTCTTCTATTTTGTAGCTAGTGTATAGATAGTATTTCAGTTGATGGTGTTTAAAAAGCACCCTGTAATGTGCACTGTAGTAAGGGTTTTATAGGAACAGTCTCACTTTTGGATATTTTCAAAATTCAATGTCCATTTGTGTATGCCAAGGGCTGAATTTGCTCTAGTTTTCAGACTAATATGTTTACATGAATAAATTTTAGTTTGAAAGAAATACATATCTATGTCTCTTATTGAGCTTCTCATAAGACCCAAATCCCCATTATGGCCTATAAGGCCCTGTGTGAGCTGGACCCTGCTGTTCCCCCAGACCTCATCTGGAGCTCTCTGTGCTCTAGGCACCCTGACCACCTACCAGAAGCTCCAAGGCCCCACGCTGCTCTTCTCTTTTGTTCACTCTGTTCTTTCAAACTGAAATCCTTTTCTGCTTATACTCTGCCCATTTTCCAATTGAAATTAATTTCAATTAAATTTCCCAATTGAAATTAATTCCTCCTGTTCCTCTTTTCATCCTATGCTTTTCCAAATTTCTTGGCTACCATTTATGACAATTTGTAATTATATAACTATGTATGCGATTATGTGTTGGATGTACATATCCATCCCTCATCTCCACATAGTCAGGGACTGTAGCTTTTTTCTTCATTCACTTTTTCCAGTGTTTTTAGGGCAGGGGATGAAGGGTGCGTAGGGCATTTGGATAGGACAGTTCTACCTTGTGCATGCGTATTAAGTAGGTTTTGTGCAATACCCATGCATAACAAATGACCTTCAAAACTTAGGGGCTACGATGACAAAGATTTACTTTTTAATTGCAGTTCTGTTGATCAGCACTTGTTCCTCTGGGCTTTGCTAGGTCTGAGTTTCAAGTTTGCTGTCATCAGTCTGGTCTGTTTTTTATTCAAGGGCCCAGGCTAAAATTTTGAACAATAGCTACAGAATCATCTTCTTCTCACGAGGGGTACCCTAAGCACACTAGAGCAAGCAGAAGACAGCACACTTCTTAAAGCCTCAACTTGAATTGACATATTTTCATGTCTGCTCACTCCCACTAATCAAATCAAGTCATGTGAAGGAGGGAGCTAAACCACCCACTTGTCAATACCCTACGTTCATATAATTCCCTACGGGGCTGATAGCAAAACTTTTCTCCCCTTACCCTGCTCCTATAGAGAACCCTTCCTACTGCCTGCTAGACAATAATGACTAACTAGTCATTCAGACTAATATTGTGAATAAACTTACTTTGTGAATAAACTTACTAGTCATTCAGACTAATATTGTGAATAAACTTACTTTGACAAATTGTCGTCCAGAATGGTTTTAATAATGTACACAATATTTGGGAGTGTTATTAGCATTGATAAAAGGGCTTTCTATATTAACAATCTAAGTACAAATACCTAATTTACTTTTCTTGGAGGCTGTGTTTTTTTTATTTTTCCTTTTATGTTTTATTTTTAAATCTGTGATACTCTTGCCATATATAATTTAACCATTTACCAGCTTGTTTTTAAATGGTTTGAATATTTTGACAAGCAGAGATTTTGTTGTTGTTTGTTTCTTGTTTTTTTGTTTTTGTGGTTGTTTTTGTTTCTGTTTTTACATGTTTTTTATTTCTTGTACTTTGACAGCATCAGTCAATCTTTTTAATGACAATTTATAGTCTATAAGATGAACATATCATAACTTATCTAATGTTTCTTGTTGTGGATAAAGTTGTTTTCATTTTTTTCTTTTACAAATAATAATGTGATGAAGATCTTTGTAGGTTATCAAGACTTCATATAATTTTTTGAAAGATCCTAGAAAAAGATGGATCAAGTTCAAAAGTATTTTTAAAGTTATTTACATATTTTGTCAAATTATTCTCCAGAGAAGTTGTACTACTTTTCCCTCCCTTGTACACAAGACTGTGCAAGAGCCATCAACCCTTCTCCATCTAAATATTAACATTAAAGATATTTTGGACCAATTTAATGGTGAATGTTATCTTATTTTAATAGTACCAAAGGATAAGTACAAGATTCTGCATTGTGGGGAGATTGCGAGACAAATGAACTTTTAAAAGATATTTGGGAACAGACGAAATGGCCTGCTCTGCTGAGAAACTGAAAGGGCTTGAGACCCAGAGTGAAGCGAAAGGAAAATAAAATAGCACTTTGGGATGGAAAGGGGACGCCAGCACACCCCAGGTCTGTACCCCTGGCCTCGCAGTCTTCGGGGTCCCTGACAGGCAGTCGGGCTCAAAAGGAAGCCAAGTGCAGCTGCAGGGGGCTTCTCTCCGAGGGTCGCCCCGCAGTCTCTGGGTTATGATCCCCACGCGAGTACCTGGGAGTTCCCCGCCATTCGGCCCCTACAGGAGGACCAAGCAGAGGAATTTCTGATTCATGTGTTTTTCCGTGGGATGCCAGAAAGGGAGTTTTGAGAGCTCCTACACCAGCTTAGCTTGGGAGCCCCTACGCAACAACCATCCAGGTCCCGGAAGATGCCAGCTCTGCCTGGCGCCCGCAGCCCAGATCTCCTGCCCGGAGTACAGGGGCGCGGGCGCAGCTGAAATGTGACCGCGTCCCGGTGCCTTCCTGCTCTGGGGCGCGAAGCTGCCAAGAAACCGGCTGCGGTCTCCAGGAGGGGCCAGGAGGCAAAATGGAAGGAAGCGCTGGATCTCCGCGGCGGAAGTCATTCTTATGCCCTGCCAAAGAGTTGAGGGCAGCAACCGACTTGTGCGAAAGGAGGGCACGTGTGGGTCTGCCAGGGTCCTGCAGGGGGAATGAGACCCTCGCTCCGCTCCGGCGATCCCTTCGCTTTCCACCCTCGGCCAGCCCCTCCTGTCCTCCATCAGGCCTCGCTGAGGATACCTCCTGGGTTCCAAAGCGCGAGTTGAACCTGAGCTTGACATTCATTCCGTCTCGTACAAAAGCCATGCCTGCGGGGAGAGGGAGAAAATTTCCTACAGGGGCCTCAAGACTGCGTTTCAGGAAGCCCTAGGACCCACTGATCCTGCAGCTGCGCCTCTCACTCGCCTCAGGTTTGGATTAATTGTCACTTTCTGTTAAGCTGACATTTATGGAGGGCCTAGTGCGTCCTGGGTGCTGCGCTATTTAGGCTGTTGCACAGAGGAGTGGCCAACTCCAGCAAGGCTCTTGCTTTGCGGCTTCCCCATTCTTCCTCCCCCTGTAATCCAGACAAAACCCCACATTGTAACCAATCCAGGGGCAGCTTAGCAGTGCCAAGCAGGCAGCTCAGAGGCCACTGGTAGGACAGGGCATGATCAACAGGCCTCCTGATATTTTCTAACATACGTATTAACAAGTAAGAGGAAATTAAAAAACGAAGATGGACAACAGAACTTCACTCTGACTTGAGTGACTTTTATCCTCATTTGGATAATAGTTTTCAAAAATTATTTGTGAGTGTATATGTGCTATTCACAAAACAATGGCTACTGACCCAACACGTATTTACATCTCTTCTTCATTATTGGCATTTCACTCTGTAAATGTCTTAGCCTAGACAATCAACAAAGCCATAAACCAAATCCTGATTTGTAGCATTTGCTGACTTCAGTGTTTAAATTACCCATCATAGGCGATTTTAAGTTACAATGTGTAGTCGTTGAATACAGATTTGGAGAGAGTCACAATTGCACACTCTTTTATATTTTTCCACCTAAAAGGTACAATAGACATAAATAACTCTAAGAACACAGATAACAGCAAAATGTAGCAACTAATTAGGAAGAAATGAATTTTGTGTCTCCATTACTTTTCCAGTAAAATTCATCTAACAAGTGTATTACAAACAAGTGTATGCAATTGAATTTTAACTCAAAATTTTAGAATTTGAACAATTGATGCTAGTTAGGGTGTGAGCTAGCTCCAGCACATAATCCTGTCCCGTGAAGAGAAGTTTTATGGCTTATATTTTTAGATATATCTAAGTTTACTGGAACTCAAATACAGAACAAAATCCCACCAAAATTAACATATACTGTCATATATAAATATATACACTTTTATATGTGTACATATATATGTGTATACACACTTTAATATATGTATATATGTATATATACTTTATGTATATGTTTTACATATATTTTTAATATATGCATGTATCTGTATATATACTTTTAATTAACAGTCATGTTACAGAGGGCCTACTCTGACAGAAATGTATATCTCTCAGAATCATTATCATCCAGTGCAAGTGTCAGCTAACTACTGCCAATAGGCTAGATATCTCTAGCTTGCCACCTGGTTTTGTACTGCCAGAGAGCTATGTATGGATTTTACATATTTATACTGTAAAGACCATTATCTTTTCCACATGAACAGTTGCTTGAAGAGTTGAGGGTATTGGCAGTAGCAACAACAGACAACTAAAGAACAAAGCAAATATCCAGTATGTTTAGATGAGTTGGCAGCAATGCTGTTATTTCCTTGAGGAGTTCATGTTGAGTTTGAAGTCACTAAAGAATCATCTCCTATGAATAGTCTGCTGGGAACAACTATATATGAGAATATTTTTAAAGAAGTTGAGAAAATATGAATTTCATTACAACCTGAAGTACAACCTGCTAAGATATCTTTCAATTGAATCTGAGACAGTATGTGGAACAGAAAAAGTCTAATTTGAAAAAATTTACAAAGCTTGTGAAAATATATGTTATTTATTTATTCATTTTATTATTCATCAGCAGTACTTTGCATAAAACATTTTAATCTATCATTTGTTATTTAAACCAGCATTGTCATTGCTGAACTACATTCACTCTGGTGAACAGTTCAGACAACTAGAAATGGCAGATGAATACCCTGAGCTTGTCCTACTGCATGGCAGTTTGATGGGTTAGGACTCAATTTTTTTGAAATTTTTGAGCTTAAGGAAGAGATCAAAATATTTTTCTGTATGAAAAGAATTTCCCTTGGCCTGTACTAACAACCACTGAATGACTTTGGAAATTAGCTTTTGCTGCAGACTTGATAATGCTTCTTACATCTTTCTTTCTTTTTTTTTTTTTTTTTTTTTTTTTGAGATGGAATCTCGCTCTGTCACCCAGGCTGGAGTACAGTGGCTCGATCTCAGCTCACTGCAACCTCCACCTCCTGGATTCAAGTGATTCTCCTGCCTCAGCCTCCTGAGTAGCTGCGATTACAGGCACATGCCACCACGCCCAGCTAATTTTTGTATTTTTAGTAGAGATGGTGTTTCACCATGTTGGTCAGGCTGGTCTCAAACTCCTGACCTCGTGATCCGCCCACCTCGGCCTCCCAAAGTGCTGGGATTACAGGCATGAGCCACCATGCCCGGCCTTGATAATGTTTCTTAATGAATTCAACCTGTATCTATACAAGGCAAGATGGTGCTTATATATGGAAGTTATACTGCAATATATCCTTTAGATAATGAATGTTATATAAATCCCTAGTAATGTTGAGTTGATCTAAAAATTTCTTATGTTGGAAAAAGTGAAAACAAAACGAACTCCATTCCCACACTATTTGAAGCAGCTATAATTTCCCAGATCAAGCTACAGCTTCAATTACATTTTTCTCATCTTTAGGAAAGGACAGAGGAAATTCCCATATCTCAGAATCTGTTTAATTTTCCAATTGAGAAGCTGCCACCTAACTTTTCTTTTCTTTATTTTATTTTATTTTTTCACATAGTATCTTTTTTTATTATTATTATACATTAAGTTTTAGGGTACGTGTGCACAACGTGCAGGTTTGTTACATATGTATACATGTGCCATGTTGGTGTGCTGCACCCATTAACTCGTCATTTAACATTAGGTATATCTCCTAAAGCTATCCCTCCCCGCTCCCCCCACCCCACAACAGGCCCTGGTGTGTGATGTTCCCCTTCCTGTGTCCATGTGTTCTCATTGTTCAATTCCCACCTATGAGTAAGAACATGTGGTGTTTGGTTTTTTGTCCTTGCAATAGTTTGTTGAGAATAATGGTTTCCAGCTTCATCCACATCCCTACAAAGGACATGAACTCATCATTTTTTATGGCTGCATAGTATTCCATGGTGTATATGTGCCACATTTTCTTAATCCAGTCTATCATTGTTGGACATTTGGGTTGGTTCCAAGTCTTTGCTATTGTGAATAGTGCCACAATAAACATACGTGTGCATGTGTTTTTATAGCAGCATGATTTATAATCCTTTGGGTGTATACCCAGTAATGGGATGCCTGGGGCAAATGGTATTTCTAGTTCTGGATCCCTGAGGAATCGCCACAGCGACTTCCACAATGGTTGAACTAGTTGACAGTCCCACCAACAGTGTAAAAGTGTTCCTATTTCTCCACATCCTCTCCAGCACCTGTTCTTTCCTGACTTTTAAATGATCGCTATTCTAACTGGTGTGAGATGGTATCTCACTGTGGTTTTGATTTGCATTTCTCTGATGGCCAGTGATGATGAGCATTTTTTCATGTGTCTTTTAGCTGCACAAATGTCTTCTCTTGAGAAGTGTCTGTTCATATCCTTTGCCCACTTGTTGGTGGGGTTGTTTTTTTCTTGTAAATTTGTTTGAGTTCATTGTAGATTCTGGATATTAGCCCTTTGTCAGAGGAGTAGATTGCAAAAATTTTCTCCCATTCTGTAGGTTGCCTGTTCACTCCGATGGTAGTTTCTTTTGCTGTGCAGAAGCTCTTTAGTTTAATTAGATCCCATTTGTCAATTTTGGCTATTGTTGCCATTGCTTTTGGTGTTTTAGACATGAAGTCCTTGCCCATGCCTATGTCCTGAATGGTATTGCCTAGGTTTTCTTCTAGGATTTTTATGGTTTTAGGTCTAACATTTAAGTCTTTAATCCATCTTGAATTAATTTTCGTATAAGGTGTAAGGAAGGGATCCAGTTTCAGCTTTCTACATATGGCTAGCCAGTTTTCCCAGCACCATTTATTAAATAGGGAATCCTTTCCCCATTTCTTGTTTTTGTCAGGTTTGTCAAAGATCAGATAGTTGTAGATATGTGGCATTACTTCTGAGGGCTGTGTTCTGTTCCATTGGTCTATATCTCTGTTTTGGTACCAGTACCATGCTGTTTTGGTTACTCTAGCCTCGTAGTATAGTTTGAAGTCAGGTAGCGTGATACCTCCAGCTTTGTTCTTTTGGCTTAGGATTGACTTGGCAATGTGGGCTCTTTTTTGGTTCCATATGAACTTTAAAGTATTTTTTTCCAATTCTGTGAAGAAAGTCATTGGCAGCTTGATGGGGATGGCATTGAATCTATAAATTACCTTGGGCAGTATGCCCATTTTCATGTTATTGATTCTTCCTACCCATGAGCATGGAATGTTCTTCCATTTGTTTGTATCCTCTTTGATTTCATTGAGCAGTGGTTTGTAGTTCTCCTTGAAGAGGTCCTTCACATCCCTTGTAAGTTGGATTCCTAGGTAGTTTATTCTCTTTGAAGCAATTGTGAATGGGAGATCACTCATGATTTGGCTGTTTGTCTGTTATTGGTGTATAAGAATGCTTGTGATTTTTGCACATTGATTTTATATCCTGAGACTTTGCTGAAGTTGCTTATCAGCTTAAGGAGATTTTGGGCTGAGACAATGGGGTTTTCTAGATATACAATCATGTCATCTGCAAACAGGGACAATTTGACTTCCTCTTTTCCTAATTGAATACCCTTTATTTCCTTCTCCTGCCTGATTGCCCTGGCCAGAACTTCCAACACTATGTTGAATAGGAGTGGTGAGAGAGGGCATCCCTGTCTTGTGCTAGTTTTCAAAGGGAATGCTTCCAGTTTTTGCCCATTAAGAATGATATTGGCTGTGGGTTCGTCATAGATAGCTCTCATTATTTTGAGATACGTCCCATCAATACGTAATTTATTGAGAGTTTTTAGCATGAAGGGCTGTTGAATTTTGTCAAAGGCCTTTTTGGCATCTATTGAGATAATCGTGTGGTTTTTATCATTGGTTCTGTTTATATGCTGGATTACATTTATGATTTGCATATGTTGAACCAGCCTTGCATCCCAGGGATGAAGCCCACTTGATCATGGTGGTTAAGCTTTTTGATGGTGCTGGCGCATTCGGTTTGCCATTATTTTACTGAGATTTTTGCATCGATGTTCATCAAGGATATTGGTCTAAAATTCTCTTTTTTTGTTGTGTCTCTGCCAGGCTTTGGTATCAGGATGATGCTGGCCTCATAAAATGAGTTAGAGAGGATTCCCTGTTTTTCTGTTGATTGGAATAGTTTCAGAAGGAAAGGTATCAGCTGCTCCTTGTACCTCTGGTAGAATTCGGCTGTGAATCCGTCTGGTCCTGGACTTTTTTTGGCTGGTAAGCTATTAATTATTGCCTCAATTTCAGAGCCTGTTATTGGTCTATTCAGAGATTCAACTTCTTCCTGGTTTAGTCTTGGGAAGTGTATGTGTCAAGGAATTTATCCATTTCTTCTAGATTTTCTAGTTTATTTGCATAGAAGTGTTCATAGTATTCTCTGATGGTAGTTGGTATTTCTGTGGGATTGGTGGTGATATCCCCTTTATCAATTTTTATTGCATCTATTTGATTCTTCTCTCTTTTCTTCTTTATTAGTCCTGCTAGCAGTCTATCAATTTTGTTGATCTTTTCAAGAAAACCAGCTCTTGGATTCATTGATTTTTTGAAGGTTTTTTGTGTCTCTATCTCCTTAAGTTTTGCTGTGATCTTTGTTATTTCTTGCCTTCTGCTAACTTTTGAATGTGTTTGCTCTTGCTTCTCTAGTTCTTTTAATTGTGATGTTAGGGTGTCAATTTTAGATCTTTCCCGCTACCTCTTGTGGGCATTTAGTGCTGTAAATTTCCCTCTACATACTGCTTTGAATGTGTCCCAGAGATTCTGGTATGTTGTGTCTTTGCTCTCATTGGTTTCAAAGAACATCTTTATTTCTGCCTTCATTTTGTTATTACCCAGTAGTCATTCAGGAGCAGGTTATTCAGTTTCCATGTAGTTGAGCAGTTTTGAGTGAGTTTCTTAATTCTGAGTTCTAGTTTGATTGCACTGTGGTCTGAGAGACAGTTTGTTATAATTTCTCTTCTTTTACATTTGCTGAGGAGAGCTTTACTTCCAACTATGTGGTCAATTTTGGAATAGGTGTGGTGTGGTGCTGAAAAGAATGTGTAGTCTGCTGATTTCGGGTGGAGAGTTCTGTAGATATCTATTAGGTCTGCTTGGTGCAGAGCTGAGTTCAATTCCTGGATATCGTTGTTAACTTTCTGTCTCATTTATCTGTCGAATGTTGACAGTGGGGTGTTAAAATCTCCCGTTATTATTGTATGGGAGTCTAAGTCTCTTTGTAGGTCTCTAAGGACTTGCTTTATGAATCTGGGTGCTCCTGTATTGTGTGCATATGTATTTAGGATAGTTAGCTCTTCTTGTTGAATTGATCCGTTTACCATTATGTAATGGCCTTCTTTGTCTCTTTTGATTTTGTTGGTTTAAAGTCTGTTTCATCAGAGACTAATATTGCAGCCCCTGCCTTTTTTTGTTTTCCATTTGCTTGGTAGATCTTCCTCCATCCCTTTATTTTGAGCCTATATGTGTCTTTGCACGTGAGATGGGTTTCCTGAATACAGCACACTGATGGGTCTTGATTCTTTATCCAATTTGCCAGTCTGTGTCTTTTAATTGGAGCATTTAGCCCATTTACATTTAAGGTGAATATTGTTATGTGTGAATTTGATCCTATCATTATGATGTTAGCTGGTTATTTTGCTCGTTAGTTGATGCAGTTTCTTCCTAGCCTCGATGGTCTTTACAATTTGGCATGTTTTTGCAGTGGCTGGTACCAGTTGTTCCTTTCCATGTTTAGTGCTTCCTTCAGGAGCTCTTGTAGGGCAGGCCTGGTGGTGACAAAATCTCTCAGCATTTGCTTGTCTGTAAAGGATTTTATTTCTCCCTCACTTATGAAGCTTAGTTTGGCTGGATATGAAATTCTGGGTTAAAAATTCTTTTCTTTACAAATGTTGAATATTGGTCCCCACTCTATTCTGGCTTGTAGAGTTTCTGCCGAGAGATCAGCTGTTAGTCTGATGGGCTTCCCTTTGTGGGTAACCCGACCTTTCTCTCTGGCTGCCCTTAACATTTTTTCCTTCATTTCAACTTTGGTGAATCTGACAATTATGTGTCTTGGAGTTGCTGTTCTCGAGGAGTATCTTTGTGGCGTTCTCTGTATTTCCTGAATTTGAATGTTGGCCTGCCTTGCTAGATTGGGGAAGTTCTCCTGGATAATATCCTTTAGAGTGTTTTCCAACTTGATTCCATTCTCTTCATCACTTTCAGGTACACCAATTAGATGTAGATTTGGTCTTTTCACGTAGTCCCATATTTCTTGGAGGCTTTGTTCATTTCTTTTTATTCTTTTTTCTTTAAACTTCTCTTCTCACTTCATTTCATTCATTTGATCTTCCATCACTGATACCCTTTCTTCCAGTTGATCGAATCAGCTACTGAGGCTTGTGCATTCACCACGTAGTTCTCGTGCCTTGGTTTTCAGCTCCATCAGGTCCTTTAAGGACTTCTCCACATTGGTTATTCTAGTTAGCCATTCGTCTACTTTTTTTTCAAGGTTTTTAACTTCTTTTCCATGGGTTCGAACTTCCTCCTTTAACTCAGATTAGTTTGATCATCTGAAGCCTTCTTCTCTCAACTCATCAAAGTCATTCTCCATCCAGCTTTCTTCCATTGCTGGTGAGGAGCTGTGTTCCTCTGGAGGAGGAGAGGCACTCTGATTTTTAAAGTTTCCAGTTTTTCTGCTCTGTTTTTTCCCCATCTTTGTGGTTTAATCTACCTTTGGTCTTTGATGATGGTGACGTGCAGTTGGGGTTTTGGTGTGAATGTCCTTTCTGTTTGTTAGTTTTCCTTCTAACAGTCAGGACCCTCAGCTGCAGGTCTGTTGGAGTTTGCTGGAGGTCCACCCCAGACCCTGTTTGCCTGGGTATCAGCAGCGGAGGCTGCAGAACAGTGGATATTGGTGAACAGCAAATGTTGCTGCCTGATTGTTCCTCTGGAAGTTTTGTCTCAGAGGAGTACCCGGCCGTGTGAGGTATCAGTCTGCCCCTACTGGGGGGTGCCTCCCAGTTAGGCTTCTCGGGGGTCAGGGACCCACTTGAGGAGGCAGTCTGTCTGCTCTCAGATCTCCAGCTGGGTGCTGGGAGAACCACTACTCTCTTCAAAGCTGTCAGACAGGGATATTCAAGTCTTCAGAGGTTTCTGCTGCCTTTTGTTTGGCTATGCCCTGCTCCCAGAGGTGGAATCTACAGAGGCAGGCAGTCCTCCTTGTGCTGCAGTGGGCTCCACCCAGTTCGAGCTTCTCTGCCACTTTGTTTACCTGCTCAAGCCTCGGCAATGGCGGGCACCCCTCCCCCAGCCTTGCTGCCACCTTGCAGTTTGATCTCAGACTGCTGTGCTAGCAATGAGCAAGGCTCCGTGGGCTAGGACCCTCTGAGCCAGGCACCGGATATAATCTCCTGGTGTGCCATATGCTAAGACCATTGCAAAAGCACAGTATTAGGGTGGGAGTGACCCGAATTTTCAAGTGCCTTCTGTCACCCCTTTCTTTGACTAGGAAAGGGAATTCCCTGACCCCCTGCACTTCCCGGGTGAGGTGATGCCTCGCCCTGCTTTGGCTCACACTCGGTGCACTGCACCCACTGTCTGACACTCCCCAGTGAGATGAACCTGGTACCTCAGTTGGAAATGCAGAAATCACCCGTCTTCTCCGTCACCCTTGCTGGGAGCTGTAGACTGGAGCTGCTCCTATTCGGCCATCTTGGCTCCACCCTCACTGCCACCTAACATTTCAACTGGAAATGATTACTCTGTAAAGCAATGACATAATAAAATACAAATATCAAGAAAATAGTTTGACAGAATTCTATCTGCCTTTTAAGGGATAAATATGTACAATCGAAATTATATGCTAATGGATTAATATCAGTATTTGGCAGTTCTCTTAAATGTGAAAAGCTATTTCAAAGACAAAATCTGTAAAATCTCGTTTCAGATCAGCATTAACAGATGAGCAATTATTTATGATGAGCACAACTTTGAATACTGATTACATAAAATGTTAATAAAATAATTATCAAATTGTACTTGATTTCTATTTTGTGTTTCATCTATAATACTAGCAAGAATTTTTCTTGTTATACGAGGATCTGCATATTATCCTTAATTTTGCCTTCAGCCTGGAAACCTAAAATATGTAGTATCTGGCCCCTTAAAACAATTTTGCTGATCCCTGATCTACTTGAAAATAAAATTAGTAAGTATGAATTGACCCTTTAGAATTCTTCACAAAAACACTCCGCTTACGTGATTGCCGCTGGTAATTATAAATAAAACATTTTGCACCCCCCCCAGCACTTTGGGGGGCCAAGGTGGGCGGATCATGAGGTCAGGAGATCGAGACCATCCTGGCTAACATGGTGAAACCCTGTCTCTACTAAAAATACAAAAAATTAGGTGTGCGTGGTGGCGGGCACCTGTAGTCTCAGCTGCTCGGGAGGCTGAGGCAGGAGAATGGCGGGAACCCAGGAGGCGGAGCTTGCAGTGAGCCGAGATCGCGCCACTGCACTCCAGCCTAGGTGACAGAGCGAGACTCCATCTCAAAAAGAAAAAAAAAAAAAATTTATAAAAAGTCTAGTATAGTAATATATGATATAGATTTAGTTTATATTTAAATACTTGATATTAGATATATGACCACTTAAAATATAATAATAAAAAAGCAATATTGTTTGAAATAAAATATTAATTGATATAATATCTATTATTATTCTTGACATATATCATGCCTGTATCATGTAGAAGTAATCTGTAAGAGTGATTTCAATCTTTCTAGCCACTTTCATCCAAAGTTTAATATATATTATTACACATCAGTAGGCCGTGTATCAAAATGCAGTATCAGTCTATAAGCAGTCATTGCATTGTGACAAATTGCTTTCATGTTCCCTGTAAAGTTTTCTTCAAGGTACATTCTTATAACAAAGCTGCTTTGGAAAGGTAACCCCTGACCCAGATGAAATTAGAAATGTTTTCTGATGGAAAAAAATCTCTCACTTTGCATTCAAAAGCTGTGCTAGTTGAGGACTTTATGATTTATATGATTGCTGTTTTTAGCAAACCAATCTATATGTCCTAGGGAATAATATATACAAACATCTTATAATTGATATTTCTGTTGGCAGTAAACCACTTCTTACCCTACTCGAGAATGCAGGAATTGTTTTTGTTATTTTGCTTCCTTTGTCTCTTTTTAATGTGGAGTTTACCATGTGATCAACTTTTCTAAACAAATTCTGAATTTTTAATTTTGTGATGTACATACATTTGCTTATGTAGTTTACTGGATATAGACATAAAAACACCTATCACATGATATATATTATGGACTGAAAATTCCCTAAGTTTTTGATAACAGCAATACATTACTTCCCTACTTTGTCAATTCTACTCTTACAAATTGTATAATATTTTCCTTATGAATAGGTGTATCTACATGCTCATCTTAAGTCTTTAAACTTTGAAAATCGGCAGGGCGCTGTGGCTCACGCCTGTAATCCCAGTACTTTGGAAGGCCGAGGCTGGTGGATCACGAGGTCTCAGGAGATCGAGACGATCCTGGCTAACATGGTGAAACCCCATCTCTACTAAAAATACAAAAAATTAGCCAGGCCTGGTGGTGGGTGCCTGTAGTCCCAGCTACTTGGGAGGCTGAGGCAGGAGAATGGCGTGAACCCGGGAGGCGGAGCTTGCAGTGAGTTGAGATCACGCCACTGCACTCCAGCCTGGGTGACAGAGTAAGACTCCATCTCAAAAATAATAATAATAATAAAAGTAAATAAATAAATAAACTTTGAAAATCAACTTTAAATTCCAGATCATTTATATAATGTTATATCTATACACTCAGAACCACTACAGATAAGTCAGAAGCTCAATGACTCTGTTGCCTTTTTAATTCATATATTCATTCAGAATTTAAAGAATAAGTACCAAATGCCCAGCACTGACCTAGATGCTAAATCCAGCCAAATAATAGTCATTGTACCACCTTATTCTTATTCAATAACTTACTGATTTTTATAAGTTTCATAATAATGGAACCAAATGGGTTATCATTTTTAAATGTGTGCTTCAAATATCATAATTTATTTAAAACATATAATATTATTTTATTTATTTTCCTCATATCGAAAAACTATTCTATAAAAGAATGTCAGTGTTTATTCTTCTTCCTCAAGTTTTACTTTTAGTTATCTTTTACATTGAGCATGTACAGTTGAATTTTATTCTAAAGACTAATTTCTTTAACGGGCCTTTGCTTTAAGCTTAGGTTTTGCAGTATGTTTTCTTATTCTGGGAAGATAAATATATTTAATATACTTTAAATTGGATCATATTTTATGAGACCTCAAGGGATCTATTCTTATATGAACCAAACATTATTGCATAATTATTACTTCAGATAACTCCAATGATGATGACTAATTAAATATACATATAATACATTTATCAGTAAAAAAATTGCAATGACATTTTCTTTACCCTTTTGAAAGTGCCTGTATTCTTTGCAGAAGAAGTTTTAAGAAGGAGCCAGTATAACAACAACTGAGAACATGATTTAGCATTAATATTTCATAATGCAGTTGAGGTTCATGGTTAACTCGAGAAATGCCAACATCCTCCAGGTAAGCATGACTCTGGGATTCTCTAACAAGGTGATACATAAGGCTCCATGGAAGATGTTGGTCTTTGTGTGTACATTTTATTAATGATAAATTTATTTTATTATTGATTTAGAAAAGTGTTCTGAAGAGACCTTCATTATAAAGAAAAAAATATAAAATCCATAACTCTTTCTCCCTGAATTTACGATTTATACCACAAACTATGCTAACTTTTAGTTTTCTAGATATCCATAGCCTTAATTCTAAAATGAGTAAAGAAAGTTTAGCCATTTGACCACTTTAACAAACAAAAGTTCCTGATGTGTTATTCTGGAACTATGGTCTGTAATTAAGCATTTACCAGGAATATAACCAGTTAGTTATATTCCATTTGGAAAACACAAACAAATGTACAAACAAACCAATAAAAATAGGCAAAGATAAAGCATAAATATTTTACATGGTTCTAGAAGAACAATTTATGTATAAGTGAAAGATACTAGGCTGGTTGAGTTTTGGTATTATACTATACTAGACATTTTCCCTATCTACATTTTTGTGTTGTCATTTCATTTCTTTTTAGAAATGACAGTGCTAGTAATTGATTTATTTAATGTATGTATATTGGTTAAATTTGTTTTTGTCAGCATATGTTCATTTCCTTTCTTACTCATTTTCTATTTATTTATTTACTATTTACTCATCTTTGAAATATGAAGGCCCAGGATGTGGGCTGTGTGGGAGGCAAATGCACTGTTTCTCACAAATCGTTTAACAAAAATCCCAAGCAGGGTGCCCCTTACATTCTCTCCTACAACTCATCAGAGATAAGCTTAGCATAGAAAGCACATGGAATGTGTCTGCCATAGATGATGACATTCTGATTCTCCTGTAGTTTTGTGGTATTTGAAAGGTACTGCTGATTATTTTTTCTTTAAAACTTTCCTACAGAGAAGGGTAGAACATATCTTTCTCTAAATTCTACTAGAGAGTAAATTATGCAGTAACCTTATGCAAAACAAAGTCTATTAAGCAAGTCCTTGTGTTTATAAGTGAAAGACCCTCTGATTTTCTGACTATTTGAAATGTTTGGGTAGTTCAAACTCTGAGTTTGGCTCCTTTTCAATAGTTTTAAAGAAATTTAGATAAATCAGTGCCTAATGAAAAGCTTTGTAGCATATTCATGTATACAATATAAAAGAATTTCCTATCGTTTCCAGACAACTGCTCACAAATAACAAACCATTCTGGGAAAACAAAGCAAAATAGAACAGCAACAAAAATAAAAGAAATACCTCAAGCATAGCAAGAGCTTTACTAGCTTTCAATATTTCTTGCTTTCTATTTTTCAGTAGAGGTCAGGGAAGTCCCTTCCCTCACCTTTTGTAAACTACTTTTTCATTTTCCCTCTGTGTAGTTCTTTCCCCCACTTAATAGCGCAGTATCAGTATACCTGGGAGCCTGTTAGAAATACAGCATTTCAGACCCTACTCCAAACATATTGAATCACAATCTTTCATTGAAAAAGATCCCGGAGTGATAAATATACACATTAAATTTTGAAAAAGAAGGGGTAGAGAAGGTTTGACCTGAGATCCCTATTACCTAGGTGAGGTACCTTTAATTTCAAATCAATATTGCCCACTTGAGTTTTTCATATCTGAGGGAGCAGCTAAATGGTGAGAACATTCCTACTGTAGTTCATCAACTTTAATGTGTGGACATAGATAGAGCCATATACTATTATCTCCAATTGATATAATAAAACCCATTGGTTTCATCTACTCTGTATTGTTTAAATATTTTACAATAAGCATGGACGAAATTTATTACATAACAAAGACATTTTCACTGTAACAAGGAACTAAATTCCATTGTGCAAATTTTGAAACCAACATTAACACTAATTAAAACTTGAAGATTTTAATTGACTCAGAGATTATGCCATATATCATAAGAATCTTTGTACAACTTTAAAAAACAAACCAAACTTACACTGAAAACAATTTTTACATAAACATATGCCATATAACATTTTTAGAAAGAAAGAAGACTGCATCCTCTCTACACCCACATACACAATACTGCATAAGCACACAAAAGTCAGTTTGAAATAACTGTTCCATCTTTAGTGGATGAAGACAAATAGGAACATTGAGCAATTTTCTACTATGAGTTCCAGTATAAAAATCAAGACATTACCAAGAGACATTATTATAATTAGCTATAACCATGTTATTTCCTAAGTATGATGATTCTAATAGATTCATTTTCCATGGTTTACTTCTTTGCTGTTGCCAAAAGATTGTCCAAAGAAGAGTCATTATAGTTGAATCTGGTTAATAGCCCTTGTTTCTTTGCAAAACTGGAATTATAAGAGCATAGATGGATATTCAACAACAAAAATAAAGAAAACCTTGATGTGGATTATGCAAAAGGCTCTTAACTAAATTATTTGGGCAATAGAGTTTATGGAAGAAAGCAAGATAAAATGGAAGTATTTTAATGTATAGTGCATAATAGAGAATAAATCAATAATACCTTAAGTTGTTAATGCAGAATGTTTTATAGAATTATGTGGAAAGAAAGATCAAGGGAAATCATGGGAACTAAACTATATGCACAAGCTCTTGTGCAATAATTTGTTATAAGTAACTGATTTTTAATAAAGAAAAGATGATTAAGCAGAGGCATTTTGTATTAGCTTGCCGTTAATTAGCACTCCAAGTAATGGTTGAACTAATTCTTCATGATTCTGTATCAGTAAGATTACACTCATAGGGCAGAATCCCATTGACTTGGTTAAACTCCATATATCTGGCTTGTGTGAAGGTTCTCTGCAGAGACACAAGGAGATTATTTACCCAAATTAGGTAAGAGACACACAACAGATCATCAACTCTGTGTTCAGACATGCACAATCAAAAGAAAAACTGTGCCTAAAGCTCCATAAATTTGTTTTATAAGCTTCCAGTATTAAAACTGAATGATATTTCAAGACGAATAAATTGCTTTGTCTTTAAAATTCATTTTTAAAATTTAATTACAGAAATGTGGAGGGAAAGGATTTTTAAAAACTAGTTTATTTATTAATTACTCTATATTTCAGATACTCTACTAAATGCTTTGTGTCCACCATCTCACATAATGTTTGCAAAAAATTTGGGAGTCAACTACTATTTTTATCTCTATTTTACAAATTATGAAAATGGAGCACTGAAAGACTAGTAGACGAATTCACATATTTCAAAAACAAGGCAGAACTCAAATGAAACAAGATACTATGAATACAAATTTCTTTCATGTTATATAAATAACCCAGTTAAATTATATGTGGATGCTAAATTCAGTGTTTCCGCATCCTTTATTCTCATGAAATTTCTTATACTTTTTTCCAAAAAACATAATAAAATAATCTGCTTCCAAAAATATGTATTACTTTACCTTTCTCTGTGACTATAATGATAAAGATTTTTTTGTGTGCATGATGTTATTATCTGGAGAAAAGTGGTGGGCAAAAATGCCATAGTATCACAAAGGTAAATAAAATGAACACAAAGAGGCCACCATTAGAGGCAACTGGGGTCACTGGTGACAATTGTGGGAATATTTTCAGAATGATAATGAAAGAAGAGTCCAGGTTGGATACTGACAGGGTAAGTTAGCAAATATAGAACATTTTTCAAGAAGCAGAGTAGCAATGGAAAGTAGACAGGTAGTAATTTAGAGAGGAGTCATAGATTAGCTTCTTCTTAAAAATTAAATACAGAGACTTCAACATGTATAAATTAATGGAAAGAACGGATTATGCAAAAGCAGGTCTGGAGATACCAAAAAGAAAATACATAATAGAAGGTTAAGGATAGAAGCAGAGCCAAGTAAAACGATAAAGATGAACACAACAGATACAGGTTTAGAAAGTATCAGGTTTATTTCTGTTGTGCTAGAAGTTTTAGAGATAATGGTAATGAAGAAAAATATCAGAATCACTGTTTTTTTGAGATTAATCTTCAGAAAATATTGTACATGGGAACAATTTAAATGTATAAAGACACCTCAAAACTTATTGCAAAGAAAGAAGCCCAATTTACAAGTTTTTAAATGGGCAAAAAATTTGAGTGGATATTTCACCAAAAAAGGTATAAGGATGTCTAATAAGCACTTGAAAAACTGTTTGAAATCATTAGCTGTTAGGGAAATACAATGTAAATCCATGATGAGATGCCATTACATACCTTTTTCAATGACTGAAAAATAATTCTGACAATACTGAGTGCTGTTGAGGATGCAGAGCAACTGGAACTTCCATACATTGTTGGCATGAATACGAAAATAGTATACCCACTTTGGAAAACAGTTTGGCAGTTTTTAAAAAAATAAAGTTACATATTCACTTATCACATGACCCAGTGATCCCACCACTGGGTATTTATTTTACAGAAATAAATATTTATCTTCACACAGAAGCAAATTTTTATAGTAGTTTTTATAACCATCCTAAACTGGAAACAATGAAAATATCCTTTAACATATGAACTGAAAAACTATGGTACATCTATGCATTGGAATATTATTTGGCAATAAAAAGCTCAAACTATTAATTTATGCAACAACTTAGATGAATTTCAAGGCATTATGCTGAATATAAAAAAAGTCTCAAAATATTATATTAATATAATCTATAATTCCTGATATTGTCTGCCTGTGTCCCCATCCTAATCTCATCTTGAATTGTAGCTCCCATAATTCCCACATGTTGTGGGAGGGACCTGGTGAGAGATAATGGAATCATTTGGGGCAGTTTCCCCCAAATGTTCTCGTGGTAGTGAATAAGTCTCACAAGATCTGATTACTATATAAGGGGTTTCCCCTTTCACTTGGCTCTTATTCATTCTAGCCTGCCACCATGTAAGACATGCCTTTCACCTTCCACCATGATTGTGAGGCATCCCCAGCCACATGGAACTGTGAGTCCATTAAACCTTTTTTCTTCATTAATTACCCAGTCTCAGGTATGTCTTTATCAGCAGTGTGAGAACAGACTAATACAGTAAAGTGGTACCAGTGGAGAGGGGCATTGCTGTAAAGATAACCAAAAATGTGGAAGCAACTTTGGAACTGGGTAACAGACCGAGGTTGGAAACATTTGGAGGGCTCAGAAGAAGACAGGAAAATGTGGGTAAGTTTGGAACTTCGTAGAGACTTGTTAAATGGCTTTGACCAAAATGCTGATAATGGACAATGGAATCCAGGCTGAAGTGCTCTCAAATGGAGATGAGGAACTCGGGAACTGGAGCAAAGGTGACTCTTGTTAAAACAGCAAAGAGACTGGTGGCATTTTGTCCCTGCCTTAGAGATATGTGGAACTTTGAACTTGAAGGGGATGATTTTGGGTATCTGGTGGAAGAAATTTCTAAGCAGCAAAGCATTCAAGAGGTGATTTGGGTGCTGTAACAAAGCATTCAGTTTTAAATGGGAAACAGACCATAAAAGTTCAGAAAATTTGCAACCTGATGATGTGATGGAAAATAAAAACCAATTTTATGAGGAGAAATTCAAGCGGACTGCAGATATTTGCATAAGTAATGAGGAACCAAATGTTAATTGCCAAGACAATGGGGAAAATGTCTTGAGGGCATGTCAGAGACCTTTGTGGCAGTCCCTCCCATCACAGGCCCAGAGGCCTAGAAAGAAAAATGGTTTCATGAGCCAGCCCCAAGTCCCTCCTGCTGTGAGCAGCCTCAGGACTTGGTACCCTGCATCTTAGCCCTGGCTAAAAGGAGCCAAGGTACACCTCAAGCCATGGCTTCGGAGGGTGCAAGCTCCAAGTGCTGTTGGCTTCCACATGGTATCAAGCCTGCAAGTACACAGAAGCCAGGAATTGAAGTTTGGGAACCTCCGCCTAGATTTCAGAGGATGTATTGAAATGCCTGGATGTCCAGGCAGAAGTTTGCTGCAGGGGCAGGCCCCTCATGGAGAACCTCTGCTAGGGAAGTATAGAAGGGAAATGTGGGGTTGAAGCCCCCACAAAGAGTGCCTTCTGGGGCACTGCCTAGTAAAGCTGTGAGAAGACAGTCACCATCCTCCAGACCCCAGAATGGTAGATCCACTGACAACTTGCACCATGTTCCTGGAAAAGCTGCAGACACTCAATGTGAAAGAAGCCAGGAGGGGTCTGTACCCTGCAAAGCCACAGGGACAGAGCTGCCCAAGACCATGGGAACCTACCTCTTGCATCAGCATGACCTGGATGTGAGATGAGACATGAAGTCAAAGGAGGTCATTTTGGAGCTTTAAGACTTGACTGCCCCACTGGATATCAGACTTGCATAGGGCCTGTAGCCCCTTTGTTTTGGCCAATTCCTCCCATTTAGAATGGCTGTATTTACCCAATGCCTGTACCCTCATTGTATCTAGGAAGTAACTAGCTTGCTTTTGATTTTACATGCTCATAGGTGGAAGAGACTTACCTTGTCTCAAATAAGACTTTGGACTGTGGACTTTTGAGTTAATGCTGAAATGATTTAAGACTTTGGGGGACTGTTGGGAAGGCATGATTGGTTTTGAATTGTGAGGACATGAGATTTGGGAGGCCCAGGGATGGAATGATATGGTTTGGCTGTGTCCCCACCCAAATCTCACCTTGAATTGTAGCTTCCATAATTCCCAGGTGTTGTGGGAGGGACTGGTGGGAGGTAATTGAATAATGGAGGCTGTTTTCCCCCATACTGTTCTCATGGTAGTGAATAAGTCTCACAAGATCTGATAATTTTATAAGGGGTTTCCCCTTTTGCTTGGCTCTCATTCACTCTTGCCTGCCACCATATAAGATGTGCCTTTCACTTCTGCCATGATTGTGAGACCTGCCCAGCCATATGTAACTGTGAGTCCATTAAGCCTCTTTTTCTTTGTAAATTACGCAGTCTTGAGTATGTCTTTATCAGCAGTGTGAGAACAGACCAATACAATTCCATTTAAATTACATTCTCAAAAAGACATAGTGATGGAGAATAGATCAATAGTTGACAGGAATTAGGGATGGGGAAGGGGTACCGATAAAGAAATAGCACAAGAGAGTTTTTGGGGTGATGAAATTGTTTTGTATCCTGACTGTAGTGGTATCCTGACTATAGTCTTGTGTGTGTGTGTGTGCACATGCATACGTACATACACACAGATATGCACCACCCACATACACACATATGCATAAAATTGTACATCCCAAAAAAGTAATTTTACTGAATTAAAAGAATATGTTTTTGGGCTAGACTGGATAAGAAAATAGTTAGAGCTAAATTGCTATGTATAATACAACAATTGGGATTTGGTAGTTATCTTCCAGCTGCATAAGTGAAACATTGGAAGACTTGAAAAGGAGATGAGAGAAGAAAGGACTGACAAAAAAAAAAAAAACAAGGCAGCAATATGGGACAGGCCGGGGCCTAAGAAGAAATTTGCTCAGAGAAAATTCCTTGCTGCAACAGTAACCAACACAAAACTATCAGATTGTAAATTTCTTCCTCTTTTGTTATTGATATCTCCCTTTTATTACTTCCACTTATTTAATGAAAATTCTACTTTGAGCAGAAGTTTTGTGTTAGTTACTTTAATGAATATAGAAGAAATGGCCTCTGTCCACTTATGGTAGCTAGCTGCCAGAGACATGTGCATAGAACAGCAGCTGAAAGAAATGAGATGGTGAGAGAGAATTGAGAATATAGAGTAGCAAAAAGGGCATGGAAAATAACAACTCCTCCTCCCAAGGAATCCTGCACAACACTTTGATGAATGTTGCATCTCCCATAAAATGAGCACATTTACATCTAGTCAAGGGAAAGGTAGCCCAAAAAGGCTAGGGGATCTGGAGACCCTTGGGTTACACGTATGTAACTACAAAACCTAATTCTAATTTAATCTTTCTGAATTATGCCAATGATAATCACTGTGGGCATCACAAACATTATTCTCATCATTTAAATTATTTGATGTCTAAACTCCTTTATACAGTAGAATTTTTTCCATGAAGTCAAATATATCTTATTGGGATATGCATTTATATAGATCTAATTCTGGCAATCATATTCTTTACTTTTACACACCTTTGCAACTTTCACACTTGCCATTTTATTGGAATGTTTTTTTTAACTCGACATAAAAATCCACTTCAGCATCTGATAGCAGATTAAACATAACATCATTCCATATGTAACAGTGTGAACTCATGATGTAACTATTGTCCCTTGGTGGCTCGTGACCTCCCAGGCACCCAGGCTTTTCTAAACTAGTTAACAGCCCCAAAATACAGCAAGAGCTTTTTGGCCATTATCATGCTGTCCATCACAGCATCTCATTCAAAATGCACAAAAGAAGAGGATGGTGTCATTTGCAGGCAGTTAAAACACACCAGACAAGTATGCTGGATTCTGAAAAGCTCTGTGACATGTGCCATCACAGCCCTTTGTTTTCACTGCTGACTTGAGTGAAACAGGCAGTAATATACAGCACCCTATTCTTACTATTATCCTGGCAAGAATATAACATGTATAAACCCTTTTGGCTCTTACTTCATTTCTATTTACTTATTTTGAAATTATATACTTCTTCTACCTCTCACTCCCTATTTCTTTTTATTAGGAAAACCATGCTTGCTGTCCTGTGGAATAATCTATTTGGAGATACTTGTATTTGTCTGCCAGGAATGACATAGCAAAATACTGCAGACTGAGTGAATTAAACAATCTAAACGTTATTTTCACACAGCACTGGAAGCCAGAAGTCCAAGATCAAGGTGTTGTCAGGCTTGTAAACTGCTGAAGGTCCTTTCCCTGGCTTACAGATAGCTGTCTTCTCAATGCATTCTCACACGGCCTTTCTTCTGTATGCTCATGGCTGGGGTGGTGGGGGAAAGGAGAGAGCAGGAGTTCTGGGTATCTCTTCCAATTCTTATAAGGACGTCAATCCTATCTGATCAAAGACCATCTCTTATGACCTCAGTAACCTTAATTGTGTCATTAAAGGCTCTATATCAAGATATAAGATAGTCACATTGGGGGTTAAGGCTCCAACATATGAACTAGAGGGGCACAGTCCATCCATAATGCTTGGGTTCTGTTGAATCCTTTCTTTAATGCTTCATTTCTTAATTCTATGAAGAAATTTGCACAAAGGCAGAAATACACTTTCTGAAGAATTCACTTGAACCTTTATATGACAATTTCTTTTATTGAAAATGCATCTCTGTTCCTTTTCTTCAGCATAATTATGTCCAGAAGGAACCTTGGATCTTCACCCATTGATTAGGTCTGCTCTGGGAGTCAAGCGTAGCTCTCTGAGTTTCCCAATTGAATCACATTGCTCTTTAATGTCTCAGATTTAAAATCAATAAAATGGCAAGAGAAATGTGCACCATTTATTTCCATCACATGAAGAATGATATGAGAAAGGGTACGTTTAGTGATGTGATTGAGTGTTCTGGCCACACAGCAAACACTGAGACAAGTAAATTATGAAAGAAAAGGAAAATATATACTTAAAGGCAAAAAAGAAAATAAGGAAAGAAATCCTGATGTATGGGTTAACTAATTAGTTGAAAATACCGTAACAGCTCATTGGGCAATTTCGTAATCAGATGAGCCCAAGGGATGAATATGATCAAGTTTATAACAGTTCATTTTCTTTGAATGCAGCTGTATACAATGCCTCAGGAGATTCTAGAAGCAATGAAACTACAGTGACTCTTTTGATTGATAACATATTCAATCCCTAAAATCCATGAATAGAAAAGCATACGGTTATGCCTTGAAGGGTATCCATAGACACTGTGGAGCCCCTTCTGGAGAGAGAGTGAAGTAGCTGAAAGCTGGGGTGAATGGAAATCTCAACTGTGTTCCTTTCTTAAAGATGGTCTTTTAAAAGGTTTTTTTTTTTTCATTTTTTTCTCAGTATCTAAGTTCATAAGGTTAAACTATGTTGTGATTGCTGTAATTGTAATTTCTCTCCCAGTGATTTTATAGCCAACAAGGGAACATCAGCACCCACTGATTCTTTGTGGGAAATAATCTATTTAAAGATATTTGCTTCAGTGGAATTCTTTTTAATGCTTCACTCCATTATTTTATTATGGAGAAATATGCATGAAGGCAGAACTGGAGCTTCCAAATAATTCATGTATCTCTATATTTATTATTCCCTGGAAGTGATAAGCCTCTGCTGATAGCAGCCCAGATGGGTGCTAGGGAAGCAATAATAATTTAAAACATAATGGGAATTCAGAGTTGCAGGACATCTGCAAACATCAAGGACTCTTGTTAAGGGGCTAATGCCACACTCATTGTATGACTTATTTCTTTCTTTTTCTTTCTTTTTTTAAATTTTATTATTATTATTATTATTATATT
This sequence comes from Pan troglodytes, assembly GCF_028858775.2. Lineage (NCBI taxonomy): Eukaryota > Metazoa > Chordata > Mammalia > Primates > Hominidae > Pan > Pan troglodytes. The sequence goes on from NC_086015.1 coordinate 91,416,623, forward strand.
TTTATTTTTATTTTTGGAGACAGAATCTTGCTCTATCACCCAGACCAGAGGGCAATGGCACCGTCTCGGCTCACTGCAACTTCTGCCTCCCGGATCAAGTGATTCTCATGTTTCAGCCTCCCAAGTAGCTGGGATTACAGGCACATGCCACCACATGCCCAACTAAATTTTTGTATATTTAGTAGAGACAGAGTTTCACCATATTGGCCAGGCTGGTGTCGAACTCCTGGCCTCAGGTGATCAGCCCGCCTTGGCCTCCCAAACTGCGGAGATTACAGGCATGTACCACCACGCCCAGTGGGTATGACTTCTTTCTTAGAGTTGTCTCTCTCTCAGTAATTACTGGGTTATCAAACACATGTATTTAGCCAACCCTTTGGGTGGCACACAGGCATAGTCTGATTCAGCTACTTAAACATTGATTGATACGATATATTTTGGTAAGATACAAAACATCTAACATTACCCAACAATCTCTTTCCTTTCAATTGGTGGAAATTTACATTAAAAGAATATAGTAAACAAGGGAAGTAAGTAGTATGATTTTGCTAAGCAATGTCTGAAATATATAGTAAATGCAAATTTCCTTCTCTTCCATCCTTTCTTTCTAAAGCTAAATGTGTTCTCATTTAGGGCGGCGGTTTTCCAGGCTTGAGGGTGGGGCCTTTGCTGAGGAATCACTCTCTTTTACCCAATATTTCCCTGTCTCTTGTTCATATAATCAGTATTCTTTTATCCATAAAAAGGAGAATAGTTCTCAGATTACCACATCATGGCATTTCTAAATACTGTTTGGAAACACTACTACAAAATAATTTTTTTTGCACACAAAATTTCAATTTAAGTCAGTTCTTCAAAGTCTCTTTAAAACTTATAAAAGTTTATAGTTCCTTTTTTTGTCAGTGCAGTGATTCTTAAATTTTTCTCTTTTGTTGTTTATGGATCCCTTTGAGAATGTAATGAAAATAAAGAGTCCTCAATATAGAAAAATGTACATATACATAATACAAAATACAACTCCTAGGATCCCAGGTTCCTGGGTCCCCTGAAGTCCATCCATGGGCTCCAGATTGAGAATGGCGTAAGAATCCAAAGATCAATTTATTTACTAGAGAAGACTCATATTTTAATTGGAATTTTATAAATTCTAAGTCGTTATGAAGCTTGAAAAATCATCCTTTACCATTGCTAATATCATGAAGGGAAAAGTTTGAATCAATTTGGTTTCACAGGCCATGTGTGAATATTGATTTCAGCCTGCCACATAGCCTTTCTGCACACTAAGTGAAGAGACTATTCTGGCTTCATTTCAAGGCAACACTCATCCACCTCAGTGATAAATGCTGAAAACAAGCTGCAAGGGATCCAGCTGCCTCAGCCACATCAGAGCCTGCTTCTATATGTGTCCAAAAGATTAGTTAAATAATATTGATAATTCTGCATTCAGTAATTATTTCCTTGTTTCCATAGACTTGAGTGAGAAGTTATTTGAAATTTCCAAATCTATGTCAAAAGACAGATGATTCTGAAAAGTGCCAGGATTTTGACTATTTTTGGGTAAAAATCCTTAAATGCTTATAAATTCAACAGTGATTATTTATTTATTTCGTATAAATGTAAAATATATTAAAAGCCTATACTTTAATAAAGCTAAAATGAAATGTCTTATTTTTTTCTGTTTACACAGGGCATCAATTTTACCCAGATTTTCATTTCCTTAGCACACTTATAGAGTATCATTTTAAAGTTGGTTCATTGTTCAGATTGCCTATAACAGACTGTTTCCACTAAATATAATGCATAATCTCTTACTTACATGTTAAGAAATAGTTTCTATAGCACAGACATCATTACCTGATTCGGCCTCAATGAGCTTTTTAAAAAATGTATAAAAATTCACAAAAATAGCATGTATTAGTCCATTTTTATGCTGCTGATAAAGACATACCCAAGACTGGGCAACTTATTGGACTCACAGTTCCATGTGGCTGGGGAGTTTTCGCAATTACAGTGGAAGGCAAGGAGGAGCAAGTCACATCTTACATGAAGGGCAGCAGGCAAAGAGAGAGTGTGTGCAGGGAAACTCCCATTTTTAAAACCATCAGATCTTGTAAGACTTATTCGCTATCACAAGAACAGCATGGGAAAGACTTGCTCCCATGAGTCAATTACCTCCCACTGGGTTCCTCCCACGACACATTATGGGAATTGTGGCAGTTACAATTCTAGATGAGATTTGAGTGGGGACACAGCCAAACCAATATCATACAATAAAATGCAAAACGTACTTTTAAGATGATATTGTATGAACGGTTTAGATAATTTTCAATAATGAATAGTATTCATTTTCAAAGGTATATCATTTTTAGAAATGTTACATTTTAAAACATAAAAATGAGCAGTCCAGGTCAACTTTCTGTGATATACTAAATTTTGATTGCTAGTATATAAAAACAACACACAAAAAGCTGTCTTGCACATCACTCTCTTTGGAAATTATTAAGGAACTTTTTTAGAGATGAACGTTTAATTGAAAAAAACATAAGTCCTATGGAAAATGTCACTTAAAAACTCAAAAAAAGTTACAGATTGTTATAAGTCTAATATTCAAGTTCCTTGATATCAGGAGTCCAAGGTTGTATGTACAAAACCATGCTTTATGTCACATAGACAAATAATTCACTTTCTACTCTTCTGATAAACACCAGTTTGAAGTCTCTAAGCTCACAAATTTAGACTCAAAGTTATTACAGTACACTAGAATTAATTATATGCAGTCAACCCTTCATATCAGTGTGTTCCACATCCATGGATTCAACTAATCTTAAATCAAATATACTTTGAAAAAATGTCACAAAGTTCTAAAAAACAAAACTTAAATTTGATGCACACTGTGTACTACATTGAATCCATGCAAATGAAGTGATGTGTAGACCCCATAGTAAGTATTATCCATAATCTAGATATAATTTAAAATATACGAGAGGACGTACACAGGTAATAAGCAAATACTATGTCATTTTATATAAGGGACTTGAGCATGTGGATTTGGGTATCCATAAGGAGTCCTGGAACCTATCCCCCATAGATACCAAGGGATGACTATATACCAGTAAATTATAAAATAATATAAAAATAAAACAGTGTTTTCTAAATGCTTACTTCTTTTTCAGAAAAATAAACTTCAAAAGTTCTTTGATATTTGAAACTTCTTAATTCTTCTTAAACGAAGACGACTCATCTATCACCATATATTTTCTTCAGACACTAGATCTGTTACTTTTTTCTTTAAACACTAGATCTTCACTTTATGAAGAAAATAATTCCACATATATTTAAAACATACTATATGCTCACTATTGGCTAAATATATTACATATATAATCTCATTTAATCCTTAAAATGACTCTATGAGTGATGTCATTTTACTGATGAAGAAAGTGAAGCTTTTAGAGATGAAATACTCACACCTCTGGCAGGATGGAGATTTCAGCTGCAGTCCTCTTGACTCCAAATTTTGAGCTTTACCCCCTACAGTCGTCATCCCTTACAACTATCATGGTCTTAAATGTCTTCCCTACAACTTGTGAAATGTTACACAAAATTTTAAAACATCGGCATCTTACTAAATAAAGGCACAATATCATTGTAGTTACAAGTGTGGGCTGTGGAGCAGATTCCTGATCCCACCAACCAGTGGTCTAAATTACTTAAACTCCGTTCTTCAGTTTATACATCTGCAAAATTGGTGTAATTATAATGCTAATTTTATAAACCTATTATGGTTATGAAATGAAACCTATCCAAAAATACATACAAATTACTAAAAAAGAGCCTTAGAACATAATAAATAATGTATGTTGTTAATGTAACTACTATTATCAAGTTATCTTTTCTTCACATGTCACTTTTCCATGAAAAAAAAACAAAATTTTTATCAGATAGAAGTCATATATTGTGGTTTTTCATCTCCTTTGAAATGGAATTACTTTTTAATATATGAAGCTAAATATTTAGATTGTGTTTTACATCACTGTCCAAGACAACTATTTTTTCCCTAGGAATGAGCATTTCATATTGAAAAATATTTCATTCTATAATTAACCCAGCTAAAGTCTAGAACATAAGGATAGGAAAGAAGAAAGAAAAACTAAAGAAAAGAAATAAAGCCCTGGAGGCTGGACATTTACAACACCTCTAGGAGTGAAAATAATAAAGCCTCCTTCACAGATTCACTGCCAACACCTTTTCCTTTATACTGGGCGTACCAAGCTGTTTACCATATGGGTGTTATTTAGCCATCTCAATTGCCTAGGACTGATTGAATGGCACCCACACACACACAAATGTCTACAAATTTTGTAACTTAAAAAATTGAATAATAGTTATTACTATTCTGGATAAAAGACAAATGTTTTACCTTTTCATTTCAGTTAATATTCTAGCAACATTAGCCAAAAGTCTTCTTAAAACTATCTTAAACTACTCGTGATCTTTGATGATGCTTTTTTAATGTTTCTACTTACTTTATTATAAAACATTGAAGCAAGTGATTAGCAGAGTGATTTAAAGTCAATTTCCTAAGGAATGAAATTTATGTTATGTTAATAATGTATGATCACACTATTAGGCCATATTGTCCTCTAGAACAAAGACACTACTTTATCAATGCAGGCCCTCCACGCGTACTTACTAAACAGAACGCTAATCACTCAATAAGCTCATGGTAATGGCATATAAAAAGGCAGTGAGGATGAAGTGGTGGAAAATGTAGTTATTTCAAATATACTAACTTTAACTTGAGAGGAGTCAGAAAGTTTCCAACTCATTTGCTAAAATTTTATCTTGAATTTGTTAAAATAGAATAACTTCTTCAAAAGAAACATAGACTTTTAGACTAAGGAAATACCATAAAAGGGATATAACTCACAGACACACAATGGAAAAAAATTATTAGTATTAATCTTCTATATTTTATGGTAGGGGGAAGAACTCTAAGCAAACGGCAATGGTCACTGACTGAATTTTGTTAAGTCATTTCACCATTTTGGCTTTTGTTTGCATTTCTATAAAATAATTGATCTAGAAATCTCTGAGTCCCTTCAAATATCTAGCTTTCTGCCTTTCTGCTTCTAGTAGTGGTAAACTCATTACATTTTTTATAGTTTGCCGTAAAATTCAAATTTTGATAATATTCTTGGCTTCCTGTATTTTTATCCATCAGTTGTTTCTGTCAGTGACTCAGGAAACACTAAGCATACTCTCTCTTAGAATCTTTTACATATCTGTAAGTTTGCTAATGTGTCCTTTCCCCCACAAGTCTTCTCTTTTATAAGCTAAGTTAGTTCTGCCAAAGTGGAGTAAAAATAAAAATAAATAAAAAATAAATAAATAAAAGTAAAAATAAATAAAAATGTAATACATCCATTTTAATGAAAACACATGGATTGCATTGAGTAAAATAGTAAATTTTAGATATTGAAGATTTCATTAGAGTTGTTTTGCCCTAAACAAACAAAAAAAGCTACTTACTTAAACATCTTATTTTCTTCAAACACATATTCCACACAGCCTTCAGAATAATTATTCAGAAATACACAACTGAACAATTGTCCTCATTATGTATTCTCTTTGTATCTCTTAAATTGTTCTGGATAAAATCCAAAGTTTCTAATATTTCACAGGGGAACTGATCACCTGTCTTTAGCTCACACTTTTGTTACTCTCTACTTTCCAGTTTTTGGTAAAGCACGGAATTGTCTCTGGTTCCTAAGCCAGAAGCTGCTGTTTCTTTCATTTACTAGTTCAAGCTGGTGCTTCTTCACCAGGCTAATCTATAGTCATTGTTTAAGCAACAACCAAAGCATTACCTCTAAGGAAGCCCTCTCTGACCTCCAGATGAGATTGTCTCTTCTTATTACCCCATATCATCCAGTGCAAATATCTTAACATTATATTCACCACAGTGATTTACAAATAATGCTTCTAACAGATTCTTCTACACTCAATTCTGAGCTACCTGAGAGTAAGAGCTCCGTTTTGCTCATCTCTGTACCCCTCATGCTCAGCCCAGTGCTTGGTATATGTCAACCTGTTGATAAGCACATGATAAGCACATGAATATGTGTATATTAAATAGGACAAATTCCAGTATGTAACAGATATTTGATCAACTGTGTAAGAAATACCATTGATCTGTACAGAATGTATGATAAGGGCAATGAAACAATAAAAAATAGGCACCTATTTATATTGCCAGCTAATTTGACACTTAACTTGAAGGAACATTGTGACACATGGCGGATGTTTATCACAATCATGTAGAATGTTCCAGTTTCAAAGAGCATCACAAGTGATGTAACTTGAAAGTGGGAGGAAAGCTGCACATCCTTGAAACCCCCTCCTGGGTTCTGTTGTTGAAAGGGGGTGGAAAATGAGTAGAAACTGTATAGATGGCTGCGCACACTTGCCAGGGTAACTGTGTTCAGCCCCTCTTTAGTTCTGCCAAAGTGGAGGTGGTGCATGGAGCATGGTCTGCAAAACAGCAGATGAGGTTGGCTTGGTCCCCATGGAAACCAGATCTCCCATTGAGAAGTAAACATGTTTGGTACTTTTGTAATCAGAATCCATGAAAAAGTAAAAAACAAGTCATTTCTATTATATTTGTATTGTCTTGAAACATTTATGCCAAGTTAGATTCACTGGAATATACTTCCAGTTCTACCACAGACTTTGTCAAGTTATGCTTCATTTTAACCATTGACACAGAGATTGAAAAAGTTTCTCGGTTTGATTCAGTACTCTATAGAAGTCTAGAAAACTAATTCTATTCTATTATTTGATTAGGAATGTATGGTAAAATGACCAATATAGCCAAAGTATATAATTGTTCACTCCAGATCTCTACCTGGCGGCAAAGACATCTCAGTATCAAAATAATTTTACATTAAAAATAATGCTAACTGAAATTAAATAAACAGGTTCCTGGCCATAGCCCAGGTGACATCATTTCCATGAATCTTTAGAATATGCATTACACTTTTATGTAAACTGGAAAAGATGACTTTTCTTCCTAATATATTGATTAGGCAGTTTTTAGGAGCTGTTGTGAAAATATTCAATCCTATCTCTTGAAATTCTGGGTATTAAATTTTTATCTATACAAGTGAAATAATTCTGTACCTATTGTCATTAATTCATGTTGGAGGATTTGATTGGTGGAAAAATTGTATGTATAGCAATAAATATCCAGTATCTGGAAAGTTCTATCCTGGGTCCTAATTATAACAAAAATTGTTACCCTTTCTTACATGTAGAAGTAATCCAACCTCACCTACACACTCTGGTTTTTGGAAAATTAAAACTTCACTTCAATAATTTTATATGTATAAGGTTGGAACACTGAGATATAAAAAGTTTGTTTATTAACTGTGCATTAGGGTCTAAGTGACATTAAACATGTAGATATTTCCAGGTAATGTGACATTTGATATACTATAGACAACTGAGAGGACTGTCCCCCTCATCTTAATATACATATTTTTGTATTGTCTAGGTCTAAAAGTAAAAATAATAATAATACAACTTCTCTAAATATGAATTCACTCCTTCTAATATATTTACATGTGAAGACTCCAAAATTACTACATCTAAAACTTAGCAGATTTTTCGAATTCATCCCAGAACACTTGCCAATCTTATATAAGATTCTTCTTTTGACATCATTTATAGAAATTGGCAGCCATGTGTTTCTAATAGCTCATAAACACCAAGAATTCAGGCTGCTGTTTATTTATAGGTTTGAGTAAATTTTTAAAAGGCTGTATTTCAATAAGCTGTGCTGTTGTCATGACTGATGATAATATTACAGAGAATTTTCTAATATTTTTGTTAGAAATGTCAATAGCATTTTGTATCATGTTCTAATATAACATAAAGTTTCAAAGTTATTACAAATATCTTAGCAAACTTTGAAAAAAAACCCAAGATTGAAAAAGTAACTATCTCAGGAATAAGCCCTTTTCATGTGTACATGATGTTCTGGAACAGAGCATTTCAAATGTGGTCTATGAAACCTGAGGCAAGGACAAAACCTCAGCTGCAGCAGGTTTTGACCTTGCTCATTTACTAGGATTGAAGGGTCCGGGAATAGGAGGGATTTCTTCCAGCCTATTTGTCCAAGTTCTTTACAATTACTTTCCTAATACATTGCACTGATCCAGTACCTTGTTACCTCTGATGCCTTCAGTCAATCACATATTCCAATGCTCGTCTCTTTTTCCTTGCTCCCTTACCTGACTTTCATTTGCATGTTTTACCCACTTTAGTAAACACTTCTCTCATTGGAAAGGGGCATAATAAAATTAATACACTAAAGCCAACACCATAGAGCCACAGTGTAATAAGCTATCTCATTCAATGACCTTTCCAATTGAAGAATGTCCCTTATAATAATATCATATAGTAATTTCTCAATCTGTATTAAAGCACATCTTATGAGGGGTAATTTGCTCCTTCCCCAGAAGCCAATTTTATCTTTAGATGTGGTTGATTTTTAGAAAGGTCTTTCTTCTTTTAACTTCAGCCTATTGGTTCAAGTTTTGCCCTCTGAAGAAACATAAAATAAGCCATTTTTTTCTATTATTCCCTTTTTTACATACCAGAAAAACAAATACTGGCTTGTCTGATTCACCTACAGTACATTGCTTATTTTATGGGTGTTTTCTGCATTTGGCAAGGAAAGCAGTTTCCAAATTGAGGTCAGAATCAAAAGTGGCTTCCCTGGCCACAAATGTGATGATCATGAGTCTTAGACTCTAATTCAGTTGAGCATGCTCCCTGATTGAAACAGTTTAGAAATTTGCCTGCTGTTTAACCACCTCACTGTCACTATCCACTATCACTTACTGTATTTGTCAATGTTCAGTGAGAAAAGAGAGAACTCACTAGTTATACTAACAGATAATTTAATCCTAAGAATTCTAAATAGGCATAAAGCTGATGAAGGTAAAAGGCAAAAATAGAACACTAAGTCATCATGGAGCCAGCGATTGCAGAAAGTGGTTGCTACCTGCATGAGTGGAGAAACAAACAAAAGAGCATGGAGTTATTAAAACTTAGTAGGCTCAAAAGTTTCAAGAAAGGGCTTTAGAGCAGGCACCAATTCTTAGCTTAGGGGAGGGACCTCAGGGAGCTGGAATTCAGACCTCTAAGGAGGGGGTCCTAGCCTACTAGCTTGGTGTTTTTGAAGAGGCTGGCTTTATAAGTATTGAAGAAACTGCAAACAATCCAACAGCTGCTGCTATTGGAACAAACCATCACCGCAGGGTGAAGTAGCAAAGCTGGAGAGACAGGGACAGCAACAGAAAAACAATAGGAGCAAGCAGAATCCCCTTTTCTTTTTCTAGCCTTTCAGCCTTCCTTTAGCATCCCAACTCATAGGGTCTAACAGGGAGCCAGCTGCCAAACCAGAAATGTGGTTTGCAGAGGCGCAGCCCAAGCTTTATGGAGAAGCATATGGGGTGGGTTTTGAAACTGAGAGATAATAGCTTAATAACTGGCACACTTACTTTACTGTGTTTTTAATTATTTGCATAAATAACTGCCTTTTCGCCTAAAAATTTCTCTTTGAAGGCAGAAAATACGTTTGTGTTCATTCCATTATATGAAATAGTATTTGATCTACTTTTGCTGTTGAATAAATGCATGGTTAATGTATAATGGCCCTGTGTTCATCCATGTTAACTAGCATTCTGTTAAATGCATCAATTGTTCTAGTTTTAATTTTTTTCCCCCACAGAAATAATTCTGGGTCTCTTAATTATTACTCCCAGCTTTTGGATCATCTGCAAATTTTGTATGCATTAACTATTATTACAAATAATTGATGTAAAATTTGTTGTGAAACAGTCTTTCTCTAACCTCAAAGGATGTAAACATCACCTGGTGAGCCACTTAAACATAGGTTCCTGGGTCTTACTCCAGTGATTCTGATTCAGTAGATCTGAAGTGGGACATGAAAACTTATATTTCTAACAAACTCACATGCATGCTGAAGCCGCCCTTCATTTTTAGTTACGTTGCTTTAGTAAAAAGTCAGAATGTGTCAGTCTTTTAAAGCTGCTTCATACTTTAATTCAACAAAACATTTATTGGCCACATAATATCTATAAATCACCCTGTTGGAAATTTCAAGAAATCCTGCAATGATTAAAATATGGTCTCTCTTCTCAAAGGGTTTTAAATTAATAACACAGTAGACATGCCTGACAGCTATGACTTGACTTGCACATTCTCTGAGAATGATCTTGTATGGCAGACACAACTGAATGTGTGTTGAGTTCCAAGCTCAGGAATCTGGGAGTGGCCAACACGGAGATCCAATACTTATCTATGAGGAACATCTGAGCCCCTCACCACAACCACCATTCTGTGGAACGCGGGCCATGCAGGGAATGGAGACCATGTGTTTTGGGTTAAATGAAGTTTTCTAGGTGGAGGTTGTTAGGGTAAGGGTGTTAAGTGAAAATGCTATACAAAGTGCATGATTTTTGTAAGGGACTGCAGTTCTTTTGCCCAGCCTACCACCACTGGGCCGTGCAATTATCCTGTCCAGCCTGCTGCCACTGGACTCTCCTGTACATACTTCCCCCAGAAAAACCCATGTGTCATTCACTGGCTCTGCACCTCTTCTTCAGCCTCTTGAAGCTGGTCCCATGCCAGTTGGAGTTGATATGGATTTAGCATGACAATCACTTAGTATAAAACCTAAAATCATTAAATAAGGACTAAAACAGTGCAAATAATGTTATTTGGGATACACAGAGGAAGGAAACATAATCAAATGGTGATTTTTTTATGTCAAATCTGAAGCTGACTTTGGAAAGTTAATTAAAATTATGTATTACTTGTTTTTATTCTTAATAAATAAGTAATGTGGTTAGAATATCCCATTACAGATCAGTGTTATTCAGCTTCAACTATTTTATTGGTACTTTATATCCATCACTTAAGTAATTTCAGTGTCTATTCTTTACTCAGATTTCTGCTTTTATATACTTCATGATAGAATTTATTTTAAAAAATCAAAATAAGGAACGAAAATTTCAGATAAACCTGTGAAAGTGGTGTAATGGAGAAAGTGAGAGGGACAAAAGTGAAGGAAAAAATGTGCAGAAGCTGATGATCTCTCTCTCTATCCATGACTCCAAAATGCTAGAATGTCATCATCAGAGCACTAGACATTTGCTGCCACATGTATCTACAGATCATGTTCTCATAGCCACAGACTGTACTAAGTGTAACCAGATCATTTGTTCAGAAAGGGGTTTCAATGGAATGATGAGAATGAAGCAGATAAAATCAATTTCCTGTAGTCAATACTGAGGGGAAATATCAATTTAAATGGAATACCACAGACCCACAGCTTTGGGCCTGATTCCCTAGATTCAAATATTGGATTTCTTAGCTGTTAAGGTGCAAACTAATGTGGTAACTCTTTTATAGGATTATTTTGAGGATTTAATGCATAAATTCAGTTAATGCACTGAGAAGTATCTGGTAGATAGAAATTACTAAACATAGCTGAGTTATTATTTTACAGATAGATCGATAACATCATCTTCATACAAAGTATAGTTGGTCTGTTATCCAGAAAGCATTATTTTAAGACCAGTAATTTTTGGTAATGCATTTGAATATTTTTGAAAATGAATTTAAAAATTACAATTTTTAAGACTAAAACATATTACTTAAACATGTTTATCCCCTTTGCTTTCCTTTATCTTATTGAGAAAGATAAAATAAGTAGTATAAAGAATAGTTTAAATAGATATTTGGATAAATATTGTGATGGGTTGTAAAAGTTTACCAAAATTTAAAACAGCATAGATAATAAAAAATGAGCAGTGTTTTATCTTAGTTTGAAAATATTAGCACTATTATGACTATGCTAACAATTTGTACATTATAGAACATTCAAGTTCTTGTTTTACACTTGTTTTGCATCTTTAAACCTTTAGCCATTATTATTTGTTAAAATATCAAAGAGCATTAAACAAGGCCAATAAAATAATATAATAAAATTCTTCCACTTGGCAATTAATTGTAATTGAAACATGGCTAAAATGGTGCTTAGTACTTAGAAATACTAAATGTTATATTTCTAAATTATCTGGATTCAGGCCACTTTATTATATGAGAAAGAGGCAAGCCCCATCTTAAAAGATGATTCTGCATATTTTATTGCTGTTTTTGCCAAACTATCTCCTTTATTTCTTCATCAAAAAAGAATTATCTCAAAAATACAGTGTCTAGGGACATATTGGCATTATAGACTGATATTATATGCCTTTTCTCAATACATAATTGTTACAAAGATTAACCTAAAACCAATAAGCTTATATGTGTCTGTATATGTGAGTGTACATATTTCCCCATCCTGAGCCTTGCTTCTCTCAGATACTTTTACATGTGCGGGCGTTCTTCATTCTTCTCATTCTCATGGTACCTAACTGTGAAACTCAGAAATTGAGTTTCAGATATCATGGTAGAAGGAGGAAGATCTTGGGTCTATCCTGATTCATCTAAGTCAGTGGCTTTCAGCCTTAATTGCACATTGGAATTTCCTGGGGAACAGAAGGGCTCGGAATGTTTTTTGTAAAATCTTTTCAAGTGATTATAAAATGCAGCTAAGTTTGCAGACCATTGCTTTAAATCAACAAGTAGGTGTATTTTCTTACTACTATATTCTTGCCACCACCCATCCAACCCATTTTACCTGGATCCTGCCAACCTCTGATTAAGACACCTATTGAGCGTTATTAGTACATGCACACATCAGTGCATTCATGATGACAAAAAGATTCTCCCTTTTTATAACAATTACCATATTTGGGAGATTTATGCTTAATTTTTTTTTAAAAAAATACTTATTTATGCCAGTGTATATGAGGCACCAGCCTAGCTGCTACTGGAAATACAAAGGTGAGTTGGATATACTGTTTGTAGTCAAGGAGCTTGAAATTTGTGAAAAGAGACAAATTCATGTGCAAAGATATTTTAGTATCAGAAAGGTTTTAATGCAGTTTTTTTCAACACGGGCTGTACATTAGAATCACCTGGAGAGTTTTAAAAAATGTTGATGGCTGGCCCCAGAACTGCATCAGGGTTCCCCAAGAACTGCATCAGAATTTTTCAAGTGCTCCCCACGCAAATGTCTCTAATGTGTCTCTGGGACTGGGAAGCACAACTTTAATTTATGTTCTAATAGCAATAAAAGTTCTATGACAATGAGGAAAGAAATGGTTTTGAGGAATAGGGAGCATTGAATGTTAATGGAGAATGCTCATAAACTTATTGTATAGCAGATACTTTACATGAGTTAATTCACTTAATTATCACACAAAAAAACCCTGAAATAGATGCTATAATCCCTTTTTTAACAACTGAGAAACCAAGTTACAGAAAAAGTAACTTACCCAAGACCGAGGAGATAGCGGAGTCCAAACCAGGGACTCTAACGTCAAGGCTTGTTCTCAAATACTATGCTATTCTTCCTAAAGAATGGGAATTTAGAAAGTAGATCAATGTAAATACATTCCAGGAGAAGAAACAGAATGCATGATATGGAGTAGTGTTTACAAGTAAAGGCCCTGGGGCCAGATACATGCCTCTTCAAATTCTGGGTCTATCATGAATTAGGCAAGTTACTTAGCTTCTGTGTGCCCCAGTTTTCCCATATGTACAGAAAGAATAATAAGAGCACTTATTTCACAGAATTGGTGTAAGATAAAATAAATCAATACGTTAATATTAGCAATGATAGTTGCTTTGAGAAAAAGAACAACTACCAGGGAAGTTGAAATGTCTGGTTGTAAAACAGTAAGAAGTCCAGTGTTAGATTATAGGACGCAAGGTAGCCTAAATAGTTAGCATGTTTGTAATTCCAAGTTTAAACCTACTGTCCTGTTGTAATAATTGGGAATGCCTGCTTTACTCTTAAATATGTCCTGGTTTGGACAATAAAGAGAAGATCTACCATCACTGTAGTATATCAAGTCTTAACAGCCCAAGTAAGGGGTTTATAGGAAGCATCAATAATGGACTTTGATTATGGAAGAGAAAAAAATAAGATCTGTGTTTTTAAAAATAACTCAGGCATCAGTATTTGATGGATTGCAAATTTGTAAAATGTTGTAATTTCCAAATGCAAAGCAGTATACACACGTGCTTTGAAAGATACCTTGGGCACTGGGGACATAAATCAGGGGGAGAAGATTTGAGAATGACATGTATCCTAGTGAGACCGAATCTTTAATCTTTGCAAACAAGCATCAAGCTAGGACTTGTTTCATTATTAAGGCCATGTGTGGCCTGAAACACTCAAAAAGACCAGACCTCAATAAATTTGGCCAAATTTTCAGTGGTGTGTGGGTTTTGATTTTTCTCACTGTGTGACATAATGGTAATCCAGTCCAGAGTGAAAAACACAGTGTCATATCTAAGTCTTTATGACCCATGGACTGAGAATGGGGACCAGGTGAGCAAGCTCATCTGTGTGATAATAAAAGGGAGGGTGAAACAAGAGGAGAAGGAGAGAAGTGGTTGCTGTCAGATGTTTTAAGAACTGTCATTCATCTGAAAGAGCACAGGCGCCCAGCTCTTGTGAAAAGGAGTAAGCCTGTGTTATTTTCCTTACCTAGCTGATTTTCATGTGGATATAATTCTCAGTCCGAGATCCCTCTAAAAGAACACATCAGCTCTCACGCAACATTCAAGAAACATGGAAAATAAGTGAACCTATGACTGAAAACTGAAGCCAGAATTTCTGCATTCCTGAAAGTACCCATAGTTCCTTTAATTATACTCGGGGCTTGTAAACAGGAAAGTGTTTCACAGACATAGAGAATCCAAGGGGTGAGCCAAAAAATAAAATAAATATATGGTTTGGCAAAACCAAACTAGATTAAAGCAACATGATTTTCTAAGAAAGAGAAATAGAGGAATAGTACCAATGATGGAATCATGAAAAATGCTACTTATTTGAGAAAGGTTTGTAACTGAGAGATTGTCAATTTTGATAAATATAACAAAGATACAGGAGATAAAATAAGAGGAAATATTTATTTTTAAAATTGTTACTTTAAGAACACAAAATCTCCTTTACCTATTGTCTTGTTTCCAAACTTTGCTTTCAGAGAGAGACAGAAAGATCCTAGAGTTTATTACTTCTGTGGTGATTACTGAAAATAATATTTTAATAATGATCTCCAATATATTTTTACTATTAAATATCTTCATCTTGTTTTACTAATTCCTATTCGTCTAATTTCTGAGGTTTTACAGGCTCTTTCGTACTGCATTACTCTTAGCCAGATTCCTATCCATGCAACATAAGGAGGTCTCTGATGTCAAAATGAATCTCATATAATTTGTTAGTAAATCAGACCAACAATTTAAGAAGTAGTTTTCAGAGAAAGCCCAATTGTGTTTAAATACATCTGCAAAGTACTTTGTTCCCCTCAGCATCTAGAAGGCACACATGAAATTGATTGAGGTTATTAGACATGAAATACTTCAATCAAGTTATTCCACA
The DNA here is from genome assembly GCF_028858775.2 of Pan troglodytes. Taxonomy (NCBI): domain Eukaryota; kingdom Metazoa; phylum Chordata; class Mammalia; order Primates; family Hominidae; genus Pan; species Pan troglodytes. The sequence goes on from NC_086015.1 coordinate 91,432,218, forward strand.
AGAAGAAATAAGAATTTGTTATGTTCATTAGCAATTAATACGCAGGTTATCACTTGATTCATTAGCATGCTTTTGCAAACACAATTTTGTTATCTAATTTGCCTTCCCAGAATTCCTCTCGCTTCTCACTCTCCCTGGCAGGAAGTCACTGTGGTGACATCTGTTTCTTGTAGAACTATCAAGAACGATAAGCAACTTCTTGTGTTGCTTAAGTCATGGGGTTTTTCCTTCTTTTCTCCAACAGTTAATGTGCTTCTTTTCTGCCATATGGAAAAGATAAATACCAGAACCTAAAATATCAGAGTACTAGAGAAACGAGAATGAAACTCTTTGAACACTGACCATGAAGGAAGTACTTAAGAAGTACGTTCAAAGGTGTTGGGATTTCTGTGTTTTTGTTATTAAAGTAGTGACCATATCAAAAATGTTAGCTGGCAAAATTTTTCCTTTATATCATCCTATTCAAAATTCAAATAGGTGCAAAGAGGTAAAACCATACCTCATTTCCAGTTATTTATTGCTGAACAACAAAACACCCCAAAAGTTTTTGACTCCAAATAACATTTTATAATTATCCTAATGGATCTGTGACTGACTACGCTCAACTAGGTGGTGGTCTCAGTTGGAGTCTCTTGTGCATCGCAATGAGATATTGGCTGGAAGTGCAGCCATCTGATGACTCGACAGGACTAGATAACCACAGTGGCCCATTCATATCACTGAGAGTTGATGAACACTGTTGGTTGGGAGTTCAGCTGGGGCTGCAAATTTTAGCACTTAGACCAGCCTCTCCTAGTGGCTTGGACTTCTGATGGTATGGTAGTTTGGTTTCAAGAGAGAGTGTCCATAATACTCAGACAAAAAATGACAAGTTTTTTAATGACTCAGATTCAGAAGTCATGTGGCATCACTTCTGTCATATTTTACTGTTCAAAAAGTGAGTCACTGTGTCAACCTAAATTGAAGAGGTAGGATCACACAAGGACCTGAATACAAGGTGGCATGTCTCTTTGGGAGGAAAGGAAGGAATACACCATTGAAGAGTAGATACCAGACCTCAAATTAAAACCTTATGTGAAAAGCCAGAGAGAAATTTTATATAAAAAATATTCAAACTTAAAGAATTTACAGATTCAGGGTCCAGTTTGTTTTAAAACATATAATTTCATTCAGTGTCTAAGATTACTTTACATAATACCCAACTATATTGGATTTTGTATTTATAAATACATATTAATATACATATGTTTTAGTAAACAAGATTTCACATTACTATCATTACTGCAATACTTATACTAGGGATAAGTTTTCCTTTTTCAATATTGATCATTTCCAATAATAATGGCTAGTGTTTACTGAGGATTAACAAAGTTGTAGAAATTGTCATGCTTTTGGTATATTAATCCCATAACAAATCTATAAAAGAAGTACTATTAATATCCTCACTTTATAGATGAAGACAAAGGCTCAAATATAAAGAATTGACTAATAATCTTATTGCTAATGAGTGACAGAGCTGCAACTTGGTACCAGGGAATCTGGATCCAGACCTCGTACTCTTAAATATAATAGCGGCTACAAAATATCTCAACAAGTACAAATGTGATCATGTTACCCTGCAATGGAATCTGGGTCAGAGTTTTAAGTAATGTCTATTCCCTCCAGCCAAAGACCAGGAACATGTGTAGTAGAGCAAGCTGGGCGTATTACACATTGAGGCACTGAAGAACACCCAATGTGGAAACATGGAATGTCTCAGTAAGACGTTTTTAGAAAGAACCTATTATAGGATTTGGGCTTTGATTGGGTGAGTTTTGATAGGTTCTAAGAAAGCAGTGATTTGCTCTAGATTCAATGCCATAAGGAAGTGGTGGCAATAATACGATTGGGTATCTCATGAAATATTATCTATAAGAAACGAAAACTTCAGGAAGGATAAAGCTGTAATTAAGGTAAAGAAATAGCAGTCACTCACACTAGCCAAGAAACAGTGATTCTTAGTATTTGGTGGTTTGCACAGTGACCTTGTTTTTCTCTGTGTTTAGGCAAAATTATTAAATGTTTGTTTTTATTTCACTTTATCATGATCTCATTGTCTAATGTTGATGTTCTGTATGAATGTTTATATCCAGCTTCTGTCCAACAGCAGAACAACATGGCCTAGATGTGAGTGTCAGACCAATTCCTGGGTCAGAAGCTGCTTTCTTAAAATTTCTTCAAAAAATGTCTTAGTAGGGGCCAGGCACGGTGGCTCACGTCTGTAATCCCAGCACTTTGGGAGGCCGAGGCGGGTGGATCATGAGGTCAGGAGATAGAGAGGATCCTGGCTAACACGGTAAAACCCCGTCTCTACTAATAATACAAAAAATTAGCCGGGGAGTGGTGGCAGGCGCCTGTAGTCCCAGCTACTCGGGAGGCTGAGGCAGGAGAATGGCATGAACCTGAGAGGTAGAGGTTGCAATAAGCTGAGATTTTGGCATTGCACTCCAGCCTGGGCGACAGAGCGAAGCTCCATCTCAAAAAAAAAAAAAAAAAAAAAAAAAAAAAAATTTCTTAGTAGACTAATTTTTTTGACTGAATATAGTGGATCCTATTTATTTTAGCACATTATTTTTCTTTAATGCTTAAAATGCAGTGTTAACACAAATAATCTAAACAAAGACACTGTATATTTGTAATTTATAATTTTAAGTGATTTTGTTAGTAAAAATGTTTTATCAAAGATCATTTCATTATTAACTATCTCTATATAATAGGCATTTTATTTTAAATTGCGTTGTCATATTATGAAGAAAAACAGTTTTAAAAAATAATGAATTTTTTTAGTGAAATTAAAGGAAAAAGGGCTGATACATTGACAGTGATGACTGGTTTTATATTAATTAGGTATATGTTTCAATATTAATGTTAAACTGCCTCTTTTACATTAATTGATTTTGGAATCATTTCTATACATTTATATTGAAATAAAAGACTAGAGATTTTGAAACAAGATATACTGAGAGGTCAACATGATACATAAGATTCATAAAAGTTTTATTCCATATAAATTGTTAGCAGTATACTGCAATAAAATGAAGACTTACTTTTTACCCATTCAACATGTTGGCAGACTAGGTTAAATTTTGTTAAGATACTTAGCCAAGTCCAGAAAATCAGATTGGATAACATCTCACCATAGGTAGAATTTAGCATTTAGGCTAAAGAACGTCACAAGGTGATTTAGTGCAGGAAAAAAAAAAAAAAACTATTTAGTTCATATAACTACTAAGTCTCATTTCTCTTACTGCATATTTTTGTTTATCCTTCAGGGCTCAGCTCAGTTTTCACTTCCCTTGCTTGAAATAATTGCTGTCCTTTGTGGTCCCTAAAACACTTTCAATAATTCTATCATTTTTGTCTGTCTATCCAACTAGACTGTGGGTTCTTCAAGAATAGAGTGATTCATCTCCTTACCTCAGTGCCTAAAATAATGTCTGGCATATAATGAGTGTTCGAAAAATGCCTGTTGAATGAATGCATGAATGAATTCATAAATGTTAGCTTTTATTCTCAGCTCAGGGATAAATTGGCTTAAGAATGTTCTTTCTCATAATTAACAAGGTAAGCATACAATAAGCAATCGGTTGACTTTAAAGGTGTAGTAATTTTCTAAATTATGCAGGAAAGCTCTAACATTATTTTTTGATGTAAAGTTACTCTTTTTATTTCCTATACCCATAAGACAAGATCTTTTCTTTTTTTTAACTTTTATTTTGGTTTCAGGAGTTCATGTGCAGGTTTGTTATACAGGTAAATTGCATGTCACAAGGATTTGATGTTCAGATTATTTTGTCACCCAAGTAATAAGTATAGTACCAGATAGGTAGTTTTTCTATCCTCACCCTCCTCCCACCCTCCACCCCCAAGTAGCCTCTGGAGTCTATAATTCCCTTCTTTGTGTCTGTGTGTACTCATTGTTTAGCTCCGATGTATAAATGAGAACATTCGGTATTTGGTTTTCTGTTCCTGTGTTACTCCACTTAGGATAATGGCCTCCAGATCTATCCATGTTGCTGAAAAGGACATGATCTCATGTTTTATGGCTGCATAGTATTCCATAGTATATATGTACCACATTTTCTTTATCTGGTCTACCATTTGTGGGCATTTGGTTGATTCCATGTATTTGCTACTGTGAATAGTGGTGCAATGAACATATGCATGTATCTTTATGGTAGAATGATTTATATTCCTTTGGGTATATACTGAATAATGGGACTGATGGGTTGAATGGCAGTTCTATTTTAAGTTCTTTGAGAAATCACCACTGCTTTCCACAGTAGCTGAACTAATTTACATTCCCACCAGCAGTGTAAGAGCATTCCCTTTTCTCTGTAGCCTCACTAACATCTCTCATTTTTTGACTTTCTAATAATAACCATTCTGATAGGCGTGAGACAGTATCTCATTGTGGTCATGATTTGCATTTCTCTAATGATTAGTGATGTTGAGCATTTTTTCCTATTCTTGTTGATCACATGTATGTCTTCTTTTGAAAAGTGTCTGTTCTTGTCTGTATTAGGGTTCTCTAGAGGGACAGAACGAATAAGACAGATGTATATATAAGGGGAGTTTATTAAGGAGTATTGACTCACAGGATCACAAGGTGAAGTCCCACAATAGACCATCTGCTAGCTGAGGAGCAAGGAAGCCAGTCTGAGTCCCAAAACCGCAAAAGTAGGGAAGCCAACAGTATAGCCTTCAGTCTGTGGCCAGAGGCTCGAGAACCCCTGGCAAACCACTAGTGTAGTCCAATAATTCAAAAGCTAAGGAACTTGGAGTCTGATGTTTGAGGGCAGGACGCATCCAGCATGGGAGAAAGATGAAGTCAGGAAGACTCAGCAAGTCTGCTCATTCCACTTTCTTCTGCCTGCTTTATTCTAGTTGCACTGGCAGCTGATTAGATGGTGCCCTTCCAGATTGGGGGTGGGTCTGCCTCTCCCAGTCCATTGACTCAAATGTTAATCTCCTTTGGCAACACCCTCACACACACACACCCAGGAACAATATTTTACATCCTTCAGTCCAATCAAGTTGACACAAAATATTAACCATCACGAGTATTATGCTAGTGAGTCACTAGGATGTCTTTTGCCCACTTTTTAAGGGTGTTGTTTGTTGTTTGTTTTTTGCTTGCTAGTTTAAGGTACTTATAGATTCTGGATATTAGACCTTGTCAGATACATAGTTTAAGAATATTTGCTTCAATTCTGTGGGTTTTCTGTTTACTATGTTGATAGCTTCTTTTGTTGTGCAGAAGTTGTTTAGTTTAACTAGGTTTCATTTATCAATTTTGTTTTTGTTGCAATTGCTTTTGGCCTTTTCGTCATGAAATCTTTGCCCCTTCCTAAGTCTGGAATAGTATTTCCTAGGTTTTCTTCAAGAGTTTTTATAGTTTTAGACATGACATTTAAGTATTTAATCCATCTTGAGTTGATTTTTGAATATGGTGTAAGGAAGGGGTCCTGTTTTAATATGCATATTTCTAGCCAGTTATCCCAGCACCAGTTATTGAATAGGGATTCTTTTCCCCATTGCTTGTTTTTCTTGACTTTGTTGAAGATCAGATAGTGGTAGATGTGTGGCCTTTTTTCTGGGTTCTCTATTCTGTCCCATTGGCCTATGTGTCTGCTTTTGTACCAGTACCATGTTGTTTTGGTTACAGTAGCCTTGTAGTATAACTTGAAGTTGGGTAATGCGATTCTTCCAATGTTGTTTGTTTTGCTTAGGAATGCTTTGGTTATTCAGGCTCTTTTTTTGGTCCATGTGATTTTTAGAATTTTCTAATTCTATGAAGAATGTCATTGGTAGTTTGAAAAGAATAGCATTGGATCTGTAAATTGCTTTGGGCAGTATGACTATTTTAATAATATTGATTCTTCCCATGAGCATGAAATGTTTCCCATTTGTTTGTGTCATCTCTGGTTTCTTTCAGCAGTGTCTTGTTATTCTCATTGTAGAGATATTTCATCTGCCTTGTTAGCTGTATTTCTAGGCATTTAATTTTTATGTGGCTATTGTGAATGAGATTGCACCTTGGTTTGGACTCAGCTTGAATATTGCTGGTGAATAAAAATACTACTGATTTTTGTACATCGATTTTTGTATCCTGAAACTTTCTGAAGTTGTTTATCATATCTAGGAGCCTTTGGGCAGAGGCTATAGGGTTTTCTAGTTATAAAATCATATTATCTGCAAACGGATATAGTTTGACTTCTTATTATTATTTGGATGCCTTTTCTTTCTTTCTCTTGCCTGATTGCTCTGGCTAGGACTTCCAGTACTATGTTGAATAAGAGTGGTGAGAGAGGATATCCTTGTCTTGTTCCAGTTCTCAAGGGGGATGCTTCCAGCTATTGCCCATTCAGTATAATAATACTGGCTGTGGGTTTGTCATAGATGACTCTTATTATTTCGAGATATGTTCCTTCAATGCCTAGTTTGTTGAGGGTTTTTACTATGAAGGGATGCTGAATTTTGTTGAAAGCCCTTTTTGCAGCAAGATGTTTTCTTGGGACTGTTTTGTTGTTTTGTTTTTGGAATTTGTTTTAGAAAATATAAAACAGGTGTGGATCATCTGTAGTCATTTAAAGAAACTTGAAAGTGAAATTTTGAGTGTATACTTCATAAAACACATACAAAGTTAGCTTAATTTCAAAAGCAAATAAAACAAATGTTGATATGTATAAATAACACATAAAAAGTGTTGAAATTAATATCAGAACTTCAGAAAATGAACCCCCAATGTCTAGAATGCTAAGACAAGAACAAGTAAAACAGATTTGTTAATTCACAGATATTTATAGCCATATATAAAGTACTAAATATAACATTGCTATAGACTATTATTTAGGGCAAATTCATAATTTTTTTTGAAATAAGACCTTACAAAAAGGTCTTCATAGTTTTATTCTATAAATTAGTAAGCAAACATTATGAAATTAGCCTTATTTTGTTAACTATTATTACTCTTAAGTGCAAAAAATGAGCAAATTCTTTCCAATAATTCCGGTTGCACCAATTAATAATAATTGTGTCAATTGTAATAGTATCTAGAGTAATCATTCTAACTCTTATAATTTTATTATAGTCTGCATGTAGAACAGACCTGATTTGATTCCCAAATATCTTGAGAAAAGTGTAAAAAGATGTAATTCAAAGAGGAGCCATTTTTCTTTAATAAAGTAAAAATAAATATTTTATTCATTCTTCCTGAAAAATGCACTGTAACCTATTAGTACTAAAATGAAATTCAAATCTTGTATAATGAACCACAGGAAATTTATGAACATATTCATATATCTGCATGGAGCCATATTTCTGAGGAATGGGGAGAAACAAACTGCCAAAATGGAGGTTATAAATAGGTTTTCTTGGCTTTATTCATATAGATCTTTAGATCCCCAGTTAGAAAAGCATGCACTATAGTACATAGACGTTTTTACTATAAATATATGAGAGACACATAGTAAATTTTGGGGAACATTTTATGCCATTGTAACAGTGAAATATTTCACTGCTAAAAGAAATCTAATAGAATTACCATGAAAGTGTACAAAATAGCACTCTATCCCATCCTTTACCCCCTCACCTGGGTCCTGACAGTCTCTCCCCCTCCATCTTTCTCCTATTCTCTGTCTCTCCAACTGTTAAATCCTAAAAGTTGGAAGTAATGTTTTATATTAAAGAACAACATTTTATCAAAAATTTTTATTGCTAAACACCTGAATATTTGAAGACTTTATTCATAAGAAATACTCTATAACTTAAAAAAGTAGCAGGTAATAATTCACAGTCCAAATGCTATTCATCATTTACCAAATAATTATTACATCAGCATTTGTGATCTAAGTTATGTTGCTAGTGATTAGCACGACTGTAACCAAGAACCTTTAGGTGTGGGATATTAATAAAATTTTCATTAAGTGCTTGCTATATGCCAGATGAATACTTTGTGATAACTTAGGTTCATAGAAGCTAAGTAATTTGCACAATGTTATAAAACCGGTAAGTGGCAGAATCAGGATTAAAATACAGCCAGACTGGCTTTTGTACCCCTACACTGAACCTCTACGCTATACTGTCCTTGCTATAGAACATCTGGTGGCTCTTCTTTTATAGATAAGGAGACCAAGATCCACTGAGTTAAAATAAGTTGTGCAAAGTTATTTTTCTCTCAGTATCATAGATTTCCACTTTTCTTGTTCTAATTGCCCCCTTGGAAAACCTGTGCCTTTCTCCAGGGGCCCAATATTTTATTAGCTCCATCCACAGGCCAGCCTTGGGCAACATTCCCGGTGTACCTTGACTTTGGTTTAGGCCATTTGGGCAAAGTAGAAAGGTCCTGAAGTATACGGGCTAGGCCAGAGAGTGGCAGTTTTAGATCAACAAGAGAATCTGAAAAAGAGACAGATAAATAATGAGGAGAGGGAGAAATCTTGCAAACATAAAAGGGGAGAATGGGGGAAATTAATCTGCAAAAGAGACTATCTTTAGAAGAAGAGAAAATTTTCTGGATTTCAATATTTGGGGAATGATATATTGGTTATATTCTAGTTGCCTCTCTACTATGACTGAATGCTTGTTCCACCTACCCACCAACAATTTATATGTTGAAATCCTATTCCCCCAAAACAATGGTATTTGGAGATAGGGTCTTTGAGAGATAATTAGGTCATGAGAGTGGAGCCCTCAAGATTGGATTAGAGCCTTTATAAAAAAAGACAGGAGAGAACTTGTTTCCTCTCCCTTGGATCTAGGCCATGCAAAGATACAGCTACAAGGCAGCTGTCTGTAAGCTATGATGTAGTTCATCACCAGACACCTGATCTTGAATTTCCCAGCCTGCAGAATTGTGAGACATAAATGTTTGTTATTTCAGTCACACCATCTATGGCATTATTGTTGTGGCAGCCCAAACTGATCCAGACATCCTCCAAATTCATTCTTCACACATGGGTTCTTTTTCCTCTGTCAATGGAAGTTACCAGCAGGCTTTGGAGGATAAGAGTGCTATGTCAGGTATTTATGCCCCTGGTTCCCTTACTGCTAGATTCTTGTGGCTTGGCTGTGAAGTTCCTCAAATGACTCCTTCTCATCAGGCTATTGGCCCTCTCTTTATACTCTTCTTCCAGGAACCACCTCTTCCCCTTCCCCCTTCAGATCTAGCAGTGATGATGGCTCTGTGTTGTTGTTAACCCTAGATTACGGCATGCTCTTGGTGGTGTCTTTAAGTCCCTGACTGAGACAGTAAACCTGGAAGATGGGAAAGAAGTAGTCAATAAAATCTGATTGAGCAGAAAGTAGAGAATACAGAGAAGCATATTTTACCTGATTATTATTAAGAAAGATTTTCTGAACAATAACAATGCAGTGTGCAGCCTGAAGAAACAGAAATGTCACCATTTGAAGATGAAAGTCAGGCAATTAAAGGTATTTAGTAGAGTAAGAATTTCAGGATGTAGGCCCAAAACTTACAAGAAATAAAATCAAAATCGATTTGTGGTTGTTCAAAGTGTCCTATACCAAGTACTTTGGAGGGCCTCACCATTTCATAGCACTCATTTAATCAAACATTTTACTTTAATTTAGATCCAGTCTTTGTATATTAGTGTTATAAAAGGAAGGCTAACTATAAAAGAAAAATAAGAATATATTAGGCTTAGTGTCCTTATTAGATACTTAGAACTTGGCTAAATACTTTTTAACATCAGGTTTCTTGAGCTTTAATTTACAAATAGTAGTATTCACCTTGTTTGAGTGTATAGTTCTGAGTTTTGACTGACATATATACTCATGTTACCCCCACCAAAATTAAGATATAGAATATTCCCATCAAACCAAAAAATTTATTGGTGGCCATTTATAATCAGTTCCCTCCACCAAACTCAAGTACCAGACATTAGCAACTGCTGATCTGATTTCTGTCCCTACAGTTTTCTGTTTTCCCAGAATTTCAAATAAATGGAATCTTACAGTATGTAGCCTTTTATGTCTGATTTATTTCCCTTAGTATAGTGTTTTGGAGAGTCATCCTTATTATTCTATCAATACTATACAAACTATGTATCAAGAATTCATTCCTAGTTGCTGAGAAATATAGTATTTTATAGATGTACCACAATTTTTTATCCATTTTCCTGTTGATGAACTTTTGGGTTATTTCTAGTTTGGGGTGATTATGAATAAAGTATCTACAAGTATTCAGGTAAGTTTTTTATGGTAACCTATGTTTTCATTTCTTCAGGGTAAATACGTGTAAACGGGAATGTTGGGTTATATAGAGCTATATAGAAATTCTCTAGGCCATAGTTTCTTCATTTATAAAATAGAGATAAATTGTTTTTGTGTGGATTAAATGGGTAAACATGATGTGGCATTTAGAACAGTCTCTGGCACATAGTAAAAACTCAATAAATGCTAGTTATTAACATTATCAGGGACATATTGTCAATTCCAGTCCAAATCCCAAATTGGCCTCTTGCCTGAAATTCTTTTAAGTTCAGAAGGATCTGTATCTGTGGATGTGTTTATTTATTTTGTTCTTTGTTCCAGCAGAGTTTAAGAAGACATCTGTCAATAATAGAGAACTGAAGCTTACCTGAAGATAATAAATGATAACATTTGAATTTTGTTTCATCTTTGGAGTTTAAGATTCAGCTTCATAGTGGCAGGATAATCAGCAGACACTCATACATGATAGTATGGCCTTTAAAATACCCCATCAATATTTATCAACTTATATGCCTATGTAATAATACTGATCCCTACAATAGCACTCCATTCCTTTAGTTCTAGTTTACAAGATAAAAGAAATAAGGCATGAGCAATTAGAACATATCAGTAGAAAGCTTAACATTAAAGACAGAACCAGAATTAAATATTCCTAAGGTGTTTGTCTCCTATTTATTTATCAGACCACACTGGCCTTATAAGTGTTTGTGTGCGTGTGTGTGTTAAATAACATACTCATTAACAAAAAGAGTTCTGCAATTGAATTAATTTTATCTTTCAACCTTAGAATTTTAGACTCTTTCTGACTCCCAAATGCTATAAAAAACAACTATATTCAATATTCTTAATCTTTCTCTTGCTTGGCAAGTTATTAATATAATATCAATGACAGGAAAAAAATACAAAATCTCTAAGTTTCCTCTCAAAAGATAAAAATTAAAGAGCAAAATCCATGAGTTCTAAATTGTGTATTCTAACACTTTGCCCTGTATATTTTAGAATTATTTTTGTTGGTTTGAGACAATTTTTGATAGTTTATTTAGAATATTTATATAGTGTAAGAAAAATCCATTTTTGTTAAGGCATACACACACACAAACCCTAATATATTCAAAAGAATTCAATAAGCCACCTAAATGAAACTGTTACAAATGGGAATTATGCATGTGAAATAGGCTCAAATTTCTTTTAGCAAATTTCCCATCCTTTGGATTCACCTGATGTTTGAGCTCATGCAGTCCTGAGGAAAATCCAGCTCGGAGTGAAATTTAGGAGGGCAGAACAAAGCAGGCAAATCCAAGTGATGAGAGCTGTCAGTAGATCTGCCATGGGATAAAATTGGCAGGTTCTGCTTGGCTCTAGTCACAGGTGGAACATAATTTGATGGCTTTATCTATACCTCTCCTGAGCATTTTTTTCTGCATCATGGAAATCTGGTTCAATTCAGTCTGACAGATGGATATCCGACTTGTAGAAATGTGGGAGCCCTTGCAACTCACACTAAAAGAAACATGACCGCCAGCCTTCTTGGGAACAGAGATACAAAGTCAGTAAGTTGTGATATTGGGGACATCTGTTACTGAGTTTCATGTTCCTAGCCCAGGCATGCACTGTGTGAACCATAATATACATATGGCCCCCTGCAGATAAATTTGTTACCTTGATTAAGCTTCTGGAAAGAAGAACCAGAGGAGTTGCATAAATGTTGGATTTACCTAATTGCATTTTAAATCATTCTCTGAACATAACAAATGTGATTTAGCTCTGCAGGTTCACTGTCGCCGATATACTAAGTATATTTGGGGCCCTGGCTCTGATCACCAGGTTCAACTAAAGGGGTTAATGGTCATGAAAATGTTATTTAATGTCACTTTAGGGGTATTTGCAGTTTTTATTCAAAATTTGAAGAAATTCAGGATGTTAGTTCATGAATATCACAAAATGCTACAGTTTTTTTCCTTTCCTGGTTGCTCTGTCTCCCCATAAATTGTGTTTTCACTTTATATGTTTGGAAATGCAAGATGCAAATGGCTAATTGGAGAAAGGATGATGCATTGGGTAACAAATGAGCTTTCAAAGAAGTTCATATTTAAAACAAATTTGGCTGTATTTTTTCAGGTTGACAATCTATACGCATATGTGCAAGTGAAAGTTTCTCACCATTTCTCTCTTATCACCTGCATAACATACACAATTCCATAGAACATCAACCCTGTGCTCAGCTTTTACTGAAGGACTTGCAATTGGTGCCCTTGCAGTAATGTACATCCTGCTTTGAATGTTTTTTTCCCCAAAGATTGGTCCCTCTTTTAAGTTTCAAAAGTCACCTTATCAAAGGACATTTCTTACTTCATCCTCCTGTCTCATTTTTATTTTTTTGCTCTGCTTTATTTTTCTTCATAACACATCCCTACTCACATCATATTTATTTGTATATTGTTTGTTCCTCCTCCTGAAACATAAACCACATCAGATAAGTTACTTTATCTGTTTTTCTCTGTTGTATACCACTGCCTAAAACAGTACCTAAAACATACAGTGTCTGCTCAATAAATATTAGTCAAACTAATGAAGATGAATTGGCCTCAGTAAACATGAATAAGTGAAACCTGGAACCCTCATAGACTTCCCTTGCAGCTTTTCTGTTCCTGCTGTCTGTTACCCTATTTTCAATCAAACCAAAGAGGTTGTAATGTCTGTCATAATTTTAGATCTTTTCATTAATATCTCTGCCTCCATCTAGGGGATAAACTCAAGGAAGAAATGGACATAGCTGTTGGGAAGAGATGGGGATTTTCTCATAAGCCATGCTGCTTTTTTGACCTTAGAACCCACCATGATAAATCTCTGAGTAGGTCTCATCTCCCAGATCCTCAACTCAACTTTTCTCAGACTGTACTTAAGCACTTTTGTCAAAGTTGGAGTAGAGAAGGTAGGGTGATAAGAAAGAGCTCCTTTTGCTCTTTTCCACATGGATTGTCTCCCTTTTGATGGCCTCACAAGTCCCCAGATTTTCCTTTTGACATTGTTTCATACAGTATTTAAATCTATTTGTATACATGAAACTTATTTTAATGCCTGTCTTTCTGAATCCCTGACTCCATCCCTATGTCTCTGGTATGTTTCTATCTGTGATTATCGACTCCATATTAAAAACGGGACTGCTTGCACTTATTGCAGTACATGTGTCAAACTGATCCCTCAAAACTTCCTGACAAAAAATAGACCATTCTAGCTCTTCACTACCTGTTTCTTGATAGACAGATCAAAAAAGTCCCTCCATCCTAAGGGTTTCTCTCTCATGGCAAAACCTTTGGTGAGAGACACACATCAATGTCTGTCAATGAAACCACTGGAATATTGTCCCAATGTGAATATATTTCCAATTCAATCTATTCTATTGTCCACAGTAGGCAACCAGAATTCCCAAGGAACTGTAGAAGGGGTGCCTTTTTTTTAAGGGATAAGAAGTATATAGACTTGAATATCAGGCACAATTGTGACAGTGAGAAAGTCATGTAATTACTTGGAAATAAGAGGCTAAAGTTTCAGAGTTAAACCAAAATTGGGAATGAGACAGCCATGTTGGAGGGGGTCCCCAGAGAAACTCCAACCAGCCTACCCACTGAGGTGGAGCCTTGGGAAGTTCATGACATTTGCAGCAGGGAGGAGCCTGGCCCCTCCTCTTCCTGTATGGAATCTGGCATTCAAGCTACAGGCTGGAAGCACTCTAGCAGGGACGCTGGCCTAGTGAGAGTCCCTGTTTCCCCCTTTTCTTCATTTTCACCCAATAAAATCCTGTCTCACTCACCATTCAAATTGTCTGCAAGCCTGAGTTTTCATGGCTGTGGGACAAAGAACTCTGCCCTTAGCTGAACTAAGGAAAAGTCCTGCAACATTTTTGGCACCCAACATGGGGCTCAAGAAGCAGTGAGTGAAATGAGGACTCAGAACCTCTCACCTTCTGAGGACTTCTGAGGGTTGGGAATACATACCCCCAAACCCTGTGGCTCCCTGGGGTTGGGGGAAAGGCCCTTTCCTTCCTTTTTCAGGACAGGGGAGCAGGGGCTCCTTGCTCCCCCTCCCCTCCATGCTGGGGCTGGGACACATGGCTCAAGAGTCTCACACAGCCGGGTGGCTGGTTCCCATCCAGAAGCCGCTGCAGCCTTTCCCTTCCCCACCCAAGGGGTTCAGCTCCATCAGGCAGTAATTAAACTTTTCTCTCTGGTGGAAGAACCACTTGCCTAAGAATAAGAGGATCTCCCCCAGGCATTTGAAAACTGTTTCTCTTTTTTCTTCTTCTCCACCCTGTCAGCAAGTTAACTTTTATAGTTTTTTGTTTTTCCTTTTAGAAGATGTTTTACTAGGCCAGCCCTTCACCTCCCCCCAATCCACCCACCAACTATGACTGTATTCTCTGCAAAGTTGTTGTTGTGAAATCAAGCCTCCATCTTGTTTTACATCTGGGGGGTGTGGCCAGTTACTGCCTGGCAAGGATTTGTTTAGCAACCCTACCTTAGGGGATGCCCCTCTCAGGTTAAGTAATCTACATGTTTTCCTAGCCCTGTCTCTTAAAAGGCCCTATGCAGCAACTGGGTTTTCTTCTGCCTGTCTGTGTGTACTATATGTGATGTCTGTAAAAATAACTCTAATTAATCTGGCCTAAAGAAAAGTGCTTGGATCTAATATTTTTTAAAGCTAAAAGTTGTGGTACCTTTCATTTCACATGACTTTAATCTTTAAGAAATAAAAACAGCCCTAAAGACTATTCGTAAAATGCAGGTCAGATGCAAAGTTTGCTAATTGTTTTGAGGTTACAAACTGCTTTTTGGGTTTTGAGAGCTATTTTACTTGTCAGCTACATCATTGGTAGGGTCTGGGGACATATGGAACTAACCACACCCTTAATTATGCTGGAGTCAAATCTTGGCTGCACTTATCACACAATTAAGGCAACTTACCAAGTTTTACCAAATTATTAGGAGTTAATTGAAACTACTAGAAATAGATTTACATGCAAGGTGTGTAAGAACAGTAAAATGTGTTTTTTTAGTAAAAGGTTATAAGAAGGCATGGAAATGTAAACTTTTGCCTAGAGTTAAATGATTGTTTTGAGTTAAATTAGGAAAAAGCTAAAGGTTCAAAGAAGTGGTGGAAGAATTGTGGAAATTAATCTTGCAGAAGAAGGTCTCTATGTAAATATTTTTGCTAAATTCAAAAGGGTATTAAATGTTTTTTTCTGTAAATCGAGCATTGAAATAAAAACACAACAAGAAATTCTTAAAATGCTAATCTCTTTGGCAAAATTTATAAAGGTTTATAAAAGGTTTTTGGTTCTTTAAAATTTCTGAGTCATCATTTTGGCAAAATAAATAACTTACAGTAATCAGGAATTCTATTTCATAATATCAAGTGTTTTAAACCTTGAACATTTAACAGCCTTCCCAAAATCAAACTTCAGTTTTAAAATTGTCTTCCTCGACACCTGGGTTTGTGGAAAGTCCAGAGGGCCCCTGGAATGTCCAGAGAAAAAGAGGTAAACAGAATTATTTAACATGTTTAGGTACATGGGATTGACAAAATGATCTTCTTTAGGTTAGGTTATATCTTGGTGAAGAATGCCAATATATGTTCCAAAATTGTATGGGGTTTCTAAAATTCTAATATCTGAGTATAGCTATCAATCATAATTAAGGTTTTTTGTTAAGTTATTGTAAATCACAGAGCTAATCAAACTTCTCTGTCAATCATGTTTCTAACTGTAACTACCCTGGATATTTTGCTATTCAAAAATTGTTGTTTTGTTTTAATCCTTTTCAAAAGATGGTTTATAATAAGCTATAGAACTGTAACAGGTGCTCTCAAATACAGGTTTCTGATAACTTTGGAGACTGTGAAATTGGAATAAAGAAAAATATATAGGACTCATAAAGAGCTGAAATGTTCATGAATACAAGCAAAACAAAAACTAAATGGACTAAACTTAGAAACTGAAGCAATCCTTTTAACCTTGTTTGGAATATTGCTGATCCTTGTTTTGTTTTTCAGAGTAAAGGAAACTTATTTTGAACTATTTTCAGACTTTAATAATTAAGTAAGGTATACACTCCTGTGATTAAAATTTAGAACATGTTTGTTTCTCTCTGCCTGGTTCCTCTAGAATTTGGAGAATATCTGTGAGTATTCTTAACTTATGGCAATGTAGTTGTTTGCATCAGTGCAATAAAAATCCATTTTTCTTTTGCAAAAGGACACAATTGGAAAAATGGTTATTTTACCAAAGCTTTGATTGGAAGGGTATGTTTCCCTTTAAGGAGTAAAGCTTGACTTACAGAGCTGATAAAAGACCCATGGGAGACTGGCCTCATACCCTCATCTACACAGTCCCTGTACAGGGTTCTTGACTTGTTGTCAGTAAGAATGTCACTTTCTAACATGTCCAAGAGCTCCAAGTTTATTGTGGGACCTTAAGAGGAAAGGATTACCCAACTCACAGCTGTTTGAGGATAAAAACTCATGGTTGGGCTTGGCTTTAAAAGGTCTTATCTGAGATTCCTTGTGGAACAAACTTCCATCGAAGCCAATCCAAAAGGCCTATATAGAAATAATTATTCTTAATACACTTTATGCAAATAATCAGGCCAAGCATAAAACTAAAGTCTATTTTGCAAAGAGCTCAGTCCTATTATACTTTGTTTTTTTAACAAAAATGAGGACTGAAAAGAGAGAAATTATGTACCAAAACTTGCATATATTTTAATTAAATTCTAAACTCACTACTTGTTTTTAAGTTTATGCCTACATTTTAAACTTAACCTGCTTGTTCCTATGAAACTACCAGCAGTCTCTGGCTGCAGCTCAGAAAGAACAAGAGGGATAGGTAATGTAGAAATCCAGGTCAATATTCTATTTCTGAGCAATTATCCTGCAAATCCTGCCAGGTGATGGGAATAAATAGGATGCTTATCACTTGGAGATTTCCTTTTGGGAAAGTAAAACCAAGGGAGCTAACCAAAACCAAGCACCAGGCACCCAAATCCCAGCAAGCATAACTATAGCCGCCAGGTATCTGAGTGTGTCACAAGACATCCTTTCCTTTCCTTTGTTGGAGTAGGACTCAGTTCCACAGTTGCAACTTAGCATTTGGCTTATGATAAAGGGTCCATGCAACCCCCTGCCCCCCACCCTGAGACACATTTTTGTCCCAGACTCAATTTCAAGCTTCAGGTCAAAGCCATAGGAAAGAAAAGTGGATATAAGGGATCCAGAGGCAGATGACAACAGAAGTTAAAAGGCACAGCACAGATAAGCATAGCGGATTCCTACTGATTAAACCAACCCCAAGCTTTCTGTTTCATAGATAAAAGCCATGTTAGTATCCGTGGCATAAATGAGGTCTAGGGAACTCCGAGGCTACTGACAGCAGGTGGAAAAGAGACCTAGGTGAGAACAGATAATTCCTATTCTCTAGGCACCCTGCTTCATGGGTTCAAGCCGCTTTGGCACTCATGGCAGGACCTGCCAGTGTCACCAGAAATCGGGGATGCAAGGACGGAAGAGAGAAAAGAAGATACTCTTCCCTCTCTCCCTCATGTACCTTGGGTATCTGCTAGGAAGAGAAGCAAACCGGGGACATCTGATCCCCTCTTGCTAGATGGGTAGCCATTCATCTTCAGTCTGTATCCCTTTAAAGTCCATCCGGAACCCCTGGGACTTCTTTGAACAAAATAAACACCTTCTTTTCTCCTCTCTCCTCCTAGGTTCTGTCTTCACTGATAGGTAATTGTGTATCTGTACTATGAGATACTCCCCTCAGATGCATCCTCCAAACTGGAAAGAGTTAATTTCTCAAACCTTAAACTGGTTGGCTTAGGACTGGGCTCAGGGGAAGGGAACCCAGAAGCCCAACATGCCAGCAAAAGGGTACAAGTTTTTTTTAACCAGTCAGGTTTTTGGCTTCCCTCTCCCTATGCAAACTGGTAAAAGGCCTCATAATTTTTGAGCTGTCCTTATGTCCCCTTTGTTTTGTTTTGATACATGTTTTCTAATAATCTGGTTTGTCTGTTCTTGCCTTCAGGCCATCAAACTCCAAGCAGTCATGCAACCAGAGCCTCTGACAATGGTCCCTTCTGCTGGGAACCTGTTGGTAGGCCTCTGGGGAAGCTCTGACTGTGGTTTCCCCAAAACAGTGCCCTCTGTCGGCAGGAAGCAGTTAAGATAGGTCTTCATCCTTACCCTTATTCGAAGGGCAGTTAGATGTACTTCTGTGCAGGCGGGAAAGAGACAGCCAGGTGGGAGGGTGTCCCTGGAGAAACTCCAACCAGCCTTCCCACTGAGGTGGAGCCTCGGGAAGTTAATGACATTTGCAGCAGGGAGGAGCCTGGTTTCTCCTCTTCCTGGGTGGAACCCGGGATCCAAGCTTTGGGCGGGAAGCACTCTAGCAGGAACACTGGCCTAGCGAGAGTCCCTGTTTTTCCCCTTTCTTCCTTTCCACCCAATAAAACTCTGTCTCACTCACCACCCAAATTGTCTGCGAGCCTGAATTTTCGTGATGGAACAAAGAACCCCACCTTTAGCTGAATTAAGGGAAAGTCCTGTAACAGGAACACATTATGTATATGCTTTCTTAGTATCCTAAAGGTATTCTGTAGAGCAGGACAACACAGTTGGGACTCTGTTTTTCTTTGTTTTTAAATAAATACTTAAGCAACCTAGTTTTGTTTGGTCCTCAGAGTAACTCTACTAAATCTATTACCATTAAGTAAAATGGTTTTATTTGCTGAACTATGATTATCTAAGCTTGGTGCTATCAATTGAATTTGCTGAGGAAAAATTCACCAAATACATTTTACTCCATTATATTAACTTTTATTCCCCCTGGCCACCTGTTTCATAAGCCTGGACATATTTTCCTTTTCTTTACTTAAGACATGTATCAAATCTACATCTATTTAAGTGAATTTGAATTATGAAGTTTGTTAGATCAAAGATACATTACTTTGTTTTGATAGCATTTTAATGTTATATGAAAAGGGAGGAGAGTAGCATTGATTTTTGTTTTTCCTAATTCTTTTATGGGCAAATGCTTATGAGATGAAAAGGGCCTCTCATCAAAACCCATGACTATTTCACTTCAGAAAGAAACACAGTCATCTCCAGGTTACCAAAGGTCAGCAAAATCTACTCCAAAAATGCAAGTTACATGGTAAGCTAACAATGAAAAAGCCACAGCAACGAGGGTGGTGAGTTAGGGGGAAGGTGACAACAGAAATAGTATCAATGAACACAACTTCAATGGACGTGGAATTGACATTTTCTGGACTGCTAAACCTCACCCTCTTCCTCCACACCAGGAGCCCTGCAAATAGGATGCTGGGATCCACCTAGAATTTAATAAATATATCTATAAATTAATCTATTCTATTTATTGTCTACCTTGCTCCCAAGAAGAATGAGAGTGTTCAAAAAAATTTTTTTTTAATTAGAGGAAATTAGAAGAAAGAACAAATGAGGGTAGAAAAAAATGAAATCGGGGTGAGGTTAGTACATGAAATGCACACAATAAGATCTGTTGAATTTGATATAGATGGACCCCAATATTGTTTTCAAACCTCTCTAGAAGCCAAAGAAAAATGGGAAACACAATACATTATGTGATTCAATTGTCCACAAGATAAAGTCCAACTAGTTACTCGGTACTTTTCTGGGTACTGAGTGCTGAGAAAAATGTTTCCCGTAAGACTTTGTGCAAAGCTACATATAATGTTCTCTCATAAGCAGAACTCATAAGTAAAGATAAAAAGTTTAAAAGGTTGTTTCTTATAATATGCTAATGATATGATGAATCATTGGAAGGAAATCTACTCATCACAAATAGGTTTCTCCTCTAGCCATTTTCATACAATGAGAGCGGAATGTACTGAGGTAGGAGAATAGGGTCTGGAGGCAGGAAGTTAAAGCCATTTCACTCTGACTTCCTAGAACTAAATTGAAAGGAAAACCCTAACTTTCCACAGCTAAGTAACAAAAGGACCAGAAGCTACTCCCTTTGCAAACCCCCATATTTTCTCTGCAGCAGATGGAAAATTGAAAGTACCTCTGAGTGGTGGCTTTTTGCTTTTGCTCTTCTGCGTGGCCAACTTTTCTGCACGGCACCGGTTCTGCACAGCACCTTTTCTGTGCAGCAGATGGGAAATTAAAAGTATCTCTGATTGGTTTGCTTTTTGCAATTGCATTTTGCAACCAATCTGGCACCTGTAATCCCAGCACTTTGGGAGGCTGCCGCTGGTGGATCACGAGGTCAGGAGATGGAGACCATCCTGGCTAATGTGGTAAACCTCGTCTCTACTAAAAATACAAAAAATTAGCCAGGCGCTGTGGCATCTGCCTGTAGTCTTAACAACTTGGGAGGCTGAGGCAGGACAATCACTTGAACCTGGGAGGTGGAAGTTGCAGTGAGCCAAGACTGCACCACTGCACTCCAGCCTGGGTGACAGAGGGAGACTCCATCTCAAAAAGAAAAGAAAAGAAAAAACAAAAAGAAAAACAAAAAAGAGTGTAACATTGTAACTTCACTTCAGCCTCTAATCGGTTGTGGTTTGCAACCCATCAGACTGATTGCAGGCCAAGTCTTCATTTGCATAGAAGTGCAACTTTGTAACTTCATTTTGTAACTTCTCTTCAGATGTTTGCATAGGAGTGTGACCTTTGTAACTTCACTTCAGCCTCTAATTGTTTGCTTTCCACAACCAGGCTGATTGCAGACCACCACTTCATTTACACGGGGTGAACACCAAGTGGCCAATGGGAAACCTCTAGGGTGTATTTGGACCCAGAAAGATTCTGTATTCAGGTCCTTGAGTGGTTGCTCCACTGGTCCCACCCTGTGGAGTGTCTTTCATTTTCAAAAAATCTCTGCTTTTGTTGCTCCATTCTTTCCTTGCTTTATTTGTGCATTTTTGTCCAATTCTTTGTTCAAAACACCAAGAATCTGAAAACCCTCCCCTGGTAACAGTACTAGATAGTATATTCTTTTCCCACAGAGCTCTTGGAAATATTAAACAGCTCTACTTCAGAGAACACCCCTTGAGAAGTTTTAGAAATGTAGATATTCCCATGCTGCTTGTTATATTTGAACACCTGTATTTTAACATAGAGTCACACTGCAGTCAAGTTTAACAACCAGTTTTTACTGGTGAGGGTGCTGATGATGAAACATTCATTATATATGCATAACTTTTTGGTATAGCACTTTATTTAAACTTGTAAAACCAATGGGATTTGTTAAAAGTGACTTAATTATATACTAAAAATAAATAATTGACTGATTTTACTGGATAGTTAAATCAAACCTCACCCATGATTATAAACATATCAGATAATGTGAGTTTACCTTTGTATACTAAACCTGCTTCACAAGGAGAGTTTGTAAATGTCATCTAGCCATGATTAACTAGGTCAGTACGTCATTCCTGCTCTTGAAAAGCAGTCATGTACTCTCCTTTTCTATTGAATCTGTATATGTGTCTCCACAGGATTGAGAATCCATTGTATTTACTCGATATTCAGTTACAATATTACCAGGTGAACTAGTCCCTTTTCACATTGCTAAAGAAAGGAGGTTTAATTGAATCACAGTTCCACAAGGCTGGGGAGGGCTCAGGAAACCTACAATCACGGTGGAAGGCAAAGGGGAAGGAGGCACATATTCACATGGCCAGCAGGAGAGAGAGAGAGAGCAAATTGGGAAGTGCTACACACTTTCAAACAACCAGATCTCATGACAGCTCACTCACTATCAGGAGAACAGCAAGGGAAAATCCACCCCCATGATCCAGTCACTTCCCACTAGGTCGCTTCCTTGACAGATGGGAATTGCATTTCAAGATGGGATTTGGGTGGGGACACAGAGCCAAATCATATCATTCTGCTGTTGGTCCATCCCAAATCTCATGTCCTTCTCACGTTTCAAAACACAATCATGCCTTCCCAACAGCCCACCAAAGTCTTAACTCATTCCTGCATTAATCCAAAAGTCTTTTGTTCCCAAAAGTCTCATCTGAGATAATACAAGTTCCTTCTGCCTATTAGCCTGTAAAATCAAAAGCAAGTTAGTTACTTCCAAGATACAATGAGGGTACAGGCATTGGTTAAATGCTCCCATTCCAAATGAGATAAATGGGCCAAAACAAAGGGGCTACATGCCCCATGCAAGTCTGGAACTCAACAGGGCAGTCATTAAATTTTAAAGCTTGAAAATAATCTTGTTTGACTCCATGTCTCACATCCAGGCCATGCTGATGCAAAAGCTGGGCTCCTAAGGCCTTTGGCAGCTCCCTCACTGTGGCTCTGAAGGGTACCACCCCTGTGGCTGCTTTCACAAACTGGTATGGAGTGTCTCTGTCTTTTCCAGCTGCATGCTGCAAGCTGTTGGTGGATTTACCATTCTGGGGTCTGGAGGACGATGGCCTTCTTCTCACAGCTCCAATAGGCAGTGCCCCAGTAAGGACTCTGTGTGGGGGCTCCAATCCCACATTTTCCCTCTTTATTGCCCTAGTAAAAGTTCACCATGAGGTCTCTGCCCCTGCAACAGACTTCTGCCTGGCCACCTAGGTGTTTCCCTACATCTTCTGAAATCTAGGTGGAGGTTCCTAAACCTTTGCCTTCTGTGCACCCCCAGGCCCAACACCACATGGAAGCCACCAAAGCATGGGGCTTGAACCCTCTGAAGCAGTGGCCCAAGCTTTACCTTGGCCCCTTTAGCCATGACTGAAGCTGGAATGCTGAGACACAGGTTGCTGTGGCCCAAGGCTGCACAGAGCAGCTGGGCCCACAGCCTGGCCCATAAAACCATTTTTCCCTCGTAGTCCTCTGGGCGTGTGATGGGAAGAGCTGCCTCGAAGAGCTCTGAAATGCCATGGAGACATTTTCCCCATTGTGTTGGCTATTAACATTTGGCTCCTTGTTACTTATGCGCATTTTTGCTGGTGGCTTGGGCTTAAATTCCTCCCCCCAAAAATAGTTTCTTTTTTCTATACATGGTCAGGCTGCAAGTTTTCCAAACGTTTACACTCTGCTTCCCTTTTAAACATAAGTTCCAATTTTAGACCATCTCTGTGAACACATAGGACTGTACGTTTTCAGAAAAAGCCCGGTCACATCTCTAATGCCTTACTGCTTAGAAATGTCTTCGACCAGATACCTTAAATCATCTCTCTCAAGTGCAAATTTCCACAGATCTCTAGGGTGGGGGCAAAATGCCACCACTCTCTTTGCTAAAGTATAGCAAGAGTGAACTTTGCTCCAGTTCCCAATAAGCTCCTCATCTCCATTTGAGACCACCTCAGCCTGGATTTCATTGTCCATATCACTATCAGCATTTGATCAAGAACATTCAGCAAGTCTACAGGAAGTTCCAAACTTTCCCACATCTTCCTGTCTTCTTCTGAGCCCTCTAAACTGTTCCAACCTCTGCCTGTTTCCCAGTTCCAAAGTTGCTTCCACATTTTCAGGTATCTTTATAGCAATGTCCCACTTCTCTACATACCAACTTTCTGTGTTAGTCCATTTTCACACTGCTATAAAGAACTACCTGAGATTGGATAATTTATAAAGAAAAGAGATTTAATTGACTCACAGCTCTGCATTGCTTGGGAGGTCTCAGGAAACTTATAATCATGGCAGAAGGCAAAGGGGAAGCAAGGCGTGTCTTACATAGCGGCAGGAGAGAGAGCGAGGTGCGAGACTGCCAAACACTTTTCGACCATCAGATCTCATGAGAACTCACTATCACGAGAACAGCATGAAGGAAAACACCCCCACAATTCAGTCACCTCCTACTAGGTCCCTCTCTCAACATGTCGGGATTACAATTTGAGATGAGATTTGGGTGGGGACACAGAGCCAAACCATATCAACAGGGTCCTGTAGTTTTGGGGGTGACTGAAGATAAACTACCTCTGTACTTTTGTTCTCTTGCTCTTCTCCTTTTACAGTCTATCTCTTCTGCAGTTGCATATTCTGGACAGTATGATACATTTCTAACGAGCCTGTTTCCTCCTTTTGAGTTTCTCTGTCTGTGCCTTTGGTCTCTGTAATACTGTCATTACTTTCCTTGCCCTTCTGGCGCCTCCTGTTCTGGTACTAGTGCCTCTCTCTGTGGCTACGTTCCCCCAAGAAACAAGCAGCAAGGTATTGTTCCCACTCAGTGATCTGACCCTTTTCATACTGTTCTCCACCTTCCCTATTCAGACCTTTTCCATGTTTGAATTGCAGGGGATTCTCAATCATGGATAATTCAGTGTTCATAGAAAGAAGCCTATGAATTCTTAATGAGAGCCACCAAATCTCTTCCTGGGAGTTGGGAATCCAAACAACTCTCTACACATGATACTTTCATTTTCCATTCATTTGAAGTGCTCAGGTCACAGCTATGAGATAAAATCAAAGTGGTTCTCTGTCCCTAGGGCTGTGCAGACATCAGACAAACTTTGATACTTGACATCAACTTGATGTGTGTTATACATGCATCTTAATACTTTCAAAGAGTGAATGCTCAAAAACACACGGGAATAGGGAAGATGCTTTATATAAAGTCCTCTCAAGGTAGCAGATTTTTCACCCGCCAGCCTGGCAAATAAATTAACATCAGTAATAGTATAGTCAGGAAAAACATTCCCACATCTGAGGTTACCTGAGGTCACCTTTATTTTCCCCAAATAACCATGACAACAAATATACGTATCTCCAAAGCTTCTCTCTCCATCAGTACTGGCATACCAGTTTTCATTTTAAGATGAAGACAGCCTTCGAAGTAAACAAGTCTTTTAAACAACCTGAGAAAGCAAGTGAATTAATATGACACTTTCTCAAACATATAGGAAAATATTTTTCTATTTTTACTATTATCATTAATCACATATATTTGTCATCCACTACACAGAATATCCTACTACTATGTGCTGTCAGAGAGGGAAAAAATTTGGACCACTCTCTCCCATTATTTCAATTCTGAGCAAAGTTTTCATAAGGAATGTCACTCCTTGAGAGCCAGACAGGCACGTTTGCTTAGTGCCTTCACATGCTCAGATCACATGGGTACTAATTAGTTTATTGAAAGGAGAGTAATTCTATGGATGGAGCTATCTTCCCTCAAATAATTAATTGCAGCTCCCAAAAGTGTCTGGCACCCCAAGGAGCAGCTCACCTCCTTGGAAAAGCTATATCGTATAATCAGGATAAAACCTTATAAAACAATTTAGAGGGATATGATAATATCATCCCATCAAAAAGCTGAAACCTGCACAAAGAGACAATTCAACCCATTGTTTTCTTTTGTAAACAACATCCAAAATTCGTAGCTGAGGTAAAGGATGAAATTTTTTTTTAAAGTGATTATTATGAACAACAACTAACACACATGGCATATTTTCTTGTAATTGCTTTACAAATAGTAACCTCATTCTTACAAATTCCCATTAGGTTGGTGCATCATTATTTTCTCCATTTTACAGATTAGGAAAGCAAGGCAGAGGTTAAGTAAATTATCTACATAATCATCGAAGAATACACTATTAATGAATGGCAATGTTAAATTTGAACTTGGCTGGATTCTGAATCTGTGCTCTTGACCACTACCATATAATACTAACTTCAAAACAGAAAATCAGAAATACCTACTAGATATAACCTGCACCTGATTCTGAACATAACACTGTGTTACTAACTTTTGATCTTTACAGAATTAGGAAGTATCAGTGATTAGTAGTAATAATAGTTCAGTTTATTGAGTGCCTACTAGAGTTGAGTATTTCGTATACATCATTTATTACTCCAATTATAATTTTTCAAAGTGGTCAGGTGATCTACCCATGGACACATAAAGAACTTTAGAAAAGTTGAAACACTTGCTTAAGGTTTCATAGTCACTGTATTTACAGCCAGGTGGCTCTGAATTCAAATATTATATATATTCCACTCTAGGATCCCTTTTACTTAAGCAAATTTTATAAAAAGAATAATTAAGGTCCATAGTTCACCTAAGTCTTAATAGAATGCCACCAGTATCTATTTTTCAAATGGATTTGGAAATAAACATGATGCAACAAGAAGAAAGAGAATGAAAAACAGGGTGAAGATTTTAGTTTAAAGTTGCATTAAACTTTAGTCAGCATGGAACAGTGAAATGGGTAAATAGAAATTGACCCACAACTCTCATTTTATCTAATGTCACATTTCTTTAAGAATAACTTCCAGATGCTGGCCTGGGTGTACATTTTCCTATTTCTGGCAAAGAAAACTCTTGCATTTTGCCAGCCTGAGAGAACAGAATCTATTAATCAGTGCCAGCCATGATTTGTTCTTTCAACATAAAACACAGTCCTTTTTCTTGGAATGTTTTTAGTTGCAATAATCTTTTACTTCACTTCTGTCTACAAGTGTGCACATTCATATTTATGCCATGAACTGTGTTAGAGTTTAGCACTGGTTTTTTAATTTAGTGAGTCAATTATCATAAATCAGTACATAGCAGATTCCTTCGGGAACGTAAGTAGTCCTTCTAAGGCAGTGGTTCTCAAGCTTTGGTCTGTATTAGAACACCTAGAATGTTTGTGAAGCACACAGAGGCAGGCTTGTTGAAGTAAAATAGGGCCCAAATCTTTGTATTTTTATCAAGTTGCTAAGTGCTTCAGACACCAAGAAAAGTTTGAGAACCACTGTTCTACGACTTATTTCAGCTCTTCCCATTTTTGGGTCTCAAAGCTGAGCTCATGAAGCTTTCCAGATTCAAGTCTTCCTTTCTTACCTAGGTCCTGAGCTGGGACGATGGAATCTAGCAGAAGTTGCCTTTCCAGATTCAAATGGCTTCTATGTGAGTTCCTGAATCATAACTTCTTCCTGTCCATGTGCCCAGTTCCCAGGCTAGGCTAAGGTTCTTACTTCTTTAGTACTCTCTTCAGTAACCTAGACATGAGGCTTTTCTCCACAATGCGAGCTCTGCAACCAGAGTTACACTTTCTTCTGGCTAGTCCCTCTGCCTGGTTCCTGAAATATATCCACTGAAATTTATTTCCATCTAAATACCTTTTAAGCAATTTATCCATTCCACTTGATTTTTGAATGCCACCTGTAAAGCAGTGTTCTCAAACTTTGGTTGATGTGGTAAGCAACCTTTAAGATGACCTCAATGATTCACTTGTTTTAGAAGTCACACCTTTGTGTAATTCCTTCATATTGAGTGTGAACTGGACTTGTTGAGTCAGTTCTGATTTATAGAAAATGACAGCAGTACTAAGATGTTAGGAAGTTATGAAAAGACCATGGCTTTCACCTTGGCAATATTTCTCATCCAATCTCTTGAATTACTTACTCAAAAACATATGACAGCCATGTCAAGAGGCAGGCCTATGGAAAAGCCCACCTGGTAAGAGACCAACTGCCGTAAACCAAGTAGTTGAAAAGAATAAGATAAGCCTTACCTGAGCATAAAAATCTCATTGGACTACTTAGGCAGGAATCAGGATTAACAGGTTCAATAAGGAATACTCACTTCTTGCTCTCATTTTATGAAAGGACATGTCTACACAAGCAAACCGTATTAAAAAGTACAGCAACTACCCACAAAACAAATTGTTAGAAGAAATAAAACTTTTGTGTGTGTAAAAATTTGCTATATGCATCTACTGAGCCATCTTTTGGCTTGTTCTAAAATATATGTTGCCAACTTCCTGATTTTAGGAGAAGGGATTTGTTATTTAAGGGCAAGGGATAGAGAATAAGAATAGTGAAACTGTCTTCTAAGGAGTTATTTAATTTTGTTGGAGCTTATGTGTCTTGGAACAAGAGAGTAATGTTAAAACCATAACCACACAGAAAGGGCTTTAGAATAAAAATAAAGTATAACATATTTGGAAGTATAATGATTGAGCCACAAATTTACCAAAACAGAAAAAGAAGTTCCAACATTGTGATGATATTACACATTGCCATCTTGGTTATTCCAAAAAAAATTCTTGCATTTTTGCATTTTTTTCTGTGAATACAACTTTTTAATCAAGTAATCTCCAACTCCCCAAAAAACTTCGTAATTTTTAGGCTAATATATTTTAATTTTTGTACTCTATTACAGGTTTATTTCTAAAATGTCTTTTTCTAACATTCAGATATTTAGCAATAGGGCAGTCTTTTCAATATAATACTAGTCAGATTTATATTATTATTTATTTGTGTCTATATATGTAAAAGGAAATTTTATGTGCATAAAATTTCCCATTTCCTGACAATCTCATGTGTCTTCTTGAGGACTGACAGCAGAACAATTTCTTCTAGGTCTTCCCTAATTCTGAATATCAGGATATTTCAAGAATTCATCTACTTCAATATTGCAGATGTATCCAAGATGAAATTGTGACAAAATCCTTTTTTGAGTCAGTGAACAACTTCAAAAGAGAAAATGAGAAATTTTGAAAACTGTTTTAACTTATTTAATTCACAAGAGCACTGTGTAGCACCTATAACCTCACCAGTCTTGTAAAAGTTGATTTGTAAGTCCATAGTGGTTAGTTCTACATTCAGGGAGTGGCTTAAACTTTATGCCAATGGGATGATGCCATGAACACTGTTTTATAATCCATTTTCTTTTTTTTAAGTGGAAATATGCAATATCTTTCCATGTCACTAAATATATGGTATTTTATCACCTAGATGTCTTATTATTTATTTAAGCAATATCCTGGTATTGAACATTTAGGTTGCTATTTTTCCATGTGATAAACTCCAGTAAACATTCTCATTGATACATTTTTGTGCATATCCAAGATTATCTCTTTAAAGTAAATTCCTGGAAGTGGAATTGGTAAGCCAAATACAGGAACATTGCTAAGGCATTGACATGTATTGCCAAATGACCTTCCAGGAAGCTTTTGAACACTTTAGATTCCCACCAGCAGTGGAAAAGAATGCTCATTTTCTCATACATTCACCAGTGGTGTTTTTTTGTTGAGGCTGTATGTTTGTTTGTTTGTTTTAATTTTGGTTAATTTTATAGTAGCAAATGTAACCTAATTGCTATTTGTTACTATCTCTTGGATTTTCTGCGATGCTAAGCACTTAAACATTTCTAGTGGCTTCATAACATTATTGGGATGTATCAAAATGACTCAATAATTCCCCATTTTTTACTTTGAATTGCTTCTAAATAATGAATAACGTGGCAAGTAAACTTTTGCATATGACTAAAATTTATGTTTCTGTTTATCTTCAGGGTGGATTCACACAAAAGAAATTAGTAGAAGAAAGAATTTTGCTAAATTTCTTTTCAGAAAGACTTTACTCATTTATCAGCAATAAATAGTATCTGTTATGAGTTAAATTGTGTCTCCAAAAAGATATGCTGGGGTAATAGCCACTGGGAACTTTGAATGTAATCTTATTTGGAAATAGGGTCTTTGCTAATATTATCAAATTAAGATGAAGTCATATCGAATTAAGTATGACTGTCCTTATAAGAGGAGAAGAGACACAGACACAGAGGAAAGACTGCCATATGAAGATGGGGCAAGGATTGGAGTTACATTGCTACAAGCCAAGGAATGCCTGGCACTACCAGAAGCTGGAGGAGACAAGGGAGGATTAATGTCCTTTAGGAGCTTCAAAGGAAATATGTCCCTCTCAACAACTTGACTTCTAATGTTGTGATGGTTAATACTGAGTGTCAACTTGATTGGGTTGAAGGATACAAAGTATTGATCCTGGGTGTGTCTGTGCCAAAGGAGATTAACATTTGAGTCAGTGGGATGGAAAGGCAGACCCACCCTTAATCTGGGTGGGCAAAATCTAAGCTGCTAGCATGACTAGAATATAAGCAGGCAGAAAAATGTGAAAAAGAGAGACTGGCCTAGACTCCCAGCCTACGTCTTTATCCTGTGCTAGATGCATCCTGTCCTTGAACATCAGACTCTTAAGTCCTTCAATTTTGGAACTCACACTGGCTCTCCTTGCTCCTCAGCCTGCAGACAGCCTATTGTGGGACCTTGTGATCATGTGAGTTAATACTTAATGAACTTAATAAATTAATATTTATATATTAATACATAATGGAATATATATTCCATTAGTTCTATCCCTCTACAGAATCCTATTAGAAATGTCAAACTCTTAAAAACATTGTTTTTTTTTTTTTTTTTTTTAGAGACGGTCTTGTTCTGTCACCCAGGTTTGAATGCAGTGGCATGATCATAACTAAATGCAACCTCAAACTCCCCAGCTCAAGAGATCCTTCCACTTCAGCCTCCCGAGTAGCTAGGACTACAGTCATGCGCCACCACACCCAGCTAAATTTATTTTTTTGTAAAGACAGTCTTTCAATGTTGCCCAGACTGGTCTCAAACTCTTTGTCTCAAGTGACCCTCCTGCCTCGACCTCCCAAAGTGTTGGGATTACAGGCGTGAGCCACCATGTTAAATGAGAAAATAAATTTACGCAGTTTTAAGCCATCCAGTTTGTGATACGTTGTTATGGGAGCCCTAGGAAATTAATACACCATTATTTTCAAAGTGCTGCTAATTTATAAGACGACATTGGTTTTTAATTGTTCTGATTTTCAAAAATATCTGCTGACTTAAAATATGAAGATTGTATTCAAGTGTTCTGATTTTCATTGAAGTTAAAAATTTGTCTTAAATACTAGACATTTACTTCTATCCATTTTCTCACAATGTTTTTATACCTTTTTCTCAGTTATTGTAACATTAGTGTTCTTTTTAATCAATATATTATGAATGTCACTTTTTATCCATCACATTAATTACAAATGTTTTTCTCTAGTTTTTGGTTTCCTATAACTTACTTCCTAAATATATAAAATAAACAGAAATAATTTTATGTTTGTAGAATATTTTTACTTAAGAAGAATAGATTGTCAAATTACAACCACCATCACCACCACCACCAAGATGAGATTCTCTTGGAAATATATCAAAATATTATCAAAAGTCTTAAAAGTCTGTCTTTTAGAAGCAAAAAGGAATAAAAACAGTGCATATGTAGTTTTAATGTTATGAATGACAGGTTAGGGATAGAGAATATTTTTATTCGTCACTGAATATTACATTTTTAGGGAGAATATTTATTTCTCTCTAATGAGTAACATGAAGGCAAATTGTTACCAAATATGGCAGAATGCAAAATTATGTAATTAAAAATAAGGTCTAGAAAAACTAACATTATTTTTAAGGAAACAGAAAGAAGGAACGAAGAAAAGATAGAAAAGAAGAAAGAGAGAGAGGAAGGAAGAGAGAAAAAAGCTGTGGAAAACTTTGAAGGAACAAAAGCAATCAGAATATTTTTAGATAACTAAATAATGGTATCTTGTGAAGAAGGTAAAACATGTAAGATCTGCAGGAGTAATGGCTCTGTCAAAATCCCCATCCATGATAAAAGCAAGAGGCCATGATGATAATCACTGTGGGAACCTCTGAGATAAGAATTTATCTTCAAGAAGAGCAATAAAATGCTGACAAGCACAATTTAATTATGATGGAGTAGGTCCTGAATGACTGTAAATCTACCACTGGGGTCCGTATGAAAATTAAGATGCAGGAGTATATGTTTTAATTTATAGGATTCTTTTTTGGACTGCTTATAAATCAAAAAAATAGCAGAAATTTCAAGGACAAAACACACGCTCATTTTCTGAGGCCTTCTTGAGTGGGTCAGGTTTTTTCCTTGATTCTATTAAGTCAGTAAGCCAGAATTCTAGTGCTTATCTTTTTCTATTCCTTGTTATGTCCATAATCACAAGGTCTAATAAATACACATAATGAAATGATATGGTATGAACTCCTAAGATTAAATTGCGAAATCTATGAATAAGAAATCAAGTAGGATCTTACAAACTTACTTAATAAATAGACCTTAACATGGAGAATGATACACAAACAACAACTGAGCTTGTTCAGTGGTTATGAATAACCATAAGAATGTTTATTCTATGTTATATTACAAATTTACTTAACTTTTGCAATCATAAGAAGTAGGCTTTCTTATGCCTCCCTTTTAGCCAATAAAAATTGATTTTCCTTGATTTAATGAAAATTTAAAAACAGTGAATATGGGAGGCCAAGGAATGTGGATCACTTGAGGCCAGAAGTTCAAGACCAGCCTTGCCAAGACTGAAACCCCATCTCTACTAAAAAATAGAAAAAATTAGCTGGGTGTGGTGGTGCACACCTGCAGTCCCAGCTACTTGGGAGGCAGAGGCATGAGAACAATTTGAACCCAGTGGGTAGAGGTTGCAGTGAGCCAAGACTGCTCCACTGCACTCCAACCTGGGCAA
This sequence comes from Pan troglodytes, assembly GCF_028858775.2. Taxonomy (NCBI): domain Eukaryota; kingdom Metazoa; phylum Chordata; class Mammalia; order Primates; family Hominidae; genus Pan; species Pan troglodytes. Next base: position 91,464,826 of record NC_086015.1, read on the forward strand.
AAGAACAAGTATCTGTCTCAAAAATATATATATAAATAAATAATAAAGATAAAAATGCCACATTGAATAATTTTCCCCCCATGAAAAGAAAAATGTTAAGTATAAACCCAATTATAGCCAATGACTTTTCTTATGTTACATTTGAGATGAATTGCTTGAACATGCATATTATGATGTTTCAATTTGGGTAAATATTATGAAAATGGGAACCTAGTTCTAATTCTCATTTCTCACTCCTTTGAAATCTTGTAAATAGCCTTTATGGTAATGAAATAACTGTGTGACAAAAGGGTGGAAATAAAAACAAGGCTGGAAAATTTAAGGTATACAGAAGACTCAAATTGGGATGGCCACCTAGCTCACAACAAACTGAGAATTTGATCTTGCTTCCCAATTTCATCTCAACATGCTGGCTTGATGTAATGTGATCCTCTATTTGTGAGCATGGTGATAAGTCTAAGGCGATAGTTCTCAATCAGGGAACTGGCTGATCCCTGGGTACCTGGGGACATTTGACAATTTCTAGGGATAGTTTTGGTTGCACAACTTGGGGTAAGAGGGTTGCCACTGGCATCTAGTGGGTAGAGGCCAGGGATGCTGCTAACCCCCCTACAATACACAGGACACAACCACCTACAACACACAATTATCTCACCCAGAATGTCAATTGTGCTCAATAGTGCTGATGTGAGAAACCCTGGCCTAAAGACAAATGAAGCAAAGGCAATCACAGTTCTTTCTCAAGACTTTGTTGGGTTTTGTTTTTGTGTTTATGTATGTAAAAGCTGGAGAACAAAGCTCAGTCTCCCTGTGTGATAAAGCTTGGAAAATGGTGTCTAGAAACTGCCTCACAAAGGTGGCAGCAGGTGAGGCTGAAGTCACCACACAAAAGAAGCAAAGCTGGAGGAAATACCAGAGTCCTGGTGGCTTTCAATTTAATCTCTGATTGCATTGTCTCCAGTTACAATTTGGCTTCTCCCAGTTATGGATTGTAACTAGTTATGGATTCTATAACCCAGTTATGAAAGTTATATCCCGACAAATGGATATTGCTGTTTGTCTAAAATGCCAAATTGCCTAAATTTACTATTATGGCATCGTGCTCTCCTTTACAACTTCTTCCCAGTGTACCCAGTGTACAGAGAAGTTCAGGTGAGATGCTGCCCTGAAACCTGCAGTATCTAGAGTGGACTTGTGTGCCCCCTGTGTTTACTCTCACCAAGGGGAGCTCTTGTGCTGATTGGCCAGCGAATACAAGCTTTTAAAACATTCTACTGCCTAAACCTGTGTGGTGTAAGGCTGCCTCAGAGAAGCAAGGGGAGTCCATTGTCAGGAAGGAACAATTGTCAAGGAAACTATGTGTTTCAGTAATGCTCTGCCACGCTGGCTCCAGACCCTCTGAGTCATTAGTTATTTTTAACCCCTAATAATGAAGACTTTTGGTTCCAGCCCCTGCCCCTTCCGAGGTACAAGATGACCCCAGAAGGATTAAGTCTGAACCAACCCCCTTCCAGCCCCCCTACCCTACACACACACAGACACAGACACACACACACACACACACACACACACACTTTCTTCTCTTCTTCTGACAATGCTAGGGACAGACCACAAGTCCCTCATCCCTCAGTTCTCCTGAAGTATTTATATATCTGTGTTTGTGCTGTGAATGGAGAGGAGGAGAGGGGAGGAGGTAAGCTGGAGTGGTATTTTCCCTTCTAGCTCTCAGGATTCATCTTAAGGTTTGTCATACAAAGTGAATGGCCTCAGCATCCTCAGGACTCTGAATACCATGATTCCTGGCTGTTTTGCTAAGGCAAACGAAAGACCTTTTTACACATTCACCCTAGGGCAAGTTTGCCAGTCTAGATAGGCATAAATAATAAAGAACATAATGATCTGCTCAAAGGTGAAGGATCTGGCCTCATGCAGAGAGCAGTTTCTTTCCCTGAACAAGTGAAAATCAATTACTTTCTGATAGAACTTTCCTTTGATAAGATGCTCTCATCATAGAAGTCCCTATCTCAATACAATTTCACATTGTACGCAGGAAGATAAATCATTAATCAAACTTCTCAACGGCTCTTTCTTCTAAGTTGGATTTTGTCGTTTTTGTGATGCAGAGAGAATATTTTCAATAGCATGTTTAAAGCAGTAATACCACATTGCTAGTCCTGGAGATTTATGACTAAGGGAAAACAATACTCCAAGGACCTTCACCTACTATCCACCCCTCCTCCCTTTATCCTCCCTCTCTTCCATTATACTTCCTTTTCAAGTTGATAACCCTAAAGAACCATGTTATACAAGACCATCTGCTGTTCAGATATTATTTAATTTTTAGATTTCTTCTAAAAGTTAAATGACAATCCTCTTAATATTTCCAGAGTAAATGGATTTAATGTACAATTAGAATAAAAATACCCATTACCTGTCAATGAATAAGAAGTTATAGTTTCTCTTTTCTTCAGCATTTTCTCTGCCCCAAAATGAAAAAAAAAAGAAGAAAACGGCAAGGAAGATTTAATTTTACCTCAGCCTAGTCATTTTTCTGTGTTGCTTTTCTTTTAATTACTCTCATTTAATTTTTTTCAATTACCAGGATAGATATTAATTTGACATAGTTAAATTCTCATATCTTTGATAAAATGCACTATGCTTGAAAATTTTTGGTATGGGAGAACTTTCTGATTCAAGTTCATTAGTAGCAAGAAACTCTTACATGCCATAAGCACCACTTCTTTTAAAAACCGTGTTTGAATCTTGCTCAAGTTATTAAGCCCTATATTTCCATTCAGCAGGTATAAATAGAATGCTAACATGAAAGCATTGTTGAGCTAGTTTCCAAGGCAAAGCAAATTTTACAACACACAGAGCTATTTCCATCTTTGACAAATAGAAATTTGTGTGACAAAGTATTGTTTTATACTTTTCTCAATCCATATCCATAAGAACTCACTACCTGTGGGAGTTAAAAGTCAAATTATATGACAAATGTGCTTGAGAGCTAGAGGTGCTTAGTGGCCCTGAGTGACACTGTTCTAGAATTGATAATGTCGACAAATAACATCTATATTAATAGAGGTCCTTGCCTCAGTTTTCTTATGCATAAAATAGAACTTGCTATATATTTTGAAAACAGGAATTAAATATTTAACAGAATTGCTTCTTTCGATCTACATATACATGCATATAAAGCTTTAGGGCTATCTACATACATGTACACAGGTTTGCTTTTCTAATGTCATTGTATAATATTCAATCCTAAATGTATTTTATAGCATCCTCATACTCTATCAAAATCCATTTTAACTTCTCTAACCTGGACTATAAATCTCCTTTTCCTATATCCACAAGGCAATCTCAATTTTTAATGTTCTGCATGGTATTAAGTAAAAGTCAAATGGAAATTACAATATAATATGAAAGTTTAGAAATAAGTGATCAGTCAACCCTGTATCAAACCAGAAGGTCATTCATGTTTGTCTTATGTAGACTTTTCTTCTGTGCTGTGCTCACCCTTTTCCCTTTGAAAGCTTCCTTTTTCTCTGCCGGTCTGTATCATTTTGTTGCCTCCTGGCTTCCTGGGACGAGAGAAGTCTCAAAAGTTTTGACCACTGTCCAATGAAGGACAGTAAAAGACTCTGAGACCTGCCTACTCTACATGTTCTCGTTTTCCAGTATAAAGAAGAGAGATGAAAGAAATTGTAATAAGTTTGTTCCTAACAACTCATTTCAGTGGTTGTTGTTTTTTTTTTTTTTTTTGCTTATTTTTACTTAATCATTATTTAATTTACAAGGGAAGATTTCAACTCCGTTTATGTGCTGCTATATTAGTCCGTTTTCACGCTGTTGATAAAGACAAACCTGAGACTGGGTAATTTATAAAGAAAAAGAGGTTTAATGGACTCACTGTTCCACATAGCTGGGTAAGCCTCACAATCACGGTGGAAGAGCAAGGGACGTCTTACATGGTGGCAGGAAAGAGAGAATATCTGCAGTGAAACTCCCTCTTATAAAACCATCAGATCTCGTGAGGCTTATTCACTGTCATAAGAAAAGCACGGGAAAGACCCACCCTCATGATTCAATTACTTCCCACTGGTTCCCTCTCGCAACCTGTGGGGATTGTGGGAGCTACAATTCAAGATGAGATTTGGGTGGGGACACAGCCAAACCATACCACATGCATTTATTTTATGAAACAGTGTTCTATAAAATTTTTTTAAAAACTCAAGAATTTTATTTTAATTATCTTCATAGTACATTTTAAGTGGCAAAAATTCATAGAGGTAGAAGTGGAAGAGATGATGTATCTATTTACATTGGCACCATTATATATATTTTATGTATATATATTCTAACCACAATGTATATGTCTTAAATTTCAATTACTATAAAGTCAAAAATATGCAATTCTCACCATGTATTGTTAATCAAAAGATAATCCACAATAAGCCTAAACTGATAAGGAGAAAGCTAAGCTCACTATAACCTAACACATTCACAGACACACACAAACACATTTTGTAAAAAATTAAAGACCCTAGCCAGCTAAAAAGGTCAAGACGACTAATAAAACAAACTGTGCTTCCAGAAAATAGTAGTTCCGAAGATCGATAAGTATTTGTAGCAGGAGCTTTGTAAAGTAGTTTGGTAATCCTATTTCAAAGACTGGTAATTATCCTCCTCAATTCAACATATCTCCCGTAATTGTCCTTAACAGTAAGTATGTTGCCCTTAGGATACAAACAAATGAAATTCTATGGAGTTACTCTTTACTGGCCTACATGAATCAAATAAAGACTTCGATTTTTTGGAGTTGAGGACAGTATTTTGAAAGCTGCAGATCTTAAGTCTTCGCATTGGTCCATTCTGCTTCTGCCAATCTTCCTAAACTTAGTTTGCTTTATGGAAATGTTCTGGCTCCTTCCCCAAATCAAACTTATCAATTCTATGACTTATTTTTTTAATACCCTACTCTTTTATAGAAAAAAATAAATTCTTCTGAGAATACTAATTAACACTACTGGTGTATCACATTACCCTTCCCAAGAGATAAACGTATGACACACAAGTAACATTTATGAGGACATTATTTTTTGGAGAAGACTTCAGTGTTATAATCAAAAGTATACATAGAATGGTAGGATTTTTACAAATAATAATAGGATAGTAAAAAGATATTTTGTGTGAAAGGATCTATTTTTCCTCCTTAAATTATTTTATATAGACTGCAAATTATTTTATATTTATTTTTTGACTTGGCCACAGCATCCATACAATAATAGATAATAGATGTCTGATGTTTTTGTAAAAATAACTTAATACAGATATACTTTTTGGAGAAGGATGCTTGTACCTAACTTATTTAGCAATTATTTCATAGGTTTCAATTTACTATTAGTACCTTCCCTCTTGATTCAAAAGCAAGTAATTTGAAGTGGAAATACCTTCATTTTATTCTAGGAAGAACATATGGACCAAAATTTTTTGAGATTTAATCTCAGCTCTTTTACTTGCTGACTTCATGACAAGATTCTTGACCTTAACCTTTCCAATGTTCTGTTTCAATAGGAAAAATCCATATAACTTTTAGGGTTGCTGTAAAAATTAGAATGAGATCTTTTATGTGAATACATTTATAAATCATGAAGATCATGAAAGTTATTATTTTTATTATTATAACCAAGGTTTTAATATTATGCCTATTGTATCATTAATCAGTTTTCTTGTTGTTGTTTCTGTGATATTTTTTATTTAGAAAAAAATTGACCTTCCCTAGCTAAATTCCTTTTTTTCCTGTAACTTTTTAAAATTAAACTTTTAATTCTGAGATAATCATAGAATTATATATCCTGTTCAGTGAAATGTCTGTTTATTGATTTTGGCTTTTTCTAATTGGATTGCTTTTACTGCTGAATTTTGAAAGTTCTTGTATTTCACATAACAGTTTTTATTTTTTTTTCAGTCTGGTGCTTCTCTTTTCATCCTTTTAAAGTGTCTTTCGTAGAGAAAATGTTTTAAATTCTGATGAGGTTCAATGTACCAATCTTTTTTTACAGTTTATGTTTGGGTATTAAATCTAAGATGACTCTGCCTAGCTGTAGATCCCAGTAATTTTCATCTATTTTTTTTCTAGTGGTTCTATACTTTTCAATTTTACATTTAGGCCCATGGCCAATTTTGATTTCATTTTTGGTAAAAGGTGTGATTTTTAGGTTGAGATTCATTTCCTTGCCTATGGATGTCCAATTTCTCCAGTATAATTTGTTGAGAAGGCTATCCTTTCTTCATTGAATTCTTTTGCACCTTTGGTGTAAGTCAGCTTGGCATGTTTTTGTCTGTCTTTTTCAGTGTTCTCTATTCTTTTTATGTATCTATGTGTCTATCCTTCTGTTAGTACTACACAGTCTGGCAATAAGCCTTATATATTAGGTAGAGTAATTTCTCCCACTTTATTCTTCTTTTTAAAGATGATTTTAGCTAATCTAGACCCTGTGCCTTTTCCATGTAAATTTTACAAAGAATTTGTCTAAATGTATAAAAAACTTTGCTGAGATTGTTACAGGAATTCTATTAAATGTATAAATCTATTTGGGAATAATAGACATCTTTATTATGTTGAGCTGTCCAATCCATGAACATAGTATGTCTCTTTGATTTGTTACCATAAAAAATTTTTTTTTACTTTCCTTGGAGTAATTATAAATGACACTGTGTTTTAATTTTAGCTTCCTCGTAGTAATTGTAGAACAGAGAAATGTGTGTTGACTTTTTATTCTGCAACTTTGTGGAACTCACTTGTTAGTTCTAGGAGCACTTTTTATAGTTCCTTTGGAATTTTCAATGTAGACAAACATGGCCTCTGTAAATAAAGACAATTTTATTTCTTCTCTTCTAATCTGTGTATTTTTTATTCCTTTTTTCTTGCTTTATTGCCATGATTAGATGTTCCAGTACTAAGTTGAGAGAGAGGTGAAAATGAACAGCCTTATCTTATTCACAATTTCAGAAGACAACATTCAGTCTTTCTATTAACCTATACTTAGATATCCATGGAGAATAAATATAAGAGTTTCTGTGTTATTTTCATTTCTGAATTAAGTATCTAAAAGCAAGACTGAGCCCCAAAACAGACAAGTGCATAAAGTCATGGAAAATGTAGAAAACAAAAACTGCATAACACAAAGCCCTAGCCAGGAGTTAGGGAGGGTATCAAGGAGAGAAGCTATCAAGACAGGTAAATTATAAATATTTACTGGTTTGCTTAAAGGAGAGAATGAAAATGAATCTAAATGTATTAATGATATTCTGAGTTTAAATTTAAGGCTAGCAGGCAAATTATGATGCTCTTAAATGTGGTAGTTAAATGTTAAATAGAAAACTGTTTTATATGTATGTAATTCTGGAATTCTGTATATATGTATAATTTATTTCAACCCTCTATAATTTTAAAAATTTGCTATTTTTAACTTAAAACACCCTATCTATATGTATATATACAGCATTCTACAGTTATAAACATTTGTATTTACACATGCCCCATTTTATAGAACAGTGAGGATTAAAAAATGTTTTCTATATCTCTTATGTGAAACTCCACAAAAAGATATTCAAATATAGTCCTGCCAAATTTTACATAAAACATGTGGTGAAATGAGTATGAGAATGCTTCAGTAAAGATACATCAAGTCAAAATTTACTAATAAAAGTAACACATATTCTCAGACACACTATAGAGGGAAACACATTAGATATCCTTGAAGTTTACAACTGATTAGATCTGAAAATTTGATCTTGATGGAGATTGGTGAAATGATTTACTCTGGCTCATTTGCAAATATATGTAATTTTCAGAAATGTAAGTTATCCTTTTTGCTTTAAAGAAATGTATTTTTAGTGTAGTCAGAATATCCCGATGCATAAAGTAAAAAATTATGCATATGCGAAATGAGACAGTCTCGGTCTCCTAGTTTTCCATTTGAATTAGACAAATATGGATCTAGTAGGTAACATGTCTCCTGAAATATGGTTACATTTTATAAGAGTGATTAAGTGGTCCAGTGCTCAAAGAATGAGATAACATTTTGAAATCAGCTAAGAATTCAAAGAACCTAGAAAACGTTGATGAGTGCTCTTCGAAAAACCTTATGAACAGGTTAGTTTCAATTTTCTGATTTCAACAGGGAAAAAAAGAGACTGCTACTGCCATCTGTTGGTCAAATAAAACATCGTCAGCTCTGGTCAACTGATTGCCTTGCTGTTAGGCAAAACCTTTGAAAGCGTGCAAAGGACTTGTAGTAACCCCGGTTTAGCTATCTCTGGATAAACCAGATTCTGTTAGAATATCAACTAAATACCAGACAAAAGGCTACTGTTAAAATAAACTTTCTGCCCAGTGCATTGTCCTTTCCTAGTGTTTTCTGTTTAAGAAAGGGAGGATGTTCACATCTTGACACAAAGGGATCTGCAAAAACAGTGTAGCTCAGAACTGAAGTACTGTGGGTCATTATGTTTTCATGTGTGTGTATTTGTATGTATATGCTGTGTGGGGTGTGTGTGTGTGGATGCAGGCGTGGGTGCGAGAGAGCAGGAGAGACAGACAAAGGGACAGGGAGGCACACAGGGACTGAGACAGGGAGGCAGAGAAAGAGATGAGTGGAAGAAAGGGATGGAGGATAAGAACATATGTAGTAGATATTCTACATATAAGGCACAAGCAGTTTGAAAACACCCTTTCCATCATTCTGATGAGAGCATTATCTTCAGAAAATGACCATTAGCTAGGAGGCCAGAATTGTTGTTCCTTGTTACTCAAGGTGTAGACCCCAACCAACTGTATCAGCAGCACCTGGCTGCTTGTTAAGAATGCAGAACATCTGAGTCAATTCTAAAGTCAGAATCTAATTTAGAAATAGTTTTTTTTTTCAGATTCTTAATCTGCATTTTTAAGCAGAACATCATAGTCAACCCCAAAGTCGGAATCTAATTAAAAATTGATTTTTCAGATTCCTAATCTGCATTTTTAAAAGATCTTCAGATGCACTTAATATAAGCACATATATATATATATATTCACATATGCTTAAGAAGATATTCTAGTTTGATTTCATTAATGCATTGAAACAGATTGTTTGGCATAATTGTCTACTACATTTATTGATTCAAAAATGCACATTTTAAATTTATATTTAACATTTTTGAAAGTGTGATGTGTACTATAATCTATAGTGTCAGATAATTTAATTAGTAATAGCAGTTTTTATTTTACTTTAGTGGCATATAGCATAATGATGTGTCTTCAATTAAAGAAATGTTGAAATATAGTAAGCATCATTTTGTTAAACAGAGAAGTAATCCCGTGAGATGAAACATAGAACAGATAATAAAGAATAGCTAATATTTGCTGATTACTTATTATATTCTAGATGCTATGATAAGTGCATGCATTGTTATACTGAATCATGAGAGGCACTCTAATAAGTCACATTTTATAGACAGAAACTAGGGCCAGTTAAATAAACTTTCCATGTCACTGTATGAACTGTAAATGTTAGATTCATATTTTTCATCATAAACTATTATTTTGGAAAGATGCTTAGTGAGTGCTTACCTTATCTTGCTGTGTTATTAAGGGCCAGCCTCCTAAGGTATTAGAAAACACATATGTCTTGAAAGTGTGGGGAAAAGCCATAGGAATTCTCCAGGAATATCTGTATTTGATAAAAAATTTTTTACACATCTATTCTTTTGTTAATGTTACACAAAGAAATGAGTGCTTTCTAAAGTAATACCATCCAGATTTTACCTCCTATCTTTCAGGCAAGTGCCATGGTATACAACTTTCATAAACTACATTGCTCAATGACAGCATCAATACCTCCAATTTGGACATCCTCAAGGGAAATGGTCATAACTGTAATCACTATCAGTTGAGTACTCACTGTATCTCAGGTACTGTGATAAGCCCTTTGCATACAACAACATCCACATTATTATGTTCATTTTGCTATTATTATTTTAGAAGAGATGAAATCTCACTATGTTGCCCAGGCTGGTCTTGAACTCCTGGCCTCAAGCAATCCTTCCACCTTGGCCTACCAAAGTGCTGGGATTATAGGCATGAGCCATCAATTCCAGTCTATCATGTCAATTTTAAAGATGAGTGAAGAGATCTTAGAAGACTTGAGCTCTCAATGTTGTATAACCAGTAAATAGTGGAGCTGAAGCTTCCTAATTTGAATTCACATGGATGACTAGTAGGAGAGGTGAAGAAGCATTTATTAATAAAGTTGCTGCAAAGATAAAGCTGACAAAAAAGGTGCCTGATTTGCATGAGACAGTCTGATTTATGGTTTTTCTTCCAGATTGTTAATGAGGGCCCCTTGCACTATCAACATTGTCCTGGCTTGAACAATAAAACATAGTTCATCTCCATGTAGTAAGCTAGCCAGGATAATTCATAAACAATCAGAATTGGGCTTCATTCTTAGTGAGTTAGGGTATTTAGAAGTAGTGGGTTCCATTCAAGTTACTTTGTGTGCACCTCAAATAACTGGCTGCTGGATACTTAAATCAGAAGGATAAATAGAGAAGTATTTGCATGGCTTGGTCCAAATCATGTATACAAATGTGATTTCTAATGAATAACAGCACCCTAAAGCTAGATCATCAGGGCAAGGACTTGCTTTGCTGACACCAGTTTAGAAAAAAGCATATTTATTACACTATATAAATACTACTTATAAGAATGTTGATAATAACTCTCCATTAAAGGTTGCACTCACTGTGTGAAAGCCTACGCCTGCTGATACATTGCCCACAGGTTAAGTCAAGTTGATATGAATACTGTAGTGTGCCAACAGAGAAGAATAACACAAACACAAGTTCCAAACAATTATGGAAAAAAGCCATGTCGTATTGCACTAAGTATTTTAAAGGCTTTTTTACTGTAATAAAAACATACCATAGACATATATTGTTTTACAATATATATATTTTTTCACAATTGTAAAACTTATGTCATTCATCATTTTAATTGGTATGAGAGCATGACTGAGATCTGAGTAGAACAAATTGTCTCAGGTATGCTTAGAAGATCGGTTCAGCTTAAATTAAAAGGTGTTTTCATGCTGGGTACATGCAGAGATCTCTTTGTTTTGATCAATTTATCTCTGCAACTCTAGAAACACCTCACATATTGTCATAATATTTCTCACTGTTATTTGAATGCATAGTGAAATAATATAGTTATCAAGTGACACTTTTAATGTGTTCATTTGTGAAATAATACTTTCAAAACACAAAAATAGTGTAATACCAACACAATATAAGTGACCAAAAAACAGAAGGATGAATAGGAATGGCAAACCAAAAGGAACTTCTTTATCTCCAAAAGGAAGTCTAAATTTTCTAATATTTTTCTTGTGGAATTTTAATTCTAAAATTGCAATAAAGAATCTTAGATTTAATGCCTCTAAATTTATTTTGGCAAAGTTTTTGCGTAGCCAAACTTCTATCAATATGAATAATTTAAAAGGCTTTATCTTCTCTCCTCAGTAGTATAAATTTTGCTATACTTCTTAAAAAGTTCTCTCTCACACATTGATAACATAACCATCATCTTCATATCTACTTTTTTGGGGGGTTGAAAAATAAAAAAGGAACCTTAGACCAGTAGAAAATACAAGGGAAAAAACTAAATGATTTTCTGAAAGTTTTAGATTGTATAGTATAAAAACTGGGTTACTCCATCCCTAAAATGAATTCTTAGTCATGACTTTCATAGTTAATTTCTTACTCTTTCTACTTTTAGCATGTAACTTCTTTTCTTTTTTTGATTGTATTAATTAATAGGACTATTCGCCAGTTGATTTGTCGGTATTCCTATTGAATTTCTACAAACAGCTTTGTATTTCATGTGGTATTAATATATTTTTCCTGTTTGTATAAACACAGAAATTAGGAGTAATGAGAAAATTTCACACAGCCACACATAAAGCAAATAATTACAGCATGCTTCTCTCTGATATCATAACAACAGCTACTGTTTATTTGGGCCTATCATGTACCATACACTTTATAAATTATCTCAACAAAGCTGCAAATTATTATCATCATTGTACAAATTAAAAAATTAGGATTCAGAGAATTGGAATGATATGCTGAAAGCCACAGTGTGATGTTTGTGTTTGAACTCTTATCTGTGTGGTGCAAAACTTGAACTTTTCTCACTATACTATTTTGTGGTAATTATCTAATCTATAACTTGAAAATGCCAACATTCTCTGTGCTGTTTCAGGCCGTAGGAAAGATAACGTGCTCAGACTAGTCACCACCAAAGAAAAAAAAAGTGGTATTTCTTTAAGGCAGAAGAGATCTAAACATGAGGACTAAATTAGGAAGATGGATTAGGGGGATAACAGTGGAGATACTATACGTACTCCAATTACTTACAAACTATGTAGGGAAATGTAATTTTGCTTTAGAGATGTTACATATATTCTTTGAACTTTAATGAAAAAATCATTTATTCCTTTAGAGCAAAATAACCCTCCTAAATACAAATTCATATATTTATTGTTAATCTGTTAGGAAACCATACTTAATTGATGCCTATGCTCACCCACTAGTTTATTCCATTTTATTCCTAGTTTTTCTTTTGAAAACATACTCTTTACAATAACTTAAACAATACCAACACAAACATTTTAAAGTCTTTCTACATGGAGATATTTGTTTCTTTACTGCTCCTTTTTCTATTTACGTGTCTTCTCAAAACATTTTTAAAAATCTATTGATTTTTTATAGTATAGAAATGAAAATGACAGTTCAAGTAATTATCTTCAATATACGAATTTCTTCTACAAAGAAGAGTGGGGGAAAGAATAGAAACTGGTTTTCTATGAGTTAACTCAGTTGACTTCTTGTATCAATTAAGAGCATTGTATAATTGCTCATCTTTCATACTCTTGCCCTGTAGCTATAATGAAAAGAGAGAAAAAAGTAATTACTCATGCTTTGCCTTATTCTGAATTGGGCAAAATTCAATAGTTTTTCAATTCTACATATGGTAGAAATTCTGTTTATTTTAGTCCTGAGACCCTGAGATATTTTTCTAGCACATGGTGGACAGAGACCCCTATTTCTGCATTTAGGTCATATGTTTATTTATGTCTTAGTAATTTTAAAAATACCAGACCAAATGGCAAGCCAATCCATAATGTCTTCTGCATAACTGTGTGGGAGTCAAACCACAAATATTATCTGTATTTATTTTAGGCTCTCCCACCCTTTGGCTGTCTTCGTAGGACTGTTTACCAGGACGACACTCCTGGGTAGCAGTGGCGCCACATCCATTTGGCATAGCTGTCTACATGGGATCTTTCTTTCTGTTGTCTTTCTTTGGCACAAACTAGTGAATGAAGTCATGCAAAAATGTCTGTCTAGTCATTGGGATGCCTAGGTCTGTGATGATGGAGACTGTTAATCTGGTAGTATGTCCTACTGGTTTTGAATTATCTTCTCTATATACAGGCTAGTGGTTGGCCTGAAAAATATGTATCAAGCTTCACATACCTAGGAGTGATGTGTACAGGATAGGAGCACAGTACATGAAGTAATGACCCATAGTGGAGATAGGTCACCCTCTCCAGCTGGTTGGCAAACTCTCAATGAGCTTTCCAAATAGCCCTTAATTTGAGTTTTATCTAGACATACTTTCTTGGAATTATGAACTATACACAATGATTGCATATACACTCCTGTTACTTTTCAGATATTGATAACCTACTTGTATCACAGCACAACTCTTCAATTTGTCTACAGACTGGAGAACGAGAAAAAGATTTAGATGTTTTCAAGGGAGTAGCTGCCAGTTAATCATAAATACTTATTATAAGCACTCACTACGTGATATGGTTTGGCTAGGTATCCCCACTCAAATCTCATCTCTAATTGTAATCCCCATGTGTCAGAGGAGTGACTAGGTGGGAGGTGATTGGATCATGGGGGTGGTTCCCCCATGTTTTCTTATGATAGTGAGTGAGTTCTCATGACAGCTGATGGTTTTCAAGTGTGGCACTTCCTCATTCTTGCACACCCCTCCTGCCGCCTTGTGAAGAAGGTGCCTGCTTCCTCTTCTCCTTCTGCCATGATTGTAAGTTTCCTGAGGCCTCCTAGCCATGCTTCCTGTGAAGCCTACAGAACTGTGAAGTCAATTGAAACTCTTTCCTTTACAATTACCCAGTCTCAGTATTCCTTAGAGCAGTGTGAGAACAGACTACTACACTGTGTGCCCAGAGTACTTAAAAGAACAGAGAGAGGGAGAGATTATTTATAATGCAAGAGTGGTGTCAAGAAAAGGTTAGACTGGTTAAAAGTATTAAAAAAATTCAGAGGACATAGGAACTACTTAGGCTTCATAGTAAGGCAACATTTGGTGTAGAAGGCCGATCTGACAAGTCATCAAAAGCTGACCATGAGTCCCACAGATGAAGTTAAAGGATCATTAACATCATCAACAAACCTTTACTGGATATCTGTAATAGGCATAGTGCAAAGTGATTGTACAAAATGGAGGGTAGGAAAATGATATAAGACATAACCCTATTACTCAAGATGAACAATCTAATCAATAGCACACATCAGTACAAAAATAAATAGCAATTCATGACAACAAGTTGGAATGCAAAATACATGATTCTTGACAATAAATATTACATAGTAGAATGGGATTAGGTGGTCAGTAAAGAATGTATGAATTAGGTGAATTTTTCAAGCCTTAAAGTCACGAGGATTAGATGAAGTGTGGTGGCAGCAGAAACAGTGAAGTAATGAGGCCATTGTTAGAATTAAGGAAGATTAAAGAAAATATTAGTTTAGTGGGAAATAATGTTTATTTCAGTTTAAGGCCTGCTAATTTTGAGTTAACAGTGGAGCAGAAGAGAAGTTTAGCATACAGGTGGACATATAGGACTGGCATCCCCAAGGGTGCCTATGTGTACACTATAGTCCTAGCAACCTCTACATGTCTTCAGCTTGATCATGGAGCAAAGCCATTTGATTCAGGTCCTCATCTTGAATCATAATGGAAGTTACGACTGAAAGT
Organism: Pan troglodytes; assembly: GCF_028858775.2. Taxonomy (NCBI): domain Eukaryota; kingdom Metazoa; phylum Chordata; class Mammalia; order Primates; family Hominidae; genus Pan; species Pan troglodytes. Next base: position 91,479,938 of record NC_086015.1, read on the forward strand.
GTAAAAAGAAGTCAGAGTTATCATAAAATTGAAACAATAATAGATCTTTTAATTTAAAAACTGACAAGTTGAACTTTAAATCCATTTTTTTCTTCCCATATATTCAAAAAGACTTCAAGTCCATTTTAAGTCAATTTGAGTGACAAAAATGCAACCTCAAGGATGGAACTGAGTCCTTCTGCCGGTCTTTTATTTCCTAGAGAGTCTCAGATACAAGAATGTTGTTCCTTTGTTAGCTGGAGAGTAGCAGCAGAAACGTGTGTGTGTGTGTGTGTGTGTGTGTGTGTGTGTGTGTGTGTGTGTGTTCTTGCTTTGCAAAAATGAAGCTGCCTCAAATTCTATTTCTCTCCTCCCACTTACTGATTTCCAAAACCCCAGGTGTGTGGGAGGGGGAGGTAAGGACATAAATAGTAGGGGTTCCTTTAATATCTAATGTCTGTGTTCAGAGGAATATAAAAAACTTAATGTGATATTTGGCAAAAGATGAACATAAAGCCAATAAGAGAAGAGATCAGTAAACAATATGGTCAAATCCATTCCACAGAATACTTTTACTGCACCATATTGAATTAATAGAAATGCTTTTGGTACAAATGCAAAATTATTTATGAAACAATAGAAAATCTGCTTTTAAGTAGGAAAAAAAATCACTGCACATGATTTCAGTGGAAAAAAGAACCAGATGTTACACATACTTTAAAAAAACACAATCCCATATGCAGCTCCCCATGAAATATTCAACACACACAAGTTTAGGGCTTACTGACTTGATTTCTTTCCTCCCTCTCACCTTCATGCTAATCTTCCACATGTCAGCATTTTTTTTTGGAATCAGGGTGTGTTACTAAAGTCAAATATAGACAGCCGATTGAGGATCGGTTCCAGTTGAATTTTTTGTAGAATGCCCAGCAATGTCCTCAGCCGTAAAAAAAGGAAGAGGGTGCAGTCACTGCATATCAAGAATGCAAGCTTGCAGGCAGGACTGTACCATTTTCTATCTGTATAACCAGAAGTGGGTTGACCTCTGCAAATAAAGTTAGTAATTGAGCAATATATGAGTAAGGAAAAGGGTTATTTAAATACTCCAAATTCCTGAATTGAAAATGAAAAGTTAGACATAAGCTTACCAGTTAAATTTCCACCACCAAGAGTGACCTATATTTAATTTGATTCTGGTATTGTAACTGGAACTAAGTTTGTACATTAAATTTAAAAAAACACACTGAATAAAAAGCAGCTGACTATTCCAATCACATATTTATCCACTTTGTTTTCTTTTCAATTGGCACCAGAAGTCCCAGGAACTCATACGTGCATTATTTTTACTAGCTTTGCTTTTCTAATGTTGCACTTAGACTTTTGACACTCTTTTCTGTCTGTTTTTTTTTTCCCATCACACAATTAGATCTGGAATATTCTGAAATCCATAGCCATTATTAAGAAATACCTGGATACTACATCACCCATTCAAAAATGCAAACCTTTTGTTTTTATATATGAATTTACTTATAAATTTAACAATATTAGGGCTATCTACCCTGAGTTAGACTTTACTTTGATTGTTTAATCATAATCAACAAAAATCATTTATAATTAAATAGAAAAATCAGGAGATTTTAGTTTCCCTTTGTTTTCTATTAAACATAGAGACAGGCATGTCCCACACAGATTTCACATTTGTCCATGAGAGTAAGAGTCAGTCACTCTCTAAAGAGCCTCAAGATCCAAGATCCTGTGGGTTCCAAGTGCACTACAGGCTGGCAGCAGTGGGTTTTCCCCTAGACCTATAGGTTAAGCTCCTGTGAGAAGACTGGATGGCTGGGATGAGGGAAGAGATGTTCTAACCACTACTACCATTTCACTAAGAGTAAAAATATATCAATCACAACCTCCTTTTTCTTTTATTAGAACACAGATAGACAAGCTTTTCCAAACATTTTATAAAGCACCGACAACATTCTTTCCTTCAATCAAAGTACATAAATCACTTACTTAGTTATTTTGGATTTATTAATGAACAAAGATAGCAAGACTCTTGACCTCCATAGAGTACTTATATTAAAAATGTTGCAGATTTAGTGTTGCCCAGGCTGAAGTGCAGTGGCGTGATCTTGGCTCACGACAACCTCCGCCTCCTGGGTTCAAGCGATTCTCCTGCCCCAGCCTCCTGAGTAACTGGGACTACAGGGGTGTGCCACCACTGTTGGCTAATTTTTTTGTGTTTTTAGTACAGACAGGATTTCATCATGTTAGCCAGGATGGTCTCGATCTTCTGACCTCAAGATACGCCCGCCTCGGCCTCCCAAAGTGCTGGGATTACAGGCGTGAGCCACCACGCCTCGCCTCAGCTGCTTTTTATTCAGTGTGTTTCACGGAATAGTTTTGGAACTATTTGGAACTATTTGCTTCTTACTCAGTGTGTTTCCACAAGCTTTACCACTGGGTGCTGTGGCTCACACCCGTAATCCTAGCACTTTGGGAGGCCAAGGCAGGAGGATCACTTGAGCCCAGGAGTTGAGGCTAGCCTGGGCAAGAAAGCAAATATATACAAAAGAAAGAAACAGAATTTAAGGCAGCTTCATATATAAATAGGTCTAACTACAGAAATAGCATATGGATGTATATGCAATCAAAGCATGCCAATTAATATATATTATTCATGTACATTCATATATAATTTATATATACGCATACATGCAGCTATGTTCACAGAGTATGTGTGGTTTCTGTATAGACTATCTTAGAAGACAAACAGAAGTCATCTTATTTGAGAACAAGAGTCATGGGCTTGTCAATTTAGTCTACCTTTCATAATAAGAAAGGCTCTTATGACACATGTAGGGGATTTTCCTGAAGCTCTCTCATAATTCTTATAACCCATAGCAATCCAAAAGATACTTTTAGTCAAACCACAGAAACAGATTCCTGACAAGATAATAAAGAAAAATAAAAGTAGATGGAGAGGGATACATAAAATGCAAATCAATACATTATCAGATACCATGAAGATATATCAAATATTTCTGTCCTTAGTACTGAGCAGAAAGTCCCCGTAGTTAGTACTATACCTGATGAAATGCCCTTTAGTTATCAGCTATTTACTACTAGACAAACCCTAAATCTGCTTTTCCTGCACAGTAAGAAAAGCTCAGCTATTTGTAACTAAGATATGCAGAATTATTTTTTCAGCATTGTCTTCACTTCCAAAAAAACTTCAAGAAAGACATTGATAGAAATAATTAAAAACTGCCTTATATTGGAGATTACCAATCATAATTGTTAATACTAAAAACCACAAGTCTTACCACCAAGTGCTGTGACTCACACCTGTAATCCCAGCAGTTTGGGAGGCCAAGGCAGGAGGATCACGTGAGCCCAGGAATTTGAGACCAACCTGGGGAAGAAAGCAAGACCCCTTCTATACAAAAACTACAAAATAATAGCCCAAAGTGGTGGTGTGCTCCTGTAGTCCCAGCTACTTGGGAGGCTGAGTTGGGAGTATCTCTTGAGCCCAGAAGTTTGAGGCTTCATTGAGCTATAGCTACCATTGCTCTCCAGCCTGGGCAACAGAGTGAGACCCTGTCTCAACATCAACAACAACAGAAAAAAAAAAAACCTACAAGGTTTATAACTATAAGCTTTCTCCCTTTTTCCTTCTACCTTCTTCTCCCTCTGTCTCTTTCTATGTTTTTTTCTTCCATACTTGAAGTCTTACATATTTTCTCTAAAAAGTAAGCCTTGAGAAGTAATTTCTATAACTTTACATCAATGCACATTTAAAGAAAGAGTGGGGTGTGTCAAGTATGCAAAATTGGGGATAAGACACAGCTGTGAATGCCTAGATAACAACCCAAACTGAGACAGAGCCAAAAACTAAAATATTAAATATCCCCAATGGAAAGCTGAATGCAACAATTCAGTTTGGTACCTATTAACTGTTGTGCAGGGTCCGTAGTGCTTAGAGTTACAAACTATGGTGGTTTTCAAACAATACCTAGGCTTGAGGTTTGACGCTTTAGTCATAAGATATACCAGCAAGATAGACACTCAAAAGGATGAGAAATCTAGCTAGATGACACTTGAAAGAACAGGTAGAGAAGAAGACATGGCCTTCAGGAAATCACTCCTTGAATATGAAGCCCAAGTCACCAACTGAGTTCAGAGGCAGTGTCCAGCTTCCACATAATAGAGCAGATAGGAGCAAAGCAAGGCTCTTGTCCCAGAGGAACTAGGGAATTAGACAGGCAATGAAAGCATGAATTAAAATGGAAACAAAATCAGAAGCTGAGGTCAATGACAAGTATATCCAGGACCTTGGCTGTAGATGCTCTGGCGCCAAAACATCTTTGGAGCAACAACATCACAGAAGGCTCAAAACTATGTGAGGCCCAAGTGTCAGCTCTGTCGTCCATGGTCTCAAGTCAAGTTTCCCACAAATATTACTGGTAATATGAGATTGAGCTTGTGGGGACATAGTGATCTTGCTTAGTTCAATACTAAAAAATTCAGAGAGGAAATCTACCATCTATCAGAATGTTACATTCTATATGTCTGCTGTGCCAATTGCTTTGCACACATTTTTTTTCTAATCCTCACAAGCACTTTTTGGGTGGGCATTATTACTTCCATTATGATGATGAAGGAGTTAAATACAAAATAAAGGCTGGCTTAAATTCTTAAGACCTTATTGGTCTAGGAATCAAGGCAGGGATTAATGTTTGAATAGGGATCTGAAAAGCTAAGGATTGCACAGAGAGACAACTGACAGATGGCTTTCAGCTGATTTCCTGAGAGCATTATCATCTATCTGCAAGTCTTGTAGTTACCTACCATATGTAGTAGTCATGGGGATCTGAATATCTATTCAAGATGATATGGTGAAGCCCTGCAATGTGCCAGAAAAATCTCAGCATTGAGAATATAGTCACGAACTAGTCAGACATTGTCTATTCTTGGGAGTCCTTATGCTATTGGTTGATACCCCAATGAATTTTCTAAATCAATCATGGAAATCCTATGTCCAATGTCCAGCCTAGATTTGTGAGACATGAGAAGTCAGATGAGCATATTTCTGAAAGTTTTTCTTTCCAAAAATGTTACCATCGTTCTCTTTCATTATGCAATCACAAAGGAAATTAGCCTCAGTGTGAAGTTGACACTGAGCATGACAGAATGTTGGAGCAAACACAGATACCTAGGCATCTGATCATGCTGCACCATGTCTTGTTCTATTTAGGAACCGTGGTTATGTGAAATACATTCTTAATTCCTTAATGTTTGAGCCACTATAAATTGGTGTATTCTGTAACTTGTAGCTGAAGGTTTCTGAACTGATACACAGTCCGGGACCTGAATCAAAGTATTTGTTCTCTAGGTTAATTTTGCTAAATAAAAGACAGGTCTTTGAAGGCACAAAGCTAGAAAACATTGCATGAGTTGAACTGGGGCAAGTAAAGAGAGAGACCAACTCCACATGGCAATAAGTAGAGGAATAATGATGAGAGGAAAGAAAATGATCACTGAGGAAGCAGAGCATGAGATGCCCAAGTCCCCCTCTAAAAACAAAACAAAACAAAAATGGAAGGGAGGAAAAACATGGGCAAGAGCCACGGTCAAATATTGAAAAGAAAAATCAGCCCAAATGATTTTCTGGGATCAAACTCAGTTTTCACAGAATTCCAGGAGTGGATTTTGTACCCACCATTTCCATTGTCATCACTGGTTTTAAAGATACAGGTTGTAGAATATTCTACTATAGTCAAATAGCATTGACCTTGATGATTTTCATTACAATGAACTCAATGTCTCTTTTGAACAGTCCTCTCAACTGCACTGATATTTCTACCCTTGGCACCAGTTTTATACTTCAGAGATATAAACAGTAAGGTAGAGTAGGGAAAGATAAAGTGAATTTCTTATAGAAGGGTCTTATATTTAAGTTCTAATTTTTAAATTGCATATTTAAAAAATAATAGCAAACAGCTATTATTATTACTATTTGGTGTTTTTTTGGTTGACATTTAAAAAAATATTTAATTGAATTCTCAAACTTAAGAGCAAACATTATTCTTTAAATAGTATAGATACAATAAAATAATAAAAATGCGAATATTACAAGAAGTCTGTGCCTTTAACAATCAAAATACCCCTTTAAAAAGATGAAGCTTAAAAATAAAGACATTGAGAATGTTGATAGACACTAACATCAACTGTAGTAGCAGTTAAGTATTTCTTATATTTTGAAAATTTTAAATACTGTGAGTCTATAAAGAGCACAGTTTTATGTAGAAATAATATGAAATTAAAACAATAGCTCATTGTTAAAGTTTCATTCTAAGGACAGCAGACATAATTGAGTAACATTAACTCGCAGGAAATAGGACCCAGTGGTGACATCCTGATTACCATTCTCAATTAACACTGCTACATTTTTTAATGCCTATGTTTAATGTCAAAGTATTAAGAGGCTTCTAATATAAAAAATCTATTAGTGTTTCAAAAATATGTTCCAAACCAGGGAGACTAGAAACAGAATGAAACCATATGTCATTTGCACTAAGGTGATAATTTCAGCAACAGGAATTAATCAAGTTTCTCAAGGGAAGGCTATAATTTAAAAAATAGTGAAGAAACTCAGTGTAGAACACTATGCTAAATCAGCTTGTTTAAGACACCAAACAACAGATCTGAAAAGATCTGAGAAGTATGACACATAAGAGAGAGAACATTTCCATATACCTCACTGCCAAGTGGGTCACTTCACATAAAGGCTGACCTTCCCATCTGCTCTTGCTTAACACTGGGGACCCTCACAGGGCCAAGCAATAATATGTCCTCAATATATTGTTCTGGAATAAAAGAACAGTTAAAAGAAAAAAAATAGAGAACAACTCAAAATTTAGGATTCTAGTGGGAAGAAGACTTTTTGCAGCAATGCTGTCTAGATCTGGGCACTAGCTCTGACTTTGCCACAAGTTGTTTGTAAATTGTGAACAAATTATTTGACACCCAGTTATTACATCTCTAAATTTGAATTACTGGGACTCTAAAATCCTTCCCAAATCTTCATTCTGTCGACAAAGCTCTGGCTTAAACAAACTAGGCCTTAAAATATCTCAGAAGTTAAGATAAAGAAAAGGAAATATGGAAAATTACCAAAAATTAGTAACGGTAGATGACTTGAAAAATTGTGTTTGTTTTTAAGATTGGAACCATCTGAATAAAATTAGGTAGAACTAACCCCTTAGGGACTGAGTATATTTAAATAGGAACAGCCACTCTAAAATACAAAGATATATTGTAGGAAGAAAATAGGAAGCAAAATTTCCAAATGGAAGAGATTAATATTTAGAAATTGTTTCTTCATATGTTAGTCAACAAACATGTATTATGTGTGTTCTCCATGACAGCTGGCTAGGCACAGAAGGTTTAAGGATAAATGAGAGAAACTTTGTTGTCTGGAGGGGAATAGTCTGGCAATGAGCTCACAATCTAGTTTAGAAATACAATTATGATGATTTCTTAAAATGTTACAAAAAAGAAATTCAATCTGTAATAGTATAGTCCTCAAATGGAAATTTATAGATAATTTAAAAACATTAAAAAAACCTATTTTCATCCTGAATTTATTAGAAAAGTCTAATTAAGCCACTTGAATACTAATCTGAAATAATGACAAATTAAATTACAGGCATATCTGAAAGATTTTGTGAGTTGGATCACAGACCACTGCAATAAAGCAAATATCACAATAAAGCAAGTTACACAAATTTTTTTTGGTTTCCCAGTGCATATAAAAGTTATGTTTACACTAGCCTTTAGTTTAGTAAGCATGCAATAGCATTATGTCTTAAAAAATGTGTAACCTTAATTTAAAATACTTTATTTCTAAAGAAAACTTTATTGCTGTGGCAGTTTCTTAAAATAAGACAACACTGCCATCGATAGCCTCTTTCAAGATTGCTTCATAGCACACAATGCTGTTAGATGGAACTACCCTCAGTACAAATTCTTTCAAATTTAGAGCTCAATCCTTTCAAACCCTGCTTTATCAACTAGGTTAATGTAATACTCTAAATTGTTTGTTGTCCTTTCAACAATGTTCACAGCATCTTCACCAGGAGCAGATTCCATCCCAAGAAACCACTTTCTTTGTTCATCCATAAAAAGCAACTCCTCATTTACTCAAGTTTAATCATGAGATGTAGAAATTCAGTCCCATCTTCAGGCTTCACTCCAAATTCTAGTTTTCTTGCTATTTCTACCATATCTATAGTTACTTTCTCCACTGAAATCTTCAACCCCTCAAAGTCATTCATAATATTTGCAATCAACTGCTAAACTCCTATTAATGTTAATATTTTGAACTCCCCCAATAAATCATGAATGTTCTTAATGACATCTGTGATAGAATGGTGAATCCTTTCCAGAAGGTTTTCAATTTACTTTGCCTCTATCCATCAGAGGAATTGATATCTATGGCAACTATAGCCTTTTTTAAATAATAAGACTCGAAAGTCAAAATGGCTTCTTGATCCATGGGCTGAAGAATGGATGTTGTATTAGCAGGCATAAAAATCACATTTTTCTCTTTGTACTTCTCCATAAGAGTTCTTTGGTTACCAGGTATATTGTCAGTAAGCAGTAATATTTTGAAAGGAATCTTTTCTTCTGAGCAGTAGGCCTCAACAAAGGACTTAAAATATTTAATAAACCCTGCTCTAGAAAGATGCTCTGCCATCCAGGCTTTGTTGTTCCATTTACAGAGCACAGGCAGAGTAGATTTAGGATAAGTTTTAAGGTCCTCAGGATTCTCAAAATGGTAAATGAGCATTGACTTCACCTTAAAGTCACCAGCTTTACTAACCCCAACAAAAGAGTAAGCGTGTGCTTGAAGCTTCAAAGCCAGGCAATGACCTCCTCCCTAGCCCTGAAAATGTTAGATGGCATTTTCTTCCATCTTAAGCCTCTTTCATCCACATTCAAAACCTGTTGCTGGCCAGAAACTTTGGGAGGCCAAAAAGGGAGAATTGCTTGAGCTCAGAAATTCAAGACCAGCCTAAGTAAGATGAAGAGATCCTATCTCTACAATTTTTTTTTAATTAGCCCAGTGTGGTAACGTGTACCTGTAGCCCCAGCTATTTGGGAGGCTGAGGCAGGAGGATCCTGGAACTCAGCAGTTTGAAGCTGCAGTGAGCTATGATCACGCCACTGTACTCTAGCCTGGGCTACAGAGCAAGACTGTGTCTTAAAGAAAATCAAAATACAAATAATCTGTAGTTTAGTGTAGCCACCTTCATCAATGATCTTAGCTAGATCTTCTGTATAATGTGCCACAGTTTCTACATTAGCATTTGCCGCTTCACCTTGCAATATTATGTTATAGAGAAGGTTTCTTTCCTTAAACCTCATGAACCAACCTCTGCTAGCTCCCAGCTTTCTTCCTGCAACTTCTTTACTTCTCTCAGCCTTCACAGAACTTCATAGAACATGAAGAAAGTTAGAGCCTTGTTCTGGATTAGGCTTGTCTTAAGCAAATGGTATGGCTGGTTTGATCTTCTGTTGAGATCACTAAAACTTTCTCCATATTAGTAATAGGCTGTTTTGCATTTTTATCATTCATGTGTTCTCTGGAGCAGCATGTTTAATTCTCTTCAAGAACTTTTCTTTTGCATTCACAACTTCTCTAAAGATTTAGTACAAGAGGCTTAGCTTTTAGCCTGTCTTGACTTTTAACATGCCTTCCTCACTAAGCTTAATCATTTCAAGCTTTTGATTTCAAGTGAGACATGTGCTACTCTTCCTTTCATTTGAACACACAGAGGCCATTGTAAGGTAATTAAGCAGCCTAATTTCAATACAGTTGAGTCTCAGAGAATATGGAGACTGAGGAGAAGAAGAGAAATAGGGGACCGCTTGTTGGTGGAGCACTCAGAACACACAATATTTATCAATTAAGTTAGACATCTTATATGGGTGTAGTTTGTGGTGCCTCAAAACTATTACAATAGTAACCTTGAAGATCACTGATCACAGATCTCCATAACAGATATAACATGAAAAAGTTGGAAATATTGCAAGAATTTCCAAAATGTGACACAGAGACACAAATTGAGCACATGCTGTTGAAAAAAATGGTGCTATATTAGTCCATTCTCACATGGCTATAAAGAACTACCTGAGACTGGGTAATTTATAAATAAAAGAGGTTCAGTTGGCTCATGGTTCCACAGGCTGTACAAGAGGAATGGCTGGGGAGGCCTCAGGAACCTTATAATTATGGTGGAAGGTGAAGAGGAAGCTACCACATATTCACATGGTCAGCAGGAGAGACAGCAAAGCAGGGAATGCTACACATTTGAAAACAACCAGATCTCATTAGAAACCACTCACTATCATGAGAACAGCAAGGGGAAAATCCACCCCCATAATCCAATCCCACCATGTCCCTCCCCCAACACTGAGTATTGCAATTCAACATCATCACTGAGGAAGCAGAGCAAAACATGTCAGATGTCAACGCACTGGCTATGCAGGGTTGCCACAAACCTTTAGTTTGTAAAAAACAGTATCTGGCCAGGTACAGTGGTGTTTGCCTGTAGTTCTAGCTACTCCGGAGTCTGAGGCAGGAAGATTGCTTAACCACAGGATTGTGAGCCCAGCCCAGGCAACATAATGAGACCCCCCCCTTTACCCAGGTCTATAAATTTTAAAAAATATTTTTATCATTTATTTTCTATTTTAAAAATTAAAAAAAAAAACAAAGAATGGGATCTGTGAAGCACAATAAAGCAAACCACAAGAAAACAAGGTATGCCTGTAAAAAAAATAAGGAAAACAGGACGTTCTCTTGTCATTTGACAAAGGCAGAATGCATATACTCTATAAAAGAAACATCTTTAGTTAGAATACTTAATAAGTATATATTGAGACTCTTTTTCACCCCTTCTCAAGCAAGGAACTTCTGAAGACTAAGATTATTGGGTAAGAGACTAAACATTTTTTTTAATGTTAAACACAAGACTAAATTGCTTTGCCAAAGAGTTCTATCAATTTAAAATGTATTAGTTAAAAATTTCAATCCATTCCCATAAACAAAGAACATACTAATTATTTCAGATTTTTGGCATCTTACCAAAAAATTATGATTTTTTAAAAATGCATTTCTTTTATCACTATTGAGAGTCAATGTATTTCCATATGTTTACTAATTCTTTTTTTAATGTAAAGTGTTTATGGTGACATCTTACCAGTTTTTTAAGGGCTTGCTGCTCTATATTCTTCTAAGTACTAAGTGGTTTTAAAATTGAGTATATAAAATCTTTATCATATTTCCTGTGAATATTATTTCCCTATTTAGAGTTGTCTAAACTTGTCTGTTTATTTTTGTGTATTTAAAGTTTTCACCCCAGTGTCTCTGGAGCCTCTAGTCCCTATTCACTAAGAAGTCCCTCCGTTTTCTCCCCTCCTCAGTGGTACTGCACATTTAAAGGGAGCTAGCTTGTTTTAACCATGCACCCATCTTCTTGGTATATTTTGATAGCAGTATCTTCTCCCAGAGGAAGAGGCTCAGAAGACAAAGAAAGCAGAGAAAATGTAAAATATTTATGAAGTCAAAATACTTCATGAGCACCTTCGAAGCACCAGATACTTTTCCCAGTTCTAGAGATAAAGAAGCTTAAACATGCTGTAAGAGAGATTGCTAAGTAAATAATCATAATGCCACAGGGAAAATGCTAAGTTATGATGGTGGTGTTTTGCGAGCATAGAGAAAGAACACCCACATTACTCCTAGGAGGTGTCCCAGAAGCATTTATGGAGAAGGAAGTTTTCCCTGAATCTTAGACACTAAGCTGTTGTTAATTAAGCTAAATTGGTGCTGACACACATTCCAGGAGAAGTAATAAGCAGGACAAAGGCATGGAAGAGTGAAAGATATGGCTTGATTGGGTAAGCAAATAATTTGGTAGACTGCAGGTAGGGAAGGAGAGACATGAAGCTGGGGAAGTAAGCAGGGATCAGATTATGAAGAGCCTTGTTTGTTGCATGAACATTATTCTAGATGTAATTAGGATGTTTGAAGAGTTTTAGTCAAGGGAGTGAAGCAGAGCCATGAGTGGATGGGTGTGTTTTAGAAGTCATCCTGAGAACTCTATGGAGGAGGGCTTGGTGTTGGGGATGGAAGAGGGTGAGAATGTGATAGGGAGAGTAGTTAGATGCAATACGCCAGATGAAAAAGGCTGAGGATTTAGATCCATGCTAACCAGGAGAATATAGGGTGGGGAGAGAACAAAACTGGGAGCTACTTGAAAATATGTAGAAGGTTATGACAGGACTTAGTGGCATGTTGGCTATGGATGTCTAGAATGAAAGACGGATTGTAGATAACAGTCTTGTCATGGGAACTGCAACCCTGATGTTGTTTTTCTTTCAAAAAGATCTATTGCATAGTTCTAACATAAAAATCAGAGAACTACATAGTCTTCAGGATAAATGATGTATTAAAGGTAGTTTCATTCTTATGCCCGCAGATTATAAAAATAATATATGCTTACATTAAAACATTTGAAAATAAAGTTGTTGTTATATTTGAGAGCATTTTCTTTCAGGTTTTCTTTCCAAGCATATGGGGCTGGGACAGTTAATGAGTATACATATCTATCTCTATGTCTCTGTATAATAGAGATCCCATTTTATACCATACTGCAATCTGAGTTTCTATTTAATATTATATCATGAACATTGACCTATCTTTAGAAATGTTCCTCAGCATCATCAAAGTTTATTTTAGTGGCTATATTAGATTGTTTTATGGCTGTCCCATAATTAATTTAACTTTTCCCTCTTTGTTTGATATTTCTGTTGTTTCTTTACCTACTGCTGTTTTGTGGGTGCATGTGTTTTGGTTCCATTTAGACATCAGTGCTTTGATAAATATATTTTTACCCAAATGTTTTCAAACTTTTCTGATAATTTACTTGTCATAAATTCCTAGAAGTTGAATTACTTTGTCAGAGGGTATAAACTTTTCTCATATCTCATGAATATTGAAAACTGTTTTCCAGAAAGCTTAAAATACCATGTTCTTATTTAATTAGCCATATGATTTTTATTTAACATAGAATAAATCTATCACTGAATTGGATTTGTCTGATATAATTATTTTAATTCCACTGGTTTTAACATTTTGAAAGGACTAGAGACTGTAGTATTGGCAATCATAATTCCTTACTCTCTCTCTCTATATATATATATTTTTTTTTTCTTTTTCAGAAAATAAACCACATAATTTTTTTACAGATTTAGGTTTTTGAACTTAAAAATGGAAAAATGGATCAGGAACAGAAGCTACTCACCTCTTCTATGTTGGATATATGTTTCTAGTTTCTGCTAAAATTAATACTGTTCATTGAAGAAAATTTGGAAAATATGCTAATGTCAATAGGAAAAAGAAAATTACTTACAACCCCATCATTCAAAGAAAATTGTATTTAATGTGTGTTCCAACATAGCAGTTTGTTTCTTTCGTTCAAAGATCTGAGCCAAGTGCCTAGAACAGTGCACGGAACATTGGTGGTATTTAATAAACATTTACCAAATGAATAAATTTTTTTAGTTTAGTTTCCAATATTTTACATGGGTATTTACAATAGTTAACATTTATTGAAAAATATATCAAGCTTCACGCTAAATGCTACATGCAGCATCTCATCTAATACAACCCTGTTTGGTAGGCACTATGATGATAGTTCCCAATTAGCAGATACAGAGTCTGAGCTTTAAAGAGATTGTTGCGTGTTACATGTCACATTAGAGCCAACTGTTTAAGCTATGGTAAGCTCCCAGGCACCCCGCCTACCAAGGGCATGCTTCTAACCACTATAGAATTCTGTTTCCTTGATAGGCAAATAAACTACAATAATTTAACTAATGCATAATTATTTTAAAACAATTGTTTAAATCATTTCCTAAATCCCTGAAAGTTTGATTTCTCTGTTAGTAACATTTCTTTTTTTTTTTTTTTTTAAATAAATACAATTAAAATTTATTTTCATTTCCTCTTTGACTTTTCAGACATGTATTAATGGCCACATATTTGTAAATTTTCCAATTTTCTATGCTATTGATTTCTAGTTTTATATCATTGTGGTCAGAAAAGATATTTGATATGATTTCAATCTTCTCAAATTTGCTGAAACTTGTTTTGTAACCTATCATATGATTTATGCTACAGAATATTTCATGTGCACTTGAAATGAATGTGTATTCTGCTACTGTTGAATAGAATATTCTATATGTATCTGTTAGGTCTATTTGGTATACAGTGTTGTTCACATCCACTCTTTCCTTATTGATTTTTTATTTTTATTTTTTGGTATGGATGTTCTATCCATTGTTGAAAGTGAGATATTGAAATCCTTCACTACAACTATATTGCTCTTTGTTTCTCCCTTTAGTTCTGTTAATTACTATATATATATAGGTGTTCTGATATTGGGTACATATGTATTTACAATTGTTATGTTCTCTTAATGGATTGATTCCTTTATCATTATATAATGACCCTCTTTGTGTCTCATTACAGTTTTCTGCTTAAAATTTTTTTTTTTTTTTGAGACAGAGTTTCGCTCTTGTTGCCTAGACTGGAGTGCAATGGTGCAGTCTCAGCTCACTGCGGAGGTTGCAGTGAGCTGTTAGTAACATTTGTTAAAACATTTCCTTTTTTTTGATAATCTCAGTACTTTACTATTTTAATATTGTGATGTCTTTATTATAAATAATATTTAGTCTATGTTCTGATTATTATGTTAGATGTGATTGCTATAAGTGAACGTTAGGTCAAGGAAATTATTATTATTATTATTATTATTATTATTATTATTATTATTTGAGACAGAGTTTCGCTCTTGTTGCCCAGAATGGAGTCCAATGGCGCGATCTCAGCTCACCGCAACCTCTGCCTCCCAGCTTCAAGCAATTCTCCTGCCTCAGCCTCCTAAGTATCTGGGATTACAGGCATGCACCACCATGCCCAGCTAATTTTGTATTTTTAGTATAGACGGGGTTTCTCCATGTTGAGGCTAGTCTCGAACTCTTGACCTCAGGTGAGCCACCTGCCTCAGCCTCCCAAAGTACTGGGATTACAGGCATGAGCCACCATGCCTGGCCAAGTAAATCATTATTTTTAAGATTCCTGATTCAAATTAAGTAGTTTACACTCTCTACAAAATCATGTGTTCATTATAACTACACTAGCAGCCCTCAATCTTTTTGGTCTCTTACATACTCAAAATTTATTGAAGACCCCAGGGGGCTTTTGTTTATGTGAGATTTTACTGTCTTTGTTTACCATTATAGAAATTAAAATTAGAAAAATATAAACACACAAGCTCACATTCTGTTAGTTATTGGAGTGACGACCCATCACACATTAGGTAACCTCTGGAAAACTCTACAAAACATTTTGGGAAAAGATGAGAGTGAGAGGGCAGATAGTGTCATGATATAATTGTGAAAATACTTTGACCATATAGTCTTCCTGAAAAGTTCTTGGGGATCCCCAAAGGTTCCTGGATCAATCATTGAGAACCCCTGTACTATACCATTCTTAATATTTTAATTTACCATTTAAAAATATTTTCATATTGATGGGCAAAGACAATATATCATTTATGATTTAATTTGCATTTACTTGAATCCTAGCTATTTGTGTCTCCCTTTTAGTGAGCTTCCCTCCTCATGTTGATTTCTTTATCTTTCACATTTTCTCATTGTTCGTTTCAAAATCTTTCTTCAGGTTTTCTCTTGAAATGTAGACAATAACAACTTTGCTTTTTGTTTTCTCTCCAGCTTGCTGTAGCAAATTTATATTACTTGTTATTGACTGCTCTGGCAGAGTATAAGCTCGTAAACCATCAGAATAAACCCAACCGACTTCATATAAGCCACAGCTGATCCTTGTGTAACCTACAAATACTACCAGAAAAAAAAGAAATTCTGAAACACTGACAATCTGCTTAACTTCTCTCTGAGTGTTTGGGATGTATAATGTCCCTAAAGGTAAGCAAACTTCTCATTCTTTCCTCCTAATTCTGATCTCAAAGGTGCAAGTCAGGAGATAAGTCACAGGAAAAGAGGTAAGAACTCTGAGGCTGTTCCTGCCACAAGTGGCAGAACAGACAGACATCCCTCCACCACTGTTATTGTACCACCCAAACAGGATCTTTATTGCTCTTACTTTTACCAAGTTGAGTCTTCGAACACTTGTTTCCAGAATACCCACTGTTCCAAGCACTACTTCTTTTGCTATTTAATATCAATCTCTTAAAAAATATTTAGTTTCTAAATGATTCTACATTTGTATTTCTAGCCATCGTCTGGCTACATTTTCCACTTTAACATATGAAGTTTGGATGTGTTCTGAATATAATACGGCAGGAATCATGTTGTTTCAACCAAAAATGTATTGTTTTTTCTAGATATTAGTCATATTTCCTTCTATTATACATAACTTCCTATGTTTAAAAAAGCCAATTTGATTTTTCCACAATAAAGTTGAGTATATCTTTTTAAAAAATCCCTTGCAGCATTTAGGTTTACATAAATTATGTTCTGTCAAAGTATTTTATAATGACAACATTAAATATTGCCCTAAGGAAAAATATAGCTAAAAGTTGACTGAGAAATAATACCTTGGTGCTATTCCACATTAGAATAATTTTTTATTTCCTGGAGATAATATTTTATGGTCGTACTTTTGAAAGAGAACCTATACTTGCCCTCAAAGTAGAATATTTAAATGGGAAACTTAAGGATTCATGATGCATTACTAAATTATGAATTTGACTGCTACCTCTATATATTTGTACTCATAAAAGCCCCCTTTCCACTTTGGGCTAACTGAAGTGGTTAATAGTTTGGGCAGAGTACTTAGCTTCTGAAAATAGCCTGCAGATAAAGGATGCCATTAGTGATAAATATAATACACAACTGACAATTTATATACAGTGCTGGTGACTAGAGTAGTACATGATAATTAGTAAGCACCCCTGGTGACTCTCCATATCCTCCCCTCCATCTGTTGCTTCACTTTCAGTTTTAGGCAAATCGAATATTTGAGTATTTGGATGTTTTAGTGCTGTTAGATTTTGTTCTAAATAAATACATGTGTATACATATGCATATACATTATATACTACAGTAAATAGATAATGCTATTTACTCAAGTACACAAGAACTTTTCTGTACCTAACATGGGTTAGACTAAATATTCAAACGTTTGAAACATATTTCCAGGCTTCATCTAATATCCAGCATTCCTTTTATGTCTATAAAGATAATAAAATCAATTCTGAGTATTGTGAGAACACTATCATTAAAAAGCTGAAAGAGTAAAAGCAGCCCACACATAAAATATTATCTCATAGTTTTAAAAAGAAATGTTGTCTCATTTCTGGAATGGGAGACCAAATATTTAATGACACCCACAATGTGATGAACTCAGGAAGCAAACATGCTTGAGGAATAGTCATTAAAAATATGGATGATAGACTCTGACTTCCTGAGTTAAAGTCCATGTTCTGCTATTTGTCAGCCATGTAACCTTGGTCAAGTTTCTTTATCTCTCTTTGCCTTAATTTTTCTCTCTCTTGTCTTAACTTTTGCATCTGTAACATGAACATAATAATAGTAACTGTAAGGTTGTTGATGAGAATTAAATCAGCTAATATTAATAACACTTATAATAGTGTCTGCCATGGAATAAATTATAATATGCTTATGTTAGCTCATTTTAGGCTTGAAACTATGAAAGATGACCAAATATATGCTCATGCTAATTAATCATACAATCTTTATTGCTTTATTATTATTTCCAAAATAATTTTGCTAAGTGTTAATAATGTCAGAATGAATTCAGTTGAATTTGATCCACAGTTTTGTCATAAATAAAAAGGAATGCTTTCCGCCGAAAGAGAATATCTGTTTTAATATTGGCAATTGCTTTTTGGAAGTGTTCCAAATAAGACTTGTATCAATTGATATAACTAACGGTGCTTATTAGTCAATGTACCAAATACTTTTTTGAAAAGCTACAAAAAAATCTTGAATTGCATGTGAATATTTTTAATTGAACAAGAGACCATAACTAAAACCCTGGAGGTATAGATTAGATAATTAGTCACAGTGTGCTCTTTGCTGATCCCAATAGAAATTAGCTAAATCTAAACTACTAATAAGGAACAGAATAACACGAGTGTAAATAGTGGCCCTATTACTCTCTATCTCTTCATCTATTCTTTTAAAAATGTCTTTCAATGTACATTTTTTTCTTAAATATTGGTCAGAATACAATTTTAGGATGAAATGTATGATCACATAGCTGTAATAAATAATATGGGCAAAAATTCCTTAATTTTCCCCAGTTTTTGAAATAAATTCTAAAATATAAGGCAAACAATGAAACAAATTATCTTATTTCATGTTTTAAGAATATTGATACCATTAATATTTGTTAATAGTCAAATTATATTTCTAAGTTTCTAAAGTTAGAAAATAGCACCCCAATTATTTATATCTGCTGAATTTATAATAAATTATAAATAAAACACAAAATTAAAAAGCTAGAGTTGTGGTCAAAATAAGAATGTTTTATTTACATGAGAACTGCCACTTTGTACCTATTCTGATAACTGGCTCATATAGCTGTCATTTGTATACACATGCAATAAGACCTAGTCTAAATGCCTCCAAAAGCAGCAGACTGGGGCAAATTAAGCAAAGCAATAATGTGGTAAGAATAATTCCTATATCAGTTAGCTTTTGCTGTGTTACAAACCATGCCCAAATTTAGTGGCTTAAAACAACTGTTTACTATTGCTCATGAGTCTACAAAGTTGGCTGAATGATTCTGCTGATCTAGGCTGGCCTTTACTGATCTTAGCTAGGTTCATGCATGTATCTGCAGTCAGCCAGTGTGATGGCTAGTTCTGACTAGCTGGGATAGTGTAGCACTCATGTCTGAATATTGGACCACTGACATCTCCCGGGGGCAGCAAGAATAACTAAACCATTCTCTCATCATATAGAAATTAGTTTAGGCTTATTCAAATGCTAGTCAATAGTGAAAGGAGAGAAAACACACACAATATCCTGATGGCTGAGCTCAGAACCAGTACATCACTTCTGCCAAATTCTGTTGACCAAAGCAAATTACAAAGCCAACCAGATTAGAGGAATGGAAGAATAAACTTCACCACTTGAATGGAGTAGCTATAAAGAATTAAGGTCATTTCTGCAATCAGGCACTGACATGTTGGGTAATTCAGGAATAAATATTATTTTTTAACTGAGCTCATTCCTAATCTAAGTACAGTGAGCTCTATAATCAACAAACTGCTCTTTTTGTTTTTGCCTCTGAGACCTTCTCTATATACTGATGCTCCTCAACTTATGAGGAGTTTACGTCCCAATAAACCAATCATAAACTGAAAATATAAAACATCATAATTGGATTTTATATACCTAAACTACTCAGCATCATAGCTTAGCCTTGCCTAACTTAAACATGCTCAGAACACTTACATTAACGTGGAGGTGGACAAAATTACCCAATACAAAATCTATTTTATAATAGTGTTGAATATCTTATATAATTTATGAAATACTATATTTAAAGTAAAAAAACAGAATGGTTGTATGGGTACTCAGAGTGTGGTTCTAATGAATGCATATTGCTTTCACACCATCGTAAAGTAAAAAATTTTAAATCAAACCACTGTAAGTCAAAAACCATATGCAATATTAGTCAGGTGATGGAAGTATGAAAAAAGGGGCCAATCCGCTTGTCTTCAGAATGCCCTGAGATTTTTTAGCCATGGTTCAACTAAATCACTTAATTGTTAATTCACAAGAAAAGATTTCCAGACTAAACATTGTTGATTCCAGGTTAATAAGTCAAATTCCTATGCTTCCTTTACTTAAAATTAGCTGAATGGAAATAGCCATTGCAATGGTAAAGTGTGTTCATTTAAAAATACTGACTCTGTCGAGCTTCAGTTGAGTTGCCCTCCCAATCTGAAGCAAAATAATGTATTAAGCTAGTATTTGAGCTATGTGCCTATAATCCATAGCTAAAAGTCTTTATGCAACAATTTAGAAGGCTCCAGTCATTTCTATTGAAATGTAGTCAGTGCTTACTATTTGTTTTTCGGTTCTAAGCACCAGAATCTTACCTGCAGTTTGCAATGAAGATAAGACTCCAATTCCTGTGCTTCTTTGTGAAAGTCTTTCAACTTTGGATCTCTATAGAAGTGACAGAAAGAATTAGTTGAGAAAAATCTATATCGTATACAGTTAATGTGAGTGTAGATTACACACATATATGTATATAAACACATATCTGTCTTTGTTACACAATGAAAAGGATCCTTGACTATCATCCTTCACACAAGCTTGTTCCTCCTCCTATATTTCATATCTCAATTAATGGCATCACTTTTTGTTTGTTACTTAAGACAGAAACGTAGAACTCTTTCTTAATGTCTCCTCTCATTTATTCCCTGTCTATAATGAATAACCTAGTGATATGGTTTGGCTATGTATCCCCACCCAAATCTCACCTTGAATTGTAATAATCCCCATGTGTCAAGGGTGGGATCAGGTGGAGATAATTGAATCATGGGGGTGGTTTCACCCATGCTGTTCTCATGATAATGAGTTCTCACAAGATTTGGTTTTATAAGCATCTGACATTTCCCCTGCTGGCACAAATTCTCTCTCCTGCTGCCCCAGTAAGAGGTGGCTTCTACCATGATTGTAAGTTTCCTGAGGCCTCCTCAGCCATGTGGAACCGTGAGCCAATTAAATCTCTTTTCTCTATAAATTACCCAGTCTTGGATATTTCTTCAGAGCAGTATGAGAATGGGCTAGTACAGTAAATTGGTACCAGAAGTTGGGTGCTGCTATAAGGATACCTCAAAACATGGAAGTGACTTTGGAATTGGGTAACAGGCAGAGGTTGAAACAATTTTGAGGGCTCAGAAGAAGAAAGGAAAATGTGGGAAAGTTTGGAACTTCGTAGAGACTCGTTGAATGGCTTTGACCAAAATGCTAATAGAGACATGTACAATGAAGTCTAGACTGAGGGGGTCTCAAATGGAGATGAGGAACTTGTTAGGAACTGGAGTAAAAGTCACTCTTGCTATGCTTTAGCAAAGAGGCTGGCAGCATTTTGCCCCACCCTAGAGATCTCTGGAACTTTGAACTTAAGAGAGATGAATTAGGGTAACTGGCAGAAGAAATTTCTAAACAACAAAGCGTTCAAGAGGAAGCAGAGCATAAAAGTTTGGAAAATTTGCAGTCTGATGATGCGATAGAAAAGAAATAAAGATTTTCTTGGGAGAAATTCAAGCCTGCTGCAGAAATTAGCATATGTAACAAGGAGCCCAAGGTTAATTACCAAGACAATGGGGAAAATGTCTCCGGGGCATGTCAGAAACCACAGCAGCACTTCCCGTCACAGGCCTGGAGGCCAAAGAGAGAAAAATGATTTTATGGGCTGACTGCAGGGCCTCCCTGCTGCTCTGTGCAGCCGCAGGACTTGGTGTCCTGCTTCCCAGCATTGGCTAAAAGGGGCCAGGGTATAGCTCAGGCCATAGCTTCAGAGGGTGTAAGCCCAAAGCCTTGGTGGCTTGCATGTAGTATTTGACCTGCAGGTACAGAGAAGTCAATAATTGAGGTTTGGGAACCTCTGCCTAGATATCAGAGGATGTATGAAAACACCTGGATATACAGACAGAAGTCTGCTGAAGGGACAGAGCCCTCATGGAAAACCTCTGCTAGGGCAGTGCATAAGGGAAATGTGGGGCTGGAGCCCACATGCAGAGTCCCCACTGGGGCAGGGCCTGGTGGAGTTGTGAAAGAGGGCCACCATCCTCCAGACTCCAGAATGGTAGATTCACTGACAGCTTGCACTGTGCATCTGGAAAAGCACAGACACTCAATGCCAACCTGGGAAAGCAGCTAGGAGGAGGGGCTTTACCCTGCAAAGCCACAGGGGTGTAACTATGCAAGGCTATGAGAGTCCAACTCTTGCATCAATGTGCCCTGGATGTAAGACATGGAGTCAAAGGAGATCATATTGGAACTTTAAGGTTTAATGACTGCCCCTTTGTTTTGGCCAATTTCTCCCATTTGCAGCAGCTGTATTTACCCAATGTCTGCACCTCCATTGTATCTAGGAAGTAACTAACTTGGTTTCGATTTCACTGGCTCATAGGTGGAAAGGACATGTCTTGTCTCAGATGAGACTTTGGACTTGGACTTTTGGGTTAATGCTGGAATGAGTTAAGACTTTGTGGGACTGTTGGAAGGGCATGATTGTCTTCTGAAATGGGATGACATGAGATGTGGGAGGGGTGAGGGATGGAATTATATGGTTTGGCTTTGTGTCCCCACCCATATCTCACCTTGAGTTGTTATAATCCCCATGTGTCAAGGGTGGGACCAGGTGGAGGTAATTGAATCATGGGGGTGGTTTCCCCCATGCTGTTCTAGTGATAGTGAGTTCTCACAAGATCTGATGGTTTTATAAGCATCTGGCATTTCCCCTGCTGGCACTCATTCTCTCTCCTGCTGCTTTGTGAAGAGGTGCCTCCCGTCATGCTATATGTGGCCACATTCCAATATGAGGTGATGCACTATGTATGTAGACTTACTAAGAGAGTGGCAAGACTGGATTTGCAACTCTCAGCCTGTCACCCTCTTCCAAGCTGAGGGTGTAGATAAATTTTCTGGAGTGCTTTACCATCCACCCTCCCTCCATTGCTGGATATACACCCACACACAAACACACCCCCATGCACTGGGAAAGAAAAAGAGGTGGTTCTTCCCTCTTGATGTAAGTCAAGTGATAGGACTTGGCCCTTGAAGTTTGTTAGGTACAGAAGCTGATGCCAGATGTGTACCTTAAAAAGTCCACAGGGAATAGACTGAATGGCAGAGGTAAGAGGCTACAATGGAAACAAATCTCATTAAAGGCAGAAGAAAGGTATGTGATGCTCTCTGGCTGGTGAGTAACATAAGTATCATGTGCAGCCTGAAGCCCTTTTAAGTGCTACTACAGGAGACTGCCTAGTAGGTTTATATGACCCCAATAGAGTGATGGGCCTTTGGATGCTCATGGTAGGGGCCTGAAGGAGGGGTCATATGTGGAGTGAAACGGACTACGTGAGAACGGTATTGCGCACCTCAAAGGCAACTCAATCAGAAGTTTCCAGCTGTGCATGTACCTGAGGAACCCAGGAAGGCATCTAGCAGGGCGTGTTGGTATTAGCAAACAACCACATCTAGAGAGCACCATCCACTGGATTATACCTGTGCCTGTCAATAAGCTCCTTCCTGTTTCTTAAATCTCTCCTCTTTCAGTCATTAACCTGGAAGGGAGTCAGGGCCATCCCAGAGATGAATGTTAGGAAGGGGTGTGGAACAGCAAGGTGATCCTTGCCCTGGGTAAATTTTCCTTATCTCCCTGGCAAAGAACTGTGGAAAGTGAGAATGGGAAGTAAAAGCAAGTTTTGGAATCAGGAAAAGATGCTACAACAAGTTTTTCTAATACAAACTTTCTTTCTCAGAAACACTGCAAAGTTTTTTGAGAATGTGTTTATATACAATATTCTAAAATTTATACAAATTTGATGACATACGTTTGCAGCATTTGATGGTTCCTTGGACTATAGAACCAAGCTCCTCTTAGCCATAGGTACTCCATGTATTTGAACAGGTAATATAAAATGCCCTAGAGCTTTTCTCAGGAAGGAAAATAAAACATCAAACCCCCTGAGAAGTTTTCTCACTAATAATAAATAAATCTTTTAAAACACAATAAACTCTCTGGCTCAAGGAATTTAAGAACCTGGGGAAATATTCTGTGGTAACCCCTCTGGCAACATGTTAATTATAATGCAGTCTCCCCTCCCTGCTCAATGAATCCGATCTATTATAATATGAACAACAATCTATTTACTACAACACATTAAGAAATCCAAATATCTGGAACAGGTCATATCTCATTTGCTATTGCTGATTAAAACAAATAATAGGATAAGATGGCTTTCTGCCTATTTGATCACTGCACTTGTGTCTAAGACTGTTTTTGAAATAGAACTAATACTTTAATACTTGAATAAATATAATTTTCTAGTTGTACTGATCATATGAAATAGTTTGAAAACTGTTACTTTGAGTATTTTTGCAGTGGTGACTTAGGAACTCTCACTTATCAAGACTGTATTTTGTTACATCAAGGAGGTAATTCTGACATGTCATCACACTATGGAAAAATATGATCAGTTATAGAAAAATAAAATTCCCTCTATTTGCCATTTTATTAATAGATCATTTTGTAATTATCGGCATGACCTCTAGTTTCTATTATTTTTCTATGAGCTGTAAAAATAGTGCTAAAAATTAGTATAGAGCACACCACTAGATGTTCAGTTAAGTGACAAGCAATGGGTAAAACTGAGCCTTTCCTAGGCCTGTCACTGCATGCCCAGTGTTAGAGGACAGACTGTCATTTCTCCACTGTCACTCACTTCATAGTTGTTAGCTATTCTTTTGTGAGTTTAAAGAGATTTCTTATACTTCTGTTGAAATACCATTAGTTCCACTTTTCATACAAAGAACAATCTTGAAAAGACAGATTATCTATGCACAGAGGAAATGATTTACCCTGAAGGGCATTTTCTTTTTCTTTATACAGGGTATTTTTAAATGTCTCAAGTGATGAGGCTGGTTGTTCAACCAAGTTCAGGAACACACTTTAATTCCACCCATTATCTGTCATTGTGGACACAAACCTGCTGTTTTTCTCTGCTGATAATCTATCATCTTACAGGAGTGAGGGTGGCTTCAAACCACAGGAGCAAAGAGCAGTCACAGATTTGGCTTACAAGGAGATTTATAAGTTGAACTCCACACAGAGAAATATATTCAACTCAACATTTCCTTGCTCAAGTTATGTATAATGTTCCTTCCCTGTCTCCTTTTGGAAACTTAGCTACAATAGAGAAAAGTAACCAGATAATGAAGACAAAGTAGGAATGGGTAAATCTAAAATGTATATCTAGTCTTTCAGAATTAATTTCCAGAATATTATTTTTAATGGGAGACAAATCCTTATTTTCTGCACATAAATAGAAACCAATTGGGATGTCCTACTGAAGGACTCTGTCTCCTAAATGTCCTTATTCTTCCTTCATTATGCTATCTATTTTCCCAGGATAGCAACATTAATTTGACATGGCTGAATTATGCTACCTACTGTTTCCTGTATAGCACTTTCAGTGCCTCGGGCTGGGTTTCCCGCTTTGGGGATAGGGGCCAGAAAGATATTTCTAACTCTCCTGTAGTATGAGAAGCAATTAAGCTACAAGTTGCTTATCTGTAAGCAGTTAACCTCACAAACCTAATAAATTATTTGATTATATGGAATGCTTAGAACTTTGACCCCCTTTAGTAAATATGCATGAAATTGCAAAACTTATTCTCTTTTTTTTTCACTTGATTATTTTACTATCTCCCACTTTACTCCATGCTTTAAGACGTACAAGTAGCAAATAGGATAGATGCATGGGTTCTCCCATTGCCAAATCATATGACTCTATTGTCTTTGCTGCTACTATGTTCATTGTTTCAGTTAAAGATTGTACCACTTTATTTCTGCATATGAGAGAAAGCAGCACTTTTGTCTTTGTCCCCTGTACTCAATTAAAAACAAACAAACAGGCATAAAACATGGACACTAATGAACCAAAAATGGTCTGTAATTAATTTTAAATTCACTACTAGTTTAGAAAATTAGCTAACACTGCAAATTGCATTGACCATGATCAGACCCTTGATAACAAGGCCTATTGTGTGAAATGTGCAAGTCAGCAGAAACACAAATGAAAACCTTTCAGCTTTAAACATTTCTACCAGCATGAAAATTGAACAAAGCAAGATGAAATCTGAATTTTTTAAAACAGCTTTAAACAACTATGTCTCACACAAGCTCAATTAATAAATCACTTCAAAGTACAGTTTCCTTTTTGCACATTCATTTTTATGAGGTCAACCCATCAGAGGAATGATAGGTATGAGAGAGCAAAATTCTGCCTTTTATTCCTAGAACCTCAATAATAATATTCCAGGCAGTCTTAGTGCTCAGATAGATAAGTATAGAAATAGCCTTTATTCGATTGTGAAAATTAATTTGAAAATATGCAAAATTAAAGAAATTTGCACCATTATTTAATGCAAAGAAAGGGAAAATGTATCATAACTTTATAGCTGAATAATTCCCTAATCCTGTTTATACCTAATTAATCCTGAGATTGCTTGGCTTTTAAAGAAGTGCTCTGACAACTAAATCAGAAGTTTATTTTCATTCTAATTATCCTGATATGTTATATAGTATTCAACATTTGCATACTTAAGACTTGTAATAATTTCATATATATGTATTTGTTGTTGTTGTTTTTTTACTTTTAAAGCAATACAACTTTCATCTGTGATTTTTGAAATAGTCCAAATGGTACAAATATAATTCTGGATCGCAGTTCATCCTCAACCATGATGTTCCCTGGGTTTGAAATTCAGTCTCATCATTTGTCAACTAAGGGAAATTGTTAAATCTATTCAACACTTAGTTTTGTTAGTTATGCAGTAGAGAAATCTGTTATTCCTGTCTTGTAGAGATAGCAATTACAGGAGCAATCTATAGGACTGAGTCAAAGAATACAGAAAAGATACTTGTTCTTCTTTCATAATTTTTCGGTTGATAATCCATTTCCCCTGAATTCATGCCCTTACCTTCTCTAGACCTCCAAACAGCTCTGGAACTTGTGGCCAATCTTTTTGATTTTCATCAGTTTTCATCATTATTTGCTTCCTGAGTACTCTCACTCATGAGAAGATAATTTTCCCTCATCATTCACGTTCTCTTTCTTTCTTTCTTTTCTTTTCTTTTTCTTTTCTTTTTTCTTTTTTTTTTTTTGAGATGGAGTCTTGCTCTGTTGCCCAGGCTGGAGTGCAGTGGCACCATCTAGGCTCACTGCAACCTTCGCCTCCCAGGTTCAAGCGATTCTCCTGCCTCAGCCTCCCAAGTAGCTGGGATTACAGGTACCTGCCACCATGCCTGGCTAATTTTTGTATTTTTAGTAGAGATGGGGTTTCACTATGTTGGCCAGGTTGGTCTTGAACTCCTGATCTCAGGTGATCCACCCACCTTGGCCTCCCAAAGTGCTGGGATTACAGACACTCTCTTTCTTGAATACCTTTCCAGTGAAAACATGTACACAACACTTCCTCCTATCCATTGAAAAATCTCATTTAAAATTCTTAATG
This sequence comes from Pan troglodytes, assembly GCF_028858775.2. Classification (NCBI taxonomy): domain Eukaryota; kingdom Metazoa; phylum Chordata; class Mammalia; order Primates; family Hominidae; genus Pan; species Pan troglodytes. Next base: position 91,507,325 of record NC_086015.1, read on the forward strand.
ACTTCCCCAACAAAAGAAAACAGATGCTCCCCCAAAAACTCCAGATGCTGTACAATGTCTGACACCATACACAGCTAATCTTATATAAACTAAAGATTCATTTTTTTCTCTCCTTTATTTTTTTTCTATAGCACATTGTTCTGCTTATGAATGTTATACATACAGTCAATTATCCAAGCTAATGGAGGCAAGCTGTGGGAGAGATAATTAAGAACAGTACATAATCTACCCTGCTATTAGTGCAGGTGTCAGCAAAGAGTCTGGTCTGAGACATCGTTGTAGGGGGTGTGTAGTGAGGAGAAGAGAGGCTTGTAATCCCAAGATAGTTATAGAGTGGCAGGGAAAAGCCACTGAGGAGGGATGGGGGAAGCAATCCTGGTGAGGAAGAGAACGTTAAGACAGATGATCACTCATTAATATGAATGTTGTGAATAATCTGAAATTTACTGTTATGTTTAAATGCCTATTTGGAATATGATACTAATTAGCTTAAAGGCATACGCTTGATTTATATCATGAGCAGTTTCCCTACTCCACTGGTTATATTTTAAGGTGACAGACCTTGCCGTTGGTCTCAGAAGTCAATCTTACAAATGTGCCCTTGTGATAAGTAAAGAAAGTGGCATAACCCATACCGGGCTGGGTATATTGAAACAACCAACATATTCAGTACAATATATTGAATGTTCCTGTCATTCAACATACACATTCTATAGATTGTGGGTCATTTCTATTCATTTTGTACATAAAAATCAAGAAGTACATTTGAAAATTATAATCAATGGGTTTTTAATACTTTTTTCAGCATTGTTTCAATCATATGGTCTGTTTAAATGTGCAAGAAGATGTGAGCTTCTCCTTATTAATTCAGTAACTATTAAATAAAGGCCTATTATATTGTTTCCTGCCCTAATAAAGCTTATGTACTGATGAAACTGTGTATCTGCAAGAAGGCAATAAACTCTTTCTATATAACAAAGACATAGTAAGAGCTTCGCATATACAATAAAATTGAAATCAACCACTGAAAATAAAGAAGCATTAAAATGTACATAGTAAAATAGCAAGAGCTGTCCAGAATTACTTCATTCAGTGGCTTAAAAAAATGATAATAATGGAAATTCCTTGGCAATCTAAGGGAGTTTGTCATTTTTTCTCCAGCAAGCGCATCAAAGCAGCAAAAGAGTAGCAGATGCAGACCTTCAATTTATAACCATCTTTCCCATAGCTTTATGCTATGGTCTCCTTTGAGCAGTGAGACTCCAGGGTCTCAACTAGTGAATTTTTCAATTACCAATACTATCCTGCCCTGAGAGATAGGAAGTGATAAAACAACAAGTAAGAAATCATTTTTCATAATTCTTCAGAGTCCAATCTAGCCTCAAACCCGCTTCTCTTGCAGTCCATTCATGCTATGGAAGCTGAGTTTTAGTGGATTCTATTGCCTCAGAGTGGAATCACTTCACATATTTTTCAGTAGATTAGCCTCTGGAGTATTTCTTTTTTACTCACAAAGTCTAGTAAAACAGAGTATAGCCTACAAGCATCCTCACTAAAGAGACATAAATATCAAACAAAATAATTTTAAAGTAGCCTTGCTTTCCAATATTTCAAACAATGTTGGTTTCTTTTAATAAGCATCCCAACATTTTTTTCCCAACTGGTTGAAGAATTCTGGAATATTTAGATTAAGGATTCAGTACATAAAATCCCAGTTGATTTGTATGCCAAGAATTATGAAAATTATGAAAGATCTGCATAAAAGAAAGTTGAATGTCCAAAGGAACTAAATTATAACTTGTTATAAAATAATTTCTTCTTTCAAAGAAGAGGATCAATAATATATTGAATTATTAAAAAATAATATAAATGGTCCATTTTAATTGCTTTACTTTTGAGGTCAATAGATAATGACTTTCATTTTTATAAAATATTTCCATGTTAATGACTTCAAGATCTATTCTTTCAGGGATTTTCCCTAGGCACATGAAACTAAAGTTGAAAGCAGTTAAGGGTGCTTAAATTCCTTTACAAGCCTATTATAAGCCAATATTCAATCAAAATGATTATTGCCAGCCATTAAAAAATCCACTAAGTATCAAGGGTAATAACTCTTGCATGTTATTACTAGGAATTTCTACAAAGCAAAGGGCTTTTGTGTTGCTGTTTGCAAAGACTGCTTAATTTATTTGACATCCTTGGGAAAAAAGAAATCTGCTGTTCAACCAAGAAAAAAAAAAGAGTAGGTTTGTCCCCATTATCTCTGAACAAGAAGTGCCAGGAAGCTTCGGGCTAGAATTAACATGAGATAGGCTATTACAGTTGTAAGAGCATTTAGCAGCCTTCCCTACTGACTTCAGAGTGATAATATATACAGCCTGGGTATAATCTGTCTCCTCTGCTGCTCTTTCTTTGCCTGTCCTCCTCTCCTTCTTTACTAATATACATGCCTTATTGTAAATCATGATAAGAAGTGAACAACAGTATTTTTCTACTAAAGTGACATTATTCAGTTGGAGTTTTACCTTTGGCAAAGTCATATAAAGAATCACCGTTTATATGTAACCATTTTTAAAAGCCAAACACAACATTCAAATATAAGAATATTCTATGACTCATGCTTTAGAAAGTAAATTAAATCTGGTATCTTTTCCAATACGAAAGGTGTTTTCACATATTGTTAATTTTCACAGCCAGAGAATGCAAATATTATTTAGACTATGGTATCATCATTTATGAAACAAAAAGCAGCAGTGTTAATAACTGAAGAATCTTCATCTCTTATTATTTCGTGATTAAGAATACCTATAACTATTGTTGTAAATAATAATATCTACCTGGTACTGAGTATAGTCCAAAGTAAATTTAAGCAAAAACAGCTTCTTCCTTGAAACTTACAAGACGGAATGCACCACAAGTGATGTTTGAGTATTTTTAGTTACTGAATTTCTCCAGGTGTTTTGAGTTTAATTTATCTTAAGTTGATATTAATCCTCTTGACATTAAAAATGCAAAGCAAAACAAAAAAAAAAAACAGCATATGCATGTCATTCAACAATTTTAAAAGGTCAGGCATCATAAAATCCAACAAATAATATTAGGGTATAAAATTATAAGATAAATAAGATGTTATTTATCTATGGAAATTTCTTTAAGTCAATTTTTTTCAACCTTTACTCTACTGACATTTAGGGTTGTCTAGTTCTTTGTTATTGGAGGCTGTCCTGTGCATTGTGGATTTTTAGTAACATCCTCGACTTCTACCTGTTAGATTTTATTAGCGCTCCCATCTCACCCCACAAACACAACATGAATTGTGATAACCAAAAACGTCCCTGGAGGGACAAAAGCACCCTCATTGAGAACCACTGCTTTAAGTGAAAAACCTAATGTAAATTTGACAATATTGTAATTACATCATTAACATTGGGAAAAGAAACTATCACCAAACTCTCAGTTGCAACATACATATTATGGATAACAAGATAGAGCTGGGCTTCTCACATATTTCCTATATACATTCTAGGAAATTGAAATATTACAAATATATCAAAAACTTATGATTCAAATATCACAAAACTTTTGAAATGCCATTGTCCTAGTCTGTTTGGGCTCCCATAACAAAATACCATGAATTGAGTGGCTTAAACAACAGAAATTTATTTTCTCACAGTTCTGAAGGCTGGAGGTCCAAGATTATGGTGCCAATAAGCTACATGGTTGGGGTCTGGTAAGGGCTCTTTTTGTAGCTGGCAGATAGTTTCCTCTTCTTTGTGTACTTACATGATCTCTTCTTGGTGGATGGGGTGGGGGTGGGGGGCACAAACAACCTCTTTAGTGTCTATTCTTATAAAGGCAATCCCGTTATGAGGGCCACACTGACAGCTCATTTAACCCTAGTTACCTCCCAAAAGTCCCAGCTCCAAACAATACCACATTGGGGGTTAGTGCACCAACATATGAATTTTGGGGTGACAAACATTCGGTTCATAACAACCATTAAATTTCTAGCTTAGAAATTGCATGTTGGTTGAGACAAGAAGTAAAATATCTGTTCCTATATTCCTGGAAGAATAAGATAAACAATTGTCAATTACTTTTTAGTGTATCACATATCTTCGTTGTGTGTTCAGATTACATAAGCATTATTAACACTACTGGACATTTTTATTGATTAATTTTAAATTATGCTGGGTCTTCCACTTATGAGTTTGTGTTTTATTTATATTTATATAAAAGAAAAAGAAAAAGAAAGAAATCAAAAAACTACCCAAAATATATAGGATCCAAAAACTATGTAAAATAGTATTTTTACTATTTACTAAAACACTAGTCTCGGTACTGAAAGTCTGAATGTGATTACTCTGACACACAGGGAAGGAAGAGTGACTGAGGAGTTGAGCGGGTGGGTCTGAGGGGACGCTCAGAGTGACAGAGTGATTCTGAGCAGCCATTTCATGGCAAAGTTGGATACACGTTGTGCCTCATCCAGTTGTACACTTATAATTTGTATATTTTTCTTTATATACTTTACAACATAATAAAATATTTAAGAAATGTTATGAATCACACATTTATGAATCACACATTTACTGCTTTTGCAGGAAAGATAAAGAAGACAGCCTCAACCCTCAAGCAAGTCAAAGTCTAAAGAAAGATTCAGACCTGCAAACAGATTGCACAACACAATGTGGTAAATGATAAATGACATATATGAGCAGAGTTCTTTACTAACACAGACGAGGAAATAATTAACTGTGCCTGGGGAAATCAGAAAAGATTTTATGATAAGTAGCATTTGAACTGGGTCAGGAAGCATTGTAAGGGCCCATATTGCTACAAGTTAGTTACAAAAATGTAAGTTAGTTTTGAAGAAAAATTATAAATATAGGTTACCTGATCGTCAATCACCTTCAGGTAGCTCAATATTTATTGATTAACACCAAAAAAAAATGTGAACCAGATGCAACCAAGTAAAAAAATCCTTGCCTTATTACCCAGAGTTTTATCTAAAATAGTAATAGTAAGCCTGGACATGTGTTTATGCTCCAACTGTGGATGTCTTTGTCATTGAAATGAGCTTTTCTTTTTTTTAACCATGTGACAATGAAAGGCAGAGGGCAACGAGACAACAGAAGAGATGAAACAGTAAAATGTCACATAAATGCTGATGGAGTACATTATGCAAATTGATACTATGCAAATACTTAAATGTAGTCTTAGTAATGAAGAGATATGAAAACATGAAAAAAATTCTTCAAAAATGGTTGCCAGTCATCAGTGGCTGATTATGAATACAAAAAACTAACCCTTGAGGAAAAGAGCAATGGCCACATTCTCATTGATCCAAAATTTAACTGGAAGAAGATGCAGGCTCTGAGATACAGAGTCGCAGCAGCATCCATGTTAACAAGAACTGGAGTTCAAAGAGGAATTACTCTCAACCTTGTATACTGGTAAGAGGGTCTGTTTCAGGGAGTGGTGAGAAAACACATTAATTTTAATGAAATAAAAAGTTTGGCTTAGGAATTTCTGTTTTAGTGGAATTGTATTCTTGAGTACTGCTCTTCTCTGTCAAAGCCACTGTTGAATGATATGCTGGAAAAATTACTCAACCAGAAGTAAAATTTCACATTATTTAAAACCTCTATTTACTTTACTATCATTTTAATTTGGGAAATTCTCACTCTTTTTTCTTTAGCAAAACTCTCTCAAGATGGAACACTCAAATTAGTCAACTGTCAGGAGTGCTCTTGTAAGCTTCAACTCTTAAATTGTGGTTTACTCCTCACAACCACCCAAATTTTCAGACTTTTCAGTCTCTTTCTCCACACTACATATTTTCTTTAACCTCGACTTGGGAATTCAATAATTCATCCTACTCTATTTTGCAGCTCAATGCTGAATTTAACATAATGGCATTTGCCACACTTTCCTGGATTCTCTTGTTTTGTCATCTTTCTGCTACTCTCTCAAAACTATTTACTCCCCATGAATCAATACAAGCCCCACCTTTAATCCTCTTTTATGATGGATGTCTCACCCACTGGTAAAGATGAATCACGTTACAGCGTCCCTTAGCATTCACACAAAAATGTGTTTTCTACTTTAAACTACATCAATAAGGTGCTTCCTATTACAATTACATTTTTGTCTATTGTTTGAAACATTTGTTCCAAATATTTACTATGCTCTTCAAATCCCCAAGCATATCCCTATCCCACACTGTTGGTAAAGATGCACATCAGTCAAAAATCCCATAACTTCTCTACCAGGCTCAGTTATCCACATCCAGAGCTGCACACCCACTTCTTTTCTCCTTCTCTGTCTCTGAGATCAAACTTCTCCAATTCTCCGACAGCAAACCTTTGACCTACGAACTAGAAATTATATTCTCTTTCCTTTTCTGTTGATCTCACTCCACTAATTATTCTCTTTCTCTTTTGCATTATACAGATTCTCTTTTACTTACCTAATTAAAATAGGTAAATTCTACTCAATCCAAAAACAACTCTGACTCCTTTTTCCAGAGAACAACAAAAACCATATCTCCATGTTACTACCTCCTGCAGTTACTGACTTAGCTCCCTTCATGCCCTTTCTCTATTTGGCCAAACTTCTTGAAAGAATACTTTAGACTTCCTTTTATTTGTATCCTAAATTTTTATTTATTTCTTGTAAAGGGGTAAATAGGGAAGCGAAAATCTGGCTTGAGCATATATAGAAGGCTATAGGTCCTTGGGCAGATTACATAAGTTTTCTAAGTCCCAATTTCCTATTCTATAAAATGTTGTTACCCACTGTGCAAAATTGGTAGAGGAATTGAATAGCATAATATTATAAAACACTTGACACAATACTCGATATAGTATAAATGCCCCATAAATATTATCTATCATTATTCCTTAATATTTTTGTTCTTTTTTTTTTTACTATTGTTCTTCAACCCACTATAACCACTTCTGCCCATAAACCTATCCTGCATAATTCTATGGAGTCACCCTTGTGGAAGTCACCCTTGTGAGAGTCACCAACAACCTTGTCAAATCCAATGAACTACATGAAAAGTTTTTGTTCTGCTTTAATACTAATATTTGATGTCATTAGGTGCTCTTGCCACTTGGAATACTTCCTTTATTTGATGTTTACAATGTCTTCCTCTCTCTTAGTTCTTCCCTCTACTTATTCCTTATTTGTGTTCATTGTTGAATACTTGCTCTTAATGAGCTGCTAAATACTGGATCTCATCAAAGTTCCATCCTTGATTCCATTTTCCTCACTTCCTTGAATGTTCCTTAGGAGAGTTTACTTGAACAAAGCTGATGACTCCAGCTTCACATCTTCCTTGAGCTCCGAACTATTTTCAGTTCTGTGCTGGAGGGCTTCACACAGATGTCTCACATACATACGAAACATAGCATGTCTAGGGTGGAACTCATTTGCATTCCCCTCAAATAATGTGCCTTCTGCAATCTTTATCTTAATTTACTCTATCTGCTAGTCTGCAGTTCTAATTTTGGACCTATCATAACTCAACTGAAATATTCAATTCATTTCTTTTTATCTAGTGGATTTGCACTCCCAGCTTATCTTCCATACAATTGTCTTCTCAAAAAGCAAATATTGGCAGTGAGCCGAGATCGTGCCACTGCCCTCCAGCCTGAACGACAGAGTGAGACTCTGTCTCAGGAAAAAAAAAAAAAAATCAAATATTGGCACTACAACATGAATGTACTTAATACTAATGAATTGTACACTTACAAATGATAAATGTTATGTTGTATGTATTTTACTACAATAAAAAAATGAAATAAATAAAGTGGTTCAAATGCTGAGGACATTTAGTGGTCTTTAGTGGTTCCCACTACTACAAGCTCTTCATCATTGCAAATAAGATATTTCAGATAGAGCTCCAGCTCAATTAAGCCACGACATATGCTTTTCTAAAGCTTACAGATTTAAGAATTTTATTTAAATTTGCTGAAAGAGCTCTCTCTTTTCTTTTGTTTCTCTCTCTCTCTCTCTTTTTTTTTTCTTTTGAAACAAAGTTTCTCTCTCTTGTTGCCCAAGCTGGAGTGCAATGGCATGATCTCAGCTCACTGCAACCTCCGCTTCCCAGGTTCAAGCAATTCTCCTGCCTCAGCCTCCTGAGTAGCTAGCTGGGACTACAGGCATGCACCACCACGCCCTGCTAATTTTTGTATTTTTAGTAGAGACATGGTTTCACCATGTTGGCCACGCTGTTCTCAAGCTCCTGACCTCAGATGATCCACCCGCCTCAGCCTCCCAAAGTGATGGGATTACAGGCATGAGCCACCACACCCAGCCTTTTTTCTCTTTTTTTTGAGACAGTCTCCCTGTGTCATCCAAGCTGGATGAAGTGCAATGGTGCAATCATAGCTCACTGCAGCTTCGACCTCCCAGGCACAAGTAATCCTCCCACCTCAGCCTCCTGAGTAACTGGGACCACATGCATGCCCCACTATGCCTAGATAATATTTTTGTAACTTTTAAAAAATTAATTTTTAATTTTTGTGGGTACATAGCCAGTTTATATATTTGTGAGGTACATGAGATGTTTTGACATAGGCATGCAAGGTGTAATAATCGTATCATGGGAAATGGGATACCCATCCCCTCAAGCATTTATCCTTTGTGTTGAACATAATTCATTTATACTCTTTCAGCAATTTTTAAATCTATAATCAAATTATTTTGACTATAGTCATCCTGTTATGCTATCAAATTCTAGGTATTAATAGTAACATCATGGAGAATGGGGTAGCCATCCCTCAAGCATTTATCCTGTGTGTTTCAAGCTATCCAATTACACTCTTAGTTATTTTTAAATGTACAATGAAGTTATTGCTGACTGCAGTCACCCTGTTGTGCTATCAAACAGTTGTAATTTTTGTAAAGACAAGGTTTCACTTTTGCCGAGGCTGGTCTAGAACTCCTGGGCTCAAGCAATCCTCCTGCCTTGGCCTCCCAAAGTCCTGGAACTGGCCAGGCGCAAAGGCTCACGCCTGTAATCCCAGCACTTTGGGAGGCAGAGGCGGGTGGATCACGAGGTTAGGAGTTCAAGACCAGCCTGGCCAAGATGCTGAAACCTCGTTTCTACTAAAAATACAAAAAAATTATCTGGGTGTGGTGGCACGTGCCTATAATCCCAGCTATTCGGGAAGCTGAGGCAGAGAATTTCTTAAACTGGGAAGGCGGAGGTTGCAGCGAGCCGAGATTGTGCCATTGCACTCCAGCCTGGGCACAGAGTGAGATTCTGTCTCAAAAAAAAAAAAAAAAAACAGTGCTGGAATTACAGGCAGGAGCCACCATGCCCAGTGAAAGAGGTCTTTTAGACTCTGAAATATTATTTAAAATTATTTATTACAAAGCTTTTAATTATTTTATGTATACACATAAAGAAAAATGCAAGCAGACTATATCATCTTGGGCAGATTACATGACTTTTCTAAGTTTCAATTTCAATTGGTTATGAAATTCCTACAATATATTCACAGTCAGAGTCCCACTCTTTTGAATCTCTTTTTGACTCACTCATCACTGACCATGTTTTCCCACCAATTACTATTTGACGCCCAGTTATTCCTTATGACCTCACTATTTTCTTCAAGATTTTCATCTTAACTCTGACCCCTGTTCTACAGGTTTTGATACCTGTCACTTTATTAATCTTACCAGAAGATATCAATAGGTATTTTTCTTTTGACAACAAGGACTTACACCCTTTCTCAATGGTCCTTTGATGGTTGGTTGATTGAAAACTTGGAGATTGCTGTTGTCCACTCTTACTAACAGCAATAACAACTATATAGTTTTGAGTATATTTATTTTTAAACACAGCTGATGTATATCCACTATCTAACTACAACCAAAAAGTGAAATTATGACAAATGTTAAAAGGGGATTGTGCCTGTTTCAGATAACAATAGGCAGTTCATTAGCTCAGTCATTATCCTCCAATTGTGTGTGTATGTGTATGTGTGCGTGTGCACTTGTGTGTGCATGCAAATACAGAATAACATTTTGGGGAAGATATTCTTCAGAAGTATTTTAAAGTCAAAAATTCAACGTAGAAGAAATGTTTGGTGATTGGCAGTTATGCAAAGCTTCACAATGATAGCATTGCCTTTCTTCATCTATGTTCATAATATTCAACTTTTTAGTGTCTTTAATATTGACAGGATCATTGTGAGACATATTAAAGAGCTCCAAGATTCACTGGCTTATCCTACTTGACTACACTTATATTTATTGTTTTCCTCAGTTGAATCACATGTTGCTCAAAGTAAAAATGCTACTACTCAATTAGCTGAAAATTTCTGACAAGCTGCTATCAAACACCTTAAAGATAGTCCTGTGCTACAATTGAATTAGTCACACAAGCTTCTCATTTGTTTTGATATTTCATCAATCTACTCTGAGATACACAGCAATTTCCCTTACCTTGGGTTGCATTGCCTTTTATATGATAGCCATTCTTTTTACAAACATCTCAGTAATAAATACGTGAATATCTCATATGTGTGGATCCTATTAAAGCTTTGGTTATTCTTTACAAGAAATTATGGATTTGTATTCATTCCTCCTCTAATGAATATTTGCTTCATTAATATCAAGTCTATGCCCCACTGCTCTGTTTTCATGCCCTTCTAAGTACACAATAACATATTGTTTTAATGCCAAATCACAGAGTAATCTTTTTGATGACATTTTTAGCAATGCACATAACTTAAGTGACAATGGAATAGCTATAATGGAGTTCCCACATGTGCTGGAAATAACAATTCCATCAAGATTTAGCCAGCAGTGATTGTAAGTTGCCCTCAGCTATTAAAATGTTAGAAAAGAAATGTGCTTTACAACAACAAAATATTGTTGATTCCTAGAAAACTCAGAAAAATGAAAATTCCAAAAATTCTTTACTTTTTTCTCAACTGACAATTTCACCCATTTACTTCTTTCTCACTGGATGACTTCCCTTTCTACATTACATAGAGATTAGAGGTGTTATAAGTAAGCTGCTTATGTTCTCATGTGTCTCATCTGGCCTTTGTTCCTTTGCTTACATCTCAAAGGCAAAGATATTCTTTTTCCTTTCCAGGGATAAACTCTCTCTTTTGCTCTTGGACTGGCAAATCTGTGTACATAGGTAACACCCCAGGTGACTGATGAAGGTAGTTTCCAGATCAGTTTAATAAATAATGTTGCTACTATCTTTCCACTGAGAGTTATCATCTTGTTATAAGTATACATAGACGGCAATATAAGTTTTCTGTTCCTTCTGTTCCCTTCCTTTAAGGTAATCACTATTAGTAGAAAATTGTCTTTTTGATGTTACACTCAAAAGAATACAGATGTTCTAAACTATTCTAAACTGAGGACACCATGAAACTTTAAAACAAGAGTATTAGTTGCCTTGACTGCAAAATACTCTATTGACGTTAATCCTTTGAGGGTGAGAAGAATAAGAAGAAAGATGAGAGAAAAATCTGTGAATGATAAAAGGTAAATGTACTTCTGGGCACTCATCGAAGGCTGGTAGACTATGGACTAAAGGGAGCTGTGAATAAAACCTAATACAGTTTCTTACCTTTCTCCATAAGCTATGTGTGTTTGAATCTAATAAATTAAAAGAGAGCTACTGGAGCTATACACACCACCAGACATCATAAGGCACAATGGTGAGGTTATATTTCATTTCAGGTGTCTTGGAAACTATCTACTTCCTTTCATTTTACTCTGAAACTTTTGAAGTGTATTTGATCCTTGCTGCCTCCACTTCCTTTCCCACCATCAGTTGGTCTTTAATTCCATGCATTTTGACTTCCTGCCCCTATATTAATGAAGCTGCATTTCTGAAGGTCATCAGTTATAATTACAAAATAAAATGTCTTTTTCTCCATTTCATATTTTTTATACATTCTGTATGATATTTAACAGTTTTGACTACTCATCCTTGAAATTCTGTTTCCTTCTGACTTTCCTAACACTAAATCAGGGTGGTTTAACTTACTTATTTGTGTTGTTTATTTTTCTTGTAATAAGCTCAAATTTTACAAAAGGAAGAAACTAAGAGAAGTTGGTAAAAGAAGATGGTGTATTGAAAGAAAATTCCTACCAGGAAGTCATACAAAGAAATAATTTGGAAACATATAGCTCTCCAACTCTCTATTTCCAAATTGATTTTCTTTAATGCATGGTAAAGGGGTTAAGACAAAAAGGCATTTATCAGGTAAGAAATATTCTCTCAAGCATAAACACAAGAAAGTGAGCATGTTATCTTTCTCCTATAGGCAAAAGGACATTTAGTAACATGCTTTTAGAAATCGCAAACAGAGGTGATTTCTTGATTCACAATAATTTCTTTCATAACTGGATATAGCCCATTACTTAGTGGCTACATCTGTACTCAATGCTTTGTATTCTGAGTGTACCTGAATCACAGGGGTAGACTTATGACCCAAATTAAGAATACAGATTTGCTAATCTTGGAATTAGACATTTACAAGGAAGTGACACAAAGGTTTGCTGGGCATTTTATCTGGGTCCTGCTAATAAATATCAGTATCTAGAGAAAAAGAGGAGTTCCTCAAAGTGCTTACAGTTGCCCTAGCATCTCCTCTTCAGATATACAATACAGTGCTCAATCTTTTAATTAAAGGTGTAATTCAATAATAAATACTGCATAAACTTACAGAGATAATCTAGCATTACCTGGTCCCTCATGTAACACTCCGTAAGGGAAGGATGCGTTTTTCTTCTTTGTTGTTCCTCATAGGTTTTGGAATGTGCACAAAGTTATATCATACGAAAATTTTGGTAATTAAATATTGTTAGAAAATGGTGCTCTTTTCAGGTTAAATCCTTCATAGAGTTTCATTATAAAGTTCAATCCATTTTTTTGTATCTCTTAACAATTTGTTTACTGTCTTGGCTCAGAGAATGCTTGTACGTTCAGAGTTACTTTTTATTTTCTATTCTTTACAACACACCTGTGAGTTAACAAAATATGATTATTCATACTGTACAGATGGTGGGACTAAGGTATAATGCCATCTAAAAGCTTAATAGCAGAGTTGAAACCAGAATTTATGATTCCCCAAACCTCACGTAGAGCAATATTTTCTGTGATATCCCTGCCCTCTCTTTAATGTTCATGAACAAAAGGCTGCATATAATTTCAATTTCAAATCAAAATGCCAACTACATTTTCAGAATGGGTTTGGTCTTTCACTTCAGTACACTAAAGATAATGTTATCAATTATCTTATCAGTTCAGGTTACCAAAGATTCTATCAAGCTTTGTCACAGATGTAATGCCAATTCATTTTTTATCATCTTAGTTTATTTTAAAATTTGTTTTTTGCCTACCTCAAAGAGTATGTCAGAAACATAATTCTTGTTGATTTTAGAAAGTATTATCTTCTGTATTATGCTTAAGTTTAATTCCTTTCTTGTCTGATTTCTTGTTTGGGGCAGGTTTATTGAAAGCAAGCAGTGATTTCTGGTGGAAACAACGTGTTGAAAACAGCATGTTCCATAAAGTACAGTGCTCAATCTTTTAATTAAGGTATAATTCAATAATAAATACTGCATAAGCTTACAGTGAGCATCCGGTATTAGCTGACCGCTCACATAACAGATACTGAAACACTCTCAAGGGGCAGGATGTGTTTTTCTCCTTTGTTGTTCCTCTTAGGTTTTGAAATGTGCATGAAGTTAAATCATATGAAAATTTTGGTAATTAAATATTGTTAGGAAATGTTTCTGTTTTCAAGTTAAATGCTTAACCCTACACGCCAGGTTTGGAAACCTGTCAGCTTAATCATTCAGAGTAAATCACATCTTATGCCAAGAAACATGAAAATTCAAATTAAACATATTTGACTACTGATAAAGAAAGGACAGAGGAAGAAAAATAATTTGGACTGATATACTTTTGTTCCTTTTTATAAAACAGCTATATATCAATATTAATAAAAAGGTATTTTTCCAAAAACCTAAGTACAGGAAGAAAAGGTATTGGCCTGAGTATGTATTTTACCAATTCCTTTTCTTCTAGGGCCAATTTTGTACTAACTCAGTTAACTGAATACATAGGATAATATATCAATTAATTTACTATAATGCAGAGCAAAATAAATCTTTGCAACATTTATCCTTTAAAATTAAAATTTATTAACGGATTTTCAAAGTTTAGTTTGCCATCCGTGTTGTTCTGACTTTCTTTCTGTCAGTTAATGAAGCGCAGGGGCTAACCTAATTCATATGATTCCCATCTGTCATCTCTGCAGCAGTGGTGAAACCCAAAATGAAATTCCATTCTTCATTCAATTCCTGTACCTTGATATTAGTCAGGTAATCAAGCACAACTCCCAGACTCTTGTGTTTTCAGATGAGGAAACTAGGGTCAAGTGACTTGCCCTGGGTCACACAGAAAGACATCATAAGAAAAGGGAAAAGATCCAGTAGCCTTGGACTTTCTTAGACATTTCCAAGACCACTGAACCACACTACCTTCCAGGTAATTGCCTTTTGTAACATCAAGTGGGTCACATCTTTTTTTCTTTGTAAACAGAAACCATTTCTTTTTCTTTCTTATTTTTCTTCTTTTAAACAGGCATGTAGAAATGCTGTTCTCTATTTAGTATTTCTGGTAATTATCTTCAAGAAAATCAGAATACAAATTTAAAGTATTCATTAACATGCTGATTAGGAATTTCTCTCAAAGACTCAAAAGGCTGGAAGAGACCCCCAGAGATCATCTGATCTAGCCCCTGACTTCAGGCATGTTTCACCTAAACAGTTTCAGGCAGATGGAAAACTGTATTTATGACCCCCAAGGAGAGAGTCCCCAGCCTCCCTTGACAACACAACCTTGGGCTTAGATCTGCTCTTCTACATAATGGGTTATGTGCAAAATACAGAAAAAAGAACCTGCCCTCCCTTGTAATGTCAGATATTACTAATATGACTAAGATTATCCATATATGTTTGTATTCAAATATCTTCTTATCTGACCAATATTTCTGATTCTATTTTGGAAAAGTCTTCCTAGTCATTAGGCATTCTTTTACATAAAACCTGTTCTGATTTATTTTTCAATTTGAAATTATATCCTCAAAGATACTGAATGTCGCTACAATTTTAATTGAGTTGAAATGTCTTTTTAGGCTTTTCTGCTTCTGCAATGAAGAATGTATCCCATAGAAATGCTAGTACATTCTCCCAATCCCTACCCCTTCACGCTAACCAGGATAACTTCAGACTGGGTTTGAGAGAACTGTGAGAACTAAAAACTATTTTTCATGGCTTAGAAATTGTATGATGACATGTTCACATCATGACTTGTCCATGAGAATTGCCTTCCTTACTTTAAATGTAATCTTCATGATCCCAATCCCATTTCTGCTTATGTTTTATCAGAGACTGATCTCATCTTAGCCCAATTTTGCTTCAGTCCTAAAATAATTTTCTGTTTACATTAAAATCATACTATTTTTATATGAATGTTAATGAGTGTGTTTCTAAATCTCCACATTGAATGACAGAAAACATTTACTAGGGAAAAAAAAAGGTCTTATCCCAAATGTATCTAACAGAATGAGAAGTTTTCCCAAGAGGCTGGCCTCTGATGTTTATACAATCAGCCTCAGTACACTACGTAAATTATACCCTGGGCATTGAAGGTGGTAGAAACATCCTGTCATTTCTTCATGTGCCAAAATGTCTGAATGTATCAACAATTTGTACAGATTGCTGAGGGCTCGCCTTCTAGATCTTCTCTCCTCTCCTTTATTTTCTCCTGCTTTATTAAGACAGATCTACAGTACAGGACAAGCATTGGGTTGAAAGCTGGATCTTGCGGGTTCCTAGTTGTAGACCTTCTGCTGAAAAACAGGTGTGCAATTCTGTGAGGTGTGGCAATTCTCTGTTATGTGTCCTGATACACCTATTTGTAAAATGAAATCCTTATAATAGATGACCTCTAAGGTCCCTTTAACCTCTAAAATTTTAGCATATATAAACGAACAAATGAATAAATGAATGACAAATGAATAAATGAATGACAATATACAATTATTGAAAATGTTGATCTAGTTCTGCCTAGTTTGTCTTTTTACAATAAAAATTGAATGGCATTTCTCAAATATGCATTTTTAAGACGTATTTTTAAAGTCATTTGTATGGGTATTTCAACTAAATTATTGAGTGGCTTAATTACATCTATATTTTTTATTTTTTTTGAGACAGAGTCTATCACACAGGCTGGAGTGCAATGACATGGTCTCGGCTCAATGAAACCTCCACTTCCTGGGTTCAGGCACTTCTCCTGCCTCAGACTCCTGAGTAGGTGGGGGACTACAGGCGTGCTCCACCATGCAGGGATAATTTTTGTGTTTTTAGTAGAGACAGGGTTTCACCACATTGGCCAGGCTGGTCTCCAACTCCTGACATCATGTGATCTGCCTGCCTCGACCTCCCAAAGTGTTGGGATTACAGGTGTGAGCCACTGTGCTCAGCCCAAATGTATTTTAATCATAAACTTGATGTAGATTGAATTTTTTTTTTACTTAATATAACAAATATGTGGCTGGGTGCAGTGGCTCACCCCTGTAATCCCAGCACTTTGGGAGGCCAAGGTGGGCGGATCACCTGAGGTCAGGAGATCGAGTCCATCCCGGCCAACGTAGTGAAACCCCATCTCTATTAAAAAAAAAAAAAAATTAACCGGGCATGGTGGTGCGTGCCTGTGGTCCCAGCTACTAGGGAGGCTGAGGCAGGAGAATCACTTAATCCCAGGAGGCAGAGGTTGTGGTTAGCCAAGATCGCACCACTGCACTCCAGCCTGGGCAACAGAGGAACACTCCGTCTCAAAAACAAAACAATCAAAACAAAACAAAACAAATATGTATTGGATCCTTAGGTGCCAGATATGTGGAGGATAAAAGAAAAAGGCAGTCAGTTACTGAAACATTTAAAATGTGCTGATGGTTAATACCATGAGTGCAGCTTTAGCCCCACATTAAATGTCAATTAAGCAAAATTTTTAGGCTGGATGTGGTGGCTCATGCCTGTAATCTCAACACTTTGGAATGCTGCAGTGAGGGGACTACTTGAGGCCAGGAATCTGAGAATAGCCTGGGCAACATAGTGAGACCCTGTCTCTTAAAAATCAAACAAACAAACAAACAAAAAATCAAAAAACAAATTTAGCTGAGCTTAGTGGTGTACACCTGTAGTACCAGCTACTTGGGAGACTGAGGAGGGAGGATTGCTTGAGCCTGGGAGTTGGAGGTTGCAGTGAATTATGATTGCTGCACACAGGAGGAGATACCGTCTCTAAAATCCCCAAAATGATAATATTAATAAATAAAAAAACTTCTATTAAATACTAAAGTGGCTTTATGTATCCATAAAGCAGGTCTTGGAATAAAGCATTAAACCAAGTCTGTTTCAATGAAAAATGTCATGTCAGGATTTGTACAATTCATCTTTCCTAGAAATCTTCTAGGGTTGATCTGAGAAAACATCAGGAGTCCTTCTGCCAAATGAAAGCCAATTAGGTCAATATTTTGAACATGTCTAACCATAATGGACAATGATAGCAAAGGACAGCATATTCCTGTCAATAATGTCAACAGTGACCTTAATAAACATATGGAAGATGTTAGGTACCATTGAGAAAGCAATCTGCAACTGGAATAGCCCAAAGAATATCATGTAGGGCCAATGAATATATACTTTATTTAAAAACTTAGTCTTATCTATGGTAGGCAGAATGTTGTCCCTCAAATATGTCCACATTCTAATCCCTGGAACCTGTAAATATATCGTGCTACATGGCAAGGGGGAATTAAGATTACTGATGGAGTCAAGGTTGCTAATCTGCTGACTTTAAAATAAGGAAAATATCAGATAATATTTGAGTGGGTCCAATGTAATCCAAGAGTCCTTAAATGTGGAAGAAGAAAGGGCAAGAAAGTCAGAGTCAGAGAGACATCTGAAGATGATAGGCTGCTGCTGTTGAAGATGAGAAAGGGGCAAGTAGCTAAAAGAATGCCATCAGCTGCTGGTTGCTAGAAAAGGCAGGAAACAAATTCTCCCCAGAATTTCCAGGAGTGCAGCCCTGATGAATCATTGACTTTATCTCAATGAGACCCATTTCATACTTCTGGCTTTCATAACCATAAAATGATACATTTGGGATTTTTAAGCCACTAAATTTGTAAAAATCTAGTAGAGCAGCAATAGGAAACTAATACAGCATCCTTCTGTCCCCAAATGAGGGACAACATCCAAGAGAGTTGGGAGAAACAATGTCTGAACAATCTCTCTTATAAATCAATATCCTGTCCCACCTAAAGTCAAAATTGTTCTTAAGACTCTCCACACCTCTAAATGAAGCAGATGTTGACATAGTAACTGTTGTAATCCATAAAGTCTGTTTTGACATGATAATTCAACTTGTTATTCTAAAGTACAAAGTTAATCCTCTTAATACAAGGTACTTTGCCTGTGTGATTAGTTGTCACTATATTAGTCTGGTTTCATGCTGCTGATGAAGATATACCTGAGACTGGGAAGAAAAAGAGGTTTAATGGACTTACAGTTCCACATGGCTGGGGAGGCCTCACAATCATGGTGGAAGGCAAGGAAGAGCAAGTCACATCTTACATGAATGGCTTCAGGCAAAGAGAGAGAGCTTGTGCAGGGAAACTCCCCTTTTTAAAACCATCAGATCTCATGAGACTTATTCACTACCAGGAGAACAGCACTGGAAAGATTCACCCCCATGATTCAATCACCTCCCACCAGCTCCCTCCCACAACACATGGGAATTATGGGAGCTACAATTCAAGATGAGATTTGGGTGAGGACACAGCCAAACCATATCAGTCACCATCCAAAATAGATTCTCCTTATTTTGGTAAAGACCCTGTCTTAATACTTCTTTATAACTCTTCATGCAATGTATAGAATAGGTCATCACTAAATATGATTATTAAATGCATTATCACAAGGAACTCTTAAAAGTTAGGTAAAGAGCCATCCCACCACAGGTATAAATACATATTATTGACAAAATTCCAACACACTGAATGTGTATGTCTTTGCTTATGAATAGTTGCCTAAACATTTTATAATATAAAAGTAATATTCAAATTCTAACTTTTTATTGCATTCTTTTAAAATGGTGGTTAGTAGCCAAAATTGTAATTCTCACAAATAAATTAGAAACTGCAAGTATGGATAAGCAATTTTCATATTAAACTCTTGAAAATATGATACAATATTCTTCCAGAGTGTGAACATTATATACATTCAGATATTACTTTTCATTACTGCTGCGTCTATCAATAAATTCATGGTTATACATTTTAGATATTCTTATATCTAAAAATTATTTTTAAAATTGTTTCAGTTTTTCATCTGATCTTAGGCATGTTTGAGCTTCTGAACTACTTCTTGTATATAGGAGAAACAAATTTAAGTGAAGGTATTTTTTTAATGGGGATATATTTTAAAATATAATAAACTATAGCCCAATTATTGACAATATTTCTAAACAAAATTTGTACTCAGAAATTCAATCATTTATGTAATTTTGTTAGTGACTCCAAGTTGTATAGCTATCTATGGTGTCTTGTAATTTAATTCTTGATGTAGACTTTTTAATTTCTTTGGACTTTTAACTTCTTTGGAACAGATTCATGTATAGATCATTCATAGATTCCTCAGAGTGAGGAATCTCTCTAGCACTACACATTTCATATAGTAGGTGCTGTATAAGGATTTGTTAGATGACTAAATTAAAAAATGCATAGAAGACCATATAAATGTAGCTTGAAATGGTGATTATAAAAAGGCCACCTTATTTGTATGGAAAACGTAATGCCATTGTTTTAGTAAATTATTCATACTTAGTAATAAACATCCAGCCAGCACCTCTCTTAATTCCTATTCATTTAAAACATAAAGTGGGATAGCTATTACAGTTTTATTTTATTTTATTGAAGAACCAAATCCATTACTCCCATACTTACGTTTATTTCTATTTTGTATGGGAGTAGCTCTGCACTCCACAGTCCTTATTGAATTGAAGAGCAAATATATACATATGCTGTGTTGTGCCAGGGGGCACAAATTCTGCTTTGATTTAGTCATGTGCAACTCCTATTAACACTGTGAGGAATTCAGGGCAAAGTTTAGTTTATTTTTCAGGAAGGATCATGTTGTTATATATTCCAAATAACACATGAAGTCTTTTAGACTTTAAAACCAATGATGTGCAGCCATACACATTTAGGGTACTCATTTAGCTTCCCATTGACTAAGTCTCTGAATAGTCTCACCCATTCTTTATGGCACATAGTTTTAAAAGCAAGATTTGACAAAGAGGGAAATGTGCTGAGTTCCTGGAGCTATTAAAGTATAAATGTAAAAATTATGAAAAAATTCCAAATTTAAGGCTTACATACTGAAACATGAAAATAATGTTCCATGCGTTATTTGGTAAGAAATATACAAAATTATACATGTGTTTAATTTGTTGATTGTTGTCATTTAGTCAGCAAGAATAAGTGCTGCCTACTTGCTCTGAATTTGGATAAGTTGAGAGAAGGGAATGAAGACAGGAAGGGAAGATATAGCAGAATTTCCTTCTAGTTAACCCTCTCCTGAAACCAGACCTTCCTCCATGAGTAAGTGTGGAAAGTAACAATCTTAGACAGGTCAACACTCTTCACTGTCCTGCTCCTGAGCAAATACAACCTACATGGATACCATCTCAAGAAAACTGACAAACAGCTTACATTGCTGGTTATAGGGTCTGAACACTCAAAGAGTCTGTCTTCACATATTCTGGCTGAACACCTTACTAACTATATAACTTGGGGAAACCATTTTATTTCTGTATTGATTGCTTACCTCTTATTATGGGCTGAATATTTGTGTCCCCCCAAAATTTAAATGTTGAAACATAATTCATATTGTGCTAGTACTAAGAGGTGGAGCTTTTGGAGGTGTTTAGATAATGAAGGCTCCACTCTTATCAATAGAATTACTGCCCTTACAAAAGAGGTATGAGGAAGCTTATTGATACGGTTTGGCTGTGTCCCCACCCAAATCTCATCTTGAATTATAGTTCCCATAATTCCCACGTTGTAAGAGGGAGCTGGTGGGAGGTAATTGAATAATGGGGGCAGGTCTTTCCCCTGCTGTTCTCATGATAGTGAATAAGTCTCACAAGATCTGATGGTTTTATAAAGGGAATTTCCCCTGCACATGTGCTCTTGCATGCCACCATGTAAGACGTGACTTTGCTCCTCCTTGCTTTTGGTCATGATCATGAGGCCTCCCCGGCCATGTGGAACTGTGAGTTCTCTTTTCTTTATAAATTACCCAGTCTCAGTTATGTCTTTATTTGCAGCATGAAAATGAACTAATACACTTATTCATTCCTCTAGCCATGTGAGGACACACAGAAGGTGATATCTATGAAAAACAGTCCCTCACCAGATGTGGGACCAGCTGGAACCTTTATTTTGGACTTCCCAACCTCCAGAACTGTGAACAATAAATCTGTTTATAAATTACCCACTCTAAGGTATTTTGCTATAACAGCCTGAATAGATGAAGTCACTTATAAGAAATGAGATATTTTTAGACTTGAAAAATGATGATTCTCTCTGTGCTAAGCTTCTACATATCTCTAAAAAATTTTTCAATGTTATATAGGTTAATGTTTTAGTCTTAATTTTGTTTATGATAATCATGTAGCATCATGATAGTCACTGTAGCATTATTAAATATAAAGCAGAATACAGTGTAGTTAGTGAAATAGCAAAACAACTTAAAGTATGCTCAAATTTGAATCTATGTGAAACATGAAACAAATGAGTTGATGTTTTCACTAAATCCTTACATACATACAGAATTATTTATTGACTTTTAGGTTCTCTAGATCTCTACTGTTCATGGAGATAGATAATGTTAGCTGCTTTTCATATATAAAGAGACTTGAAGTTAAATGTGTCAAATCAACAAAAATGTACCAAATGTATATATATATACTTGTCATTTGGCGTTAAGACATTGAAACATGGATAATATGAAAATACGATTGCATATTAAGTTTCTATTAAATATATTTACATTCTAGTAGGAAAATTATTGAAGGGCCTGACAAGACATTCTCTCTGAACCCAAGGAGTTTAAAATTGAAGCTGAGGAGAAAAGACAAACAGAAACAAATCTGCACTGAATCCTTCCAGTACCAATGTTAGACACATATTTCTATAACAAGTCAATTCCTATACAAATAACAGATTTAAGAACAAGAAAACCATTATTTTATTATTTACTTGTTTATTTTACTTTAAGTTCTGGGATACATGTACAGAATGTGCACGTTTGTTACATAGGTCTTCATGTGCCATGGTGGTTTGCTGCACCCATCAACCCATCATCTAGGTTTTAAGCCCCACATGCATTAGGTATTTGTCCTAATGCTCTCCCTCCCCTTTCCCCCCACCCCCTGACAGGCCCTGGCATGTGATGTTCCCCTCCCTGTGTCCATGTGTTCTCACTGTTCAACCCCCACTTATGAGTGAGAATATGCAGTGTTTGGTTTTCTGTTCCTGTGTTAGTATGCTGAGAATAAAACCATTTTTTATTAAGGAGAAAGAAATGGGCTAATTTGGGGAGGTGGTGGCTCTTAAGGTGAAGGTAACCAAGATCAGCATCAGAAAGCCTAAATCTTCAATTTGTGTTTTCTGTACTACAGAGAAGAGAATTTCAGCATGAAGATTACTTGAGAAAGCATAAAAAGGTAAAACAGCTGGAAACAACAATACAGATAATACAAAAATGATTATTATGTGATATGGTGTGAATGTACTCCCCAAAAATTCATATGTTGAAACTTAATCACTAATGTGATAGTTTTTAGAGGTGGGAACTTTAGGATGTGATTAAGTCATGAGGGTGGAGCCCTCATGAATGAGATTCGTTCCTTTATAAAACAGGTGTGAGGGAGCTGCCTACCGCCCTTTTACCCTTCTGTCCTTCTTGCCATGTGAGGATACAGCATCTCTTTCTTCTTGAGGATGCAACAGCAAGGTACCATCATGGAAGCAGAAAGTAGCTCTCAACAGAAACAAAACCTCTGGGTTCCTTGATCTTGGACTCCCCAGCCTCCACAAATGTGAGAAATAAATTTCTACTGTTTATAAATTACCCAGTCTGTGGTATTTTGTTGTAGCTGCACAGAGGGGCTAAGACATTACGTGCCAAGCACTACTTTGAATGTTTAATATATTAACTCATTTAATCCTTGCAACAGCTATTAGGTTGGTGCAAAAGTAACTGTGGTTTTCGCCAATTACTTTTGTACCAACCTAATATATGAAAGGTGGGCTAATGTTATCTCTATCACATATGTGATGAAAGAAACACGGAGAGCTTCAGTGAACTGGCCTAGGTCTTAAAACTTAAAAGTCACAGAATTGGTCACAGACCTGGGCAGTCTGTGTCCAGAATCAGCACTCTCCAATGTGATGCTATCTTTCTTCAAAAGCTGAACAAGGAGAAGAATGCACCCATTCAAATTATAACCTGAGGTACCCAAAGATGAAAAAATGGCAAATATTTCAGTTTCAGAGGAGGAAACTATGTTATGAAATACTCCAGAAAACAACATATATTTAAGTGTATCATGCCCTTTAAATAAGGAGCGATATAATAATACAAAATGTGTACAGGAGAAATGTGGCCACCAACTAATCAGAATGGACTCTAGCTAGACTGGTGCAATCAGCTGAATATCAGCCTTCTTCAAACTATGGGAGAACAAGCTATTAGAGTACTGAGTTTAAATAGTAAATATTTCTATTTTGTCTTTATTGTAATGAACAAGCCCTGTCTTTAGCTCCTGCTGTGCACTTTTGGAGGGTCTTCCATATGGTTGCTCCTAAGTATTTTGGCATTTTCCCAACTGTTACAATTGGGTCAGTGGGGGGGATTGTATAGGGGTAATAAAACAAGGGTGACTGCAGCAGGGAGGAGTACGATTACTACACACATAACAGCTTATTGCCTCTCATGCGTTCAAGCACAGCTCTATGCCATTCATTACAACAGACAGCCAGGGCAAACTGCCATAGAGCTCACTCC
Organism: Pan troglodytes; assembly: GCF_028858775.2. Classification (NCBI taxonomy): domain Eukaryota; kingdom Metazoa; phylum Chordata; class Mammalia; order Primates; family Hominidae; genus Pan; species Pan troglodytes. Next base: position 91,531,523 of record NC_086015.1, read on the forward strand.
AGAAAAGGCCAGGTCTTGAGTGCAGAGACTAAATCTTCTCACTTACATGTCTTCCTAATGTTTCCTTACTTCATCTTCCCATATCTAGAATAACTTGAGGAGAAGCAAAACAATTACATCTTGCATATTACTACATCATTCTTAAGAAAGTTTTCTTGAACAGACTCTCAGCTAACTTTTAGCAGCAGCAGCAGCAGCAGCATTATCAGCGGCTATGAGGGCTTGGATATCTCAGGAGGGGAAAAAATGGGAAAGGCTGGCCTGATTATCATAAATAATAATCCTTGAGACATGATTCATAAATCCAGAAGTGGCTAATAATATTGGCATTATTGTTATAGTGTCAATATTACTAGCCACTTCTGGATTTCTTCCATATCAGAGATCATATTTATGAAAAAAAATGCTACCATTATTTTTATCCTGTGGAAGGCAGTGTTGCTTTAAACAGTAGAGACTATATACACGTACGCACGCATAGGTTGTATTTTCCATTTTATACATGCAAGGATTCTTTAAATAATTCATTACATTTTTTCTTTAACATGATATGCAGTTTTTCACAAAAAGCCCAAATAAACGGCTGTGAGGAATTCTAACAGGATCACCGTATAGCCATGACACTTTATGATTCATGATTTACAAGAAATCAAGAAATAGAGTTGGAGACATTTAGACCAGCCTACAAATTTGTGTGTGTGTGTGTGTGTGTGTGTGTGTGCGCGCGTGCGTTTTAATGTTTCCAGGCAAGAACCTTAAACAAAAAGTGTAGCATTAAAAAACTTCCCTTCGTCCCCGAGACCCCCCAACTCTAGACACTGGATCCCCGGAGACCCACGCTGGGTCGTCGGAGTCTGGAGCCGGGGTCGGCAGGTGAGCGGCTAGGGTCCTGCAGGGGTCTGCGCGGTGCGGGACAGGTCGCCGAGCCAGTCAGTGCCGAAAGGACCGTGAACTCCAGGGGCCAACAATCACCGGGTACGGAACTCAACGTTTCCGCCACTTCCTGGATTACTCGAATAAAAACAAACAAACAACAACAACAACAAAAATACTAACAGCAATGGGACCATAATAAATCAACTCGGAGTGGGTACAGGCGGTTCCGGGACAACCCACACTTAGTCTAGGAGCCCGGAGATCCCTCATCCAGCTTTCCCCGGGGCAACGGGTGAAGCGCTAAGCAAGGCTGATCACTGTCCTCAATCATCACCCAACCCACGCACAGAAGCCGTAGCCCCACGCTCTCCTATCCCCGCCAGCCCCAGACTCGCCCCGCCGCCAACTCCCGGCGCGGGAGGAACTGGCAGCCGCGGACGTGAGGAAAGCGGCCGCGGCTTCAAACTCCGTAGTGCGCAGGCGCGACACACAACGCGCAGGCGCCGCCTAGAAGTGACTTCTCCAAAAAGTGTCTTAGTTCCCGGTCACCTGAGCTCCGGGTGACGCGGCTGCGGTAGCTGCGGATACAAGCCTTCCGCGGGTCCTGCCTGGCGACCCCGACCTCCTCCTGCTGTCTCTCCGCTCCGCCACCCCGAACCCGCCAAGGTCCTGTCCTTTTCCTCCTGTCCGTTGCCAGCGTTGGGCCGGACCGGGCCGAGCCGGGCCGCCCGGGCGCGGTCTTTAACCATGGCGTCCCTCTTCAAGAAGAAAACCGTGGATGGTGAGTTCCAGGCCGGGCAGAAGGGGCCCAGCTCTGCGTTTTCTCGGCGTCTTTCGAGGCCTGCTGGCCGCGATTCTGCCTACTGTCCCTGGAGGCGGGGCTGGATCAAGTGGTCCCACAGGTGACCGCCCTCGCCGCACCACTTCTCTGCCTCCCTCTTGCTTCTGACTCACCTCACCTTAGGCTCACCTAGGCAGTCTGGTTGCTTCCCTATCCTCACAATTCCCCCACCCTCGGGTTTTCCTCAGCAGGATCCTGAGCGTTTCGAGGAGGCTAGCGGGGTGCTGCTGGCCCTTGAGTGTCAGTAGACTTGGAAATCCGATGGATTTCTTGTTGGTTTCCTCTGCTTCGATTGTTGCTCTTCAGTTGGGCGATATACTACTTGTAGGCATCCATACAGGAAACTGGCAGTCTCGGAATGGGGAGGGGAGGGGATAACAGGCTCCAGTTAGGAAATGAAGTTGGGTCTGGGTGAGTTGCTTCTTTAAGAACACCCCATCAGTAAAGAGATGTGAAACAAATGCTTTTTTGATTAACCCCAGTAGAAAAATAAACCCAAGGGAAGTGCCCAGATTTAGTTTTCATAATGGATTTTTCTCCCTTATGATTATTTTTTGCCAACTAAAGTAAGAGATGGGGTATATATTGTCTTCATAGAAGTTTAACATGTAAAGATAATTGTGTTGTTTCCCGCATTTAGCTTAATATCATCTTAAGAGGGGAAAAAAGTGAATGTAAAGGAATGTACAAGTTTTATGGTGCTCATATGCGATGCCTATAATGTGTTTATATAACACTTGATGTTTTCATTGATTGCTACCAGGAATTAAATTCATTCAAGTTATTTAAAAATTGTGTTCCCCATTATATGTTTAGTCTAGGTTGTTGCTGGTTCAACCAAAGAATCACTTCTTTGTAAGGGTCTAATTCTGCCACAAAAGGAGCAGTGGTAGCTAGACAGTGATTGGTACAAATAGGGTGCTCAGTCCAGACCTGGACGTAACTCCTTCATTCCTTTGTGTTGACTGTTCCAATGCCAGCAAAATTATTTTGGGGAGGATAACAAAGAAGTCATCTCTGCTCTGCTGCTGTACACTTCATTTCAACACATAATCTACTTTACCTCTAATTTATCAGATGACATAATACATTTTTCCTTACTCTGGGTGACTGAACATTTTTTTGATTTATTGACTTTTTATTAAGTACCATTTGCAATACCTGGAATAACTACCAACTTGGTATATAAGGTGATACAGTGATGTGAAATGGATTTTATGTGTGCTTTTCATGAGAATGCTGCTTAATCTTTAATATGGCACTTTATTTTTTCAGTGTTTTAGCTGCCACTGTTGAGAGCTTCACTTATTTTACAGTACTCCAGGGAGTGGGGGTGGGGGAACGATTTATTTTCTTTTTGCTTGAGTTTTATATAGTTACAGTTTTTTTTTGTTGTTGTTTAGTTTTATATAGTGAGAATTTACTAAATGGAGAAAAAATGGTTTCATCTCCCTTACTGTGTTGTTACAATTAGAGTTAATTTTTTTTTTTAACAATAAAAGCCAAGCATACTAGTTTTAATCGCCTAATACCTGTCAAATATTTTCAAAGACATAAATCTCAGTTCTGTGCTTCCTGGTGCTTTTGGAAATTTAGTGACTATTGTACTTGAAGTGTAGAGGAGAGAAAAAAAGACAATGGGGATGTGCAATGAGTGTTTAACTGTATACTCATTTGCAGTTAATTCTTCCAAGAAATAATGTTTTTGCTGAATAGACTTATTTGTAAAAGAGTCTTAAGGACTCTTGCTAGGAACTATGCCACTAAATTAACCATATGTGCAATTTCCAAATGTAAATTTGGCCAGCAGGTACATTTACTATAAACTACCAAGATGCATACTTGATGTTTTCTTATATTATTGTGTCAATTCCAGTCATTTACTGACATCTTAATAAATAGATCTGTATTTTCGTTATTTTGACATAGAGCTTTACTTTTTTTATTCCCTGTTTTATTGAAAGGAAGGTTTTTTTGTTTTGTCTAAAAGGTGACAACATTCTTCTTGGTAATGAGGCTGTATATTATGAATATGAAGTTTAATGTATTTTTATTTCTCTCAGATCGTTGGATTGATCATGAGCTCTTTTATTGTATGCTGACTTTTAAATCTGTTCCAGCAGTAATGAAATTCTGATAAATAAGGGAAATATGTACCTGCCTATAGATATGGGGAATAATTGAATCTTTTTTTCTGTTTGGATTGGCTGGAAGAGTTATATACTGTATCATTAAAGACTACTGCACATGTAAATTTAAAAGGAAGACAACATTACAGCACTTATTACTATTCAGAGTTATGTTTAATTCATTTTGACACAAAGATGAACAAGTCTCTGCAGTGTATACTTTGCTAAAGAAATTAATGAGATGTATACCTAAGAGAAGGGAAGGATTCTTTGGAATTTGAAATTACAGTTGAGTACTACTTGGTTTTTCTTTTACCTGTGTAAGGATATACATATATATAGTGTATTATGTTTACCTACAGTGTTTATTTTCCCCCTTTGTAGATTAATAGTGACCTATTTAGGGAAGCTAATTATGAACCTGTAAATCAGGATCCCGCTAGGACTTGTCACAAAAGCACAACTAAACATGCTTAAAAGTGAAGTTCTTTAAACACTATATAATTTTTGTCTGTTAACCTCAGTAAAGACAAATTTGACTAAGCCAACACTGTGCCAAGCATTGTGCATGCCATGTCTTATTTCTCATAAAACGTATAAGCACTCATATAACATCCTTATAAAATGAGAAAAGCAAAGGACTAAGTCGTGTGTTCAAGATCATACAGCTATTAAGTGTCAGAACTAGGACCTCATCCCTTTGAGTATTATTATTACTTTTTTCTTATTAGAGATGGATGCATGACTCAGTTTAATTTTGCTCTTATCAAGCACATGGAATTCTCAGCTTTTGGTAGATACCATGCAACGTTTACATTCTTTCTGGAACCAGACTTTTCTTTTGGAATTAGTGGTAGAACTTTACTTTCTAATGGTGGTGGAACTGGAAATAACCCACTCCTGACTCTCCCTGGACACAGCATTTCTTCGAAAGTATGGCCAGTTTCTTTTTGCTTTTCATCTAAACCTTTTGAAGGAGGAGTGATGTCTTATCTCCACTTCTTTACTTAATAGACTGCCTCCCCCACCTTACAGCAGTTTGCCTTGCATGGCATGCAATGAGATGTTGCTTAGATCATCAGTAACTTCTAGATTGTCAAATCTAATGGCCATTATTAGTGATCATCTCTTGGGCCTATGTTTTGCATTTGATCCTGATAATTAATTTATTCTCTGAAATTCCCTCTCTTAACTTCCAAGACATAGCACTCTCTTAATTTTCCTCAAATTCCTCTGACCACTCCTTTCTTTCTCCTTTCCGTATTTATTTTATTTTTTTTTCTTTTTCTTAAACCTACCCGTTATATGTTAGTGTTCTTCTTGGTTCCTTCCTACGCTACCACTGTTCTAACTGCATTCTCTCCCTGCATGATCTTATTTACTCCTATTTTAATTATAACTTAAGTACTGATGGATCCCAAATTTGTGTCTCTAGATGTATTTTTGAGTTTCAGGCCAGATATCCAACAATTTGCTGAATATCTGTACCTAGGTGTCTCACAGTACCTCAAACTCAAGATCCCAAACAGAACTCATCATCATATCCTTTGAGGTATCCTCTTCCAGTGTTGACAGTGCTTGATGTTGCCTTCTACCATCAACTAATTACCAAGTCATGCTTCTTTCGCTTCTTAAATATTGGACACATAGGATCTTCCTCTCTGTGTCTGCAACTCTTTCCTCTATTCAGATCCTACTTACCTTGCACTTTACGATATCACCTTTTTGCTTTTCTTTCCTGTAGCTTCATAGCCCTTAAATCCTTCATCCACAAAGTTGGGTATGTAATTGAAGCTTGAACCCAAATCTGACTATGTTACTCCTCAGTGTAAACCCCTTTATGAAATCTCTGGCACCAACAGGATCCACTGTGAGTGTTTTAATAATGCGTGTATGGCTCTCCTTGAACTGGCCCTTCCCTTTCTTTCTAGCCATGTCTCTGGACATTTTAGCATCCAGCAGCACTGTTCTTCTGTTCATTGTTATCTCCCATACTCTTTCTCACCCTGACATATTTTTGCTTTTGATGCCCTTATGCCTAGAATTCCCTTTTTCTCTTCCTCTAGCTAAGCTGAACTATCCTAGGTTTATTTCTTCTCAAAGTCTCTATGAAGTACTCCTTATGTTCCCCTTTTGTGGCATTTCTTTCTGACTTGGATTCACTAGAACCATAGTAGACCCTCCTGCACTTTCAAAGTTGGATAATGCTTATTCTGAGTCTCTTCTACATTCCATATTTGTAAGGGGCTTCAGAGTCTTCAGCAGAAATGAAAATATATCTGCAAGAGTTTCTAATTTAGAGATTAAATATCTAAAATAATATCATTTACTAACCAAAGTAGTGTTCCAATATCCAGGGCTTAGAAGAGTCTGGATCCACACTTTGCCACCCATTGTGAACTTTAGTGCAAGTTAGAGGTAATTTGAAGAACCCTACAGAGAAAAGAGGAACAAAGCTTCTTGGCTTTTGCCTCATTGGGATGATATTTGTATATGCTAGTTGTCTAGAGTTCAGAAACTGTGAGGTTTTGACTAAGTTGGGATAAATCCCCTTTCAATGTATTAGTTGTGATGCCACATTTCTGATGTTAAAAGGAAATAAAACGGAATACCCTTCAGAAACATTTTTTCTGTATTCCAGAATAAAATACACTATTCTCATGGTGGTACCTGCGGAATTCAGATCTTTCCCAGGATGCTGTGTGTTCCTTTAGTGCTTCTTATTCTGGATATTTAAAAAACTCAAATTTTACTTTCTACTTAACCCCTACATTCTTGACATACCAAAGAAAAATAATTGAACATGGGATTGAGGAACACAGTATACTCTTCTGAGCATTTTCTTAGAAAAAAACATTCTCCCTACTTTTAGAACAGATATTTCTGTAGGAAAAATGTGTTCCCTCTGTATTTCTGCATCCCCAGCATGACACCAAAGACAGACATTTCCTTTCTGGCTACCATTTCCTATCTTCAGGTCCATTGGCCTGTGAGGCTTTTCTTCCAGGACACATTGCCTCTCATTCTCTCATTTATCTAAGATGAAAAATGTGCTTTGACAGTTTTCTGAACTGCAGTTTTATTGATGATGTTACTAAAGCCTTTGCCGTTGAGGACCAAACGAGACTCAAAAGTCTACTGACATGAGCCCATCTCAAAACCATCTTTTAGCTCTTGAAAACCACTGGCATTTTTATGTTTATAAATTGGTTCACATGAATTCCTCAGGGCTTGAGTGACTTTTGAGAGTTACTAGTAGGAGAAAAAAATTATTTTTGCTACCGCATATGCTACTGTAGGGCTTGGCTTGACTCCCCAATTTCTCTTCAGTATTTTGCCTCTTCCAAGTCCTGCTGTTTTTCAGTTTAAACCTGGTTCTTAAGTTAGTTGGCTCTCTTGACGATGTATAGGTAGAATAAAGCTGTTGGCATGAACCCCCTTTGTTCTTTTTGTTTTCTATAGTTGCCTTTTGTTTTCTTTTTACCGTGTATTAGAACTGATTAGTTAAGCTGATAATATTTGTCCCTGAGTGTCAGATATACCATTCCCAAAACCTGAGAAGCAAATTTGGTTTGCATATCAAATTCTAATTACTTTGTACCCACTCTCACTGTCATTTTCCTTCTGCATTTGAATAAATCTTGTTCCTAGAACCAGAACTTTCTGGATAGTGACCTTTAATGTTTCTTTTTAATGCCTTAGCTTTTGAGTTTGTCATATTTTTGCAGTTTTTTTTTCTCTTCATCAAGTCAAGATGAAACATCCTTACGTAGCCAGGACTTCTTTTCACGTTACTGTTCATTGGCAAGCTCCATCATGCCTAGTTAGCTGAATTGACGCTCACTCTGGGCTTTTCTTATATCCATAGCACAATCAGGGTTTGTCCAGTGCTGTTACCAGTGTCACAGTGCTCACTATTCCCACTTACACTAGCTGTTACAGAGCTTGCAGGTAAAGTCTAAAGTAGAAGCTACCTCTTCCCTGGAGATCTTGATACCTTAAAACCAGTTAGTGGAGATTATAAAGTAGGATGTGGGAACATTTTGTTTCTATCTCAATTGATATGATGATTAGGTTTAGAGTAACTGATAGGCAATAAAATCAATAGATAAAAATATTTTCTCAAAAGAAATACATTTAATAGTAGGAAATTTGGCTTATTAGATTTAAAAGTCTGTTATGACCTTATAGTGAAAAACACAGCATACAGTATAGTGGCTACTTGTCTAGTAGATCAGCTTGAATCCTGCTGACCGATGGTGATTTGCATACTGTCCCAGCATTCTTGAGGCATTCATCCTGAACTGCCTTGCAAACTTGAGATAGCTCCCCACCTTCCCCCAAAAGAAAGGCACTTTAAAAATAGTATTACTCACAAATTAATGAATGTCCATATTTATACTTGATAATTACTTTTTGCTTTTATCCTCAAATGTACAAATTATATCTGAACTAATGGTAGGGAGGACAGGCATGATTCAAGTTGGGGCTTGGCCTCAAACCCCAAGTAGAGAATTCTGGTGAGCTAGACTGGACCATATGGGAGACCTTTTTTGTTTTGTTTTTATTTTTTATTTTTTGACTTTTTATTTTTTGTAAGCAGATAAACCATATTGACTCAGAACCAAAAAAGGCAGAAACACCTTGTGTCTCTTAAGTCCAAGATTTAAGTCTATGATCTTATCACTCTACTGTAGACCTGTGTATTTCCTTCAGTAAGAAGAACCTGAAAGACTTGAGATAGGCTTTTAATGCCCAGAGTGGAGCCGGCCTGGGTGGCCTTTTCTAAGTGTTGTGCTGGGCGTGGGTGAAAAGAGGGTGGTGGATGAATCAAGCTTCCAGACCCTTTTTATCTCACTGAATGGTAAGAGAGAGAATATACCATATCATATCCATGTACCTTTGGCATTTTTACAGTGTGAAGTTTTCTATTACCACCTATTATGATGTCTTTGAAACAAACCACAAGGTAGATGAAGTCCTAGAGAATGAAAAATTCTGTGTACACCTTTATCTGCCTGAAGAAAGAAGCAGAGGATAGACAGGAGTCAAGCACTCCATCTCTCTTAGGTGGCAGCAGTACCCTGTACATGTTTCTGTCATGATCTTGCCTCACATTGAAAAATCGGGAAAGTAGAAAGTTATAAGGAAAACAGCCAATTATTTCAATGTTCCACATTTCCATTGTAGAAAGCTACCTATCATGTTTCAGATTTTACTATTGTTAAATTATCTTTTTTGACAACTGATTTTGTTTTACGTTTTAAAGACATGTGTTAAATATGCCTGTAAGAGGAATCCTTTCACATTTCAATGTATATGTTTGTACTCCCATAGATCGCTAGTAAGTATGATATATTGGGATGCTATTTGCATGAAGAAAGGTGGGACTACAAACAAGCAAATAAATAAATATATGTATTCCCTTCTCTTAAAGAGATTGTAATCTTGGGATGGAATCATACCTACTAAGAAATAAATCTAGTGGATAATAAATTTGGCTGTAAAAACATTAAAATTGCCTCAGACCGTTGTCATATTATTCCTTCTGAATTATCTAGAAGACCAAATTATTAAATGTGGATTTAATATAGAGATTGTTTTAAAAAGAGAAGAGTAATATGTTAGTTTTATAGTATATTTCTATTGTCTCGTATGAAAATATGTTTTACTGTCTTTTCCTACTTACCATAATATGTTTTAAGGTGTTGTGATTATGTTTTAGTATGTAACATTAGCCGCTCTGAGTTTATAGCTTAGAACTGTTTAAATATTAATAGGCCTATTAACAACTATGAGGCTGTGGAATATGCAGTAGTTAATTTTCTTTATTTTTCTTTTTATGATATACAGTGACTGTTATGATACATATAGTTACATTAAATTGAGAAAAGTTAAAACAAACTATTTTAATTAAATTACATGTTTTGTTGAATTCTCATGTAATAATACTTGTTTTTCAGTAAAGATGGCTATATCTAGCCTTGACTCTGATTCTCAGACACCTATTGGGTGTTCAGCAATTCAGTTCACTTCTGACGGTAATTATCTAGAGTTAGGGCAGACTCTATAGGTGAAAGACAGTCCCACAAGACTGCCCTACTTCAGATGCCACTTGAAAGATACAGGTTGTGCTTCTGGTGAGTACTTCTGACTGACCAGGGTTTTCCTACAACTTCATCTTCAACTTTGATAATTCACTAGGACAACTCTCAGAACTCATCAGAGTGCTTTATTTACTGTTACTGGTTTATTTTAAAGTATACAATTAGTAATAGCCAAAGGGAAGTGATCCATAGGTCAAGGGTCGAAGGTGGAGGACAGAGCTCCCATGCCCTCTCTGTGTGTGCCATCTTCCTAGCATATCAGTGTGTTCACCAATTGAGAGGTTCTCTGAATCTCTTAGGTAAGGTTTTTTTATAACCTAGTCTCAAGCACCCACCTCTCCTGACATATGGGGGTGGAGTTAAAAGTTCCCACCCTTTAGTCAAGTGTTTGGTCTTTCTGGTGACCAACCTCATTCTGAGGCTATCAGCTACCCTCCCACACCTACCCCATATACTCAGATATGGTACAAGGAAGCTTGTTGTGAATAACAAAAGACATTCCTATCATTCAGGAAATTCCAAGGGTTTTAGGCCCTCTGTGCCAGGCACCCAGGATGAAGACCACACTTATATTTTTAATATCACCCTCGTAATGAAAAAAAAAGTATGTAGATAGAATTTTAGATCTTAACTTTCAGCAGTTGCTGTGCACCTGTGTCAATTATCTGGCCACAGTTTAACTTCTGAGTATAGTGGCTTGTCTTTCTGAGCAGTACTGTTGTAGCTTGTATAAGACCATCATCACCACCGGGCATGGTGGCTCACACCTGTAATCCCAGCACTTTGGGAGGCCGAGACGGTTGGATCACCTGAGGTCAGAAGTTCGAGATCAGCCTGGCCAGCATGGTGAAACCCCGTCTCTACTAAAAATACCTAAAAATACAAAAATTAGCCAGGCATGGTGGCGCATGCCTGTAATCTCAGCTACTTGGGAAGCTGAGGCAGGAGAATCGCTTGAACCTGGGAGGCGAACCGAGATCGTGCCGTTGTACTCCAGTCTGGGTGACAAGAGCGAAACTCCATCTCAAAACAAAACAAAACAAAACAAAACATCACTATCTGATACTGACAATTCATCTTATACTAGTTGAGTTTAGGGAGTCCTTAGTCCTTAGTACACAAAGGGGTTGTACTCCAGAAGTTCATTTATTATTTGAGTTTAAAAATTAGAGCACATTTTCTATGGAAACCGTGGGGTAAGTGGTAAATGTTTTTTATATCAGTCCATTGGCTTTGACAAAATAGGGAAGTAAGTCCAGAAGAGGATCGCGTGTGTTTGGGTGTTAGCGGATGAAGAGGTTCGTGATTCCTTTGAAAGACAGGGAAATGAGAGCATTTTTGTTATTTGGGGTCAGCCTATAGATGTCTGAGGAAAGATGTGTATTATGGGCTGAATTGTCCCTCCTGCCTCCCACAATTCGTATGACAAAGCTCTGACCACTCATGTGACTGTATTTGGGGATAGGGCCCTTAAGTATGTAATCGAGGTTAAATAAAGTCAGATGGGGCCCTGATTCAATGACTGCTATCCTTAGAAGAAGAGAAAGATCCACAAGGAAAAGGCCATCTGAGAACACAGCAAGAAGGTGGCCATCTGCAAGCCAAGGAGAGAGGCCTCAGGAAAAATTAAACCTGCTGGCACCTTGACTCCTTTCAGCCATCTGAACTATGAGAAAATACGTTTCCATTGTTTAAGCCATCTACTTTGCGATATTTCATTGTGGCAGCCCTGGCAAACTAATACAGCATGTTCCAATCCATGCTCTAGGGGACACTAGTATCTAGGAAATATTAATAGGTATTTCTTAAAAACAGTTCTTAATACGTTTGGTCAATAATCTATGATATATTCTTCATTTAAGGATTGACAATGCATACCCATGTATTAAACATTCCCAGAAGCCTTGAAGCAAAGAAATGTGTTTAATTTTTTTTTCAGTTTCAACATTTCCCAAATATATTTATCTGTGGATCATCCATGCCCTCTCTTTTAAATGAAATGTGTGTTTCCCATCAAGTCTCACTCATTTTAGAAGAAGAAAGTAGGTGGCAGAAGAGAAAGCCCCTTCTTTCTTTATCTCTGTTGGAGATGTGCTATGGTTTCATATTCCTGTATTTCAACAACAGGTAGAATAAATACCTCATTAGTAAATCCTGAGTATTAGATGCCCACCAGTATAAAATTGAGAAACAGAATAAGCAAAGGAGATACGATAGATGTCTTGTAGGTAGGATATAGGAGCTTTGACATCTTATTTTAGCTTTTATTCAGAAAGTAATTGTGGTTGATTAGTTTTATCAATAATATGACTATAGTAACTATTAACTGTAACTATTATAACTATAGAATAACTATAATTATGCTAAAAAAGATAAAGATTTTTGGCTTTGATGTTTTAATTGAAGTTAAATTCTATAACATTAACCATTTTAAAGTGAACAGTTCAGTGGCATTTAGTACATTCATTCACAATGGTGTGTTACCACTACCTGTATCTAGTTCTAAAACATTTTCATCACCTCAAAATAAAATCCTGTACCCATTAAGCAGTTCACAATGGTGTGTTACCACCACCTGTATCTAGTTCTAAAACATTTTCATCACCTTAGAATAAAATCCTGTAACCATTAAGCAGTGACTTAACCATTGTCTCTTCTCCCCAACCCCTGCCATATACCAATTTGTTCTGTCTGTATGGATTTACCTCTGATATTTCATATAAATGTAATTATAAATTGTGACCCTTTCTATCTGGCATCTTCGCTTACCATAATGTTTTTGAGGTTCACGCATGTTGTAGTATGTGTCAGTACTTCATTTCTTTTGATAGCTACATGATACTCCATTGTATTTATATACCACAATTTGTTTATCTGTGCATCTAGTTGTGATCGTTTGGGTTATTTCCACCTTTTGGCTAATGTTACTAATGCTGTGAACATTCATGTAGAAGTATTTGTTTGAATACTTATTTCACTTCTTTCGATCTAAGAGTAGAATTACTCGGTCATACAGTAATTTGATGTTTCACTTTTTGAGGAATCACCAAACTGTTAAGCATAGTAACCAAACCATTTTACATTCTGACGAGCAATATGCAAGGGTTCCAATTTTCACATCTTCATTAACACTTGTTATTTTCCTTTCATAAAAAATTATCCTTTCTAATACATGTGAAGTAGTATTATTTTCTTTAGGACTAATGATGTGGAGCACACTTTTTATGTGTTCATCGGCCATTTGTGTATCTTCTTTGGCGAAACGTCTGTTCAAGCCTTTAGCTCATTTAAAAGTTGGGTTGTTTGTATCTCGTTTCTTGAGTTATAAGAATTTTTTGTGTATTCTGCATACCAAACTCTTATCAGATATATTGTTTGCATATATTTTCTCTTATTCTATAGGTTGTCTTTTCACCTAATAATGTTCTTTAATGCATAAAATTTTTAATTTTCACCAAGTCCAATTTATCTTTTTTTTCTTTTGTTCTTTATGCTTTTAATGTCATATTTAAGAATGTAATGCCAAATCCCAGGTCATAAAGATTTACTTCTATGTGTTCTAAGGTTTAGCTCTTACATTTAGGTTATTGGTCTTTTTTGAGTTAATGTTTGTATACAGTGTGACGTAAAGGTCCAACTTTATTCTTTTTCATGTGGATGTTCAGATTTCCCAGTACTATTTGATGAAGAGACTGTTCTTTCTCTTGTTGTTGTTGTTGTTTTTAAATCTCTTTATTAAAAAGTTAGCCTAGTGAAGTAGTTAAGATCACTGGTTCAAGAGACAGAATGGTTGGATCCAACCAAATCTGGTATTACTACTTGCTATCTATGTGGCTTTGGGCAAGTCACTTAACCTTCCTAACATTCAGTTTTCTTAATTAAAAAATACTTTAATTCTTCAAAAGGTAGGTCTAAAGAATCCAAATGAATTCAGATAAATTAGAAAGATACTATAATTGAGAGGATACTTGCAGTTATCAGAGCATTTGTATGTTATTTACTCCTTACTATCCTTTTTTATGAAAAAGAAAGCTGAGGTTTCGAGTATTAACTAACTCTTCCAAGGTATAATCATGATGATCAAGTGGCTGAGGTGAGATTCAAATCCAGATCTGCCTCATTGGAAAGTCTGGTGTTTCAGTCTGTTAATATTTACTGCAGAAAACCAAACAGATTTAATAAACATATAACCTGTCTTCCTTCCTGAATTTCATATAGTATTGGAGTAAGGAAACATGAAAAGGGTGTGTGTGTGTGTGTGTGTGTGTGTGTGTGTGTGTGTGTGTGTGACATATATATGTGCTATATTTAACACTGTATACTAATCAGTTCTGTAGGGGAATATTTTATTGTGATGTAATACTTTTGGTTAAATCTCAGACTGTAGCATATTTGCATTCACCTGCTATCAATTCTTTGTATTTTATTAATATTTATAATTCAGGTTTTAATATTTAATTTTTTAGCATATTAAAGTAAAAAAATATTTTAACATCTAGTAAATCTAAGGGTTTTGTTTTTTTTTTTTTTTTTTTGGAGACAGAGTTTCGCTCTTGTTGCCCAGGCTGGAGTGCTGGAGTGCAATGGCATGATCTCGGCTCAACGCAACCATCACCTCCCAGGTTCAAGCAATTCTACCTCAGCCTACCGAGTAGCTCGGATTACAGGCATGTGCCACCACACCTGGCTAATTTTCTATTTTTAGTAGAGACGGGGTTTCTCCATGTTGGTCAGGCTGGTCTCGAACTCCTGACCTCAGGTGATCCACCCAAAGTGCTGGGATTACAGGCGTGAGCCACTGCGCCCAGCCAATATAAGATTTTTTTTTAAATCATGATCTGTGAATCCAGTGTTTTAAATGGTATTGAAAATTTTACAACCCATAAATTTAGGTTTCTTTTGTGATTCTCCTAGATGTAATAAAGGAACAGAATCGAGAGTTACGAGGTACACAGAGGGCTATAATCAGAGATCGAGCCGCTTTAGAGAAACAAGAAAAACAGCTGGTAAGTAGAACGTTAAATTTCAGTTTAACTTTTCAAACAAATTTGGAAATTACTGTAGGAATAATTAGCTAACTAGGAAGAAGGCACATGGCAGGTGGTAAGTGATTTACTTAACTAAGAAATGGCAGTTAATGATTTTTGTATCTTCTGCTTACCTTTGTTTATTGTGTCATTCTGCTGAATTTTATTGGGATTCTGTGTATTCTGTTGATTATAGAATCAAATTATTCTTCAGTTTGTGAGAGTCATAAGTATCTAGGAAGAAAGATTGCTCCAGACAGAACCACCTTCTTAGTTAACAGGAAGATGAAATAGTCATGGAAAACAAAGGAAGGTTATTTTAAAAATTACATTAACTCATAGGAGTCTTGCTTGATATTTTAAAGATCATTGTGTCTTTGACAATGAATGTACTTTTATAATAGACTGGTCTGGTTCATTTTTAAATATTCTTTATGCTATGTTTTTATGTGTATGTTGCCTCAAATCTTTAAAAAATATCTTTATTGAGGGATAATTGACATGCAATAAACTGTACATATTTCAGGTGTACAATTTGATAGGTTTTTGACATATGTATAAACTCGTGAAACCATTATTACAGTCAAGGTAATGAACATACCTGTCTTCCCTAAAAGTTTCCTTATGCCCCTGGAAATCCCTCCTACCCATCCCTGCCTGTCTCCCTTTTTCCTGGTGAAGCAAATACTGATCTGTCTCTGTAGATTACTTTTCATTTCTAGAATTTTATATAAATGGAATCATATAATATCAACTCCTTTTTTATGGCATCTTTCATTCAGCATAATTATTTTTAGGTTAATTAGTGCTGTTTCATGCATTAGTGTTAATTACTTTTTATTGATGAGTATTATTCAATTGTTTGAATATTTCACAATTTGTTTATCTGTTTACCAGCCAGTGGACGTTTGAGTTGTTTCCAGGTATTGGTTATTTGAATAAAGTTACTTTAAACATTCAATCAAAGTTTTTGTGAACATGGTTTTCATTTTTCTTGGGTATATTCCTGAGAGTGAGATTGCTGGGTCATAGGGTAAATGTATGTTTAACTGCTAAAAAATTAAAATTAAAGTGCTGAAAAATTTGCAGAGTGCCTGTGATGTTTTCTCTTCCCATTAGCAATGTATGAAAGTTACAGTTGTTTCACATACTTGGAGTTGACAGTCTTTAATTTTAGCCATTTTTGTGGGTGTATAGTACGTTGTCATTTTAAATTTCATTTTCTTAATCACTAATGATGTTGAACATCTTTTTATATACCTGTTTACTATTTACTTATCTTTTTTGCCAGAGTGTCTATTCAAATATTTTACCCATTTTTTCATCAAATTGTTTTCTTACTTAGTTACAATAGATTTTTATATATTGTGGAAACAAATGCTTTATTAAGTATATGTTGTACAAATATTATTTCCAAGTTCTTAACCTTGTCCTTCATTGTCCTAAGTGTGTTTTGAGGAATGAAAGGGTTTTTTGGGTTATTTTGATCAAGTACAATTTTTTATTATTTTATTCTTTTTTTCAATGTTGGAGTTTCTTACAAACGTCAATTAGGTCAAATTGGCGATAGTGTTTTCTAAGTCTTCTGTATCATTGCAGATCTTCTGTCTACTTGTCACAATTAGAGTGTATACATAAGAGTGGAGTTGTTAATATTTCTCATCCTTTTTTCTGTGATTAGTACTTTTAGTGTACTACTTAACTTTTAGTGTACTAGCCACGAGTGCCTAACTCAAAGTCAGTAATATTTTCTCCTATGTTTTCTTCTAGAAATATTACAGTTTTGGTTCTCACATTTAAAACTGTGAACCATATTGAATTAAGTTTCAGTATGGTGTCAGGTAAGGGTAGAGGTTCACTTTTTGCATATGGAAAGTCAGTTGTTTCAACATAATTATTGCTGACACTTTCCCTTGTCGTCTTTGTGGAAAATCAGTTGTCCAAACGTAGGCATCTTTCTGCGCTCTGTTCCATTGATTTACACGACTGCTTTTAAGCTAATACCGCATTATTTTTGTTAATAAAGGTTTAAAGTAAGTCTAAAAGCGTTAATCCTTCCACTTTGTACTTCTTTTTTCATAATTGTTTTGGCTATTTTAGGTGCTTTGCATTTCTATAGGAACTTTAGAATACAAATCAATTTCTACAAGAAAGATCAGATTTTGATTGGGATTACATTGAATAGTTACATATTAACATTGTGTCATAAGACATAATAACATAATGTTAACATTAACAGAAGACATATTAACATCATGTCTTCTGACCTATGAAGTTATTATGTATCTCTCCATTATTTAGATCTCCATTTATTTAGATCTTCAATTTTCCTCAGCAGTGTTTTGTACTTGTTGAAATGGTTGTGTGGTTTTCTTTTTTAGTCTGTCAATACAGTGAATTACTTTGATTATCAAAAGTTGAATCAACCTTTTGTTCCAGGGACACACCCCACTTGGTAATGATGTATTTTTTTTTAATGTATTTTCAGTTTGCTGAAATTTTAAGAATATCTGCATCTGTGTTCATAAAACATACTGATTTGTAGTTTTCTTTTTGTGTGGTGGTTTTTTTTTTGTTTGTTTGTTTTGAGATGGAGTTTCACTTTTATTGCCCAGGCGGCAGTGCAGTGTTTTTATTTGATTTTGGTATCAGGGTAATAATGCTGGCCTAGTAATGCTGGCCCCATAGCTTGAGTTGGCAAGGGTCCCATACTCTTTTCTTTACTGGAAGGGTTTGTGTAGTTCTTCCTTAAATGTGTGATAGGATTCATCAGTAAAGTCATCTGTGAGTGAAGATTTTCTTTGTGGGTAGATTATTAAACTACAAATTCTTTTTTAAAATAGATATAATAGATTAGGTTATCTGTCTTATTGAATGAGCTTTGGTGGCTTTAGTCTGTCAAGTAACTTGTCCATTTCTACTAAATTGTAAAATATACTGATATATTGTTTATAATATGCCCTTACTATCCTTTAACATCTTTAGGATAAGAAGTGATGCCCTTCTTTGCATTCTCGGTATTTGTAACTGTGTTCTCTCTCTCTCTGTCTCTTTCTCAGTTGTTTTCATCATCAGCCTGGCTAGTGGTTTATCAATTTGATTGATCTCTTATTTAAAAAAAGAAAATAGCTTTTGATTTTTGGTTTCATTGATTTTCAATATGGATTTTTCTTTGTTTTTGTTTTTGTTTTTTGTTTTTTTTTTTGAGATGGAGTCTTGCTCTGTCACCAGGCTGGAGTGCAGTGGCATGATCTCAGCTCACTGCAACCTCTGCCTCCCGGGTTCAAGCAATTCTTCTGCCTCAGCCTCCCAAGTAGCTGGGACTACAGGTGTGTGCCACCACGCCCAGCTAATTTTTGTATTTTTAGTAGAGAGGGGTTTCACCATGTTGGCCAGGATGGTCTTGATTTCTTGACCTCATTATCTGCCCGCCTCGGCCTCCCAAAGTGTTGGGATTACAGGCGTGAGCCACAGATTTTTCTTTCCTAGTTTATATATATATATATTTTGTTTATCTTATTTCCCTACTTTGTGTTTCACTTGTACTTCTTTTTTCTATGTTATGTTGAAGCTTATGAAGTATTCATTTTTTTTCAAATACAAACTTCAATGCTGTAAACTCTTCTAAGAGCAGTTTTAACTGCAACTCACAAATTTTTATGTTGCATTTTCACTTAAGTTCAAAATATTATTTTCTCTGTGGTTTTTTTCTTTAACCCATGACTTATTTAGAACTATTATTTTAAAATTTCTGCTTATTTCTGATTTTCTTTTCATATTTTTCTTATGAATTTTGAGTTTCATTGTAGTTAGAGAGCATACTTTGCGTGATTCCAGTCCTTTAAAATTTATTGAGCCCTGTTTTCTGATGTAGAATATGGAATACTTTGGTGATTGTTTAGTGACACTTGTAAATAATATATATTCTGCTTTCAATGTTGGAGTTTCCTACAAATGTCAGTTAGGTCAAATTGGTGATAGTGTTTTTTAAGCCTTCTATATCACTGCAGATTTTCTGTCTACTTGTAACAATTAGACTTTATGCTTAAGAGTGGAGTTGTTGATATTTCTCATGCTAATTATGCATTTGTCTATTTCTCCTTTCAGTTCTGTCCATTGTGTTTTATATATTTTGAAGCACTTTTATTACACATTGAAGATTGTCCTGGTATCTTTATGTATTGATTCCCTTATATCATTATGAAATACCCCTGTTTATTTCTGGTAGTATTCCTTGGTCTCAAGTTTATTTCATCTCTATTAATATAGCCACTCTAGATTGGCAGGTTTTGATAAGTACATATATAGCATATATTTTTCTGTCCTTTTACTTGACTTTGTTTTTGTATAAGTTGGTGTCTTGAGATAGCATATAGTTAGGTTTGCTTTCTTATCTAATCCGACAGTCTGTCTTACAATTGAGGTATAAAATGGACTATTTTATTTAATGTAATTATCTATATTATTAGTTTTAGATCTATCACTTTGCCCTTTATTGCTCTGTCCCACCAACTCTTTGCTTGTATGTTTTTTCCTTTTCTCTTACCTTCTTTTGGATAGTCTTTTTTTTTTTTTTTTAATTTTCTTCTGGGCTCTACATGTGCACTGTTTTGTAGACTTGCTTTGTATTCATGGATGGAGATACTAGTTCTGTCCTTTCCAGTAAACATGTAGACTAAATTGCCTCCTTAGATTACTCTTTTGCTCTATGACTTTATAATAGCTTCTTCCCCTCTTCATGATCGGGGACAAAGGGTCTGTTATGTGTATTAGATCTGTTCTTCTGAAATAAATTATTGAGGACTGCCCTTTAATAATTTTATTTTCTTTTGTTTGTTTCTTCTCTTAGGAATTAGAAATTAAGAAAATGGCCAAGATTGGTAATAAGGAAGCTTGCAAAGTTTTAGCCAAACAACTTGTGCATCTACGGAAACAGAAGACGAGAACTTTTGCTGTAAGTTCAAAAGTTACTTCTATGTCTACACAAACAAAAGTGATGAATTCCCAAATGAAGATGGCTGGAGCAATGTCTACCACAGCAAAAGTAAGTGAGAGCTTTTATATTCATAGATTTATAATTTTCTCAACAATATTTAAATATCAATATTGAAAGCAGATGTAAAAGCACCTCCTGGTGTACATGTGGTACAAAATGTGTGTAATTTTTAGTAAAATGAGTTATAATACTAGATAATCCAGGTAATTACTTCTAGATTCTTTATTGATATGTTTTAATACAAAATTTCTTGTTTGAGGACAATCCGTTTTCTTTCTTCTTTTCTTTTTTTTTTTGAGATGGAGTCTTGCTCTGTCACACAGGCTGGGGTGCAGTGGCAAGATTTTGGCTCCCTGCAAGTGATTCTCCTGCCTCAGCCTCCTGAGTAGCTGGGATTACAGGCATGCACCTCCACACCTGGCTAATTTTTGTATTTTTAGTAGAGACGAGGTTTCACATGCTGGCCAGGCTGGTCTTAAATCCCTGATCTCAGATGATTCGCCTGCCTCAGCCTCCCAAATTGCTGGGATTACAGACATGAGCCACCACGCCCAGCCAACAATCCCTTTTTCTAAAGATCACATGTAGCTTCTAATTCTATGAAATTGACTTTTAAAAGTATTTGCTTTTTTCCCCTCGAATTGTCAGAAGATTTTTGACCTTCTTATCTCATGATATGTTCTGACTACTTTTGAGTGATAATTTCCTCTTGATTCATTTTTATGAATGTGTGAGAAGGTCACATGAATAATAAGAAAGATTTATCAGAATGTTTGTCTAGAACTTATGTTTAACTTACTGCATACACACACAAACACATTTTTCTATATCTGTAATCAGTGTTTTTACTGTAGTTTAAAGGACTCTGAGTCTTTCAGTCATTTGATAAATAAAGCACTCCTTGATACTGTTAGTCATCAAAAGAGGTTAAGACAGAAACTGTGCTTTCACAAATTTTATAGTTCAATTGGGGGCTTAAGATATGTCTCTTGGAACCTACCCACTATATATCAGTCATGCTAAGCTTTATGAACTGCACAGACCTTTGAGTAGGGTGATCTAAAAGACATTGCATAAGACAAAGGTTTTAAGAATATCATTAGATGTTAGATGTACAGAAGAGGGATTGTGAATATGAAGTGCAAAAGAAAAAAAATAGCCTCAGAGGAAAGTACAAGCTTTATGTTAGGGAAATGGTATACACAGGCAATTTATGTTATTCATAGTAGTTATGTCCCATGAAGTCGGGAACACTGAAATAGTGCATATTGAACCATTGCTCCCAGGGGAAATACTGAGTTATATTTCTGTGAGCCTTTGCCCACAACATTTTTTCATCACCTAATCTGTACCTAACTAACCTTGTGTTTCTGTTTAAAGATGCCATATTTAATATATAGCTGATTTGCTCATATTGAGCTTATGACTAATGGGACTATACCTCATTCTGGAACAAAGCTTATCTAATGTGTATTTTCTCCATAAAGCACATCATGTCCTTCTTTCACTTAGGAACACTGGGCAGCATGTTAATACAATGCTTGGGGATCATTTTTTATCAGTGAAATCACCAACAAAAAGCACAAAAGTGAGAAAAATGTGACACTAAGTAAACTATGGAAAGGACATTTAATTTGCAGTAAGAAGGCAGAACATCCCCTTGTTTGACCTCAGCTGGAAATGTGCATGTTGGGTGACTCACATGTTTTGCTGCTTTGTAAATGTCCACAGATGAGCATTAAAACACTGCAGGTATTCATTTGAGGTTACAAATAAATTTTAATGAGTAGGTAAATTCTCAAATATGGAATCTACAAATAAGGAGTATTAACTGTAATTGCGTTTTAGACAGCAGAGCACATGAAAGTCGAATGCTGTGCAAACATACAGTTAGAAGGAATAAATTCAATCTTTGATAGCAGAGTAGGTTGATTATACTTAACAAAAATATGTTGTACTTGGGTGGTGGACACCCTAAACACTCTGACTTGATCACTACGCATTATATACATGTAACAAAATTTTATATGTAACCAATACATTTGTGCAAATAAAGAGTAGAATGCATCCATTTTGTGAAGTACAAAAAGTACA
The DNA here is from genome assembly GCF_028858775.2 of Pan troglodytes. NCBI lineage: Eukaryota > Metazoa > Chordata > Mammalia > Primates > Hominidae > Pan > Pan troglodytes. Next base: position 91,553,593 of record NC_086015.1, read on the forward strand.
GTGACACATTATAATCTTTAAAAAGAGAAAGTTTCAAGCCTCAAGCCGGGCATGGTGGCTCATGCCTGTAATCTCAGCACTTTGGGAGGTCAAGGTGGGCAGATCACTTGAGGCCAGGAGTTCAAGACCAGTCTGGCCAACATGGCAAAACCCCACCTCTACTAAAAATACAAAAATTAGCTGGGCGTGGTGGTGGGCAACTGTAATCCCAGCTACTTGGGAGTCTGAGGCAAGAGAATTGCAGAAACCTGAGAGGCAGAGGTTGCAGTGAGCTGAGATCACGCCACTGCACTCCAGCCTGGGTGACAGAGAGAGAGACTGTCTCAAAAAAAAAAAGAGAGAGAGAGAACATTTCGGTATACATTTTGTTTCTCAGTTACCTTATTCTTTTTGAGTGTCTGATTTTTGAGACAGTCTCGCTCTGTTGCCCAGGCTGGAGTGCAATGGCGTGATCTTGGCTCACTGCAACCCCTGCCTCCAGGTTCAAGTGATTCTCCTGCCACAGCCCCCTGAGTAGCTGATATTGCAGGCATGAGCTACCATGCCTGGCTAATTTTTGTGTATTTGGTAGAGATGGGTTTTCACCATGTTGGCTAGGCTAGTCTCAAACTCCTAGCCTCAAGTGGCAGGAGAAAACATAGCACATTTAAGGAATAAAAGATGTGTGTCTAGAGGGCAATAGTGCAAAGTTTAATCCATGTTAGTTCTCATAGGCATATTATGGAATTTAGCTTTTAGCTAAATTTAACAGCACTGGGAAGCCACTAGAGAGTTAGGTGTGTTGGGGGTGGGGAGGGATGGGGGGAATGCAGTGTCATACTTGGAAAGAATACTTGGGCTACAGCATTGCATGCCATTGAGAAAGGACTGTTTGCTTCATATCTTTGAAATCAACATGTTTTCTATTGTATGGTTTCTTTTAATATACTGAATTAGCTATATAATGCATACATATATGTTTATCATGTATGTATTATGCATCATATATATAAAAATGCAGTCATGTCTGGCTTAACAATAGGGATACATTCTGAAAAATTCATCTTAGGCAATTTCATCATTGTGCAAACATTACGGAGTATACTTATATAAACCTAGGTGATACAGCCTACTACGCATCTAGGCTATATGGTATATAGCCTGTTGGTCCTAGGCTACACTGTACTGGATTTTGCAGGCAGTTGTAACATAATGGTTTAAGTATCTGTGTATCTAAACATAGCTAAACATAAGAAAGGTATAGTAAAAATGCAGTATTATAATCTTATGGGGCCACTGTCGTATATGCTGTGGGTAATTAACCAAAATGTAAGCACATGAAACATGATTGTAAATAAATTTTGGTGGTACTAGAGAACATGAATCTCTTAATGAAATGAGTTGTGAATATATAATGTAAGAGAATTGTTTTCACATAGTTTTTCAAAGCTCACATTTTTATATTTTTTTAAACCATGGTTTAAAATGTGTTAATAGATTAAGTATATATGCTAGTATATCTTCTAATCTTTTTTAATTTAGACATTAAGGTTTTAATGAAAGTTTTTATAAAAATTAAATTTAAAAATTTATTGACATTACCTACTTGCCACATAAACAGGTAAATTTTATTTTCCTATTTGAATAGCAAAGGATTTTATGCTGATAATGTTTTTTATTACATAATTCCTTGCCTGCTGTTCAGATGAGGTTTTTCACAGTGGTCTTTATTATATAGATGTTAAGCAGATGGTTTCCAAATGACTATTTCATTTTTTTCTAGAATATTTAACAGTCTATGTTTGATTACGGCAGGATGGATATCTTTTTAAAGCCTATCTATATTTGATGTGTTCCCTTTTGACTTATTTCATAGTAAAATTTTCATAATTATGAAAGTAACATGAATCTTGTAAATACATTTAAAGACAATGCAGGCAGTTAACAAGAAGATGGATCCACAAAAGACATTACAAACAATGCAGAATTTCCAGAAGGAAAACATGAAAATGGAAATGACTGAAGAAATGAGTAAGTTTAATAAGTTATAATGAAATTTATAGTTTTCTCATCTTTGAATTAGCCATTTATTTACTATAAGTCTCATATTCTCATTCACGAAGGCAGAAATGATGAAGCCAAAAATGATAGGCTCAAAATTCTATTTGTATTTAACTGAGGGAAGGTATAAACTATGTTATGCCACATCTCTATTACACATTGGCTTCAGCAGTTTTACTTTACTGATTAGTATACCAAAACCAACTTGTGAGGTACATAATTCATGATATAAGTCAAGCAGTTTCAGAGTTATGTCAACTCTTTGATACTGTAGAAGATTTGCCTGTATTAGAGGTAGAGGTAATGGAGCTCTTTTTTTGTTTGTTTTTATTCTCACTTTTTTTCCCTCTCACAAGAGTCTTCTAATATTTAGTTTTTGTCTTTTTGAATATAAACTAATTACATGTTATGGTGGAAACACAGAGAATACAGAGACAGAGCATATAAAAATTATCACAGCACTCAGATGTAGTTACCGTTAATGTTGTACGTTTATTTTCTGTTTTTTTCTCATAATCTTGATCTACAAAAGTGAGATCACCTTACATGTACAATTATGAATATCTTGCTTTTTAAAAACATAATAGTATAACATAAGCAGATACTCGTGACCTTGACATTAAATCTTCTCTGAAGTCTTTTTAAAAAATAGCTTTAATATCATTTAACATCAGTATACCCTAGTTTATCAAACCATTCTTGTGTTGGTCAATAAGATTGTTGTAAAACTTTTAATGTGTTTGATAATCCTTTGAAAAATACGTGTAAGTATTATCTTTGACTGAATTTCTTAAATCTCCTCAGAATATTAACTTTTATAAGGCTGTTGGTTTGTACTACCAATTCTTTCCGGAAGACTACACCAATTTTTATTTCACCAATAATGAATGACTGACCCTTCATAGCACCCTGGTCAACATTAGATTATTGCTTATATTATGTCAAAAACTGGCATCATTGTTTTGAAAGTATGTTTTCTAAATGTTTTACAACTATAAAAAATGAAAAATAGAAAAATAAATGTTTTACAACTATGTAGGGATATACCAGTTTAGCTTTGCTTATCTGCTATCATTTTAGTTAACAGCATTTAATAACATTTAGTGTATAAAATAGTATCTAATTAAGTTACCAGGGTTAATAAACTCATTGTTCTAGTATTCTATTTCAGTATACCTATTTTTATTCTTGGTTGTAATAATACTGTATGTTTATCTTTGGCAGCTCCAAAAGTTCTGTAGTTTTTACTTCAGGCCTTTAGTTTGAAAACTATGAGTTTTTTCAGGTTGTTGAAGCATCATCAATGATTTTTTAATGACTGAGAGAATTGTTATTTATATAATGATCTTAGTACTTAACATGTGGTTTCCAATGCCAGTGATGGCAGTTCTCAGCAGAGAAATTAACTTTTCCATTAAGCTATAATGAAAAGAATCAATAACCCTTACTTAATCAGATATCTATAATACCTACTGCAGTTGTTCTCATTTGTATTTTAATACATTACAAGTTAGTCTGTAATATAATTTAATGCATAGCAAGTTAGTCTGTAGTATAATAGTAGTTATTGATGGTTACTCATTTTTTTAATAACGTAGTAAAATTCACTAACAATATTTTCATCCAAAAATAAATTCAAGGTGTAAATCAGCATATCTTTTTCAAGTTGGAATTTATATTCTGCCATGTTGCTCCAAAGCTTGTTCACAGTTAAGACACAAGATCTTTGGGAAATCTTATACTATACCTCTGATGAGCGTTATTACACTTTTTCTGAAAGCATTCTTCTTTGTTAGTCTGATTACACCTTTCTAATCTTTTTCTTCTATCTACTTCATTCATTTTTTTTTTCTGCAACTACTACTTTACTTATACTTATAAACTCCGCATGACCTGGACTTTGCATCTCCTGTATTACTTTGCTAAGTTACATCTGAGTAACATACCGCTAAATTATTTTTTTCCAGAGGCTTACCTTTGAGCATATTGACTAAATTCCTTTAGGGGTTTTCTGCTTCCTACAAAATAAAATCCCCAAATTTTAAATAAAAGACAAGAAGGAAGTATTTAGCTTATGAAACATCTTCAGTTTATACCCTAGATGACTGACTACCTTATGTGACATTTCCAGGGAGTCATGGCTCATAGATTATAGGTTTGTTACTATAGCAGTCCTAAACCAGGACACCCTGGTAAGAGCATTGCATAGACAAGGACTCTCTTGCTAGTAAATATTAAGCCTATTTGCCAGGAGCCCCAGTTACCAACATGATTACAAGGAAATCACACTAGGTTACCTGTCTTTCTTTTTCTGGGGACATTCCCCAGATACCAGGAGAGGAACAATTTTAGGCTAGCTGCTTTAATTTTTTTTTTCTCCCAGACATTTGCCATTTATGTACCTTAAATAACAACCAAACAGAAGAACTTATTCCTTCTTGCTTGTGTCCCTGTTGCCTCACAGTGACTTTGCCCAGGCCATTCCATTTATGTATCTCTGTGTGGTTAAACCCTGTGTATCCTTGCCAGATTACTTCACATGTAACTTCCTCCGAGTTGGATGTGATCTCCTTCTCTGAAACTTTATAATCATTTATCTTTTCTCTTACCACAATCTGTTTCTTAATTTTTTTCTTTTATACTCAAGTGTCAACTACCCGAGGTCTTTGTTTTTCTCCGTCTATATACCCATTGTATTTATATTGCATTTCAGGCACTAGGTGCCCAAGTTTCAAAGATAAAAAAGACATAATCTCAATCCATCAAAAATTGCTTCCCCACAACTCAACATGATGCATTCTATACAGAGTGCTTTCAATAAATACTTTGGGGAGGTAAGAGAGGTAGAAAAGGTTGTAGCAGTAATAATCCTGTTAAATCGGACATCATTCTTTGGGCAAATTTAATAAAATATTGAACCTTAGATTTCTCTAGAATATTCTACCTGTATCTTGAATGTAAATTTAAGAGGTATAAAAATATGATTATAGATATAAAAAGAGTAAATCGTTTTCCAGATATTAACAGGATATTTATTCTTGCATATTCTTCCTCTGCCAGCTTAATGGATACAATTTGTGAAATAATATTTAAAAATCTTAAACATGTAGCTGTGACTATCACATGGTTTTTGTCTATTAGAATTAATTTTTTAAAAAACAGAGTAGACTTGTTTGCTATAAGATAATTTGTGTTGAAATGAACATTATTCCAGATTTAATGGCTCAAATATGTATTTATCAATTTACTTCACTGACATTTTGAAGGATTTTTTTAGTTTGTTCACTGAGTTTGCCTTCTGTAATATACAAAATAGTTGGGCTAGACTGTAAATATGTAAGTCTAACCTGAAGTTTGTTTGAAAGTAACTGCTTTGCTCCTTCTCCTATATCCCCTAGTCAATGATACACTTGATGACATCTTTGACGGTTCTGATGACGAAGAAGAAAGCCAGGATATTGTGAATCAAGTTCTTGATGAAATTGGAATTGAAATTTCTGGAAAGGTATGAACATCATCTTTTCTTAGTTGGAAATAGTTTCTGCCTACCACGTTTGTCACTTAATTGTTTTGTTTTTACTAGGAGGTGCATGGTTTTTATTTCTGTTTCAAAAGTAAATTAAACAGACCTCTTCACAGCACATCCTGTATGTCCTAGTCCAAATGTTTCCTAATGCACGTTTGTCTTTTTCATTGTTTAATATAGATGGCCAAAGCTCCATCAGCTGCTCGAAGCTTACCATCTGCCTCTACTTCAAAGGCTACAATCTCAGATGAAGAGATTGAACGGCAACTCAAGGCTTTAGGAGTAGATTAGTCAAAAGAAGTCATACTATTTTGCTTACTTATAATTATGTAGTATAAACCAAGCACAGTGCAGATTTCTTTTACAAAACACATGTATTTTGCAAAAAAAAAAAAAATGAAGACCATGAGTGAACAGTTGTTTCCTAACCCATGGCTATTTAGAATCTTTTGCCAAAGAATGACAATGATGCAAAAATGGGAACAGTTTGGATTTTAATTAGAACTATTTAGGAGTGATGATGTGTAAAAAGTTGACTTCTCTTTTGCATGGCACAGAGAAATTATATTCCTTACTTCATGTCAGTTTATGTTCTAAATCTTTTTCACTGAATATAAAAATCTTGTTAAATGCCATTAGGCACCAACTTAAAGAGGGTTGTAAAAATATTAAAAGTATATCGTTAATTCTGTATCTGTTGCTTGTCTTTTGTAAGTGATTATGTGTTATGACCATAGGTGGTTACAGCTGCCAAATTATTTTTAAATGGTCAAAAAGAAGAGTGCTATTTAAACATCTGTCTTAAACAAAAACTGTCATAACTTTTCTTTTTTCTTTTTCCATTAGGAGAACATTCTAGTTGGTAAATTTCAAAATGTGCTTGACACCTGCCTTAAATAGCACAGACCTATTGTGCACATCTTTAAATTATTTCAGCTGGCAGAAAAGAATTACATTTAAAACTGAAATCAAGGCCTCAATACAAAGATTATCCTGGCTCTTTTCTATCTCTGTGGGCCTAATTGAAATATGTACTCTTATTTTAGACACTCCTCTGTTAAAACAGACCAGGTTTTCCTGGTCTCAGACCTATGATGACTTGTCCCTTTGATGTCACTACTGTGAATTGAATATAATTAGTAAAAATAGATGATGAATAAATAACACTTTATAGTAAGAAAACAATATATTTTGGCCATCTAAAAATGAGAATTATAATTATATGAATTATAATTTAAACTGTTTAATTTTGTTTAATGTGTATATTGAATCTTCCAAATTGAAGCCATTATTCTCAATTAAGTACTACGACTGTGATAATGCTTGACCTACATTTCTAAAATAAAAATTCACATTTTTTTGATAAATAAACTACAGGTTTACCAGAAATTACTATCTAAATGTGTATTAGCAGTATTTTTTAAGGTGAAATTGCCTTGGTATCTAATGAATGTGTAGACAGGGAGATAAAATGAAGGATTGCCAGACTAGTTAGAATAGAATTTAGGATTAGGTTAGTTTTGAAAAATGATGTTGTAATATATGGGTTCTAACACATCCTACCATGAAAACTGGAGGAGATATGTGTAACCTGGTTAATTTGGGATGGTGGACATTTTGGGCTAATACTGACAAAATACATCTTAGGACTAGTATACATGTGACACGGATTGCTAGGAGGAACAAAAAACTAAACTGTATAGTTTATATTCCGTAAACCATTTTATAATGTTCAAAGATTAGGTTTCGTTATTGATAGTATTAAATACACAGTTTCTCTTAACAGTGATGGGTCAAAACATTTTACCGGATTATGGAATGTTTACCAGAACATGTTTTGATTCTTGGATGTACATAATAATGCCATCTAACTTATTTACGTTCCTGTTTACATGTGGGAGCTTTTGTTTTTAAAAATTATTTTGTTAAAAAATCTCAATAAAGATTTATTATTGTTGTTCTTTTCTTATCTTTTTTGCTCTTTTTGGTTCCTGCTAAAATTAAAAATTTTATGCATATTTGGTAATTTTTCAAAAGAATGATCTTTATTATTTTCCTAGAAGTACAATTAGATAAACTCTGCTACTTAACACTAAAAAAAAAACTATCTTCTTAAGAAATAATTTGTATTAGACAAATGTTTGTGAATGTAATAAGCCTAAGAATTGGTGGTTTCACATTAATTTGTTCCCAGTATTCTCAGGGATTAAACATTTTTAAGTTTTATTTTTGAATGTATAAGTCCCAGTGACTTATTTCATTTCAGTCAAACATGGATACCACAAAAGAATTTGGACATAAAAGACAGAGAGATCATTCTGATTTGGCTACATTTATAAAGTGTTCTGGTGGTAGTTTTCACAATCACTGTCACTGTGAATTTGTAATGTTATTCTATCCTTTGCTAAAAAGAAAACAGTTACTTTTGAGCCCTTAAAGAATAAGAAATAAGGGTTCTTATAGATTGAGCTTAATGAAAACACTGGGTTTTTTTTAACCTGTTTTTTCTAACTTCTTTAGGCACAAAAATAAATATTTAACAATTGTAATCAAACAAGAGGTTGCTGTAATCAAACAAGAGGTTGCCATAGAAAGAATAGAAGAGTATCTCTATGACTAAAAAGGATGCAGCCCAAAGCCACATTTTGTTACCAAATGAAAAAGTTATTTATGGGGGAAATTTCGGAGTACCAGAGAAGTAGAATGTGATACGAAAATGTCAATACTAATGATAACACCTGTTCTTAGAAAACATAAAATGACCATCTGTCAGATGATTATGTTGCACACACTGTGCTGTGTGCTCTGAGGGGAGTTTCTGGTTATTGCAAGAGCTAATGGAAAGGGGCTCAAGATTGTGACCCTATGGACCAGAGAGAGGAAGCTGTCAGCCTATGGGCTTTATGTTGTTTGACTTGCACAGTGATATATCTTTTACTTTTTGCATTTGAATGCCTTTAGAGAAAACCTGGTACTCTCTTTTTCCGCCAAAATGTGCATTTCCTACCATCCTAGTGGCCATACTTCTCACCTGATCTCTGTGGGCCTAATTGAAATATCTACTCTTATTTTAGACACTCCTCTGTTAAAACAGACCAGGTTTTCCTGGTCTCAAAAGAGACCTGTGATGACTTGTCCCTTTGATGCCATTACTGTGCATGAAAAGGTTTTGGCAACTTCAGAAACACAGATCAACTTTCCAGTTTCCTCTCTGTAGAAGCTGAGGATTCAAAACCATTCTAAGCTTAGTTGTTTTAGTAGTCAATTGGATTGATGTTGCCTTAGAGGAAGCCTGAAGATTGTGAAGCCTGATTTCAGGTGTCCTACTGTTGGAACACCACATTCCCCCAACAGCTTGAAAATACACCCCCCCCCCCCCCCCCGCCGCCATCCCCAAACACTGAAAATATTTCTCTGACTACACAAATCCTTTCCACCTTTAGAGATGGAAAGGTAAATTGTATGAATGAGTTTATCAGCCACCTTTACTAGGTAAAGTTGAATGTACCAAACTAGTAGAAATGACAAACATCTTTCTTCCATTTTAATGGACAAATCTACTGAATTCCTGAAGACTTAAAGAGTTCACAAATATGTAAGAGGGAAAGACTATGGCTACAGTCAGCCTTTGTCATTTATTCTCCAAAGTATGAACATATCAGTCTACACAGTGAATTGTATGTCATTTGTTTAATTGAGGTTTAGGATTCTAAATGGCATTAACCATTTTCTATTGTTTTGAAGATTAATCAAAATAAAGTATTATTTTAATGTAGTTAGAAAGTAGTCTCAATATAAATGAGTTTTGTATAATACAAAACATTAATACAAATGAGTTACTGGTATCTACTGGCCGGGGAGGCCTCAGGAAACTTACAATCATGGTGGAAGGTACCTCTTTGCAGGGCGGCAGGAGAGAGAATGAGAGCCCAGCTAAGCGGAAAGCCCCTTATAAGACCATCAGATCTCATGAGAACCAACATGCGGGACATGTAAGAACAGCATGCGGGAAACAGCCCCCCTAATCTTCATCTGGTCCCTCCCACCACACGTGGGGATTATGGGAACTACAATTCAAGATGAGGTTTGGGTGGGGACACAGCCAAACCATATCAGTTAGCAAATAATTGCTATTTCACTGGGCACAGTGGTTCATGTCTGTAATTCCAGCACTTTGGGAGGCTGAGGAGGGAGGATCACTTAGGTCTAGGAGTTCAAGATCAGGCTGGGCAACACAGGGAGACCCTGTCTCTACAAAAATTTTGAACATAGCCAGGCATGGTGGCGTGGCACCTGTAGTCCCAGCTACTCAGGAGACTGAGGTGGAGAGCCCAAGAGACTGAGGCTGCAGTGAACAATAATCGTGCCACTGTACTCCAGCCTGGGTGACAGAGCAAGATTCTGTCTCAATAATAATAATAATAATAATAATAATAATAATAATAATAATTTGCTATTTCATTAGTATTAACTCAAAATAATTTCTTTTAGGGAAAATACATGGTTCCCAATACTGGTAGTGTCTAAACTTGAAAATAATGACCTTATGGATGGATGTTTGATAATACTACTTATGATCTAAACATATTGATGATTTAAGCATATATACATGCTTATTTTTGTTACATAAAGTAAGAGTAAACATTACCAGAGGAATCATATTTAAAATGCAAAACAATCACTAATCTAGATTTATATTGCATGACATTTTGTTTCTATTTGCAAGTTTCAAAGTACATATATACATTTTTGCATATATACGTATACATTTATGTATACATGATCTGGCTTTTAGCAAACTAAAGAATCCCTTCCCCAGTTAATGTGTTTTAAGTAGGCGAAGAAATACTGAGTTATCCAGAGAAGGAGCTTGAATGCCTGTGTGGCTGAATAATTTGGAATTTACTCTTAAATAAGAATGTTGTATTTAATATCTTTTGGATGCTAAATGTGTGCTTAAGCATGGATGATTAGGCCACCGAAAGCTGTTTTGTTAGTTAAATGTCTATCTTTGTTAGTAATATATCAAATTTTACCCATCTAATTGATGGTGATTATGTATGAACATACATATATGATCTGTGTAGATTATGACCTGTAAAAATGCTAGGTCTTTAATAATATCATAAAAAGAGACTGGACAGTATAATTTATTTAGTAAGCATTCTAATTCAACAATAAAATTTGGTCTAATTGTTACCACTTTTGTTATATAAAATAAGTTAGATAAACATAGCCAGCAGATTTACATTCCAAATGCAAAACAGTCACTATTCTAAGTTAATATCACATTACAGTTTGCTTCTACTAGCATGATTCAAGGAAATGCATTCTTATAATTTAAATAAATATGTTCTTGTCTATAAAATTCTCAGAATTAAAATTAAAATCTCAATATGTCAAACTTTTTACAAATAGTAAATCAGATTCTAATCGATTATACCAAAAGTGATCATGTCTTGTTATAGAAACCTGGATGATTTTCTAGATTGTGAGATTTCAAAAACATTATAATTTAAAATTAGGTGACACCATTCACATTTGTAGCCATTGTTAACCTTAAACACTCCTTCATTTAACAAAGATTGCATGCCTAATATGATCAAGAACTTTCCCAAGCCCTGGAGAGGGAACACCAAACAAGCCAGATCTCTTCTGTCCTGTTGCAGCTTACAGACTAATGGTTTGAGGCTCAAGAATCCATAAAGCATTATCTTCTACAGCTACACATCAAAAAGCTAATATTTAGGAAGAATAAAAAGATCAAAAATTAATGTTTCTACACATCTCTTTTGAAACAGTTCTATCAGCTATGCCCTAAATTTTAGCTTCAAAGTATCAATTCTGATTGAGGTTTATTCCTAAAGGGAGTAAGAAAACTATAAGACACCTCCAGCTCTAAGTTCAAAACTTTTAGTTCAGACAAACTAGTAGAGTTGGTAGAAAGCAGAACATTGGTTAATTTTTGAATTGGATATTTCTGGTGATGTGCTTTACATATGTGTCATTACTGACTTACATGTTAAAAAGCTAATAAACATGTTTGGAAAAGTAACTTATAAACCCATACTCATATGTCTGCGTGTGTGTGAGAAAGAGAGCGGGAGAGACAGAGAGATCATTTTATTACTGTTAATATATTTGGCTTAAAATGGATAATGTGGCTTCTGAGAATAATTATTTTAAGTAAATAACATCAATATAATTTAAATTGTTGGTTTCTTTTTTTAAAAAAAAAAGTGGAAAAGTAAAGCTTCTGTAAAAGCTATTGATATAAAATGATTTTAATTCAACCAAGTAATTTCTGTTTTTGTTGAGGAAGAGAAAGGAATGAAACAGGGGAAAAAAAGGCTATTATACAATAGAAAAATCTTATCTGCACTCAAGATGTTCCTTAGAAATAGAAAATAAACTCTGATTCAGACTTGTTTTCACCCGTTTTTCTCTCTGCCTCCGGTTGCAAAACCAAACTCTTACTACTTCTTTCTCCAGATTCAGTTCTTCAGCCATCCTCATGATCTCTTGAGAAGAAGGTTTATTCTGTTCTCCAAAGTGTCTCTCCAGAGCATCTTTAGCAGCAATACTGGGGTGGGGTGGACATAGGGGGTGAAATTATGTTGTTTTTAGTGAAGTTTTTGGCAGATCAAAATTAAGGTAGGTTGAATTTCCTCAATATTAACATGAAAAGGAAACTTAAAAACTCTGAACACACTTGCAGGACACTTTAACAAGGACAAATGTATAATGTGTTAAATATGTAGATGTTTTGTCTTATGAAAGGTAGAGTTACACGAGAGTCACGGAAAGCATTAAGTAGGGGACCCAGGCTTTCTATGTTTTTCCCACTTTGTGCCACCAGAGGGCACTGAGTTCTTGAGAAGAAAACGAACATTTTCCTAGACATTTCTAAATATCTCCCCAAAATCATTTAGGGCTGTTTACGATAAAGGAAATCTCTAGTAAACAACTGACCAACCAAAACAAAACTTTCTTTTAGTATTTCCTAAGCATGTCTCACAGAAACTACAAAAAGATCAATGAACAATCTTTCTGGGTTGAAATGCAAGAGGTCATGTTGAACTTTAAGAGACCGAAACACTGATTACTACTGTCACATTTTTAAATACTATAGACACCATGGATACTACATTGTCAGAGCAATAAGTTATAGCTAAAAGAGGAGAAGATATGGCCAGTCTCTTAGAAATGACTGTTTTCTTTCTGTTTGTATTCAAAATTTTGGAGCAAAAGTGTTCTTGAATCAAACAATACATAATTTTCCATCAAATGTTGAAAATTATTAGCTCTCCATTTCTCAAAATTAAGTTATTACATTATTATTATTTTTATTTATTTATTTATTTGTTTGTTTATTTATTTATTTATTTATTTTGAGACGGTGTCTCGCTCTGTCGCCCAAGCTGGAGTGCAGTGGCGCAAGCTCGGATCACTGCAACCTCCGCCTCCCGGGTTCAAGCCATTCTCCTGCCTCAGTCTCCTGAGTAGCTGGGATTATAGGCACCCACCACCATGCCCGGCTAAATTTTGTATTTTTAGTAGAAACAGAGTTTCAGCATGTTGGCTAGACTGGTCTCGAGCTCCTGACCTCAGGCCCGCCTTGGCCTCCGAATTCACCTTACATTTATATGTTATGTTACACCTGCATTACACTCAAATGCTCATTCCATTTATAAAATACCAGTTTTGTCCTCTAGTAACTTTTAATATAAAGAATACCTTATAGTTGTTCTTCGTTTTCTTTTCCTTTCATTTGCTCCCACTTTTTCATTGTACAAAGCTATAATGTGGAAAAGAGAGATAATTACAAACACAAAGTAGACTTTTTATAAAAAACGATCTGATTTGGATTTCAAATTTTCTTCATAAAACAATGCAAAATAAAAATGCTAGACATTTTTGTCTTAAATTTTTGCAGTCTTTTTCTATTACAGACCTTAGAGAAAAATCTCAATGCAGAAATAAATATTAACCTTGCAAAGACACTTTCTACAAATAATATCCTCACTTTACTTTTGTTGGAATGCTTGCTGTAAATACTCTCAAACCTCACTCTATCAAGCCCTGACATTTGTATGAGTAGATAATTTTATCTCATTAAGTTGCATATCTAGCAATTGCTTATATTATTTACTTGGAAGACTGGTGTGTGCAAATGTTTTGTGTACACTAATATTAGGATACAAATGTGATTCATATATAATTTCTCTAGTATAAAAGAGAGGAAAAAAATGGATGTGTAAAAAAATAAGTATTTTACCCCTTCATGCTGATGCCAACAAGCTTTCCTTATATAGGTTATTCTATCCTCAATAAATTTATTTCCACACTTATATTGCCCTTCCTTTTTTGTTGTTTGTTTTAGTGTGATATAACAAAATGTTTATTTTTCATCTCAAAGAGAAAAGGCGGAAAAAAACCCCTCAAACCTCCTGCTTTAGCATTAATCCTACCTATTGAAGCCATTATTTTTAGGTTAAAACACAGCACAGCCTTCAGAGACACAATTTAGTACCTCCTACTTGCTCAGCTTCCTCCAGCCATTTGGATAATATTGCTTTCAGTTTGCATGCATTTTTAAAGCTGAGCTGCAGATTTTCAAATCGGCAGATTGTTGTTTGACTGAATTCAGAGCCATGCACAGCTGCCAGGGCCTCCCCAACATTTGTCTGGGTGTATCCTGTGAAGGGACAATAAAGACCATCAGCTCCAACTTTCCAGGAAATGTTAATTTTGGTTCATTGTCACACAAATCTGTGTATCTTTGTCAACTATTACACACTGTTTTTTAACTATATACTCTTGGCAAATCAGAATTATTTAGTAAGATTCATTATACTTTGAAGTACTTGTCCAATACTTCAAAACATATTTCTTCTAGTTAATAAATTACTTTTATCTAGTCACTGAAAGAATTCAGATAGAAACATCTGCCATTCATAATATTTAACCAGTGTTTAGGTGTGTCCTAAACACTTTATAAGGCACTTGAAAATTATGGCTTTTTTTATCATTATTGTTAGGTATCAAATAATATATGCTCAAAAAATTTTAATATATTAACTATAATGCATAAAATATACGGTTATATATCATAAAATTTTTATTTCAACTCTAAAAGATTCAATGATATTGTTGAAGGGTACTAAATAAAACTAAGAATTATGCCACTTTCCCTAAAACCATATTTATTAAGAGGCTATGATTACACATTTCATGTATACCTCTGAGCCCATTTTATAGTTTTTGATAATGCCTCTGTCTTCAGACTAATGATCCTTATTGTTTGTCGCAAACATTTTTAGAGTACAGCTGAAATAACATATAATTTGAAACATTCACAGTAATATAAATAGAAAACTGAAAATGAATTTCACAAAGATTCCTACTACTGTGCTTATCACATGTAATAGCTACATATTATTTCAGGACCTAAGGCTACATACCTATATGTATAAAATGGTTGCATATGATGCCCATCAATAAATATTCTTATTACATTATCTATGGTTCATTCTGCAAGTGCAGAGGTTTGAACTATTATTTCAATCCATTAAAAAATATACACAATTTTATGCAATTTAACCAAAGTCAATTGTTATAGTTGTTTATTTTAAAAACACTTCAGTAGAAAATGAGCAAAGGCTCTGAACAGATAGTTCACAGAAAAAGAAATATGAATGATTGTCAAGCATATTAAATAATATACTTTACAATCATAATAAAAGAAATTTTAAATGAAATAACAGTGAGATGTCACTTTGACCTGTCTGATTTGCAAAGATCTAAAAGATTAACAGCATATTTTTTCTTTCAACCACCATTTATTTATTTTGTGTTCTAGTTATACTCTTCTAGATGCTGGAGATATCATTAAGGAGAAAATAAAAAGAAATAGATTTTAAAAACTCATGCTGTTTTGGAGTTTATATAGCCTGAGGATGGTGAAAAAGATTCTCATGGTAGTAGTAAAATTTGGTACAACTTCTCTAGAGACTAGTTTGACAACATCTATCAAATTTACCAGTACACATACTTTTGATCAAGCAATTGTGCTTCTAACATTTTTCCTGCGCATATATTTATATGAGTGCAAAATAACATTTATAGGGTTAATCATCGTGGTATTGTTTTTATCAGCCAAAGATCAGAAACCACCTAAATTTCATCAGTAGAGGACTGGTCAAATAAATTGCAGTATATTCATAAAGTGGAACTTGACAGCCCCACAAAGGAAAAGGAGCTCTAGAAAAATTACTACTGAAAACTTCAAATAATACATATGTTTGGCACAATACATATATTTCCATATATATTTACTTATATATCCATGAGATATCATTGGAAAGATACACAAGGAACTAACAACAATGATATACAGAAAAAGCAAGCAGAAGGGATACATGTCACTTATACTCTTTTGTACTTTTGAATCATATAAATGTGTGGCCTATTCAAAAGTTCAAATAAAATATAAATAAAAATGGGCACTTCAAAACTAATGTTGAGGTAAGGTTTGAAAGAGTATTATTAATTTAAAAATTATGTATTTAGGCTCTTAAGAAATTATAAGGAAACAAATGTTTTTGGAGGATTTCCATAACGACTAACTACGTCCACAGTAGAGATGAAGAATGAGAATCATCTTGTACTTTTTAGCAATATATAAGAGATTTAACAGCAATAAAGATTTGCAAACCAAGTTCTTTTTCCTGTTGCCTTTAACAAGCACATACCTAACTTAATTCTTCTCACTTTAAATTCATTGGCAAACTTTTCAAGTTCTCTGATTTCTGGAGAATCCATGTCTATTGGCTCTTCCACCAATTTACTTTTCCGCCTGAGTTCCTGCTTGAAATCAGCAGCTGTGGGGTCCTCTGCCAGGAGAGGCTGGTGTATAGGAGGAAATCCATGACTCAAGGTGTGGTCAGGAAATTTATAAAGACAAGGGGTTAAACTACCTGTGAGTAAACAAAGAAATAAAATGAAAAAGACCATTTGTCATTCTCCTTATTTCTATATAAGAAAGGGTTTTGCCTGACTTAGCCCATTATTCTGCTCTAGCCTGTCTCAGTACTTACAAGGTTACCTTACATTCAGTCTTCCGAAGAAGGAGTCAAAGTAGTTTAGTAGAATTGAGATTATTTGTCTTCTACCTTCTCCAGAGCAGCAAAACCAAAGATAGGGTTAAAGGAAAGAAGCAGGGGACTGCGAATAACTAAAATAGAAACAAACAACTTCTCTCAGAAGTGTACATATTCTATCATGTTTTTCTCTTAAATGACACCTATTCCTGGGAATCTGAGGTTGAACTCTAACCAGAGTCTATGCATTGAACTCTGTTTTCTTAATTCATTGAATAAATAATGGGTGATGTTTGTTGTGATCATGGCACTAAATGCTTCGGCTAAGTGCTATGCTGAGAAGTTTTCTTGTGATTGGGAAATTGATTTCACAATATAAAAACGCCCCACTATTTAATCAGTAAAAACTTGATTTTATTAAGAAATAATCACATCTTTTTTAATTAAATGAAGGTAGGCAGAAAGAGAATGATGAGAATATAAAGTGTATTAATATGGCTAAATAGGCTTGAGGAGTGATTAAATATTAACAAAAGGTAACCTTAAAAGTTCTATTAAAAAGTCACTAACAAGATTTCTTGAAAAATATACAATATAATAGAATAATTTCTTGATTATTATTTAAGGAAAAGCAAATATAAGAAGCAAGAAAGTTTGCAAATTTATATATGATAAGTGATTACCGATAAATGGTAAAGCATTGACTCTACTGAGTGGATATGTTAAATCACAAAAAATGTAAAAAGGTCTGAAATTATTACACAATTGCTTCCAGATTTCCTTTTTCATTGGAAGAGTCTATCTCAGTTGGGAAGTATAGGTGAGAGGACGGTATATAAGCCAAATTCCAACACATTTTGTTTCCTGTTTTCTTTATCAATACATTACAATTTTTATCGACAAAGATTCTACTTCAATTTATATTAAATGACATGTCTAGTATGCCTTCCATATCCATGGGTTCTGCATTCATGGATTGATGCAACCGTGAATTAAATACACTTAAAAAATAAAGTAAAAAATAACAACACAAGAATAAAAATGATACAAATAAAAAACCCAATACAGTATAACAATTATTTACGTAGCATTTACATTGATTTAGATATTATAAGTAATCTGGAGATGATTTAAGGTAGAAGATGTGCCTAGGTTATATGCAAATACTACACCATTTTATACCAGGAACTTGAGCATCCAAAGATTTTGGTATCCTTGGGGGTCCTGGAACCAATGTGCCACATAGAAGGATGATTGTATAAGCAAGACATTTTTATATAAAAATATTGAGTAATTAATCATTTTCTTATAAATATAAATATTTTAAAATAAATTACTATGGAATACATGCAATAATTATTCTTAGAAACTTACTGGAAAAAAATGCATCAAGAGTTCATGCTACCTATAATTTCTCCACACATACATTCTCAAATCAAAGACATGAGTAATAATATATTTTCCAGAATACATAAATCTTACATTAATATATCAATATATAATGAGCAAAGAATACTGTAACTCAGCAAATTGTTGGTTTATATTTTTTATATAAAAATATGTAATTATAAATATGTAGTTATTTATTTAATTTAATGTATTATTTATATACAATTTATATTTTATATAAATTTAATTTAATGTATTAAATTTATATAAATTTAATTTAATGTATTATTTATATAAAAATATGTAATTATAAATATATAATTATAAATGTGTAATTATAAATATGTAATTATATCTAATAGGGTACATTATTTTTTCTAAAACAAAGTAAACATACAAATGAGAGATTAAACAAATTAGCATAACATAAATGTATCTGCTCTAAAGCTGGGAAAAAGATGTGAAAGAAATTATTTTTGTCTTTAAAAAATTCCTGCTACTTTTACAAACCAAAATTATCCAGGTTTACTTTTGTAAAAGTCAGTTAACCATCCATTTTATGCTTTATTGTGTGGCATCTTGATCAGACCAGAGAACATTTTTAAAAGCAATTTTACCAACTTTTCTTTTATTATATAGCTTTTCTTGAAAACGTTTATTGCCGTGGGGTTTATTTTTAGCTTTTTATTAATTTTAATTTTCTGCTAAATTAAAAGAAGGACTAATAGATGTAAAAGAAAACTGATGACATTTATGTTAGCATTTATTTAATCTCATATTTATCTGGACTTGTTTTGTGCTTATGCTTTCAGAATTGATTCTCACATATATTTATAAAACCTTCACTTCTTTGATTATTTAGGTCCATCAGGTATCACTTAATACATTTAACGATAAAATACCCTGAGAAAGAGTACAAAGAAAAGCCAGGCTACTGTTAGATTTTGTACATTTAACATATTTTAAGACACTTTAGATAACTCATTTAACCTATGTCAAATTATGTTTATTTTATATAAAAAATTTGTGTGTTTTTTACTTACGCATACTAAAAGGTCTAAATTTGTTATCAATTATTATTATTATTTTGAATTTCTCATGCTGATCATAATCATGTACTGCTACAAATCTATGCAACACTTTGTGTCGTGTTAATTTCACATTCGTCATCATCTTTATCCTTATACAAAAAATGAGTCAGGAAAGATATATATTTTTCCCCATAATTTACAATGGAGGAAATTAAAGTAGAAAGAAAGTAAATAACTTGCCTCCAGTGCCCAACGAATTAACTTTGCAGTTTAAACCAGAACTAAAGTCTAATAAGCATTGCAGTAAGCCACATCAAAATCATTGCCTGGTTCATTCTCCAGGCAGTCTATACTCAGGTAAACTAAATAACTTCTCTTTAAAAGGTTTTCTCTGCATTTAAACACCTTTGGCTATATTAAAGAAACACTGTTCCACAAAAATATTACAATAAAATATATATAAAGTGTGTCATCTCTGTTTCCGTAAAATTATTTGTTTGTTTGCTTATTTATTCTTTATTTTTAGAGATGGGGTCTCACTCTGTCTCCTAGACTGGAGTGCAGTGGTAAAATCTTAGCTCACTGCAATCTCAAATTTCTGGCCTCAAGCCATCCTCCCACCTCAGCATCCTAAGTAGAATCTACAGGCATGCACCGCCATGCTCATCTACTTTTTTAAATTTTTTGCACAGACGAGATCTCACTATGTTGCCCAGGCTGGTCTCAAAACTCCTGGCTTCAAGCAATCCTCCAGCCACAGCTTCCTATAGTGCTAGAATTATAGGTATAAGCCACAGAACCCAGCCACAAAAATTGAAAGGTAGTTTATATATTATAAGTACTCTGGGAAAGTGGACACGCAGAAAACAAATTTGAATGGAATCCATGAAAAGTACACAGAAAATACCATGCTCCAAGGTTTGGCATCCAGAACAAGAAGGAAAATGTGATGTGTGATACATTTTTTTATTTTTTTCCCTTTCCTTTTTTTTTTTTTTTTTTTTTTGAGACAGCGTCTCGCTCTTGTTCCCTAGGCTGGAGTGCAGTGGCGCCATCTCTGCTCACTGAAACCTATGACTCCTGGCTTCAAGCAATTCTCCCGCCTCAGCCTCCCTAGTAGCTGGGACTACAGGCGCCTGCCACCACACCCGGCTAATTTTTATATTTTTTAATTTATTTTTTATTTATAATTTTTTATTTAGAGACAGGGTTTCACCACATTGGCCAGGCTATTCTCGGACTCCTGACCTCAGGTGATCTGCCTGCCTCGGCCTCCTAAAGTGCTGGGATTACAGTTGTGAGCCACTGCACCTGGCTTACTTTCATTTTTCATTATATGAAAGTATCTTCAATTATCTGCAAGGTCACAGATTTCCTGGAACTAACTTCACACAGAATTTCATCACAACAATTTAAAAGAACAGCCAAACGAATCTCCGTTTCTAGCATCTGAGCCTGCATTTGGGGGAGTGTGGAGAGTGATTGGGATGATATGTATAGCAATATGTTTTTCAAATCTTTTTAAAACCCAGATTACTGCAAAAAGTAGGAATAAGACAAAAGATGTTGTGAGTCATGTGCGACAGAGGTCTCATCAACATTTTCTGAAACATGGATAAAGAAAAATTATCTTGAGGCCTGGACAGCACACACACACATAGCTCAGAAGTGTTTGCACACTGTAGTTCCAAATACATTTTCACATTGAAGATTAATTCACCAGAGCCTTTCTAAATTGCTATGTATGCATTTCTGTGTGACAGAGGAGAGAGAAGAACAGAGGTAAATCTTTTAAAGCAGGCAATGGGGGTCAGAGATAGGGCTGCCTTACTAGGCGCTGACTCAATGTACCATAGCATGGGGCAAATTGATCTTTGCAGCATGTGGTTAGCTGACAACATCATCTCACGTTACTGGCTTGATGCCTTAAAAAAACAAACAGGGGAAGCAGAGGGACATAGTAAAATATGCCACCCTGCTGTGCTTGTAACATGCACAGGAACATGTATCTGAATATTTCCATATATTCCCCTCTGTTGCTTAGGCATAAAAATTCAAAGGAAATTATAAACTTCCACTGTGATCTTTTCACTTTTGTGCATTGGTAAATCCTATCCGTGTACAACTGGGGCCTATTGCCTGTGTTTGTAAATTAAGTTTAATTTGAAATGCCTATTTCTTTACACACAGCCTGTGACTGCTTTCCTACTACAATGACAGGTTGAATAGTTGCAACAAAAACTAGAAAGGTTGAGATATTTACTGTCTGGTTCTTTACAGAAAGGGGTTGCCAACCCCTAGTCTGGAAGTGAAAATACATCATGTTACTGCTACCAAAAGACCTTTCACGATGCGGAAGCAAAAGATCTTCAGAATTACTTGTTTCCTTAGAGTTGTTACAACCAGAACAATTTAAGGCCAGATAAAACAAAGAACTAAACAAAAGAAGTAAATTAAGAAAAAAAAATTTCAAATTTCAAAAAATGAAAAGATGGGTTCCAAAATAGACTATTTCTCCCTGTCAGTTGCCAGGCTGATTTCCGTTTTCTTCTGTATTAGCCCAGGCAGCAAGAATATTTTCAGCCATAACAATCTTTTCTTTTAATATCCACTTCTCATCAAAAAGAATTGGATGCTCATCATCTTGTTTAAGTCCCAAGAGTTTGGGACTTAAACAAGTTTGTTTGTTTTGTTTTGTTTTCCCCTTGAAATTAACTTTTAAAGCAAGGACTTTCACACTACTTCTTGGTTTGGCCACTACATCATGTAAAGATGGTGGGTTTAACATTTATTACAGTGAGGTTGATTTGCTGTTTCCACAGGACAGCAGAAAGGGTGAACCCCCATTGAGCTTGTTTCCTGAATTGTACTCTGCTTCAGATACTGGAGAACAGAAACAATCTCAGAAACCAAAGAGTCAGAGTTTTGAGACCTTTTTTTTTGATACTTTGTTTTGTTTTGTGTTTATCTAGGAGAGACTTTGAACAGCATCTGTAATTCTCGGTTTTCTATTATTTGTACTGTAAGGTGTTGATTTGAATTTTCTAAGTTCTCAGGAGTGAAAGGACAGAAGGAATTTAGTTGCAAGAGTACCTGAAGAGAAGGTCAAAAGAGAAATCATTTTGAGCTGACACAAATTTGCTACTACTCAACCCCAGTAGAGTTGTAGTACCCACCACAACTTAGATATGAAGAGATTGGAACTCAGAGGTGTTAATCACTTGAACAATGTTAGTAATTAGTTAATGGCATGGATAATTCATTACTCCCAATTAGTCATTCTCTTTATTTTGCCTGCACCTGGACTATTAGGTACAGTGGATTCATCTGATCATTAAAATTCTACCTACCAACCTGACAAAATATTAGTTATAGCTCTTCTTTTCCTGTGAGTTATTAATTTAATGAAATGCTCAAACTAAATGTAAGCATCAGAGTATGAGTAATGAAATAACCATATGAAAATAAAGTAATTTCGCATATTTTAGAAATATAGTTCTTTCTGTAGCTTCACTTTTATATAGAGTATGTGACACCGTGTCGTTGTTGTTGTTAAGACACTTCTGTGGATTGTGTGCAAGTGGCTGATTTGATTAATGCCTTAAGACTTCTCAGAAAATTCAAATGACATAATCAGGTTTCTATTGTGTACTTTATACATTTGTCTCTTATTTACCTTTTCTCTCTTATTTCTGAAGTGCTGTATTTTGTAACTCAATTCATGCAGCTTTACTGGGGATAAAGTCAGGAGAGTTCAGATTCTCTAAGATCTAATCTCTCATGAAGCAAATGCTAATACTGAATTATGTCCCACTATAGACATTCTGACATTTAAAGCATATCACATTTTAACAAAATTTTTGAGAGGGATTTAACAATCCCTCTCAAAAATATTCAAATATCTTTGAGCTTGTGATGGTGAGTTTTTCTTTCAGTCACAGAATATATTTAATCTTAAGACCACAGTGATAGCTCCAAACCTTGGTGTAAGTCTTCTGCTCTTGATGTCACTAAGCCAGGGTTTTGAATCATTTTGAAAGGCTCTTCCAGGGGTCTTTACATTTTAATTGAAATGAGGAAGAGGTTCGTGGAAGAGGGTTTGCTGAGTTCATGCTGGAGGAAACTTGTATCAGAAAGACATGAGCTGCCAACACTCTCAATGTGAACATTGGCATATTGGCTCCAGTCCTGGAAGCAGTAAGGGTGTTAGAATTCTGAGGCCAGCTGCAAACTCCCGAGGCCAGTGGTGGCCCTCTCTGATTTGGCAGGGTGGGAGTTGGTAGCAAAAATTATCTGAAGGTATTTGGGCCAGAGATTATTGGCCCCTGCTCTGTGACTGGTTTTAATCTTGGTGCCAACCTCAATCAACTGGCAGGGACTGCCTCTGTGCTGGGTTAAGAGAGAAACTAACAATGTACCTTGGTTCCTGGGAGTTCCTGTAAATGGACTGTAAGGTCTTTCCTCCAGGAAACAGTGGCATGTGTTTGTCATTTCCTGTCTCATAATCAAAATGTTGTAAAGGCCACAGAAAGCAATCCACCCGCACATCCAGTAGCTAAACACATTTATTTTACTATTTTATAATGACAGTAGTTCATCATTGAGGAGGGCTATTCTCATTAACCATGAATACTAATTAAGCACGTTGATCATAAATAATCAATTTTCAGAGAGGAAGAAAAAATATGGCTTTAATTCTTAATTTTTAAAAAAATACATCAGGATTTACAGGTCATTGTTAAGAACACCAGTCTTCATTTAACCGTAAATGTTAGGATACTGGTTTATTCAGAATGTTGCTTGATAGAATGTAGGAGAAGCTCATATTTTTCTGGATTATTATTTTAAAGTTTTAATGTTCTATTTAGTCTTACATGGACAAATTTTGAGATATCAAAGGTTAAACAATTTAATTAAAATTAAACTATTTGCTCCATTTTACTTGAAAATTGTAGGAATAAATCAATATTTGTTTGGGTTTTTTTTTTTTTTTTTACTGCTTATCTGGATCATAACAAAACACAAGTCAGTTAGAAAAGATTTCCCTAATAAGTGATTCCTTTATCCACAGTTTCTCTCTCAGTATCACACACATACACACACACCATGCACACGCACACACACATTTACTCACACAGTTTGTTTGTCATCAATAAGAATTATTTTCCTGCTGTAGTAATAAAGATAAAATATCAAAGAATTTATTTTATTTTATTTTATTATTATTATACTTTAAGTTTTAGGGTACATGTGTACAATGTGCAGGTTAGTTACATATGTATACATGTGCCATGCTGGTGCGCTGCACCCATTAACTCGTCATTTAGCGTTAGGTATATCTCCTAAAGCTATCTTAAAAATAAACCAACAAATGAAAATCCTGCGCATAATAAAACTGTGTACTTTTTAAAAACAATTAAAATCTTATGTGGCCATGCCATGAAATTAAACAAGAATTTTTGATGAATAGATCTCATAAGCCAGATCTACCCATTCCTCAAAAACTGTGCTTCAATGCCTTTATAGAAGGATCAATAAACAGGTAGCCATAATTGATACAGTCATACTTCACTTACCTATAGGAGAAAAGTAAGTAACTTCAATGATTTCAATCTCACTTAAGACTCACTCAGAAGCAATTCAGAAAGGGCTGCTAAAGCCTGAAACAGCTATCACTAAAGCCCCTACCAATCACTCTTAGCTTCAATCAATGTCTTATTTATGTTTATGGACCAAAGGTCCAGAAGAAATATAATGATGAGGGGGGGTGTTCTGTAAACCTGTGCTGTCTGATATGGGAGTCGCTAGCCACATGTGGTTATAGAGCACTTGAAATGTAGCAAGTGCAACTGAGAAACTGAATTTGAAATCTTGTTTTATTTTACCTAGTTTACATTTAAATTTAAATAGCCACATGTGTCTAGTAGCTACTATATTTTTAGTGAAGGTAAGCCTACCAATAGCATCATGTTACAACTAACAGTTTGACAATAGTGAATTTCAATAAAAACCATACAAAGCAAACTCAAGAAGCACAGCAGTTCAGAGATATGTAAGTAGGGAAATTAGGTATAACCCCTATGGTCTCTGTGGGTGTCACAGAGCAGGAAACAAGAAGTGGTGATTTTTAACAGTAATTTTCAAAGTTAAGAAATCAAATTTCATGTCACACTCTGATCACAATTCTTTCAGGCCCAGAAAATCCATCTAAGTGTCCCCAAATTCAATAACTTGTAAAAGACAACTTTTCTTACCTGCCATCACTCCATAGGTTGATGGCTGGTTTCCATAATGACAGGAAGGAACAGAATAATGAAGTCCTGTTGCTGTGTTTCCCAACGTTGTCACCGAGAAATGTGTGCACAAACATTTAGGAGTTTGGATCAAAGACAAAATAGATGGGACTGGTAAGAAAATGTATAAGGATTCAAGACACATTCGTTTTATTTCAAAAATGCACATTTATGTGGTTCTTAAAGTTACATGCCAATATGTTTTTCTCATTTTGGGTAAGTTCTCTGACGAGTAGGTTAAAACTAGGGGGGATCAAAGTTTGTCTCATGTAACGAGATAATAAATCATCAAAACGGACTTCATTAATTATCCTGTGCTCTGTGCTATGGCTACGAGTGCCCCGTGAAAGGGTGACTGACCAATTTAGAACTTGGCCCTTTGGGAGTTGCAGAATGCTTGTTGGTTCTGTTCAATGCAGACATTGCAACTTGCCGACTAGAAGAATAGTCCTTTAAAATTCTTGTGTTGCATGGTATTATAAAGCAGTCTGTATGAATGAATACAGAAATTCACTCTTGAACAGCGTATTTTTGCTTATTTGTCTAACAAATTTGTTTCATCAAAGTGGAAATGGCAGAGCAAGTAGCCTTTTATGAGATACAATCATAAAAATCTCACTGCATTCAGAGTGCTATTAAAAACCTGTAACAATATATGATCTATTTATTTTGATGTTGAAACCATGAGGTTGTTAGTTGTCTGCATATACACAATTGATACAACCATTCTAATGATAAAGCTGGTCAAAAAATGAGTTCATTCATTGAGTGACTTAATATCCATAAAGCCATAAAGCCGTACATAAACATAACCGTTCATAAATGGTTATATGCTTCAGGAAATCAATGTGTATTTTGGAAGTAAATTGGAATTATTAGACTTTTATCAAGTTTTAAACACAAATCATCAAGTTGATAGGGAGCACAAAATATTGACAATAAAACCAATATTTCCTTATATATTTTATTTTCTCAATTTTTTCCTTCATATTCTGAATATATTGGTTAATTTTCATAAATTAATTTTCTTGAATAAATGAGATATTATAAAGTATGGTTAGAATCCTTTGAGAATACCAATATACAAACTAGTGATTAAAGACATGCCTTTCTTCATAAAGTAAAATAAATTATTTTAAAATGGAGAAAAATCTTTAATTTTTAAAAATCTGTATACATTTTTATTTTATAATTAATAGGTCAAAAGAACTAAAGTCATTTTGCAATATAATGATTACATATAATGCATTACTGTGCATTCCAAAATTAAGCAAATTATCATTAAACACATTTAATACTCAAGTGTTCCCATTAAAGTCAGTGTTTCTATAATAGTTCCTTAGACAATTAGATGTATATGATTCAAATTTCATTAAAAAATTATAAATCAATGCTATTATCATTTAAAACATTTGTAGGTCACTTTTATTAATTATAATTCTTTTTTAATTTTAAGGCTTAAAAAATTTTTGCTTTTCAGATTTTAGGAAGTTAAATACAGGATAGGCTAATTTACTAAATAAATTGTTACTTATTTTAAAGTAAATAAATGGCATTTTGAGCATAAAATTAGATTTTACTAGATTATTACCTCGATTCTGAATTGTATTTTCATGCTGGCCAAATTATCTTCAAACACAGAAATAGTGTATTATTCTCATTATTCTCAATCTATAGGATGACCTACTATTTAAAATATGTGATTAGCTATGTGGTAATTGCTTAGATTTATTTATAGCATATATTTTTGATAAAAACTATTGTGTCTTCCAAAAATTATGTTGGAGGATACTTCCTGTATTACCCTTTAAATTAAATTACAGAAATCTTTGGAGGATTCCTGAAATTTAATTTAAAAGGTAATATTGAAAAATCTCTACATTAAATGATTTTACCAAAGTCTAAATATCTGATCTCTAGATTCTTTAAAATCCACCAGAAGATTGGTGCCAAACTTACGCATGTATTTAGAAAATGCTTAATAATAATAAAAGATAGAGCTTAAATCCTTCAAATCAGAATAATGTATCAACTCAAACTTTGATTTCTAAATGTATATAATTTCATTCCTAAATATGAGAAAAATTGCATTTAAAACAAGTGGAAAGTGAATATTATATTGCTATTCAATGGAAGAAATTTACCCAATTCAAGTCTTTGTCCATTTGTAAATCAACTCTAAAACACTTTGTTACTGCATAAAGAATGAACACACTGGCAAAACATATGTATTTGGCTGATTGTGTTGAGCCTGTGAATTCTTAAGTTTAATTTTTGTTCTAAAAAGTTATGTGAGATAAATGTTAAAACTTAGAAGTGAAGTAAGTCTCTTCAGAATGCAATTTTGAGAAAATTTACCTTAGTTAATGGGCTTTAAATGCCATGTTATTTCTTGCTATAATTTCTGTATCTTATGCTAAAATATGTTAATTAAAACTCTATTTTATTCTATGAAATCCATTGTTGTTGATATTCAGATTGTTCTGTTGTGTTTAATATAAGGTTTATAGCTGTTTTTAGATAGTAGTAAATGTAATTTAACAACCGAATAAACCTTTAAGATAAAGAAGTAGCACCTTTTAAATATTATGTTATTTTATAATATTCATTTCATTTGCTCCTTATTCTATAAATATTTCCATTAAAAAGGTTTTTAGATTTAAAATGTCCAAGTTCATTCTTTTCTTATGTAGAAAACAGATTTTCTTCCTTACAACAAAGCCAACAGTGATTTTAAATTACTACACTTACTAATATTTCTTTAAAAAAATTATTTGGCATGTTGGCTTTTTAGATATGCTTAATGCTTACTTCACTTAAGACAAATTAAATTGGAGGGGTAAAATGAAAGATGCAAAGAGATTATTAACTATCAAGATTCAAAGCATTCATTCTGAAATATTTAGGCCTGGTCATATGTAAACTGTCATAGGAGTCAGTACCTGTAGACATCACATTGGTGGCATGGTTGGAGACTGGTAGACACTCGGCAGCACTGTGATGCATTATCAGAGGCAGAGTTGCAGAGGCGTCAGAATTCAGAGGTATAAAGGTATCAGCCGAAGTAAAAGCTTGGCAACTCATTCCCACAAGAGAGTAGAAAAATAAGGAGAACCGCTGCTCCCCAAATCAGAGTTTTATTATATTACTGTCTCAAAGGGCCGATTCAATTCTCACTACCTGCATATATACATCAGGAAGGCTCTGAGGCACCAGGAGGGTGCGCGCTAGTATTTATATTGCAAGGAAATCCCTTTATACATGTTAATAGTCTTTTCCCAGGAGTATTGCTTTATCAATCTGAACCGTCTTCCTTTTTCACCCCAAACATAATCCATGGCAGAGAAGGAAGCTGATTCTGGGGTATAGATGGAGGGGAAGGGAGAAATCTGAAACCTTATTTGACAACTTCAGTAGTTCAGACCTTTTAGAGAGGAATCAACAATTTTGAAAACACGTCCCTCAAAAAAATAATGCCACAATCAATTGAAAAATAGTAGGTATCTTTTTGCTACTAACACAATTGCAAATGTATAAATATGAGATTTTTTTAAACAACTTCTCATTAAATCTGCGATAAAACATGAAACAAGAGAAGTGCATAGTATTATACATAATTTTAAGAAACAATATTTAAGATTATGTTGAGAGAAGCATGTAATACTAAACATGAGAAAATATGTTGTCAATTAATGATTCATACTCAAAAATGCACAGCTTTTAAAAACGATGACAACCAATATAAGTTTTACTATATTATAAGTGAAAAATGGAAAAAAATTGGATAAAATGTAGTAATGATAGGTTGGTGCAAAAGTGATTGCATTAATGGCAAGAACCGCAACCACTACTGCACCAAAGTTAAATACAACTAAGATATGGGTAATTGTTATCTTTACCTCGATTTCAATTCACTCATCAAGAACCCAATATTTAGTAAGCTGTTACTAGATGCTGACAGTATTCTAGGTATTTATACAGTTATGTCATGCAAATCTCACAACATCTATGTGAGTTATGTACCTTGCCATTCTCACTAAGCTAGACTCTGTGCCACAAAGCCTGAGATAACCATGGTAGTTGCTAACTAGATGCAAACTTCTCACACAAAATATATTGACTTTATATGAGAATGAAAAAAATAATATGCTACAGCCAACTATTTCAAAGATAAATAACAGCATCAAAACTTTACAATGATCATGATTTATGAGTATGTAATGAGTAAATAAAATACTATTTATGTATTGTATATTAAGGTAATATAGCAAATAGAAGTAAGCGAACAGGAATAGATATTATTGATGTGAGTAGACACTAGTTTTGTACTACGGAATGTTTTAAGATAATTTGGAATTGGTTGCTTTGTATCAAATTTCATGTTAATATTGATAAGACATTTTCAAAAACTTGAACACTTTGTCAGTAAGCAGCTGATATTTTGAAGGAAAATATGTAAAAGCTTGCCTAAATCATTAGATATGGAATGAAAATATTTATTCTAAAAATGACATATTTTTTCATTCTGAATTCTATATCTTTGAAGCTCTATTAGTCTTTTCTAATGAGAGAAAGTTTCAAGTAATCAAAAGCATTATTATACCCTTGCAGAATTCTGATCATTTTCAGACTTCACATATACAAAAAGGTGATTTTCAGTATGTCTATTTGGAGTTTCTGTTAAGAAAATTAAATAAAAGTGTGTTTATTGGGTAACATGTATGTTAAAAATTAAGCTAAATGATATTTATAGAAAATGTAATTTGAAAATGTCCCTTAATAATTTTACTATTGTTATATAGAGTCATTGGAATATGTTGGTAAAGTATGTGAAAAATATACTTTATGAAGTATACTGAAGATACTTTATGAAGTACCATAAAACCTGCCTAGCAAACAATATAAAATTTTCCCAGTTATTTACCATGATATCTAAAAAGTTTTAAATTGCAATCGTAGAATTTCTTCCATAATCATTTTTAAAAATTAAACACCTGTTCTGTTAAAATGAGGTAAAGCCAGGAAATAAATGTTTCCATTACAGTCTTCTACTATATAATATATCTATAGGATTATCTGGAATGTACCCCTTTAAGATAGATTCTTAGAAGTAGAATTACTAAGCTTAAGTCTTATAAACTTTTAACATCTTGAAAACATTACTAACTTGCATTTTCAAATAATTAATTATATTATGATTTTGATGTAAAATATCAGGAGTAAGTCAAGCAAAAAGAATTGTTTATTATCAGGAGACACGGGAGTTTCTTGGCACTCACAGAAAAGAAGGAAGTCAGGCCATAGAGACAGACTGAATAGAAAATGAGGGCACACCTCTCTGACTCTCCTACCTGCTTTTTTTTTTTTTTTTTTTTTTTTGTCTCACACTTTTTTCCTTCTCTATAGAACAGCCTAGGCTGATTCTCCATCCATGTTCACCTCAAAAATCTCCAGATCATGCCTTAAACTTTCAAGGAGGCAAACAGACTATCTTGTAGCTTCTCAGTCGACATTTATGATAATTTTTTTTTTTTTTTGGGGGGAGTCTCACTCCGTCACCCAGGCTGGAGTGCAATGGCGTGATCTTGGCTCACTGCAACCTCTGCCTCCCATGTTCAAGAGATTCTTCTGCCTCAGCCTTCCAAGTAGCTGGGATTACAGGCGCTTGCTACCATACCTGGCTAATTTTTGTATTTTTTGTACAGATGGGATTTCACCATGTTGGCCAGGCTGGTCTCGAACTCCTGACCTCAAAAGATCCACCCACCTCGGCCTCTCAAAGTGCTAGGATTACAGATGTGAGCCATGCGCTGGGCCGAGAGAAATACTCTTATTGGCTATAACTTTTTGGTAAGTTCCAGAAGTATAAAGATGGTTCCCAGTGGTCCACACTTATGAATGGGTAGGATAGTCCTGGATACATTCAGATGTTTGTAGACAAGGAGGGATAGAACATTGTCTTGGAAGACACCCTTAAAATATGACTGATGCTCTTATACCATCTTACACTAGCATTAGTGGTGTAAAATCCACAATTGTCTGGCATTCTCATTGTTAGTAATAACGTGTAAATATATATGCCTTATTAATCTGATAGGATAATATTTTAATATTTTAATCTGCATTTTTGATTGCTGATATGCTCTGTTTTCAGGTTTATATTTGCTATCTGTATTTATCATTTTGTTAATTAACAGATTCTATATTTTATCCTTTTATTTAAAGGCCATTCAGTTTTATTATCCATTTGTGTCTTTTACAAATACACTGAAAATTTTAATTTTCATTGCTCTGATCATTGTATGATTAAAATTTTCTTAATGTCTAATCTTTTAAATTTGTGCTGGACCTTGGTATACATAGTATTTTATGTAAGAGCTAAACATGTGGTTCATTTTTTGCATGCATTTTTAATGATTTCAGACTTTAAAATTTGACCTTATCCAAAGGCTTATTTATTTATTTTTACTTTTGTTTTGTTATTTTGGCACCTTAAGAAATTTTCTATTGACATTTTAAGCTGCCATATTCTGTATGTTTCTAGAGCTCATTTATAATCACTTAGATAATAATGAAAATTGTAGCTCAATTTGAAAACTACCAGATAAATAAGAAGAAAATTCTACTTCAATCTAAGATGATAAAAGAAAGTATGCAGAAAAGAAGTCTTCACCAGGTGTTTTTAGCCTGATTTATTCACCGTATTTCCTCTTAAATTAAGCAAAGGATTGATTTTTTTAAATACTCTGAGTTTCAAAAAAAACCACATCTTGAGAAAAATATATATAACCCCAGAAAAAAATCCTGTCATTCTAATATAAAGACACATGCACATGTATGTTTATTGCAGTACTATTCACAATGGCAAAGACTTGGAACCAACCCAAATGCCCACCAATGATAGACTGGATTAAGAATAAGTGGCACATATACACCATGGAATACTATCCAGCCGTAAAAAAGAATGAGTTGATGTCCTTTGCAGGGATATGGATGAAGCTGGAAACCCATCGTTCTCAGCAAACTAACACAGGAACAGAAAACCAAAGATCGCATGCTCTCACTCCTAAGTGGGAGCTGAACAATGAGAACACATGGACACAGGGAGGGAAACCTCATATACCGGGGCCTGTCTGGGAGTGGGGGCTAGTGGAAGGATAGCATTAGAAGAAATACCTAATGTAGATGACGGGTTGATGGGTGCGGCAAACCACCATAGCAGGTGTATACCTATTTAACAAACCTGCACGTTCTGCACATGTAGAACTTAAAGTATAATTTAAAAAAAAATAGCTGGGCGCGGTGGCTCATGCCTGTAATCCCAGCACTTTGGGAGACCGAGGCGGGCGGATCACCTGAAGTCAGGAGATCGAGACCAGCCTGGCCAGCATGACAAAACCCCGTCTCTACTAAAAATTCAAAAATTAGCCAGGCGTGGTGGCGGGCTGTAATTCCAGCTGCTTGGGAGGCTGAGGCCTGGAGAATCGCTTGAACTCGGGAGGCGGAGGTTGCAGTGAGCCGAGGTGGCGCCCTTGCACTCCAGCCTGGGCGACAGAGAAAGACTCTGTCTCAAAAAAAAAAAAAAAAGAAAAAAAAAAAAAGAAAAAAGAAAAAAAGAAAAGAAAAGAGAAAAATATGTAACCCCAGAAAAAAATTCTATTAAGAATTAATATTCAAATCTAATTATCTCTGGGTTATATATAAAATTAAAACCTCTTTTCCTCTATTTTTCATATTTATGTTTTCTAATTTTTCTACTTTTTTTTTTGTGAGTTCAGAAGCAGTATATATATTCAGCATGGAGATAGATTCTGTAATTAAACTGTCTGGCTATAAACCCAAGCTTTATACCTTAGTGGCTATACATTGATGGACAAGTAATTTTACCCTTTAGTGTTTTGGGTTATTTTATCTGTAATATGGAGATAATAGTAATATTAAACCCACTTACAACAATACTTGGCATGTAATAAGCTTTCAATAAATGTTAGCAATTACTAATTGCAAAACTTTTTAACTATTGTTTATGCGTAGTTAGTCTATGTGCTTTATATGTATTATCTCATTTTATTTTCACATTAACCTAGTGATATAGGCACTAGTTTACTGACTGGGAAACTGAGATAAATTCTTACCAAAGGTCATTCAGTAAGTGGTGAAGCTGGTGTAGTAATATAAGCCACTTAAAGCCTGAGCAAGCTACCTAATACTGTCCTCTATTATATAAGGAAAATCTATATAGATATTGATATTTGTCTAAGTCTAGTTCTGTATCTCATCTGTGTATCTTCATATGTAGACTTTTTGTTTGTCACATAGATTCAGAGAGAAAACATGGAAAGAAAGCTGATTCTCAATGACGTGATGATCTTTTCAACTGTATCTCTGTACAATCCTGTATTAGTATTGCGCTATAGTACATGAATGATATGGGCATTATTCCTTGCAGAGCAATAGACTGGAAATGCTGAATAACTTAACCCCATTCAATAATATGTTCAATTGATGCTAATAATTGTTATTTCCACCAACTTGCAATTCAAATTACTTTGAACTGATTACAAGTTGTGGATAATTCATACACACACACACACATGCACACACACATATGATATAAAGACAAAGGAATTAAGATGGGGGCTTCCATTACAATAAGAAAGTGAAAATGAATCTAAATTAATTTATTCAGTTAGCTTAAGTGGCAGTAAAATGTTGTATTTCCACAACTCATAACCTTTGAAAAGATGATAAGTTTTACTCAAAGTAGTTTATTAAGAAAAGATTACTCAGCCATATAGTTTAAAAAGGGACTCTGCCACACTGGAAGCAGACATTATTTAAGGCACATATCAGTCATGCATGCCATGTTGGGCTCTTTATTGATAGTGAAAACAACAATGAATGTACACATTATGTAGATCGCCCTTGCTTAAATTATTTTATATACAGAAATCAAGGTTCTTTATTGCCCAAGGAAGAGATAATGTTGACGGTTTGCAACCTTGCTGAAGATGAATGCTCTCTTAATGCTGTCTAAAGGGTAAACTTGTAACTTATGGCAAATAAATGTCAAGGTGAGACGCTGACTTAGAAATGATGCTCGCCCATAAGGGCTATCTCTCTGTTGTACTATAGCTCAGGGGTAGATTTATCATTTGTCTCACTTAAATAGATCCATCCATGTCCAAACAATATACCACTGTGTCTGAGTTAATTTAGTTGGAAAATCTCTTTGCTCTGAATTTTCTTAGACCACATTAATAGATAATGCATAGAGGTACATTTTAGAGTGTGTAAATCTTTCACAAGAGATATGTTTGCTATTGTACTTGAATAAGAAGTCAGATTTTCATTCCTTATGCCCATGGTGTAAATAAAAGAAAAAATGATTAGCTCTTTAGTAGTCTTACTGGGTGACACAAGGATATCATATGGTGTAATAAGAAATGAATACAGAACATTGCAAATTAAATGACATTGTGCTGAGTGAGTCTGCCACCTTTTTTCATTTAGGCATCTCTAAAGATGAAAGAAGCAGAATGCTTTCTTAGTTACTGCAATAAGATTATTTAATTATAATCATCTGGCTATGGCTTAGTTCATGACACAAGATAATCTAATGTAGGGATTGCAGAAGGGAGATGAGGTAAACAGGGGTACAAAGCAGGAAGAAGAAAGGTGTTTCATTTCCTCTGATGGAGATCAAAAGATATATTTGATTATTTGGGATTTCCCAGTGTTTTGTTTTGATGTTGAGGGGGCCTGGACTATGTTAACTAAAAAATTCAGCCTATCAGGATTGTTTAAGGATATAGAGACTCAGTCATGTCTCTACAATCCACAAAATTTGGTAAAACAATTTCATAAAAGTGAAGGTAGGCAAAACTTACCATAGATCACAATGAAGAATTAGAAGGCTTTCAGAAGACAGATTCATCCCATGTTCTGCTTTAAGACTCTCTATTCTACCATAAATTGTTTATACAATTTCTGCCTATCCTTGTTTATTTTTTAACTACTATGTTTCAAAGTATAATTTATACTGTCTTTTTCCCTACTTAATATTCAGAAATGTAATAGGCAGATGAAGTGCTTATAAATTTTTGTTCCTTCCGTCGAGAAACTGGGTATCTAATAAATTAAATTTTCATAAATCATTGTTATTCTGAATCACTAAGGAAAGTAGATGTGGCTGAATCTTACTTGATTTATGATTCAAGCAGGAAAAAAATGAGTAGTTTGATGGATGCGAGAGAAATAAATGGCAGCATAACTAAATGAATTGAAAAATCCCAGTGACTGGGGGACATTACTTAGTGCTTAAGGCTGTTCCTGGCATGTAGCATAGGAATGCAGTACTCTTTTTGATTATTTAGTGATTAATTATTTAGTAATTAAGAATGCAGTACTCTTTAGTGAAAAGAAAATTGTTTCTTTTATAATAAGATAGTTCTTTCTGAATTCAAAATCAAAATCAGATTCAGTTAATGTTTATTGAACATCTACTTTGTGACATATTTGTACAATGTACTTTAAAATACATTGTTATTCCATCATATGCTATTTAAATTGTTATAATTTTAGTGCTTTCCGAGTTATCTGCTCATCTCTGTCCTATATTTTCACAACATTGTTGGAGAGATTATTGTTTGTAAATTTGTCATTTACCTTTTTATCGGTTTAAAAACAACATGTTCCTATATGTTTCTTATAGTGTTACTATCACAGAAGCATTCAATATTCTGGTTTATATTCAATATTCTGGTTTATATTTAATTCAAAAATCATAATCTTCCCACATACTTTTTTATCAAGTACTAAAATTCTTTCAGTGCAGGAACTGAACAATTATTGTGCAATTAAATGTAGTGATAAACTCAAGCTTAATTCTTAAGTGTCATGCTGAGGAAGTGAAATATGCTGTCCTCTATGCAGGGGAAAATGGAGAGAACAGATTAAAGAAAATTTATATGAGAATACTTTCTTATGTCCCAAATAGCAATGAAATATGCATGTATATGTGTAGGTATGAATATATGTGTGTATATATATGTGCACGCATGTGTGTGTATATATATGTGTGTATGTGATTAATTGCTGTCTAGATAATAAAGCTCTGAATAAAATAA
This sequence comes from Pan troglodytes, assembly GCF_028858775.2. NCBI lineage: Eukaryota > Metazoa > Chordata > Mammalia > Primates > Hominidae > Pan > Pan troglodytes. The sequence continues at coordinate 91,590,103 of NC_086015.1, forward strand.
ATATAATAACATTACTTTTGACAGGAGGCTGGAAGTTTAATTAAGAAAAATTGAAAGATTCAATAACAGGTAAATAAAATTATAATTTCTCTCACTGAGACACCTGCCTTATACTACATTGATTCTGCAAATGAAAATTGCCACGTTGTGCCCTGCAGAAACTGTCTCTGCAGCTAAAGCTGTTCTTCTCACGGTTCTCAGAGAACACGTAGGATGTTAACTAAGTGCTCTGACAGAATTTTTTAAAAACTAGGTTAGTTAAATTCTGAATTTTAAAGGATGATAAATAATCAATCTGAGTAAAACAGCTGACCTGAAAATGTTTGTAGACAATATATTTAAATGCATAAAATAAATTAAATCAATGACATTGATATTATTAAGATACTACAGATAAGCGAACATTAAAAAGTGAGTTTTCATGAAGTCAGGTAAGGAACTATAAAGTCAGAACTGACTAGAATCTTCTAATTACTTCATCCTATGAAGTAAGATTATTTTTAAGCACATTACATGCCATAATAAATACAGTTATTATTCTTCTAATGAAAAATTGAAAAACCGATTCAGAAGTTACAAATGATTAATAGTTAAAAAGTTGATAATATTTACAAAATATAAAAACACATGACAATGTTTTCTAAAATACATTCCCTCTTAATAAGCCTGTGTATTGACTAGTTAATACACAGTGAAATAAACACGTACCTTAACTTGTCTTACTTTAACTCTATATACTTTCAAGGGATTAAATAGACTGGAGAGGGTGAGGGGAAAGAAAAGGATAAGGAAGAGAAGAGGGGGTCCAGGGAAGAAAGGTGCAGAGACTGAGAAAGATTGACCATTTACCATAAATCTAAAAGGCCCATGTGTGTGTCATGGTAGGTAGGAATATGCACACGGTACATGTGCGGGAGAAAATAGTGTTCATGTTTCATATGTGCCATATGCAAAAGAAAAATATACCATACAGAAAATTCAGTTTATTGTAATAGAGATGGTACAAAGGAAAATATCATAAAGTATTTTGGTTTTGTATTCTTAAATTATTACTTGTAGTATCTGCTCTATTTGTGCTTGATATTCGTAATTTGGAGAGAAAAATTAGGGAGATGGGAAGGATGAAAATAGAATGCATAGAACAAGTTCTTAGGATTAGTCAATTACGCAAGTTTGTAAAGCTAACTACAAAATTCTAGTTTAAAAATGACTAGTAATGAGAACAAAAGTTCTTTAGAGTTCATGGGGCTTTGTAATATTTTAATTGCTTCTTTTGTGTTGAAGAACAAAGTACAAATCATAATGATGTTGAGAAACGATGACCAAATGGAGATTAACGTGAAAGCACTCAGAAAATCCTTTTCATTTTTATTCATACCTGAACTTTGGGCACATACTTCTGTTTAATGAATATTGATGCGATAGAAAGAAAAACATCATCTGTTCAAACATGGTCGGTAGTTTAAGGTTTCATTTTTCTATCAAACATCTTGCAGACCAAGTGATTTCATCAACATATTCAAATCAAAGCCTAGCACTTATTAAAGGTCACTTGTAATACTTTGAAACATAAGACAGAGAAGACAAGATTTTAACCTAAAAACATTATAATGGAGTTTTTTCTAATAAAGTAGTAATTAATATTTCATATTTATAATAATTCATTAAATTCTACTAATAATTTCAAAATCATTTATACAAATCTCATTGTAAACATTTAGTTTCTGATGTAAATGTTCTTAAAATGAGTAGGAAAAAATGTTATTTAATAAATGGTACTGTGACACTTGGCTTACATTGAGAAACATTTTGAGCTTCAGTTCTGACCATATATTATATAAGCACACATAGACTAAAATGTATTTTATAAAAATGCAGTTACACAAGTAGAATTTATAGGAGATTATTTCATCTCATCTTGAAAATTGACCTGTAAAGAAAAAAATAAGGGTTCTTTTTGGAAAAGACATATAGATTTGTGTGTGGGTGTGTGTGTGTGTATATATATATATATACACACACATACATATATACATATAAAAATGTCTATACACTAAAATCACCACAAACATACTAATTTTAACACTTTCAGCTCTGAAAAAATGACAGTCTTATTAATGGAGAAAATGTTCTGCCACAAGAGGAATGATGTATAAAATAAAGTTTTTAAATGTATAACTGGGCTCCCATACACACACGAAAGAAACCACAAAGAAAAGGGGGGAAATAAAAGAAAAAAGAGAATCAGAAATCTTCAGATATCAGGAAAAAGGTGGGTAAATATGTTGGTGAATCTATGCCACACCTGGCTTACTAGTGTGGTAGAACAAATGCCTCGCTTAGCAATAGTTAGCAACTTGGGTTTTAGTCGCACATTTAATGTACAGGAAACAAAGGCATGGATCCATACAAAGTGAACAATTGGATTCTAGACAGCTCAATTACTACATCATCTTCTAAAGCTTGCACTCTCACTGGAAAAAAGAATCAGAGAAAAAGTATCTGCTAACAGAGAAAAAGAAACATGACAAAAAAACCCAAAACAAACAAAAAACCACCAAGAAAAAGCTTATTTCTGCCTGGGCTGCTGGTGAAAACAAACAAAAAAAAAACACAAAAGCTTCCCTTGATACTTTTTCTAGAAAAGAGGTATTTTTCACTCTAAGAAATAATCATAAAAACTATTCCTGTGAGAGTCATAGTCATGCTCCTTTGACAACTGGAAGGACTCACTCATAATGCTAAGTACCGGGGATTCACACAGCTGCACAATCACCATCACTACTGAAAATAAAGCTCATGACTAAAAATGACAAATCACATGAGTAAGAAATCCACCATGAGCAAGAGTGCAAAACCAACAAATTAAAGACTGAGCAGCCCAAGAACTTGAGCTAATGTAAATATTATTCAAAATAAACTAGAAAATAAATAAGGACTAAAAGAAAAACTGGAAGCTGTAAGAAAAGAATAGGCACTAAAGTAAAGAACATGTACATTTAAAAACAAACCAACTTGAAAATATAGAAATGAAAATAAAATAAGTGAAATGAAAAATTCTGTAGATAGCATAAACAGATATAACTGAAGAAATAATGTAAAAAATTCTATTTATATCTGTGGGAATAATTTACAACAAAGTACAAAGAAATAAAGAAATGTGAAATAAGCTAGAAAATTTAAGAGACGGTATAACATGAGGTCTATTATATTATGAATAGGAATTCTAGAAAAAGAACATAAAATCTGGGAGGAGCAATATTCAAATATATGATGGCAAAGAAATTTCTAGATTTCCTGACAGATAATGTTCAGATTCAAGAACAGTAGGCCCCAAGCAAATCACAAAATACCCCAAAGAGCCAAAGCAATCTCAAGTAAAAAGAATAAAGCTGAAGGCATCAAACTATCTCACTTTAAAATATATCGCTAGGTCATGGTAACCAAAGCAGCATGGTATTAGCACAAAAATAGACATATAGACCAATAGAACATAATAGAGAATCTAGAAATAAATGCATGTATTTGCAGCTAATAGATACTTGACAAAGGTGCCAAGAACATCCAATGGGCGAAAGACAGTCTCTTCAATAAATGGTGCTGGGAAAATTGGATATCTATATGCAGATGAATAAAACAAGACCCCTATCTCTCACCATATGCAAAAATCAACTCAAGATGGATTAAATATTTAAACATGAGACCTGAAACTGTAAAACTACTAGAAGAAAACAGGGAAAATACTTCAGAACAATGGTCTAGGCAAAGGTTTTACAGCTATGACCTCAAAAGCACAAGCAACAAGAACAAAAATAGACAAATAGGACTATATGAAACATAAAAAGCTTCTGCATGCAAAAGAAACATTCAGTAGAGTGAATAGGTATCCTGTTGAATGTAAGAAAATGTTTGCAAATTATTTATCCAACATGGGACTAATACCCAGAATATACAAGGAACTTGAACAACTCAACAGTACAAAAAAGTGGACACAGGACACGAATAATTTCTCAAAAGAAAACATAAAAATGGCCAACAAGTATGATATGTTTTGTCTGTGTCCCCACTGAAATCTCAATTCGAATTGTATCTCCCAGAATTCCCACGTGTTGTGGGAGGGAACCAGGGGAGGTATTTGAATCATGGGGGCCGGTCTTTCCCATGCTATTCTGGTGATAGTGAATAAGTCTCACTAGATCTGATGCTTTTCCAGGGGTTTCCGCTTTTGCTTCTTCCTCATTTTCTCTTGCCACTGCCATGTAAGATGAGCCTTTCACCTCTCCTCATCATTCTGAGGCCTCCGCAGCCATGTGGAGCTGCAAGTCCAATTAAATCTTTTTTTGTGTTCCCAGTTTTGGATATGTCTTTATCAGTAATGTGAAAATGAACTAATACAAGGTATATGAAAAAAAATGCTCAACATCACCAGTCATCAGGGAAATGCAAATCAAAACCACAATGAGATATAATATTACCACAGTTATAATGGTTATTATTTAAAAGACAAAACAACAGATGCTGGCAAGGATGAAAAGAGAACTCTTTCATCATTGGTGGGAATGTAAATTAGTACAACCACTATGGAAAACAATATGAAGATTCCTCAAAAATCTAAAAATAGAACTACCATATGACCCAGCAATCCCATTACTGAGTATTTATTCAAAGGAAAAAAATAGTATATCAAAGGGATATCAGCACTTACATGTTTCTCGTAGCACTATTCACAATAACAAAGATATGAAATTAATCCAAGTATCCATCAATGGGTGAATGAATAAAGAAAATGGGGTATATGTTCACAGTGGATGACCATTTGACCATAAGAATGACATCTTGTCATTTGCAGCAACATGAATGGAACTGAAGGTCATTATATTAAGTGAAATAATTCAGGCACAGGAAGACAAATAATGCATGTTCTCATGCATATATCGGAGCTAAAATAATTCATCTCATGGAGGTAGAGAATAGAATGATAGATACCAGAGGCTGTGAAGAGTGTGTGGGTTGAGGGGTGGATGAAGAGAGGTTGGTCAGTGAATATAAACATAAAGTTAGATGATTTTTTTTTTGAGACAGAGCTTCACTCTGTTGCCCAAGCTGGAATGCAGTGCCTCAATCTCAGCTCCACCTCCTGGGATCAAGTGATTCTCATGCTTCAGCCTCCCGAGTAGCTGGGATTACAGGTGCCAACCACCATGCCCAGCTAATTTTTTATATTTTTAGTAGAGACGAGGTTTCATCATGTTGGCCAAGCTGATCTCAAACTCCTGGCCTCAAGTGATCTTCCTGCCTCAGCCTCCCAACCTGGTGGGATTACCAGGCATGACCCACTGCACTCGGCCTCAAAGAAATAAGTCTAATGTTCAATAGCAGAGTAGGGTGACTGGTTGGCAATGATGTATTGTATATGAAAGTGGCTAGAAGAGAGAACTTGAAATGTTCCCATCACACAGAAACACTAAATACTCAAAGTGATGGTTACCCTAAATACCTTGACTTGATCATTATATTAATACATTATATTACTACATTCTAAGCATGTAACAAATACCCACATTTACCCATAAAAATGTAAAATATAATGGATCAGTTAAAAAAGAAAAATCTGGGCCTGGCACAGTGGCTCATCCCTGTAATCCCAGCAGTTTGGGAGGCTGAGGTGGGTGGATCACTTCAGGTCAGGAGTTAGAGACCAGCCTGGCCAACATGGTGAAACCCTGTCTCGACTAAAAATACAAAAATTAGTCAGGTGTGGTGGCACACATCTGCAGTCCCAGCTACTTCGGAGGCTTGGGCAGGAGAATGGCTTGAACTTGGGAGGCTGAGGTTGCAGTGAGCTGAGATCATGCCACCACACTCTAGTCTGGGCGACAGAGCAAAGCTCTGTCTCAAAAAAATAAATAAATAAATAAATATAAAAAAGGAAAATCTAAGCAATAAACAAAGTCAACAACTATTAAATCTGGTGCTAAATATGTCAGTGTCTGAGTTTTTTATACATTAGGAATACAATACAATTGAAAATAAATTAAGATATAAAATACAGTTAATAACAAATTAAAGTATGTTCATGTCCTACTATGTGTCAGGTAGTTTTAGGCCCTGGAGATATAACAAGGAAGGAAACCCTGACAAAGCATACACATAGTCATTAAACAATATAAACAATATTCTGTTATACTAATACTCAAAGGAATAAAAATTATAATAACAATAAGATATGATTGATCATATATTAAGATTGAAAGAATAAAAAAGATAACAAATTGAAAATGTTATTCTCATAACTCTGTGTAGAAATGTAATCTGTATTGCATTTCTTATGAGTACCACATGCTAACTGATTGCACCACTGGAGCTACAAATTGGTATTACGTATCTATACATCTATTTGGCATCATCATCAATATGATGATGAATCTCAAAGTGTTAATGTAGTGTTCTTGCCCATAGAAATGTGTCATAAATATTTAGAGATGCCAACACATATTTCTGTATAAGTGTTTTCATAAAATTATTATTTTCTTAATAAGAAATGAAAAAGTCAGATGATAGGGGAATGTTGAAATAAATAATAGTATTTACATATGAGGAATACAATGCAGCAGTGGAAAAAATGTTTTAAAATAATATTTAATGGAATAGGCAATAAATCTCATTATAGAAATATAAACAAAGCAAGATAAAGAAGAGCTTTCATAGGGATTTTTGACAAGTACTCTGAACCATGTTGATAGTTTAAAATTTTGTAAATAAATACCAGAATTCTTAGAAACTGTAGTTTTTCTTTTCTAAAATGATGATAAAACAGATATGAAAATTCAACAATTATATCAATCAATCAACATAAAATAAAAAATTTCAGTTTTCTGGTGAATCAGGATGTTATTCTAGAAACTGATATTCTCCACACCTTCTTCACCTAGAATGCAAAACACACAAAACAAAATGAAACAACAAACAAAAGAAAACAACTCTAAGGAATTGACATTTTGGGATGACTTAATGGGTTGTTTATTATTTGTTTATCTGTTTTTTGTCATCTGGCTCTATTGTCTTTACCAAGTGAATTCAGTCTTAGTTGATCAAACAATCCACTTCATGTCACAATATTGAGCATAAGGTAAATTACCTTATTTATCAGGTAATTCATCAATTTATCAATTTTGATTTTTTTATGGAAAACTTTTAAAAGGGCTTTCTGATTTAAGGAGAAGTTTATGAATCATTTAAGTAAGAATGTAAGATTAGAAGGGGAATACTTAGAATAGAGGAAAAGCATCGAGGGGAACCATAAATATCCAGATATGGTGTGATGATGACCTCAACTGGGAGATGGAGGGCTGACAGTGGGAAACAGGAAAGGCAAATAATGGAACATATATACTAGATCACACTATCCATATATTTAAGTTAAAACCCATATATAAAAAGAGATACAAACTAATGGCAATTGGAGAAGGCTTAGAATAAACAGTGTTTTATATGTCCTAGGAATTCCAGAATTTCATTCTTAAAATTGAAATATGCTAAAACATTTATACAACATGCCTATATTTATTTACCAAACATTTTTGCAAGTGTATTCCAGAGGTATTTCAATTATATCTTTCAATAGATAAAATATCAGTTCTACAAAACTATTTTTTCCACAGAGAGATAATTTTGAAGAAATGAAAATAATTAAGTTTTTCAATAATTATTTACTAAACATACACAACATACTGGGTACTGTGATTCTTGGTTGGGAGAGAAGCAGAGATGCATAAGATGTTGTCCCTGCTTGAGTTTAGGATATTTTTTAACCAACAAGAAATACTATGTCCTTCATTGTTGCTGGAAAAGTTTATTTCATTGTTTTGGAGAATATGAACTGGTCTAAAGAGACCTGGAATAAGAGTTCTCCCTCAGTGCTCACATAGCCAGTCTAATTTCGGCACTGTTACTCTTTCACAGCCAGATTCTCACATCTTCAATAGAATCACTTAACACTGAGTTGAAAGACACCTTAGAGATCATGTAGTCCAACTTGCTAATCAGTTAATAAAATAAGAAGGCTTTATTGAGATCCAACCATGTAAGACACTATAAGACACTAGGGCTATATATACAGGCCCTACTAAGAAGAAGTTCATGATTTTGAGAGAGTCCTAACCTCAAAACTAAACAATGCAACAAGGCAAGACTATAATATAATTACATACATCACACCTAAGGATTACTGAGAAAAGAGTAATTCATTTGCATTTACAAGTGTGGTCATGGGAGGGGGGAGCAAACTGTGGAAGATTTAATAACATAGTAGGTAGGTGACATTTTAGCTAGATATTGAGATATTAATATACCAATAGAAGAAACAAAGAGAGCAGAGGAGTGTAAGGATGAAGACACAAGAAACAGCATGGTCATCTGCAGAACTGAGTTGTTTTCATTTGACTAGACTGAAGGAAAGAAGACTATCTTGATTGACATCTATATTCTATGAACAGATGCTATAGTTACCCAAAGAAATATTGAGGTTAAATTAAAGAAGAAAATAAAGACATTGGTCAGGAAAAATCAAGAGCTATTCAATACAAAACTAAATTACTCAGTAATGAAGGGAAATCAGTAATTGGAGGCTAAAACTCAGACAGTTTTCTTAAAAAAGAAGTTTGAAGTAAACAGAGTGAGTGATAAATTCTGTGGGGTGGGATATTTCAAAGAAACAAACATTACAGAGACTGCTCTAGATGGGAGCCTATGAGTCTTTTGGCTGCCCCTATTCCACATTTTCTTTCGACCTCTCTACCGTATTACAAGGACCCAGCCTCATCCTGGGCCTTTTAGAAGCATCTGTGGTCTGAGAGTTGCTTCCTGGCTGCATCCAGGAAGGGTAACAGTGCATTTGACATTGGGAGTGGGCATATACAAGCCAAAGGAAGTTGTCTGAATAGCAATCTCTAAATAACACAGAAATCTTTGGTGAAGAGCTCCGAGTGTGGACTGAACCTTCTTCAGTACTTATGCTCATCCTTTCTGAAGTCCTTGAGTTCTGCTTAAGAGTTGCCTGCAAGTCTTCTCTTCTCCAAGTAGCCACACCACTATTCTCTAAGTGGAATAAGATAATAAGTAAACTCTTGATAATAGAAGCTTAAGCTGAAGTGTCACTGTGAAACAAGAATTTGAAGTAAAAATATCAGTCCACCAATGTGCTCATGATATCCTACAACTTTACCCTGTAAATACAGTGCTTAAAATGAAGCATCTTCCAAAGCTTGTATTTAATCCCTTTTCATAAGCTAAGACCATCTTAGTATAGGCTATATAGCCCATCTACACATTTGCTTGAAATATTATTTGCAACTTCCTCTTAAATTGCAAATATTGCTATAGCATTGTCATATGTCAAATGTAACCCAGGAAATATCCAATTTGTGGATACAGAAGATGTCAGAGAGAAAGTATATTTATAGAATGGATAGTTACGGCACAAGAGAAAATCTATTAACATTGTCACATTAATACAATTTGTATTGTATCAAGATTTGTTTAAAGTATTAATAAGAAAATTGTTTAAATACTCCATTTCGTAGTAAAAATGTTTTATACCATTCTTAATGTGCATATTTACCTAGGGTAACTGGCAGTTTTAAACGACAAAAACCTTGATCAGAAAACACTTCAGTCATTTCAGAATTAAGGGTTGTTTACCACAACGTCATAAGCTGTTATAAGTTTGGTGAAGTCTAATTTTAACTATAATGTCAATAGCAAGTACTGTGAGTAGGTGTTAAAACTTTATATACTAAGTATGTATACTAAAACTTCATATACTAAAAGCAGGTTAGGTAGGAAAATGAACTGTGTTAGTCTGTTTGCATTTCTATAAAGGAATAGCTTTGTCAGATGTATAGATCGTGAAGATTTTCTCCCAGTTTGTGGGTTGGCTCTTTACTCTGCTGACTGTTCCTGCATATCTGACAAGGGACTAATATCCAAAATCTACAATGAACTCAAACAAATCAGCAAGAAAAAAACAAACAATCCCATCAAAGAGTGGGCTAAGGACACGAATAGACAATTCTCAAAAGAAGATATACAAATGGCCACCAAACATAAGAAAAAATGCTCAACATCACTAATGATCAGGGAAATGTGAAATGAAACACAATGTGATACCACCTTACTCCTGCAAAAATGGCCATAATAAAAAAATCAAAAACCAGTAGACATTGGCATGGATGTGGCGATCAGGGAACATTTCTACACTGCTGGTGGGAATGTAAACTAGTACAGCCACTGTGGAAAATAGTGTGGAGATTCCTTAAAGAACTAAAAGTAGAACTACCATTTGATCCAGCAATCCCACTACTGGGTATCTACCCCAGAGGAAAAGAAGTCATTATTCGAAAAAGATACTTGCACACACATGTTTACAGCAGACAATTCACAATTGCAAAATCGTGAAACCAATCGAAATGCCCATCAATCAACGAGTGGATAAAGAGACTGTGATATATATATATATATAGTCCCATATCATATCATATATATCTTATATATCATATATATACACATCATATATATATAATGGAATACTACTCAGCCATAAAAAGGAATGTATTAACAGCATTTGCAATGACCTGGATGAGATTGAAGACTATTATTCTAGGTAAATTAACTCAGGAATGGAAAATCAAATATTGTATGTTCTCACTGATATGTGGCAGCTAAGCTATGAGGACACAAAGGCATAAGAATGTGACAAATGGACACTGGGGACTTGGGAGGAAGAGTGGGAGGGGAACAAGGGATAAAAGACACATATATGGTGCAGTGTATACTGCTCGGGTGATGGGTGCACCAGGATCTCACAAATCACCACTAAAGAACTTACTCATGTAACCAAATACCACCTGTAACCCAATAACTTATGGAAAAATAAAAATTTAAAAAAGGCATACCTGAGACTGGGTAATTCATAAAGAAAAGAGGTTTATTTGGCTCACGGTTCTGCAGGCTGCACAGGAAGTGTGATACTGGCATCCATTTCTGGTAAGGGCCTCAGGAAGCTCACAATCATGGTGGAAGGCGAAGGGGGAGCAGGCATATCACATGGCAACAGAGAGCAAGAGAGAGAAGGGAATAGGTGCCAGGCTCTTTAAAACAACTCAGTGCATGAACTCATTCCCACAGGGAGGACACCAAGCCATTCATGAGGGACCACCCCCATGACCCAAACACTTACCACCAGGCCTACCCCCGACATTGGGAAACGTTTCAACATAAAATATGGAGGGGATAGATATCTGGACTATATCATGGGCTTACACTTAAATCTCTTTATTTCCTAGAACAGGTTCTTCATTACTTGAGAACTACCTACTGTATTTCCCATGGCTCCAATTTATGAAATTTGAATGTCATGGCATTTACTGGGCATTCACATTTACCATTACCGTAGCCATGGTTGCATTTATGCAAGTAACAGTCATGTCTTTGTCTTTGAATTAGTTTATGACTAATGTTCATTTAATCAGAATGGACATTAATAAAACACTAGCAGAAAATGTGTCATTATCTTTGTAGCAGCAATAATCTATAGTATAAGCAGGCACTTTCTACTAAATTAGTATCCATTTTTACTAAATCTCATTCTACTAGCTTTCAGTAATTCATGCATCTTCAAAAGTTACCCAATGCAGTACTCAAGAGTGGTTTATTTATTAAGAGGTTCTACATTGTAGGGTGTCAAGGATGGGCTAGGCAGTCCCCAAGTGTAAATTAAAAATTTTAAGCATGATGGTTTGAGTTGTAGTTTTTCTATTCAGACTGAAACTATATCTTAAAACAGTTATTTAGAGACAGGAAAAGCACTTTTAGCAAACATATACAGAGATAAATTGTTTCAGGAAATAAAAATAGGCTTTCTCAATGTTATGTCAACTCAAATTCTCAAGAAATTATCATCGAATAGAATTAGACACTTTTCCTGTTGCTCATTCAAGCAGGTGGTTGGCATTGACCATCATTTAATGATAAAGCAACACAGAACAACAATATGAATTTTCTCCTCAAAAGAATATTAATACTTTGATCAGTATATTCTCTATATAGGTTAAGTAATGAGTGTCTAGATATGTCTCCACAGAGGTACGTGCTACTATGGTTTTGGTGATAAGTTATGGTTTTTCTATAGTTTAGTAGAATATATAAGCATTATGAGACATCACTTTTTTTTGCTATAGAAATTACATTAAATTTGTTTTACGTTAGGAAAGCCTACAAGAGTGTTGGATATTGTTCATTTGTTTGTTTTTTGGTCTGGATGGCAAGTAGAAACTTCAATCAGAGTTGTCTTGGCAACTTCATTATTAAATTCCTGTAGGGTCAGCTCTGATTAGGGAGCAAAAAAGCAATAAACAGATTGTGAACCTCCAGGTTCCCAAAGACTTTGCATCTTTCCCATAATGTGGCACTAATATACTAGGTAGATAAAATGCTCATATTCTTATTACTCCTTTCATTTTAAAGAAGGTTTTGAAAACAATCAACCACACGAAACCTCAACCAAGAATTCTTTAAGTTACTGGTAAAACTGATCATTTTTCCCCAAAAAAGGTCTTCAAGAGAATAAAACCTACAGTAGATTTTTTATTGAGTATATTTATGCTTTGTACCCAGACTATTTTTAAAAAATTTTTTAAGTCACTTACAAAAAAAGTATTGAAAGCCAGAGAATTACAAATGAAGTAAGAAAAGAAATATCCAAGTTATGTAGCAGAAGGGATGCAGAGAGGGGTACTGTGGCCTTCGGTTCATGGCAGGCACATGGATGACTACATTAAGGGAGACAGCAAATATTCCAAGTACTAAATGTTTTCATGGCAGCACTGTGCAACTAGAGCACAGCATAAAGACATGAGCGTTTCTAGAATCCCCTCCGAAAAACGCTCAGAAACGTGACTTTATAAACTTTGCCTGTTACACAATTTCACCTTCAGGGTGCATCTGCTTTGCCATTTCTCCCCTACTTTATTTTTCTGCCCCAGGAAAAGAACAGTAAACTGTTATCCAAAATATGTTTGGAAGGATGGGTTAAACAAAATTAAGAGCCAATTGCTGAGAGTTAATCCAGAGTGGCAAAACTTTTATTTCATTTATTCAATAAAAACAAACAAACTTTCTAAACAGGGATCTGTCATTCCTGGCCTCTCCCCATGCAAACACTCTAGAGTTAAATTATAAGCCTTTTGTAAGCTGGCACCAATACTTCCATTCTAATTATTTTTATTTTAAATGCAGGTTTACATTTCTGTTAATTGTTTAGGTGATTTCCATGAATAAAAGAAGTTAGAGAACTTGAGAGGGGAAGAGAGAGGCCTGTATTGCAGGCTACTCTGACTATACCATGCAGTGATAATTCACCCACAGACTCAGGAAATACAATGGAAAATTGATTAAAGGCATGTTTATTATTGATGAGTGTGCATCGCACAAATTGCGTTCAAATAGTCTTAAAAATTCTTAAAATGTTTTTATATAAAAAATTTAGAACAATTTCAAACAAAAAGTTGAATTGAAAGCAATTCTTGTACCTAAAGTCAACTCCTCATTAGAAACTTTTGCTATTACAAACGTTTTCCAGGTCTTGGATGGACACTTTTACTGCATTTTTAAATGAATTTTTAAAAAGTAAAATTCAAATTAGCTAAAGTAACTTTACGTACTTTGCATACAGTACATTACTTAACTTTCTAGATTCTCACGGTCCACTTTCATACTATGCCCACTATGTTTGCTTTTTCCTCCATTATACTGACAATTTCTTTAATTACACCAGCAGGTGGCACTATGATACACTGAACCAGGGAAAACAAATGAATTGTTAACATTTCGCTGGGAGTATTGATTGCTGTCAGGAAAATCAACTTCTAAAGTCAAGTCATATTTTAATATTTTTCTTTATTAAAACCTGCAAATAAAAAGTTAAAGCTTGACTTCTGGGTACTTTTATGAATTATACAGAGATGATGAAAGGTATATATCTGTTTCTTCAGAAAATTTGGAGCTATACAAAAGAGGAGCACCCAGAATACACATTGAGTGTGTTTCTAGGGCAAATCTGCCTAAGATAATGGCAGATATTTATGAAAAGCTTTAAAGTGGCATTTGCTTAGAAGGTTCCAAATGTACTTATTTATTAATAAAAAAAATTATACTCCATAATGAAACTGTTTAAAATCAACTCTGAATCATCAGTAAATGATAATTATTTGTTTCAATTTTCAAGAAAAATGTAACAACTATTTATTTTATTGTTTTATCTAATCTTACCACTGAAACCATCAATACATGAACGATTATAATATTTTTAAAACAAAGTTATGCTGTACTGCAAAGTATTTTCAAAATTTGCAGTACCAAAGATCACATTATATATGTTTGCTAGCATAAGTTTTGCTGAATATCAGAAAGTGTTTAAGGAAAATCTACTCTACTGAGGGAATATTGCTTTATTTACTTTATAAACTTGTATCTCTACGTACAATTGAAATAAGATATATGTTTTTAGTTTAATATATTCTCACCAACACCCTAGAACAACACACTAGCAAAACTCTTTAGGCAGCCAAATCTAGGCCACCACTCATTTTGTAAATAAAGTTTTATTGGAACGTAGCTATGTATGTTCATTTGTTTGTGTATTGTCTATGAATGTTTCACACCAACAGCTGAGTTGAACAACTGTGTTAGAGATGGGCTGGCCCACACAATCCAAAATGCTTATCTGCCCTTTACAAAACGGTTTGCCAACCTAATTCTTTTTTTTTTTTTTTTGAAACGGAGTCTCTCTCTGTCGCCCAGGCTGGAGTGCAGTGGCGTGATCTCGGCTCACTGCCAGCTCCGCCTCCTGGGTTCACGCCATTCTCCTCCTGCCTCAGCCTCCCGAGTAGCTGGGACTACGGCGCCCGCCACCAAGCCCGGCTAATTGCTTTTGTATTTTTAGTTAGAGACGGGGTTTCACCGTGTTAGCCAGGATGGTTTGGATCTCCTGACCTCGTGATCCGCCCGCCTCAGCCTCCCAAAGTGCTGGGATCACAGGCGTGAGCCACCTCACCCGGCTTGCCAACCTAATTCTAAAATACAAGTTTGATTTATTTTTTTTCCTTTCAAATTACATAAAGAAATTGCATGAATAAAAAGTACAATGATAATCTAATATATGCTTGTGATTGCTGTCTACCAATTGTTATACAAATAATTAAATGAAACATCAAAATTGATTAATTAATACTGAATTCTTTAGACTTCAAATAATTTTGGATGGATATCCCATGAGACACAGGGGATACAAATAGTTATAACACTCTGTTACTCATATGCAGGAGCTTATAGTGTTTTTGCAGAGGTAATATACTTAAAAAAGAGAACTGCTAATACAAACCAAGTTAAGCTAAGTTCCAAAGATTAGATATAGTGAATAAATGCTGTAAGAATTCAGGAAAAGGATAGATGATTGTTTAAGGTAACTAAATTTGGAGGCTATGTTATCAATAATAATTTTAAAGATGGAGAGTTTGCTTAATCCTAAGAAGTAGGATTCACAAGTTTGGTTAGCAAGGGTAAGAAAGAACATTCTAGACCAAAAGAATAGGTTGACTCATTTTGATGTAGGTACATGTATTCCAAACATTTATAACATTTTATAATTTATTTTATTATTAATATGTTACTATGTTCTTGAGTTTTTGATGGTTTTGTCATTTAACTTAAAATGGAAATATGTATCTAATTTGTAAAGGATAATTCCTACCAGAAACATATTGTATAGAGAAGTAATCGCTAAATGATGACTATAAAAAACTACAATTTATATGGTGCCTAAATTCGTTTCCTCCCAGTCTCCAAAAAAGAATGATTTTTAAATTCAGTTAAGTATAATCAAAACAATATTAGTAGAGCTTACTATACAATTGATCCTGGTTTTTAAGTACCTAGGCATACAAATATTTTATCTGAGTATGTCAAGAGAGACAGTTCAAGGGAATAGAGTTTGTTAATACAGAAGAGAGAATAATACTATATATTTTATCTTCAACTTAATCTGTGTGCTTTCATTTCAAGGGCCACAAGTGTTAAGATAATTCAAGAGGTTAGTAAAAATGTATAATGAATTATTATTGGAGTGAAACAGGTATTCAATGTTTTTAAACACAGAGTTTTGCTTCATATTCAGAGGAAAATGAACAAGTTAAAAAGCATATTAAATGTTGTTTCAGTATGACTGTTCTGTCTTCAGTGGAAATGCTGGGCAGTTTTGATTGCTTATTCTTTGCTTATTTTAAAATACATTGTCTAGAATTTTCTTAGATAAATTTGAAATTAAGAAAAGAAAATAAATCTTCTTAGGATTTACTTCTGCTACAATTTAGAGTGTGAATATAGAGAAAGACCTAAACAATATGACTTTGGAGTACAGGAATTATAGCATTAAATAGGATATTGGTAGAGCAGGAAATTCTAATTAACTACAGTAACATGTCAGTTATTTGGCACTGTTCGATAGAAATAATAGGATGTGAATTTCTATTAAACACATCCTATTACCGTTATTAATGTATAACATTACATGTTATACATTACAAATAACATGCCAAATAACACTGTAATAGTATGATGTGTTCAATAGAAATTTTTGTTTTTGAAACTAGAGACAATCCTTTTCAGTGTTAAAACATTTTAAAAAACATAAATAACTAAGATTCTTGAAGATTATATAATATTTATTAGTTGATGCAAGATGATCATCAATATCAGTCATCCTCATCTTATTAGGCATCAGTAGCCACATTTGCCACTCTAATTAGAAGGGCAAACAGATTTGGACAAAACTAATTGTGGCCTATGGGAATATTGTTTCCTATTCTTTAATTCCTTCCTCTGCCATATGACCTTGAAGTGCACTAGAGTCTCTGAAATGCATTGCTCTGCTCCATCCATGTTGGGCTTAGTCAAATGATTTTTTTAGGCAAATGCAATATGGATAGGTCTTAAGAAACACTGTGTATTTCTACTTGCTTTCTTACGCTCATGTTAAATGTCAAAAGAAGAGTATGCCCTGGATAGCTGCTGGTCCCAGAAAGAGACCTGTGGAGCTCCCTGGAACCCAACCGATACCCTGGAGCCCCACCCAGCTGACCCACAGCCTGAAGCAGAACTGCCCCATATAGATTTTTGAACAAGAAGAATAAATGTTGCTGCTTTTCTGAGCCATTGAATTTAAGTAATAGCTCTGTACTATACAAGATATTCTGCATAAACCAAAGACTTTATTTTTGGTGACTTCAGCTTATATTAATCTATAAGTCATGAATAAAGCATAAGGCTTGTTTTTGAAAATTGATGGTGGAAACCTCACTTAGTTTTTTATACATGCATAATGCGAGTTAAGCTGTAAATTGTAGAAATTTCTGAATCTTTTCTAGATGCGCGATCAGTTTTACCTGTATCTGAAATAGATGGTTCATGGAAGCACCTATAGCCACAAATGAATTTTCGTACTTATTTGATAAGGTTTAGAATTTCTTTAACAGGGTAGGGAGATGTGTTTTATTTTACAATTACATAAATAATTTTAAATGAATAAACTAATGGGAGAGAATAATGTTTTGGTAGATTGCCTCCAAAAATGGGAACCAGCAATTCCTCCCATTCCTATTCTATGTATGCTTCTCCTTTATCAAAAGATGGGGTCTATGACTCCTCTCTTTTAATCTGTGTTGGCCTTGTGACTTGCTTTGACCCTATATCAGTTTTGGGTGTAGAGCTTAAGAGATCTGAGAGTTTCCACTTTTGCTGTTTTGAAAGCCAAGCACCAAGTAAGAAGTTGAATCTTGTTGGAGAGAGAGGACCAGCCAGTCTCTGGCTGTTCCATCCACCCTAGCTGAGGTATCAGCCATGTAACTGAGGCCAACTTGATGGTGCAGCTATAGTCCAACTTCCAGCTAAATATGTTTGCATAAATTACCTCAAGTAATGCTCTCTGGAACTGAGGGATCCAGCTGACCCAAGACAATCTGAAAAACATCATGAAATCTAATAAACCCTTTTTATGCCACTAATTTTTGCAAACCAACCGACATTATGGAATTAAATTATAATTTCGTAACTTTTTTTGGAATATTAATTAAACTAAATTAGAATTGGAAAGAGAAGAAAAGTATAACTAAGGCAGGGAACAAACCAAGAATTCTGATCCTGCTATGTCTAAAGTTGAAATTTCCTTTCTTCTTAGTTTGTTTTGGTATTTTGTTGAAATTTCCTATGAAGAGAGACTGACTTGGCTCTTGTCAGCATTTGAATTTCTTAGCCCTATTTCATGAATTTCAGATATTTCTAACCCTTGTGTTTTGATAGAGTACATTTAGTGTTTTGTATTTAAATTGCTAAGTGATATGAAAACTAAATAGAAAAAGGATCCTAACTTTATTTTACTTGGCCAGCATCCCGCTTGAAATACTGTGGAGAAAATTTTGAGTTGAATAGGAGAAACACTAGACTCAAAGTGCCTCAGTTTTCCAAAGCTGTCATCTTCCTGTAGGTTTCTTATGCAGAATAGCTTGTTCTATATTCAGGGGTAAGTATCAATGGTTTTTTACGTGGATATCAATATAGGATTTGACATGCCTGTTACCTTATTCTCAATAAGATTATGAGAATGTATGCATTAACTGTTTTTGTTTTCTTGGCTTTAAGGACTACAACTGTAAGTCAACCATATATAAAAGCACATTAGAAAGTGTAAAAGAAACAATACTTTAAAAAGAATAGATCAGATATTTATAGTGGACTTGCTTCTAACTTACTAAGAACCAAATCAAATAACATATTTTCTCATAGCAATTCAGTGTCTTGGGAATTTGCAAGTGTTTAAACAAGTTCTAAGTTTGTTGCTCATCCAATTCTCAGAGAAGTTTAAATTTGAAATATAAAAAGACTTTTGCATTCTTCTTGTTGCAAGCACCCAGATTCGAAACCATCTACATTTTCCCTGTAAAAACAGAAATTGGTGAGAAAAAAAATTTTAGATTTAGGTGGACATTTTAACAACGCATGAAAAGATTTGGTAGGGGTCTAAAAAAACGGCAATGACCCAGCAGTTATTTAAAACTTAAAAGATTTTTAACCAACCCAAATGCCCATCAATGATAGACTGGATAAAGAAAATGTGGCACATATACACCATGGAATACTATGCTGCCATAAAAAAGAATGAGTTCATGTCCTTTGCAGGGACATGGATGTAGGGAAGCCATCATTCTCAGCAAACTAACACAGAAATAGAAAACCAAACACCACATGTTCTCACTCATAAATGGGAGTTGAACAATGAGAACACATGGACACAGGGAGGGGAACATCACACACCTTTGCCTAATGGGGGATGGGGGGCAAGGGGAGGGACAGCGTTGGGAGAGCATTAGGACAAATACCTAATGCATGCGGGGCTTAAAACATAGATGACGGGTTGATAGGGGCAGCAAATCGCCATGGCACGGGTATACCTATGTAACACACCTGAACATTCAGCACATGTATCCCAGAACTTAAAGTAAAATAATAAAAAAAAGTTAAAAAGGATCTTTCCTGCATTAAGAATACCCAGCCACTATTCACTCCACCATGGTAGTATTGGAAAAGGCGGACAGCTAATGCACTTGACACTCTTAACAAAGAGTGATTTAATCATATTTTATACTAAGAGCAATGGATGCTAACAGGGACTTTTAGAAAAAGACATAAACTTATGTATGTTTTAGAAAGATCATTCTGAATACAGTGTAGAAAATGGGTCAGAGACAAGCACACTTGGAAGGAGGGCTTCGGCACTGGTCCAGTACTTCAACTCTGGTGGCAGAGATGGAACCTCTCAGGCAACTTCTGCCTGGGATCCCCTTTCCTGTATTTCCAAATTGCTCAGCTCTTCATTTCTTATGTGTCTCAGCTCAAAAGTTGCCTTATCAGAAAGGCTTTCCCCAAGCACCCTATAAAATAGTTCAACTACCACTCTCTACCCCCACTTCATATTATACCCCTCTGCTTTATTTTTTTCATAGTATTTCTTTTCCTCTGACATTTGTTTATTTTCTGTGTTTCTTCATTAGAATGTAAGCTACTTGAGGAGAGAAACTTTGGGTCACTGGCATCAATGGCTCCCAAAAGATTTCAAACAACTTGCTACTCCAAGTATGATCTATGGACCAGCAGTATTGCTATCACCTGGGAACTTATTAAAAATGCAGCATTTCATACCCCATTCTAGAACTACAGAATTAGTAGCTAATTCAGTTTGACAAGATCCAAGGTAATTCATGTATGCATTAAAGCCTGTGGAGCACTAGCCCAGCACACTTAATTTTTTTAAATTTTTTAAAATTATACTTTAAGTTCTGGGTTACATGTGCAGAACGTGCAGGTTTGTAACATAAGTATACACGTACCATGGTGGTTTGCTGCACCTATCAACCCATGACCTACATTAGGTATTTCTCCTAATGTTATCCCTCCCCTAGCCCCCCAGCCTCCACAGGCCATGGTGTGTGATGTTCCCCTCCCTGTGTCCATGTGTTCTCATTGTTCAACTCCCACTTATGAGTGAGAACATGTGGTGTTTGGTTTTCTATTCTTGAGTTAGTTTGCTGAGAATGATGGTTTCCAGCCATCCATGTCCCTGCAAAGGACATGAACCCATCCTTTTTTATGGCTGCATAGTATTCCATGGTGTATATGTGCCATGTTTTCTTAATCCAGTCTATCATTGATGGACATTTGCGTTGGTTTCAAGTCTTTGCTATTATGAATAGTTAGCCCAGCACACTTTAGATCCTCAATAAATTCTAGATGACAGCATAATATTAGAATAGGTAGAAGGTGGCCATTGGATGAACATATAGACAGAGCTACAGGAAAAAGTCAAGGATGATAACTGAGTTTTGGGGCTTATAGCTTATGCAATTAGGAAGGTGGTGAAGCAACTCAATGAGATAGGAAACCCAAGTTTATATCTTGGGTTTAGATGAAAATTTAATTTTTTCAAAGGTGAATATTTAGTTTTGGATATTTTGGATGTGAGTATCCTGTGAACAGTCAGTAGATAACTAAATATGGAAACCTGAAATTCAAAGGGAGATCAAGATTAGGCATATAAATCTTCTATAAATATAAATGGAACCATTCAGAGACTTACACTTTAATAGATCTCCCAATTATACCGTGACCAGATGCAGACAAACTGGAGCATTCACAAAAACATTTCTATTTCAATGTTGAACTAATGGAAAGTGGCTTTAGCTATTTCTCATTTACTTAATTTTGCCCCAGTCAGACGCGCTTCATGATTTAGAAGGAGTACAAACTTCCTGCTACTTATTACCCAAGATGTTTAATCCTTTTAACCTACAGTTCATATTATTAGTCAATATTGGCTGATACTAATTACGTGTTGTGGTTATTATTAACTGCTTATACTAAGAGGGAGACCAATCTGCTAAAGGCTTTCTTTCTAAAATTTCTGCCTTAGCTATGTATACATTATATAATCTTGGCAGGTAATCAGAAGAAATATTTAGGGGGCATTTTTTTCAGCTTCACTGAAGCATTTAACTTAATTGATTACACTTGGCTTTTACAGACAATGAGGACTCCCTGGTTGTAAATTGCTCAGATGACTATTCTCAATGGATGATGATATAATTAAACAGTAATTTCTGTTTCAAATGATAACATACACAAACAATGGGCAGCTTCCATTTGCTTGGGGATAAAATAATTTAGAAAAATTACAGACTATCACTATTTAAAAGCAGCAAATGTAAAAGAGGAGACTAATGGTTTTCTGGTGAGTTTTTTCACTATTAAATCAGAGAATTCTCTAAAAAGATAATGCTAGCTGTATTGAAGGCAAACTAGTGTGTTTATTGACTTCTGTGAGCGCCTGTAAGAGGTTCACTTTGCAAGGGTATATCAAACACGGTGCACTTTTTCATAACTTTGCTTTAGTATTCCACTTCTCAGAATCTCTCTCAAATAAATACTTTAAAATAATTCCCCCCAAAAAAACACACAACTATCTTCAACTGGTTATTTTGCCATTATAAATGAATTTAAAAAAATTATTTTAACTGTCTCTTCTCTCTCAGAAGTGTGACCAGATTTTGGGACCTTTCTTCTGGGATTCCTCACATAAGGGAGAGCAAGTTGAATAAAGAGAAATATCCAGGCTTTTGGAGAAAACAGGCAACAGGATGCTATCGAAGTTGGCCATTCAACAGTTGCTTCAGGAAAGTGGAGGCCCTGTGCTTTCAAAACACTAAGACAGAGATAGGAATAAGTGAAGTGTTTGCATGTTATGGGAGACCCAGACTGAAGTTAACATAGAATGACTGGGGGCCACTGGAAGGGCACATCCCGCTCGTCAGGATTCCTGAGGCCACGGGCTATGCTACTGTGATGCTCTGAGTCCCAGAGCCCATCCTCAGCTTCCCAGATTACTTATCTCCAGGGCTTTTAAAAATTCCCAAGGAAGGCCACACCCTCCCTGTGTCCCTTAAAAAATGATTAGAATTGTTAAAAAATCTTCAATATCTAGTGGTGATGGTGAGGTGGTGGGGTCTATTAAAGAAACCATCATGACTTGGCTTGCTGCTTAATATCTTCAATCTATTAAACATATTTGATCAAATTCTCCTAAATATTCATTTGAAACAACACGACTAATATATCAGGTTCTCTTAAGTGTTTGAAACCTATAAAGGTACACAAATAAAACATAAATGATCACTATAAGACCTTATTTCTATCTACACACATACACATATATAAACTGGTCACAGAATACTACAATTGAATGCTTATCTTAACATCCTCCAAAAGCAGAGCCTGAAACTAAGGCTTG
The DNA here is from genome assembly GCF_028858775.2 of Pan troglodytes. NCBI lineage: Eukaryota > Metazoa > Chordata > Mammalia > Primates > Hominidae > Pan > Pan troglodytes. Next base: position 91,613,048 of record NC_086015.1, read on the forward strand.
CAGGCAGGTGGTTCATTGGGAAATGATTCCAGGGAATGTCAGCAAGAAATCCTGAGCAGAGTGAAGAGAGGAGGAAAAGCCAATCAGGGATGCCTTATGAAGTTGATCATCACTCTTGACACCTGGTGGTAGGCTCTAAATTAATTTATGAATGCATCTGAGAACTGTTAGCAAGGAAATGAAAGCTCTGCCATCCTCATTGGTCAAAGGAAGCCACACCAGTGTTAACTATCTTGAACTTTCAGGGTGCACATTTGTGGGCTCCCAAGTAGGTTCTCTTGAGGACAGGAAGTGAGAGTTATGTGACTTGAGCCCTAGTTACAAATCCTGTGTGGATCTGGTCATTATGGTAATGTCTAGAGGAATATACGAAACCAAAAAGTTTCAAAATTATCCCAAATAATTTGCTGTCATCAGTAGAACATCATGTTGTACCCACTTTTTCACTATATGATTTCCTAGCTGACTGCCACTTTATACAATATTACTCCTGTCATAATTCTTTTAGATTTCTATATTCAGTTAATGACTGACTCCAGGATACTGGCTATTGTCTTGATCTCCCCTCCATTCCCCTCCATTCTACCTTTACCACTACAGGGCATATATTAGACTATGTTATTACTAATAATGGTAACATCTCTACTCTCTCTATGACACATCCAGCTTTCCATACCTCACCTACTATATTTTTGATAACTTAACTTCAACATTGCTTATGCCTCACAAGGACCTATAATCCATCGATACTTTGGATTGTTCCTCCATTTCTTGTGTTCTTATTCCCCATCTTACCCAAATGAACTTTCTTACGAAGTGTTCTAATTAGTCTCTGATATATGTCTTCAACTGTCTGTCCTCTCTCACATTTTGATGAAATCACACAGATAAAGCCACTCTTCCTAATCTGTGCATCCTCCCACACAGAGGGAAATCACAGGAGCAGGCTGAGTGGTCTCACTTAAACTCACCACCACCACCCTCAAGTGGGCTCTTAATGCTGCTCCGGAATCAAACATTTCCCTATCTCATTTACTCTCCCACTCTGGCAATGATTTCCCGTCATTTCCTCACTGCTCAAACTTCTAACACCTTTCTTATCTTCATTCTCTGCTAACCACCTTGTCTCCCATTTCACTAACAAAACACAAGCAATTGAAAAACTTCTAGGAGACCCCACTACCTCTTCTACTCTCTTCCCTGTATATTTTCCTGTGTACTCTACCCTCTCTCCAATTTCAGAGAACAAACTCCTCTTCTTGTAGTCTAAACTTTGTCACTTTTAACCTCTCAAAGTCAACTTGCAAACAGTACATTCAGGTTTTGTGGGGCCTGAGCTTATAAATTTTGGAGGCCTTCTTTAGGAAAGAGTACAAAATTATACATATAAAATTAGGTACAAATGTGAATATTTATTTAATATAAATCTCCACATGCTTGAAATATAAAAAAAATTGGAAAATTCTATAAGAATCTTTAAATTAACAAAAATATATTTTTATTAATAGCCTAGTATGTTTCTATAATGCTTTTTTTCTTCTATATTTTGTTGCATACTTGTTGGTTGCCTTTGCATATGCCAAGAATAAATTTTAGAATAATTTAAATAGATTAGAGTGGAATAGAATGGTAATCCAGTCATTCTTTTAGTATTATTGGTTTTGAATTTATTGTTAAAATTTTAGAGAATTTTATTTCAACTTCAATATTGGTAATGTCATGTGTATTTTTAAAGACTGTTGTCAAATTGGGGCAATATTAGTTTTTTTCACATATGAGTTATAAAATCTTACTCTTGTGAGTGACAACTTTTAAACACCTGTATTCTTTTAGTGGACAACAGTATCCAATTTTTTATGATATCATTATATTATAACTTGCATATTTCTTTATCAATGTCTTTATTTTGTGGTAAACTATCAAGAAACAAATGTTTTCAATGTGTTCATATGATTTATTTCTTCTTATAAATTTGAATATCAAGTAAGCTGAGTCTATTCATTAATTCCAGTAGAAAGTGTATACTTTCTTAATTATTCATTTTTATAAGATTAAAAATATTAAAGCAATTTGGCTTCTTTAATGTCAGAAATAACTTAGCTTGCCTTAATAGAGGAATATATAAAAAATGATTTTATTGGTACAATCATAATTTTACAGACTGTATTGTCAGGTATATCCCAGACAGAATACTTGTGTTGTGACTAGTTATCAATGAAAAGCAAATTCTCTACCTCCAATTTTTAATATTTGATAATTTGAAGAATTTCCCAAAGACTAGTTTCTGATTCCACACATTGTAAACTTTTTCCTCATCCATTACTAACATAATTCAGGTACTGGGCATGGCAGGTCACTTTCATATTGAGATGTGGCCTCTGATCCTGCCAGGATGCCAGGTGAGTCAGCACTGTGGTAAGAGATAGGATTGCTGGAAGACATTGTACATGGAATCAGGCAGCAGTGACTGTCAACTACGAAAACATATCTTGCTAAACTCAAATCAAATGTATTCCCTAATTTTATCTACCCCTAGACTAATCTGCCAAAATGTCGGTGACCACTCTGACACCACCTAACATGACTGGATGGGATGCTGAAGTGGGAAGAAATACTAGTCCTAATCATTTTGAGGCAGGATAGGTAGTCAAGGAAGTAGCCGTGTTCTCAGGATGTAGCAACCATGGTGACCATACAGCCAACACAGTAGGCCTAAGCATTCGCATTGTAATTGAGCTCATTCAAGCCCCCTGTCTTCGGTAGGGAATTTCACCTGTAGAGAGCATATGCACTTTGATTTTACCTGTCCTCAAAGTGACCCTTTTCTCTTTTTAATGGTAAAAAAAAAAACCCTGGGTGAAGATTTAAAATGCTAATGAACATGTGATATATGAACAAGCATGTACAGCTACTGCACATGTGTACCCAGAGGACCACTCAGAACATGCTTACTATAATACCTCTTTCCACCTCCTTATGGATAATCGTGTAAGACTCCTGTAAAGGTTGTCTCCTGGCCAGGCATAGTGGCTTACACCTGTAATCCCAGCACTTTAGGAGGCTGAGGTGGGAGGATCACAAGGTCAGGAGTTCAAGACCAGCCTGGTCAATATGGTGAAACCACGTGTCTACTAAAAATACAAAGATTAGCTGGGCGCGGTGGCATGCACCTCTAGTCCCAGCTACTCGGGAGGCTGAGGCAGAAGAATTGCTTGAAGCCTGGAGGCAGAGGTTGCAGTGAGCTGAGATTGTGCCACTGCACTCCAGCCTGGTGACAGAGTGACACTCGGTCTCAAAAAAAAAAAAAAAAAAAAAGAAAGGCTGTCTTCCTCATGCCTGTCTTTGCAGTCTCACCTTTATGAGCAGCTTGCCCTGAATTACCTCTCTCTGAGTACACAGTGTATACTGTCTATTCTGCACTTACTTTAAAAATATTTTTTTTCCTTTTTAATAAATTACTCTATCTTGCACTTCTTTTGCTGTGTGTCTCTTGTTTAAATTCTTTTAAATTAAGAAGACAAGAACTGAGGTTTCACATCAGCCATCAAAAATTTGTGTTTAAAATTTCCTTGCATTTGAAAATTTTGCAAGAGAACATACGACAATGTCAACCTATTGCTCGGGTACCTTTTATGGCCTTGGGAGTAGCCTGTGAAACTGAGGGCCCCTGAAACTTAAACTTCATTAGCTTTGTAGCACATCTGCCTATAATTACCAAGAATTTTGTTTCCAACAAAAATATTTCCCTACCTGAGGTTTTTCTCATCAGTAAACAAATATTCTTTTACATATATCATGAATAGAATGTCTTGAAAATTCTTTGCTCTCACACTATCACCTCATTATTTTTCTTTCCTTTACAGTAAAACTATTTTTTAAACAGCAAAACTGTGTTGGATAAATTCACTCTAATTCCTCCCCGCCTAGGTTCTTCAAATTTGCTACATGCTTCCTTAATCTTTATCTCTCCTTTCAAACTGTTTTTGTCAATGTCACCAGTGAAGTAAGCTCAAAATCCCACATTCACCCACTCTTACCTGCAGCTCCTGAAAACTTTCTCATCTCAGTTAATAGTGACTTCATTCTTCCTCTTACTCAGGCCAAAATACTAGAGTCATCTCTGATTCCTCGTTGCTCTCATAAAATTGTCAGAAAATCCTGTAGGCTCTCCCTTCCGGTACCTCTTGGTATAAGTCATCATCCTCTCTCACATAGAGTAATGCCACAGTCTCCTAAATGGTCAGTCTCTCTTCACTCTATTCTCAACAGTGCTGTTGGAGAATTTGAAACTATAAGCCAGGCCCATCTGCCGCTCAAAACACTTCCATAGCTTATACTTTTACTTGGAATATAAGCTGAAGTCTTTACAAAGGCTCTAAAAGCTCTTCCCAATCTGTCCATGGCCTTCCTGCCCTCATCTCTACTCCTCCTTTGCTCATTCAGGCTTCCTTGTTAGTTCTTGAACATCTGGGTGGGCTCCCAGGCAGGGCAGTTCCTCTATCTTCAGTGCTCTGGCTTGGACTATCCATGCTGCTGGGCCCTTCTCGCTTTCAGTCTTTACTCAAATTTTATCTTCTCAGTCATGCTTCCCTGAACGTTTAAATTTAAATGATTTATTTAATTAAAATTTAATAAAATTAAAATTTAAAATTTAATGTTGCACTCTCTACAATTTTTCTATAGACTTCTGCTTTAGAAGTCTGTAGAACTAATAGCACTAATCTCTACTCATATTCTATAGATCATGATTATTCTGTTTATTATCTGTTGATCCCCTTGACTCCACCCCCACTTTCTAAGAACAGAAGCTCCAAGAAGGCAGGGTACTGCTGGAATGAAGAATATTGGCCAGTACACACACAAAAAGGCGCTCAGTAAAAATGTATTTGTTGAATACATGAAAGAACAAATGAAGGACTAAAACTTTCTCTTATATTTCTGATGTACCTCTCATCAGTAACATACAACTGGAATATTCTTTAACTCAGTATTAATTACTTATCTTTTTTTTTTTTTTGAGAAGGAGTCTTGCTCTTTTGCCCAGGCTGGAGTGCAAGGGCATAATCTCGGCTCACTGCAATCTCTGCCTCTGGGATTCAAGTGATTCTTTTGCCTCGGCCTCTGGAGGAGCTGGGATTACAGGCATGTGCCCCCATGCCTGGCTAATTTTTGTATTTTTAGTAGGGACGGGGTTTCACCATGTTGGCCAGGCTGGTTTCGAACTCCTGACCTTACGCGATCCACGCGCCTTAGCCTCCCAAAGTGCTGGGATTACAGGTGTGAGCCACCACACCCAGCTGACTTAGTTATCTTCTAACTATCATGTTTTATTCATTTATAATAGTAGTAATTGATGGTATATTTTCGATTTTTTCTCCCATCTTAGTATTTTTGAAAATGTTGCTATTTCTATACATCTTTCACTTTTCTCCTTTCTTGTTTTCGATTGGATTGCTGAAGAATTTTTTCTCATTTCCAATTTTCCTCTCTACTGACTTGGAAACTATTGTCAACCAGCCTTAGAAGCATGGACTCTCTATTCATAGTTTAATTTGCTAGTCTAATAAATGGATCTTTTTTTATAGCTAAAGAAAGCACTAAGCTTCACCATTTACCATTCTTCCTTGCCCACTTGTAAAGTTCAGAGGTATAATGACAAATTTTTTAAGTGCAACTTTTAAAACTAAACAAAATATACTCAAAAATATCTCAGCACAAATGGAAACTTGAAAGGTGAAGCCCCCTAATTATATAGTTAGAGAACATGCCTACTGTTGACAAAAAGAGTCAAACACTGTAAAATATTTGAAGATATTTATTCTGAGCCAAAGCCTGATTAATGGACCATGACATAGCCCTCAGGAGATCCTGAGAACATGTGCCCAAGGTGGTTGGGTTGCAACTTGGTTTTCTACATATTAGGGAGACATATGACAACAATAAATACATGTAAGATGTACATTGGTTTGGTCCAGAAAGGCAGGACAACTGGAAGCTAGGGCTTCCAAGTCATAGGCAGATTCAAAAATTTTCTGATTGGCAATTGATTGAAAGAGTTATTATCAATAGAAAGGAATGTCTAGGTTACCATAAGGGATTATGGAGACCAAGGTTTTGTCATACAGATGAAGCCTCCCGGTAGCAGGATTCAGAGAGAATAGATTGTAAATGTTTATTATCAGACTTAAAGAGTCTGTTCTATCAGCAATTCCGAAAGAGAAGAGGGTATAATGAGGTATGCCTAGCTCCCCCTTCCCATCACAGCCTGAACTAATTTTTCAGGTTAACTTTGGAATGCCCTTAGCTGAGAGGAGGGGTCCAGTCTGTTAAGATGGTTGAGGGGTGGGCAGTAACACTTTATTTTTGGTCTACACTACCTTAAGACAATCTGACCGTACTGTAGAATTACTTCCGAAACGTTAAACAACACTGATGCCTGGGCCTCATTTCCACCCAGTGAAATCATAACCCTCAGTGAGGAACAGACAAAAGGTACCTCCAATGATTCTAATGTGTAGTCAGAGCTGAGTGTCGCTGCCATGAATCATTCATATGCCTGAGCTGGCAACACCTGGCATTGTATATTCCAAATATCTTTCCATACTATTCTCAATCTCTAACTTCCTATTTATAGCAGATAAAAATTCACAGATTCATATTTTCCACAAAGTGTTTCTTGTCACTATTTGAAATTCTTACTTATTAGAAATTATGTTGAATTGACAAACATTTTGTAAGTCAGATATCGTCTAGAAAGGTGCAAGCAGTGGTGTGTTGGTATTTAAACACTGATTTTCTCAAGGGGAAGAAGACTGATTTGTAGCATTTGCCAATTTCCCTGGTGTAAATACTTCCACAATGACCAGTGTTAAGCTATCAACTAGCTGTCACTAAAATTGGAGTTAGGAAGAGAGGTGCACAGTTAGCTTTCCTGAGCCTGTGAGCTTGCTCCAGGACACAATTGAGTGTAAGGTTTTCAATCACATTACAGAATGATAGATTCACCACCTCATTTCACAAATGAAAGATCCAACATGCAGAGGGTTTAAGTCACTTGTTCTAAATGAAACATTTACTTATGAGAATATTGGTAATTAATATTGAAGCAGAATGTGAGATGAAACTCTAAAATTATGTGAAAACACACACACATACATATTAATTAATAAGAATTCCAATTAACCTAACATTATGTATTGACTGCCTTTCTTTTCTTTTGCTAAGATGTGATGTCTCTTCGTTACTTAGTAAGTGCTTATATATAATAGACATGTTCCTGGTTTACGTATTATGCTCCATTTTCTCTGTTACTCTTCTTTAGATTAAAATTTGTTTTCACATTTACCAGGACATTCTGCCTCAATTCTCCTCTTTTGAAACTATGGCTTTGCTCTTTCTTACATATTTTTCCAGATATCTTTAAAATATTTTAAATTCTTTTCAAATAAATTATTTATAATTTTGTTTAGAAATAACCAATTAAATATGTAATTAAGGAAAATTAATAGCTATTTAAACATTAAGAATTTCCATCAGAAGAATTTTAATGCATTTATTATTTTTGTTGTTATTAGGATTCAGTTTTCTTTCTTCATTTAAAAGTAAATAAAAGATTTTCATAGAAAAATTATTAATTCTGTTTCTTGGCCAATTAACTTATATTTTCAAGATATGAAAACAGATAAATACAATAAACTGTGCCATATATATGTACACAACCATACAAATACGTATATATACACATTTGATCCTCATTCTCAAGTTGCATATTTGTGAATTTGCATGCTCACTAAAATTTATTTGTAACCCCACAATCAATACTCCGGGTGCTTTAATGGTCATTCAATGTCAATTGTGACTATGTACGGAGCAGCAAAAACTTTGAGTCACCCAACTAATGCACATTCCCAGCAGAGGTCAAACAAGGTGATGCTTCGTCTTCTTGTTTCAACTGTTTACCTTAAGAAGTGCCCTTTCTGTGGTCCATTTGGTGCTGTTCTTTAACGATTTTTTGTGCTTTTTGTTTGTGATTTTTGGTTTAAAATGGCTTCTAAGTATAGGGTTGCAGCCTAGTGTCCCTAAGCACAAGAAGGCTTAATGTGTCATAAGGAGGAGAAAATATGTGTGTTAGATAAGCTTCGTTTGGGTATGAGTTATAGTGCTGTTGACCTTGCGTTCAATGTCACTGAATCAACAATACAGTATATCCAGGAAAGGGGAGAAGAAATTCATTGATTTATATCTGAAGCTACTCTCGAAAGTGCTAAAGTGACACCTATAGTGCTTGATGAAGCTACATAAAAAAATAGAAATGGGTAAATTTGTGCCATCATGGGATGACAATCAATAAAAAAGGTGTATTAAACATCACTATTATGAGGCTAAAAGCCAAAGAAATTTGCAGTCACATAACCAGAGCCAGTAAAATGATAAACCCTTTGTGGCTAGCGTTTTATAATGAAGAAATGCTGCATATAATTATTTGTAAGAAATGTATATTAAATACTGTCTTTAAATAGAAATACACATAAAACAGGGTTATATATTGATTGGTTTATGAAAATGTTATGACCAGAGGCTTATAGAAAGCTAACCCTGTATTTTACCCAGGAGCAGTAACACAGTATTCAGTAATTCAGTGTTGGAGGTGATTTTATAGAAGAACATAATTACCATGAATGACAGGAATCAACTCTATATGATTACATGTATTTGTGTGTTTTATGTGAGTGTGCATATGTGTGTGTGTGGGTGTGTGCAGGTGTGCTAAAGGAAAGAAACATTACCTAGAATTCTGTAACCATTATACAAACAAGAAGAATTTTTGTATATTCATTTGAACACATATTTTACAGAGTTTAGGTAGCTGATTTTTATGTAGTTCGGATGTTGCGTGTGTGTGCACATATAGATTAGTACACACATGAATTTTCTATCCAAACATTTAAGTATTTTCTCATATTATTATAAATTATTTCTCATCATTACTTTTAATGAATACTTAAGGTTTTCTGTGGAAAAATATACTTATGTCACCATTGCCCCTTTGTTTAAGGAGTCATATTCAAGTTTCTAATGTCTAATATAGAACTAAATGTATTTTATTATCCACATATAGGATTATTTCTTAATAATAAATTGTAGGAGCCCTTTTCTGCTTTGTCATAATGTTGTAATATTTCTTTATTTAAAAAGCTTTAAAAATTTATGTTCTCATTTTTTATATAAATGTGAAAGTAAAACAATAATGTTGAAACTCCTATATGAAATATTAGGAATATAATATTTTTGTGTCATGTTTTGGAAGGACAGAACCTAACTACCCAAACTTAACTACCCCCAACCATTTAAATAATTTCATTAATTTAACTCAAGATTTAATCTTTATCTGATTTTCTCTAATATTTAAATTTGCATGCAAATGTATAAAGAATTAGCTTGGGTCTATGTGTTTATTTGGTTTAACGCTCAAAGTCGATCCTTTTCAGTAAGAATAACCTGGATAACAGATACCTGATTTTTATTTTAAGTGTTTAGTGTTTATACTGTTTTTAGCAGGCCTTTTGCCAATTAATCATTAACATGAACTCTATCTTTGCATCTTTTTTTTCTTTTTTGAGACTGAGTCTTGCTCTGTCACCAGGCCAGAGTGCAGTGGCGCGATCTCGGCTCACTAAAACCTCTGCCTCTCAGGTTCAAGCAATTCTCCTGCCTCAGCCTCCTGAGTAGCTGGGACTACAGGCACGTGCCACCGTACCCAGCTAATTTTTGTATTTTTAGTAGAGACGGGATTTCACCATGTTGGCCAAGATGGTCTCAATCTCTTGACCTCGTGATCCGCCCTCCTCAGCCGCCCAAAGTGCTGGGATTACAGGCATGAGCCACCGCACTTGGCCTGCATCCTGAACCTAGATGATTTACAACTTGATGATGTATGATTTGGGCACTGATTTTTTTCTTTTAAGGTTTTATAGATATTGCTTTATTTTCTTATATCGTTTGGTGTTATAAGATGCATTTTGAGGTCAGTTTGATGTTTGTTCCATTATACATATGCTGTTTACGTTGTTTTTATTGTTCAAATCATTGGATCTAATTACTGAAGATGGTGGTATGTCATCTTGTATATTCAAATATATTTTCCCCAAGTTCTAAGACTTCAGTATTTAATATTCTAAAATCATATGTATATTAAGTTTTAAAACCATATTATTTCAATTAAAAACAGTTTGGTTGATGAAACATTGCAAAACAGTTATTTCTGTTTGAGTTTCATTGTTACAGTATAATCTCTATAATTTGTTTTTGCTTAGAAGTGTGGACAGAACAAGATAATGTATTATGAGATATTTTAAACTATTAGCATAAACTATTAGCATATGTGATTGGAAGATTTTTATATTATATTAATGTGATTATTTCCATTATTTCTTTGAAGATTATATTTTCCTCATCAAAATAAAATATATTTGTTGTAACCAAAATATATTAAATAAATTATAATATAATATCTTATAGAATATTTTTGGCTTCCTTTAAGAAGCTGGTATTCAATTGACTGGCAGTATTATTTATTCCTTTGGACCGTTTTGGGTTCTTTAAAGCATATATCTTCAGCTTACATAATCTACATTGGCGGTCAAACATTAACTAAGATGCAATCCTATGCATTTTATGGTTGATCATAATCTTATGGTTATGCTTATCAATGAGTACAGATGACTGTTTTAAGAAAGTGCAATGCGGAGTTACAGTGCAGGCAAACTAGGGTTTATCATACCATTAAGTAGCATTTAGCTTACCACAACTTGTTTTTCTCTCAGAAGAAAATAACACTCAATGCAACTTATGATTTTCTTTCCCTATCAGAATCTCCTTAGCCACCATGCAACATTAAAACTACAGGCAAATGATGTCCATTAAAAGTGGGTGTAATCCTTACAATGAGGTATGCAGTGTCTTTTAGAGTGTAGACCTTGTGGACATGTGCAGAAAAACAGTTAATATTTCCTCCTCATTAACCTTAAGAGTTTGAGATTTGGCCATGAGACATAGTTTCTTTCAACCACCATTCATGCATTGTTATTTACTTCTGCTCAGACTGTAGTATTTTTTATGATATTCTTTATAAAACAATGTGTAGCAATGCCTCATAAGCTATTGTTGCCATCTGCTTTTTCCACTAATTCCTGGAACATTCACCTGCCCTGAACATTCATAAAATTTGCATTTTAACACCCAGTGTGACAATTTTTCTAGGAGTTTTTGATGTCCCTCTAGTACTATATTTTCTACCTGCTTTGCCAGCCATTTCGGTTTATAACATTTCTCCAGAATGACAAATAAAGGCAGAGACTAAATTAGAGTAAAAAAATAGCTTACAAAAAGGCACTAAATATGGGAAACTCCACAATGCTTTCTTTATTTTGGCAGGGAACATAAGCCATTACTCATTCTCTTTTGTTAACAGGCAATAAAAAAATGCTTATTAACTACAATCTTCAGTATAATTCTATAGTATTTTGGCAAGGAACTAAACTTTGATAAATTAATGCTGTTCTACAGCAACAATAAACACATTTAGCCAACATTTAAACCCTTTGCAATGTGACTTCAACCTGTCTTTCCTGATTTTTTTCTTTTCCTTTAAGCAGGAGGTAATGTGTCGTCATCACTAGTATGCTGGTGAATGTTTAACAACCAACTATTTGAAAAAATATTCTGATTTTTAGTGTTTGCCAATTTCTGAGGTGTGAATACTTCAACCGTGGTTGATTTCAAACATGCTCCTTTGAGAAGAGATCTGCATAATCAGCACTCAATATTTTATACAAGCCAGCCCAGAACGCCCCTGGGTGTGCTAAAGTCAGTTTGGAATTCTGTTATACTAGTTATGAGTTATGTGATTGAGGTCAAGCTGCCAAATCTTCTTCTTTCTTTATATTCTCACCTATAAGGTAAAACTTAACATGTAGGGGTTTTTAAAAATAGAGATGCTATATGCAAAGCAATGTGCATGTTAGCAAATAATAGATTCACTGAGTAGTAGGTATTGTTATTGTTATTACATCCTCCTACACTTCTGTCTTAGTCAGCTCAGGTTGACATAACAAAATACCACAGACTGGTTGGGTTAATTAACAGATTTTTTTTTTTGTACATTTGGAGGCTAGACGTTTAAGATTGAGGTGCCACTGGAATAGGTTTCTACTGAGACCTCTCATCCGGCTTGCAGATAGCTACCTTCTCATGGTTGTCTCACATGGCCTTTTTCCTCTGTATGTTCCTGGAGAAAGATCTCTTGTGTCTCTTCCTCTCCTTGTAAAGACAGCAGTCCTATTAGATTAGGACCCAACTCTTAGGACCTTATTTAACCTCGATTATTTCCTTAAAGGTCCTATCTCTAAATTCAGTGTCCATATGAATTTTGGGGAAACACATTTCAGTCTCTAGCAATCCGTGCGCTTCCTCTAGGTTTTTCCCTGTGTACTTGCTATTTCCCAGGCATGCTTTGTTCTTGCTATTTTCTCTAATGATATGTCATGTTGATAGATGAGTTCAGATTGTCAAATCCAAATTTATCAAAGTCCACCATAGCTACCACTATCTTCAGAAATACCTTCCTGATCACCCTGACAAAAATAATCTTTCTCATTTTAGCACTCAAAAAGCTTTGGTTGTATCTTTCCTATGATGCCTATCTTTTTCTGACAAGTGTTATGCCATATTTCATTAATTCTAACATACAAATTTTTCTCCACTTTAACATCCCTGAGATGTTTTGCTCTGATCTTAAGACAGAATAAAGATGAGGACTGCCTTATCAATTAAAAATACTTTAATAACACCTCACATCATTGGCCAGCATTAGTAATGTGATATAGAAATATTTCTTCAAATGCTCATTTTGTCAATGCTTTCATATATATATAGGCACTTAACAAAATTAAGAGTAAAATTACATCTATGAATATAAAATTTTCTTCACATGTGAAAAGTTCAGTTTTTGTATTCCTTTATTCTGTAAAAATATATTATTTAGCATATATTTTAGTTGATTTGGCAACTTGCAAATAAGATCTCTGCTCATGTGGACAAATTTAAAATAGGGAGAAATGAGTAACTTTCTATGTGCTGTGATTTTAAATTCTAAATTAAAGAAGCCTAATTTAAATTACCTAAATAAAAAAGCACATTTATATTAACCATATTATATTAAAGCATAATACTCAAAATGGTAAAATCAGGACTCATATAAATGCAAAATAAATATGTATCCAAGGGGGTAAGGTGTTGATCTAAAACTGGTTAATCTGGTTAATGTCTTACGGCGATAAATCGTTGGGATTTTGTTGGTTCTCCTAAAAGAAACTGTTTGCATTTGTACTGGAAAACCATTACAAGTTAACCTCTATCCTTAAGTAGTGATAAAATAGGCAGTTAGAGGCAGAGCAAGATGGCTGAATAGAAACCTCCATCAAGTATCTCCCCCTGCAGGAAAACCAAATTTAACAACTATCTACACAAAAAAGCACCTTCATAAGACCCAAAAATCAGGTGAGTGATCACAATACCAGGTTTCAACTTCATATTGACAAAAGAGCACCGAAGAGGGTAGAAAAGACAGTCTGAAATTGCTGACACCACCCCTCCCACTCCACGACAGCTGCTGGCCATGTGGTGTGGAGAAGAAATCTGTCTGCTTCGGGGAGGCAGAGTACAGTGATTGTGGGACTTTATACTAGGACTCAGTGCTTCTAACGCTGAGTGGACTTGCCGGGCATGCAACCTATTGGGACACCAGCCTGGGTGGCTAAGGGAGAGCCTGTGCTATCCCTCCCCAGCCCCAGGCAGTGCAGCTCACTGCTCCAAAAGAGATCCCTTCCTCTGCCTTAGGAGAGGAGAGGGAAGAGTAAAGCCTTTGTCTTGCAACTTGGATACCAGCCCAGCCACAGTAGGATAAGACACCAGGCAGAGTTACGAGGTCCCCATTCCAGGCCCTATATTCCAAATGACATTTCCAGATGCACCCTGGGCCAGAGGGGAACCTGCTGCCTTGAAGAGAAGAATATAGTCCTTGCAAGATTCATCACCTGCTGATCAAAGGGTCATTTGGCTCTGAATTATCAGCAGTGGTATAACCAGATAGTACATGCTACAGGCCTAGGGTGAGATTCTGAGATGTGCTAGCTTCAGGTGTGACCCAACACATTCACCACTGTGGTGGCTATGAGAAAAGAACCTTCTGCTTAAGAAAAGCAGAGAGAAGAGCAAAGGAGACTTTCTCCTGAGCTTGGGTACCAGCTCAGCCACAGTGAGAAAGAGCACAAGCAGGCTATTAGAGTCCCTGATTCCAGAACTTGGCTTTTGGATGGCAACCCTGGACCTGCCCTGGGCCAGAGGGAATCCTACTGTCCTGAAGGGTGGGTCCCAGGCCTGAAAACATTCACCAAAAGCTAATTGAAGAGCCCCCGGGCTTTAAGTGAACATCAGTGGTACTCTGGCAAAAGTCCCTGTGGGCCTGCGGTGGTGGTGTATATGGGGAGAGACTCCTTTCCCTGGGGAAAGGGGAAGGAATAGTGGGAAGAACTTTGTCTGGTGGTTTCAGTGCCAGCTTAGCTGTTGCAGGTAGATCTGTAAGGTTTCTGACTCCAGGCTCTGGCTCCTGGACAACGTCTCTGGACCTTCCTTGGGTCTGGGGGAACTTGCTTCTCCAAAGGAAAGGACAAAAGCCTGGATATCCTTCCCATCTACTGATTGCAGAGCCCTAAGGTATTGAAAAAATATAAGCAGTAGCCAGGTAGTAGTTACAATGGGTTTGGGGGAAGACACATTAATGGTCTGGCTTCAGGTTTGACGCTGCACAGTCCCAGTAATGGTGGTCACAGAGGTGTTTATGTCACATCTGACCCAGGACCAAGCAGCTCAGCACAGAGGCAGAGAGAGAGAGAGACAGAAAGAAAGAGAGAGAGAAAGAGAGAGAGAGAGGCTCCATTTGTTAGGGAGAAAGTAAGGGAAGATAACAAGAGTCTGCCTGATAATCCAGAGAATTCTTCCAGATCTTACCCAAGGCCACCAATGTGGTACATCTATGAGTCTGAAAGAACCATAATATTACTGGGCTTGAGGTAGCTTCTCATGCAGATATGGCTGCAGTGAGCAAAAATTTAGATTCAACACCAAGTCCTTTCAAATATCTGGAAAGCCTTCCCAAGATGGATGGGGTCAAACAAGCCCAGGCTGCAAAGGCTACAATAAATACCTAACGTGTCAATGCCCAGACATTGATGAAAATCTACAAGCAACAAAATCATCAAGAAAACATGACCTCACGAAACTAAATAAGGCACCAGAGACCAATCCTAGAGAGACAGGGATATGTGACCTTTCAGACAGGGGATTCAAAATAGCTGTTTTGAAGAAACTCAAATATGTTCAAGATAACACAGAGAAGGAATTCAGAATCCTATCAGATAAATTTAACAAAGAAACTGAAATAATAAAAAAGAATCAACCAGGAATTCTGGAGTTAATAAATGCAATTGATGTACCTAAGAATTTGTCAGAGTCTCTTAATAGCAGGATTGATAGAGCAGAAGAAAAATCTAATGAGCTTGAAGACAGGCTATTTGAAAATATGGTCAGAGGAGATAAAAGAAAAAAGAATAAAAAACAATGAAGCATTACTACAAGATCTAGAAAAGAGCTGTGAGAAGCAGCTTCTCCATTCTTCCTTGTATCTCCACTGGGTTCAGGCCACCTGCCTCCACTCCTGCCTCCACCATGTCCATCAGGGTGACCCAGAAGTTCTACAAGGTGTTCACCTCTGGCCCCCGGGCCTTCAGCAGCAACTCCTACACAAGTGGGCCTGGTGTCCACATCAGTTTCTCAAGCTTCTCCCGAGTGGGCAGCAGCAGCTTCTGGGGTGGCCTGGGCGGAGGCTGTGATGGGGCCAGCAGCAAGGGAGGCATCACAGCTGTCACAGTCAACCAGAGCCTGCTGAGCCCCCTTAACCTGCAGGTGGACCCCAACATCCAGGCCATGTGCACCCAGGAGAAGGAGCAGATCAAGACCCTCAACAACAAGTTTGCCTCCTTCATTGACAAAGTATGTTGGTGGAGCAGCAGAACAAGATGCTGGAGACTAAGTGGAGCCTTCTGCATCAGCAGAAGATGACTCTGAGTAACATGCACAGCATGTTACAGAGCTACATCAACAACCTTCAGTGGCAGCTGGAGACTCTGGGTCAGGAGAACCTGAAGCTGGGGGCAGAGCTTGGCAGCATGCAGGGGCTAGTGGAGGGCTTCAAGAACAAATATAAGGATAAGATCAATAAGCGTACAGAGATGGAGAATGAATTTGTCCTCATCAAGAAGGTTGTAGATGACGCTTACATGAACAAGGTAGAGCTGGAGTCTCACCTGGAAGGGCTGACTGACGAGATCAACTTCCTCAGGCAGCTGTGTGAAGAGGAGATCCGGGAGCTGTCCTAGATCTTGGACACATCTGTGGTTCTGTCCATGGACAACAGCTGCTCCCTGGACATGGGCAGCATCATCACCGATGTCAAGGCCCAGTATGAAGAGATCGCCTACGCAGCTAGGCCAAGGCTGAGAGCATGTACCAGATCAAATATGAGGAGCTGCAGATGCTTGCTGGGAAGCATGGGGATGACCTGTGTCATACAAAGATGGAGATCTCTGAGATGAACGGGAACATCAACTGGCTCCAGGCTGAGATAGAGGGCCTCAAAGGCCAGAGGGCTTTCCTGGAGGCCGCCATCACAGATGCTGAGCAGCATGGGGAGCTGGCTGTTAAGAATGCCAACACCAAGCTGTATGAGCTGGGGCCCGCCCTGCAGTGGGCCAAGCAGGACATGGTACAGCAGCTGCATGAGTGGCAGGAGCTGATGAAATCCAGCTGGCTCTGGACATTGAGATTGCCACCTACAGAAAGCTGCTGGAGGGCATGGAGAGCTGGCTGGAGTTGGGGATGCAGAACATGCAGAACATGAGTATCCATATGAAGACCACCAGTGGCTATGCAGGTGGGCTGAGCTCAGCCTATGGGGACCTCACAAGACCCAGCCTCAGCTATGGCCTGGTCTCCAGCTTTGGCTCTGGCATGGGCTCCACCTCCTTTAGTTGCACCAGCTCCATCAGGGCCATGGTTGTGAAGAGGATCAAGACCCACAATGGGAAGCTGGTGTCCAAGTCCTCTGATGTCCTGCCCAAGTGAACAGCCATGGCAGCCCTTCCCAGGCTACCCATCCTGTGGCTGTCCCAGAGCCCATGGGGGAGGCAGCTGTGCAGGGGAATGCAAGACCCACCTGAGGTTCAGCCCTAGCCTTCAGCCCACCTGCAGGGGCAGCTTACTGCCTATGGCACCCCCCTTGCCCATGACTCCAGCTATGAAACAATCTTTTCCCCAAAATAAAACCTCAGCTAGCTATGCACACACACACACACACACACACACACACACGCACACCACAAAAGAGCAAATCTAAGAGTTATTGGCCTTAAAGAGGAGGTAGAGAGAAAGAGATAAGGCTGGAAAGTTTATTCAAAGAGATAATAACAGAACTTCCTAAACCTAGAGAAAGATATCAATATTCAAGTTCAAGAAGCTTATAGAACCCCAAGCAGATTTAACTCAAAGAAGACTATCTCATGACATTTAATAATCATACTTCCAAAGGTCAAGGATAAAGAAAGAATCCTAAAAGCAGCAGGAGAAAAGAAACAACATAAAATCGAGTTCCAATATTCCTAGCACAGACTTTTTGGTGAAAATCTTACAGGAAAGGAGAGAGTGGCATCACATATTTAAAGTGTTGGAGGAAAAAGAACTTTTATCCGAGAATAGTATATCCAGTGTAAATACCCTTCAAACATGAAGGATAAATTATTGCCCATACAAACAAAAGCTGAAGGATTTCATCAATACCAGTCCTACAAGAAATGCTAAATGGAGTTCTTCAATATGAAAGAAAAGGATGTTAATGAGCAATAGGAAATCATCTGAAGGTTAAAAATTTACTGGTAATAGTAAGCACACAGAAAAACACAGACTATTCTAACCTATAATTATGTTATATAAACTACTCATCTCTTAAGTAGAAAGACAAAAAGATGAACTAATCAAAACTAATAACTACAACAACTTCTCAAGACATAGACAGTACAAAAAGACATAAATAGAAAAAACAAAAAGTTAAAATGCAGGGAGAGTATGTTAAAGTGTCGATTTTCTACTAGTTTTCCTTTTGCTTGTTAGTTGTTTGTTTATGCAATCAGTATTAAGTTGTCATCAGTTTGAAATAATGGGCTATAAGATATTATCTGCAATACTTATGGTAACTTCAAATCTAAAAACATACAATGGATACAGAAAAACCACAAAGCAAAAAATTAAAACATATTACCAGAAAAAATTTACATTCTCTAAAAGGAAGACAGGAAGGAAGGAAAGAAGGAAAGGAAAACCACAAAACAATCAAAAAACAAATAATAAAATGGCAGGAGTAAGGGATGAGTCCTTACCTATCAACAATAACATTAAATGTAGGTGGACTAAATTCTTCAATTGAAAGACATAGAGTGGATGAATGGGGGAAAAAAACAAGACCCAATGATCTGTTGCCTGCAAGAAAAACACTTCACCTATGAAGACACATATGGACTGAAAATAAAGACATGGTAAAAGATATTCCATGCAAATGGGAAACCAAAAAAGAGCAGGAGTAGCTATACTTATAACAGAAAAAAATAAATTTCAAGACAAAAAATAGAGAAAGCCAAGGAAGGTTATTATATAATGATAAAGGATTCAATTCAGAAAAAGGAAAGCAATTTTAAATATATATACACCCAACACTGGGGCATAGAGATATATAAAGGAAATACTAAAGAGCTAAAGAGAGAGACAGACCCCAATAAAATAATAATGAGACTTCCACACCCCACTTTCAGCATTTGACAGAGCTGACAGAAAATCAACAAAGAAACATTGGACTTACTCTGCACTATAGACCAAATGAACCTAATAGATATAATTCATCCAATGGCTGCAGAATACACAGTATTCTTCTCCTCAGCACATGGCTCATTCTCAAAGAAAGACCATATGTTAGACAACAAAACAAGTCTTAAAACATTCCAAAAAAATTAATAATATTAAGTGTCTTCTCTGACCACAATGGAATAAAAGCAGGAATCAATAACAGGAGAAATTTTGTTAAGTATACAAACATATGGAAATAAAACTACATGCTTCAGAATGACCACTGGGTCAATGAAGAAGTTATAAGGAAACTGTAAAATTTCTTGAGACAAATGATAAGAGAAACATGACACACCAAAACCTATGAGATGCAGTAAAAGCCATACTAAGAAGAAAGTATAGAGCTATAAGCACCTGCATCAAAAAAGAAGAAAAACATCAAATAAATAATTTAATGATGCATCTTAAAGAACTAGAAAGGCAAGAATAAACCAAACTCAAAATTAGTAGAAGAAAAGTAATAGTAAAGAGCAGAGCAGAAACAAATGATATTGAAATGAAGAAAGCAATACAAAAGACCAATAAAATGAAAAGTTCTTTTTTTAAAAGCCTAGCAAGATGGACAAACCTTTAGCCAACTAAAAAAAAGAAGAGATAAGACTATAATAAATAAATTTAGAGATTAAAATGGAGCCATGACAATAGATACTGCAAAAGTTCAAAGGATCATGAGAAGCCACTAGGAGCAACTATATGTCAAACATTGGAAAACTTGGGAGAAATGAATAAATTCCTGGACACATATAACCTACGAAGATGGAACCATGAAGAAATCCAAAACCTGAATAGAGAAATAACAAGTAATGAGATCAAAGCCATAATAAAAATTCTCCCAGCAAAGAAAAGGCCAGGACCCTATGACTTTATTGCGGAGTTTCACTAAACATTTAAAGAAGAACTATTACCAATCCTATGCAGGATATTCTGAAAAAATAGAGGAAGAGGGAGTACTTCCTAACTCATTCTGTGAGGCAAGTATTACCATGACATCAAAACCAGACAAAGACACATTAAAAAAAACAAAAAACTACAGGTTTTTATCCTTGATTAACATTGATGCAAAAATCCTCCACAAAATACTAGCAAACTAAATTCAGCAACAAATTAAAAAGATCATTCATCATGACCAAGTGGGATTTATCTGAAGGATGAAAGGATGGTTCAACATACACAAATTAATCAATGTGATACATTATATCAACAAAGGACCAAAATTATATGACAACTTCAATTGATGTGGAAAAACATTTGAAAAAATTCAACATCCCTTCATGATAAAAGCCCTTAAAAAACTAGGTATAGAAGAAATGTGCTTCAACATAATAAGCCACATATGATAGACCCACAGCTACTGTCATACTAGTAAAAACTGAAAAACAGGAAAAACTGAAAACCTTTCCTCTAAAGGAAACCAAGATGAACACTTTTATCATTGTTATTCAACATAGTACTGGAAGTCATAGCTGGATCAATCAGACAAAAGAAAAACATAAAGGCATCCAAATTGGAAAGGAAGAAATCAAATTATCCTTGTTTGCATGTTATATAATCTTTTATCTGAAAAAACCTAAAGACTCCACCAAAAAACTATTAGTACTAATAAACAAATTCAATAAAGTTGCAAGATACAAAATCAACCTACACAAATCAGTAGCACTTCTATATGCCAATAGTGAATAATCTGAAAAAGAAATTAAAACATAATCCCACTTACGATAGCAACAAATAAGATAAAATACCTAGGAATAAACTTAACCAAAGAAATGAAGGATCTCTCTAATGGACACTATAAAATATTATGCAAGAAACTGAAGAAGGCAATCATAAGTTAAAAAATATTTTGTATTAATGGATTCCATATTTATGGATTGGAAGAATCCATAAAATGTCCATACTACCCAAAGCAATCTACAGAGTCAATGCAATTCTTATCAAAATACCAATGACATTCTTCACAGAAATATAAAAAATAATCCTAAAGCTTATATGGAACCACAAAAGACCCAGAATAGCAAAAGCTATCCAGAGCGAAAAGAACAAAACTGGAGGAATCACATTACCTGACTTCAAATTATACTATAGAGCTATAGTAACAAAACAACATGGTGCTGGCATTAAAAACAGACACATTGAGAAAAGAAACAGAATAGAGTGCCCAGAGACAAATCCATACATCTACAGTGAACTCATTTTTGACAAAGGAACCAAAGACATACAATAGGGAAAGGACAGTTTCTTAAATAGAATGGTCCTGGGAAAACTGGATATCCATAAGCAGAAGAATGAAACTAGACCCCTGTCTCTTGTCATATACAAAAATCTAATCAAAATGTATTAAAGACTGAAATCTAAGACCTCAAACTATAAAACTACTACAAGAAAACATTAGGGAAACACTTCAGGTCATTGAACTGGGCAAAGATTACTTGAGTAAAATCTCACAGGCACAGGCAACCAAAGCAAAAATGGACAAATAGGATCACGCCAAGTTAAAAACTTCCTGTACAGCAAAAGAAGCAATCAATAGGGAATGGGAGCATTAAAGCAACCCATGGAATGGGAGAAAATATTTGCAAACTACTAATCTGATGACGGATTAATAACCAGAATATATAAGGAGCTCAAACAACTCTATAGGAAAAAAACCTAATAATCCAATTTAAAAATGGGCAAAAGAGCTGACTAGACATTTCTCAAAAGAAGACATATAAACAGCAAACAGGTATATGAAAAGGTGCATGATATCACCGATCCTTAGAGAAATGTAAATCAAAACTACAATGAGAGATCATCTCACCCCAGTTAAAATGACTTTTATTCAAAAGACAGGCAATAATAAATGCTGGCGAGGATGTGCAGAAAAGGGAACCCTTGTATACTGTTGGTGGAAATATAAATTAGTACAACCACTATGGAGAATGCTAGGGAGGTTGCTCAAAACTAAAAATAGAGCTACCATATCTATTGCTGGGTCTATACCCAAAAGAAAGGAAATCAGTATAGGGGAGAGATATGTGCACTCTCATGTTTCTTGCAGCACTGTTCACAATACTTGCATTTGGAAGCAACCCAAGTGTCCATGAACAGATGAATCTTTTTCTTTTTAATAAATGGGATACATGTACACAATGGAGTGTCATTCAGCCATTAAAAAGAATGAGATCCTGTCATTTGCAACAATATGTATGGAACAGGAGGTCATTATGTTATGTGACATATGCAAGCCAGGCACAGAAAGACAAACTTTGAGTGTTTCCACTTATTTGTGGGAGCGAACAATTAAAAAAATGAGCTCGTCGAGATAGAGTAGAATGATGGTTACCAGAAGCTGGCAAGGGTAATGGGCAGGTGGGGAGGAGAAGTGGGGGTGGTTAATGTACACAAAGATATAGTTAGAATGAATAAGATCTGTTATTTGATAACACAACAAGGGGACTATCTTAAATAATAAATTAATTGTACATGTTCAAATACCTAAAATAGTGTAATTGAATTGTTTGTAACATAAAGGATAAATGCATGAGGTGAGGAATACCTCATTTACCCTGATGTGATTAAAATACATTGTATGCCTCTTTCAAAATATCCCATATACTCCATAAATATATACACCTACTATACACCTACAAAAACTAAAATATAAAAAATTAGGCAGTTAACAGAGGGTCAAATTCAAACGTTCAGAACAAACTTCCAATAATCTCTTTTGCTTATTTCTAAATTTTGGATATTTTTCTGACACCTGTTGGCTCCATGAAGAATTTGAATTTGTTACCATGTAACTGAGCCTATATTATAAAAATCATAAAATGTTTGTTTGTTCTATTTTCTTTTTCTCTTTGTCCTTTTCTTCCATGTAAAACTGCTTGAATGCACCTAGTAATTTTGGTAGAGGTTGGTTACCGATAATTGGTTAACTTTATAGCTTAACCCTGAGATGTTGTCTGCAAGATTAATGAACTTGGGTTGTTTTGTTTAATATGTTAAAAAAAAAAAGAACAATGATCTTTAAATCATGCAGACCTCCTTGACGGCTGAGGCATACAAGTAGCTTTGATTATCAGGGGATATTGCCTCGCCCATTTTCTACTTTACTCATTAAAGCCTCCAGTACGTGAACATAAATTTTGGGGTTCTACAACAGCTAATGTCCAGAGGCTGCAAGTCGTTGCTAATATTGGAGATATATGGTAGTACATGATGTTAAAGAAAAAATTCCTTTTTCTTTTCTTTGTGAAATCCTGGTAGACGTTAAGAGTAAACAGTTATAATAACATATTTAGGGAGTTTCTTAGGGATAAGTATTTTTTCATAGTCATTGCCGCGTGAAGAGCTATTGCCCATGGTATAGCACCAAAGACCTGAACTCAGAAGAAATGGGACAGTGACCTAGCTTAGAGGACAATGAAGAATACAAAGTCAGTCTTAACTTCAAATTTTAACTAAGAACTTTTTTTTCCATGACAAATTTAAACATCAAACTGGAGAATCATAAGACCTCTGGAGCAGAGTTTTCAAATTATGTGGGATGAGGGACATAATTTTTAAATAAATTTTATTTACTTGTATTTTCTAGAGTGTGTGTTCTACTGGTCCATACGTGTCCTCATGTGCATGACTAGTATAACTATACTGGTGGTGCAATATGAAACTCACCAGATGAGTTTGCCAGCACCCAAACTATTCTATACCCTGCTTAACTAGATAAGTGCAATGATAATGTAGTTGGATGTCATTGCAATTTAAAAGATTGTTGTAAGCTTTTCAATGCATATTATCAGTTTCTTTATATATCTTGTCATGGCCTAGTGATAAAC
Source organism: Pan troglodytes (assembly GCF_028858775.2). NCBI lineage: Eukaryota > Metazoa > Chordata > Mammalia > Primates > Hominidae > Pan > Pan troglodytes. The sequence continues at coordinate 91,636,930 of NC_086015.1, forward strand.
AGATCTGGCACCAGCCTACAGACTACATTTTATGTACTGCTCTACCTTAGGGCAATAACATGAAACCGCTCTGACATCTCCAGATTTTTTCTTCTTCTGATGCTTAATTACTTTATTTGACAATTTTTAAAAATGTTGACTATCTCAAGAACTTTGTTGCCTCTGTTTTTATAATGTAGTCATCAATGTAGCCAATACATGAAGCTTATCCAAGAACACAAAAACATGAGAATAAGTTTTCTCAAAAAGTGGCTAATTTATATTAGCTTTTTAATCAATTGAATACAAATTAGGAATTTCTAAATTACAGATGGTCCCTGGCTGATAATTTCTGACTTTACATTACTTTAAGCATTCATACAACCATTCTGTTTTTCACTCTCAGTAGAGTATTTAAGAAATCGCATAAGATAATCTACACTTTACTGTAAAGTAGGCTCTGTGTTAGATGATTTTCTCCAACTATAGGCTAACGTAAGTGTTCTGAGCATACTTAAGGTAAGCTAGACTAAGCTAAGCTATGATGTATGGTACGGTAGATGTATTAAATGCATTTTTGACTTATGAAATT